>NC_067477.1:117523561-118123561 GCF_947179515.1 Apodemus sylvaticus
GGAAGTATGACATTTCTTCATGCTGGGGCAATATAGAACCGTTAAAAATGACGTTTACAAAGTTTAACACATAAACTGGGTTTACTGTCAGATCAATAAGGCATGCCCTCTCTCCCTCTTGGAAGCCAATGTTTCATTTTATCACAGTTGTATATGGCTTAAAGATGCAACCAGTGTCACCAGACTCGTTAGGAAAAATTAAGAGGTTGCCAGTCTGCCTCTCTAGAGACAACTGTTTTCAACTCCTTTAGCTGAATATTTAGCTTTCTTCTTTCTTTTATTGTTTTTCTAAATACCTAGCACATATTTGGTATTTTCCTAAATCCATCCAAAATAATAACATTAAAATATTCTTCCAGGGCTGAGATGATGAATCTGCCAGTAAAATACTTGAGGACAAAGATTTCAAAGATCCTTGAACCATGTAGAAAAAAGTTGAGATTACAAGTGTAGTACAGCAGACTAGAGTTGCATCTAGGAGTTGGAGATAAAAGGGTACCTGAGGATCAATGGTCCACCATCCTAGTCTATACAGTATGCTCTGGGCCTGTCAGACACTGTTTCCAAAGAAAGCTAGACAGTTTATGAGGAACAACTCCTTGGGCTTCTACATGCATGTGCATACACATGTGCTCACACAGAAACACACAAGTGTTTTTAGAGGTTTTTACACCCTGAGGTTTGGGATGCCATCTCCCCCACAGAAAATGTTCAAGGAGGCAATGATCTTTGCAAGTATGAAGAATGGGGAAGAGATGCTTGCTGACTGGAAAAGAAGCCAGTGGGAGCTCAGTGAGATCCACATGAGAGAGGACCAGGGAGAAAACAGCATCATCCAGGTGATTTTCAGAGAGGAGAATTATGAGTCTCCATCCCCCCCCCCCTTTTCTCATACTTCCCTATACTGATCACTCCTTTCTGTTATTGTAGATAAAATATTTGGTTCTAAAATCTGAAGAAAATCCTACTTGTTCTTAGTAGGTTGTAGAGCCAGTCCCCACAGGACCTAGGGTTGCTTCTTCAGGCTCTCAGACATGGTCATTTCCTTCCCTCTGTTGTTTGGAGCACTGCTGGGGTTTCTGCTCCTTGCAGCATAGACAGAGAAGACCACTGTAGGTGGATCCAGAAGTAAATCATTGGGTGGTTTAATCTGCTGTTGCTGCTGCTGCTGCTGCTGGATGACTTTCTACAGAATCCAAGACAAGCCTGCAGAGACACTAAGGTCTGAGATGTGGGGGCCAGCTGAGCCAGGCGTGGCCTGCACCAAGCCTCAGGTACCTGGATCCCAGTTGTATTCAGTACTTATCTTTCACTGTGACAAGATTCCTTGGCAGAACAACTTAGGAGAGAAAGGACTTATTTTAAGTCAAGGTTTGTGGGTGGGGGATACAGTCTATTATGACCGCTGAGGAAGGTTGTTTCAAAATGGCTATAGCATAGGTTGGTATCTCATCACAAAATGTATTGTGCAATAAGCAGAGAGCTAGATGCAAATAAAGCCGGTGATTATGGCTGTTGAAGACCCACCATTGGGGCTCTACACCATCTACATATCGCAGAGGCTCTATACACTTCTCCAAACAGCATCACCAGATAAGGACCAAGTGATAGAGAGGAAGACCCATGAGGGACACTGTACATCCAAACTGTAACACTCTCTACCTATGACTCAGCCCTGAGGGACTCCACTCAGAAAAATCAGGTACTGGCAGGAGAAGTATGTAGCCAGGTGGATGACAGAGGCTTGTGGGACAGAGTTGGTTGGAAATGGAGTACCCAGGAAAGGAAAAGGGAGATGAATAACAATGATGGTCCTTGCACCTGTGCTTTTCAGCCTGTGGGTCGACTACCAGACATCCTGCACATCAGATATTTACATTATGATTCATGACAGTGGCAAAATTAGAGTTGTGAAGAAGCAATAAAACAATTTTATGTTGGGGGTCACCACAACATGAGGAACTCTACTAATGGAGCGTGTACCTGTGATCTCAGCATCAATTGCAGTGCTGTGCCAGGCCAACAGGCTACTACTGCTGGAAGCAGATCCAGGGCAACCTCATGGGGAGATATTGGAAAACACCCAAAACCCATGTGGGAGAGATGGCCCTTCGTGGAAACACTTGACGCGCCATGAACACAGAGACCTGTTTTGTCACTTGTGGAAGGAGTGGACATACATTCACACCATTGTCAGCCAGTGTGAACACAAACAGAAAGCCTTCAGCAGCTTCCAGAACTTGTCTTCAGTTAGTAAAGGCAGTTCCTGGGAGCTGAAAATCTGGAGAAACACATGAAGTATAAGGTTTCAGGTCCAGGGACTTCTACCTGGGGAGGGGGAGGGTCATTTAGCTTTGCTCTTTGTAGCATGGTCCTACAGTCCTATTATTCTAAATCAGCACATTGTAAAAGTGAAAGGGGCACTGGTGAAAATCATGCTGATGTTCTGGCTCATATGTGGATGTGAAAATGGTGATCTTATAAAAGCACAGAAGACAGTAAGAGTCACCAGAGGTTATGATGGAGAAGATCTAGGGCGATAGGATCATAGGTACAGAATGCAATTGTTTATATAGGGGCAATGAGTTATAATGTTCTCTAGCATAGTAGAGTCACCATCATTCACAGCATGTTAATACATATTATTAAGTACTAGGGATGAGGTCACTGGTTGCCAGCATAAAGAAATGATAAATATCTAGGGAGATGGAAATAGTAATTACTCTGACTGAAGCATAACACATTGAATACATGTATCAAGTGATCATGCTCTATCCCATAAATGTGCATAAGTATTAAATATGAGTGTCAACGTTTTACTGGTGTAAATACAGACTGTCCCAAGCATGACATACAGGTAGTCTCTCTATCTCTTTGAATGGGGATGTGATCCAGAGAGGTGACCTTTGTCCTGCTTATTTCTATGCCAACAGATTCGACAATGTTTTAAAGGAGTGAGGGAAAAGACAGAGTCAGCTCCACGGACCGACATTTAACAAAGCTATGGAAGGTATCAGATTAACGCGTATTTTCCTCTCTTCACGCTCATTAACCAAATGACAGACTGGTGCATGGCTGCGATGTGAACAGGTTCCTAGAGTGTCTATGGAACAGCATAGGAGAGGGAGAGAGGGAGAAGGAAATGGAGGGAAGGAGGGAGGGAGGGAGGAAGGGAGGGAGAGCATATATACTTGTGTATGTGTGGTCAGTTATCAGAAAATGCTTCTTGGGGAAGGGTTGTACAGAAAACAACAAAAGTATTTCTTCAAAGACAAGAATGGGAAGCATTTCTAGACAGAAGAAACAGTCTACATTTAGGCATAGCTGCACAGGACGAGGGCTGGGTTGGGGGCCTGTGGCCCAGCGTTATTCCAGACTATTGACTACTACTGATGACCAGACTTCTATTTTTGGATACTTGGGAGTACAAGTGTTAATGAGAGTCAAGATGTGGAAACAGCCCACATGTGCACTGACAGATGAATGGATAAATAAAATGTGGCATGTGCATAAGATGAAATATTAATTGACCATAAAAGGGATGGACTTCTGATATATGCTGTAGGAAATGAACCTTAAAACCACTATCTATGCTAAGTAAAATAAGCTAGACATGAAACAACAAATATATATAATTTTACTTGCATGAAGAACTCAGAATGGGCAAATTTACACACAGAGAAAATGAATAGTGGCCACTAGAGCCTGGAGAGAGGGGTAATGAGTTACTATTTAAAGAGTACCAAGTTCCCACGAGAGAGGATCTGCAGATAAATAATAGTAATGGCTGAGTAAATGTACTCGATACTGCTGAATTTTACACTTAAAATGACTAAAGCAATGAAGTTTATGCCACACATAATTTACACAACTTTAGAAATTCCTATTTTCATGGAGCTTTTGCGAGAGGACAGTCAATACACTGGGATTCAATTAGACTATCACATTATGATATGTACAAGGAAGAAAGAGACCTGGGAGAAATTCAGCATGTGCTCTCAATGGCAGGGTGGCACCGTAGGGCAGCACGAGTAAGGAGAGACTGCGAGACATGGGGGTCACGGGTTCTGTTGGAGGACCCCAGTGTTGTACTTAGATCTTCCGTCTCTGCCCTGAGAGTCAATATAGGATTTAAAGAAAGGCAGGAGTTAGCTCTGGCCAATGCACAGGAAATACCAGTGACTGACCAGATGCAGAGCGCAGCCCTCTTCTGGACAGGAAGGAGGAAGGCGTCAGATTGGGTGGTGGGAAGGTGTTTCAGGTATGGGGACCAGGCGGAGGTGAGAAGTGAGAAAGGAAGGGACACCAGGTTTCTTGCTCTGGATACCAGGTGAAAGGGAGTACATTAGTTAAGCCAGGGATTACAGCTGGAAGAAAAAGACATTGGGTTTAACATCGAACATGCAATCTTTAGATGATCAGGGAACTGATCAGTAGGCATCTCTGTGAAGAGACAAGCAGCAGAATAGAAGAAAATCTGCCAGCCATTCGTCTGACAGAAGACTAGTATCGAGATAACATTATGATAATAATAAAAAAACAATGACAAAAGAAGTAAGCCAACTGACAAATGGGTCAATGATCTGGCCACATCTTGGAAGATGTATCAATAGGCAAAAGGTCAAATGATAAAATGCTCGACATTTTTAGCCACCAGGAAATATAAAGCGAAACTATATTGAGATTCCACATGGTGCTTGTCAAAATGGCTGCTGTTAAATAAGGAAATGGGGGAGGGGAACCTTATATGTCGTTGGCATGGATGTAAATTGGCTCAGGCATTAGAGAAATTAGTATGAAAGTTCCTCAAAAAGTAGAGGTGGCAGGAGGAGCCTATGACTCCGCTATGCCCCTCCTGGGTATGTGCTCGAAGCTGCCTCAACCACCATGGACTAGAGATCTGCACACAACCACATTGACAGCATCACTTGTCATAATAGCCAAGTTATGGAATCAGACTCAGTGCCTGCAACCCAGGAACAGGTGGGGGAAATGTGCTGAATATGCTGGATGGTGGGGTTCCATCATAAAGAAGAATGAAATCGTGTCAGTCACAAGACAGTGGGTAGAGGCAGAGGCCATTATGTTTGGTAAGACTGGCAAGATGCAGGAAGAAAGCATTGAGTGTTTTCTCTCATGGGTAGAACAAAAGAAAAAGAGACAAAAATGAAACAAAAGTCTGGAAACTACTAGAAAAGTATAAGGGGCATAGCAAAGCAGAAAGGGAGGATAAAGAAAGTGACTGGGAAATACATATGATCAGTTAGTTCATGGTCTGTTCATGTGTGGGGACGGCACAGTAAGATGTGCTAATATGTACGACTAACACACATTACCTATTACATTTTAAATTACACTGGCCTGTAAAAGTGGCTGCAATACCAGTACTTGGGAGGCAGAGGCAGGCCGATCTCTGAGTTCAAGGCCATCATGGCCTACAGAGTGAGATCTAGGACAGCCAGGGGTACGCAGAAAAACCCTGTCTTAAAAAAACAAAAGGGAGGGAGGGAAGGGGAGGGGAGGAGAAGGGGGAGGGAGAGAGGGAAGGAGAGGGAGAGGGGGAGGGGAGGGGAGGGAAAAGGAGGGGAGAGGAGAGGGAGGGAGAGAGGGGAAGAGAGAGGGGGAGGGAGGAGGGGGAGGGAGGAGGGGGAGGGAGAGGGAGGGGAGGGAGAGAGGGCATGCACTAGCTGTAAGTTGAGTGAGGGCATAGACTCTGAAAGCCCGCCCCCAGTGACGCACTTCCTCCATCAGGGCTCCAACTCCTAAAGGTTCCATAACCTCACCAAACATTGCCACGAGCTGGGGACCGCGTGTTCAAACACCCCCGGGGACAGAGCTCATTCAAACGCTACAGACAGAAGGGTCAATCCTTAACTGACAGTGACGTTCCACTCTATACCCGGGGACTAGCCTAGTCCACCAAGAGAGTCTGTATTCTGTGCATTTGGTGGTTCTCAGCCACGGCTTCTGAGGTCTTTTCCTGTCTATCTCAGGTAGGTCCCACCCGCTGTGGGGAGGACATTGGAGTCCTGACAATGGTCACTAGAATAATGCTCTTGAGTTGATCTCTAAGTCGTAGTCTAACTTTACGGACCTATGTCCTCCCGCATGTGCCACCCACCGTCTGGACTTGTTTGGACTTGCCTTCTTTGCTCGGTTCTCACACCACCACATCAGCCACCGCATCAGTGCCTACTTAGGACCTGTGAAGCCTAGGTTTGTTGGTGGCTGGAAAAGACCTAGAAGCCGGACGGTGGTGGCGCACACCTTTAATCCCAGCACTTGGGAGGCAGAGGCAGGGGGATTTCTGAGTTCGAGGCCCTCCTGGTCTACAGAGTGAGTTCTAGGACAGCCAGGGCAACACAGAGAAACCCTGTCTCAAAAAAAAAAAAAAAAAAAACTTAGAAAAAGCAGGACCATGAAACACACAAACCTAGAGATTGGTTATTTGCCTCAAGGGCTTTTTAGCAATGAGGCACTGCTAAATGGCAACGTCGACCTCTGTGCAGTTTCCACCCTCCATGGTTGAAGTGAGACCTCGCTGCTCAGTACTCCAGTGCTTCAAGCTAACAGCACAATCTGCCTGTTTGTCCTGTAGTCCAAACCCTTTCCTTTGCCCTTCTGTGCGTGCCCTGCTTGGGACTCAGCCTGCACTCACAGGCTCTGGCTTACGATATTCTTTGCTCTAGAAATGTTTCCTATCGTGTGAGAACGCTGACTGAGGGCTTCTCCCTTATGCTCGCTTGTGGGCAGAACCTTTGGACTCTATTTTCCGTATGCTCCACTGTCTTCCTACAGAAATCCCGTTTTCTCCTCAAGTCGGAAGGCTCAACCAGGGCGGTCTAGGCTGGTCTGTCTAAGAGGCTCAGGATACTTTGGTGCATGAATGATATAGTTGCTAATTATGGGGTGTGGGGGTGGGGCTCGGGTGTGTCTGGAATTCTGAGAAATAAGCCAACTCTGCCAACTTACAGTCCCGGGTCCTAGCTCTTACTCTCTTCCCTAGCTGGGGACAGGCTAACACCAGCACCGAGCTCATGCCAATGCTGTCCCACAGGACGCAGAGCATCAGCTATGTGGCCATCCCGTGGCATCAGAGACAGGCCCTCGGAGGACACCATCTGAAAGATGGCACGGTGGAAGTTCTTCTTGAGGCTTTCAGGGCCTGTGACACATGGTGGGTTTGAGAGTTGTGCAGGGACATAGTGACTATACAAAACCTACTTGAGACCCTGACTTGCCTCTTGGCCTTCTTGGTGATTCTTCTGCTTCTTCCCAGACACTTTCCAGCCGGATTATAAATAAAAGACCAGTACACCCACATATTTACAGGCTCCGTGAATCACTGAAACTCATTTCCCTATCTTGCCACCCCAAATAGCTTTCTCTTTAGTCTCCCAGCAAGAGCTCAGCACCAGCCAATCACTTAAATGAAAGTGTACATTTTTATTGTTAAAAATTTCTTGTCTAACACTGGAAAAAATTCACAAATGCAAATACTTAACTGCAGAATAGCTGCCCCCCATTTCTTAAAATCTCCATCCAGCTCAGGCAGTCAGATATTTCCCACTGAATCCCTGGACTGCTAGGACTTTCCAAGGCTCTGTGGTCTGTTCTCTTCTGCCCAGGGAGATTTTAAAATGAAAAACATAAAATAACCTCCCAGAGTGAGAGGTATTGTCCCATTTTTCCACTGTGTTTGTTGGCTGAGTCCCCTCAGTAAAGCCATGGCTCTCCGGTCTTTTGGTTACTTATCATTATGTTTCATTAAGAAAGTCAGACTTACCAAAAGGGAGGTAGGGGCAGCCAGATTACAGCATCTCACAATCCGCAACACTTTCGTATTCGATACTAATTTCTCTCTGGAAAACTTGGCCTCTTGGGATTTGTTCTTTCCATGATCAGCATTCCTTAAGTCTCCTGCCCAAAAGCTCCATCACTCACGAATAACTCACATGACTTGTCCATCGCCTCAGAGGAGTTTATTTCTGTGCCTTGTCTCTAGGAGAGGTGATTGACTCCCAAATACAACCACAGAGGGGACCGAGGAAATGGAAGGAAGGAGCTCTGAGAGGAGCTGGAGGGGCACAAAGGCGGGGAGGTGTGGACATCTTGTTGAACCACAAGACAAGTTTTTTTTTTTTCTGCAATTATCATTTCTAGTTAGCTGAGACATTAATGGATAAAACTATTGAGCACAGGAAAGAGAGTTTGGGTCAGACGACTGGAGAGTGTGTGTGTGTGTGTGTGTGTGTGTGTGTAAGAGAGATGTGTGTGTGTGTGTAAGAGAGAGAGGTGTATGTGTGTGTGAGAGAAGTGTATGTGTGTGTGAGAGAGAGGCATGTGTGTGTGTGAGAGAGAGAGGTGTGTGTGTGAGAGAGGTGTGTGTGTGAGAGAGGTGTGTGTGAGAGAGAGGTGTGTGTGTGTAAGAGAGAGAGAGGTGTATGTGTGTGTGAGAGAGGTGTGTGTGAGAGAGGTGTGTGTATAAGAGAGGTGTGTTTGAGAGAGAGATGTGTGTGTGAGAGAGGTGTGTGCGTGTGAGAGATAGAGAAGTGTGTGTGTCTAAGAGAGGGTGTGTGTGTATGTGTGTAAGAGGGTGTGTGTGTAAGAAAGAGAGGTGTGTGTGAGAGAGAGAGAGAGAGAAGTGTGTGTGTCTGAGAGAGGGTGTGTGTGTATGTGTGTGAGAGGGTATGTGTGTGTGTGTGTGAGAGAGAGAGGTGTGTGTGTGTGAGAGAGAGGTAGGTGTGTGTGTGAGAGAGAGGTGTGTGTGTGTGTGTGTGTGTGTGTGTGAGAGAGAGAGAGAGAGAGAGAGAGAGAGAGAGAGAGAGAGAGAGAGAGAGGTGGGTGTAGTGGGGAAACGAGGTAGCAGCATGGTGTGCTAGAAGACAATGCCGTACTGGAGGACGTGGCCAGAGGCCAATAGACTTCTGGAAAGCATTCTGGAAGAAGCAGCTGGGGAGCCTTGGTCTCCCTGACCTGTCTGTGGCTCAAGGTGAGCCCAAGGCTCCACCTTTCCTCTAATGACCCCTATTAGGTCTTGACCCCTATTAGCCTCTCATTGCAAAGATTGTGTTTGTGAAAGAACCAGAACTGACAGGATACAACCTGCGTAGCCACTAGGTGTCACTTCCCCAGGGCCGCTCCAGAGTGCTCTTCTGGGTCTGAGTCAGTGTCCTGCTCCCAGGAGCAAGTGACTTTTGACCTCCCTGTCTCCACCCACAGCGCCTTGACCTTGGGCAGGAGCAGGTTCCCAGGGGCCTGGCCTCTCTGCCTGCCAGTTGCCAATGCTGATTTTACACATTCCAATTCTTTTTTTTTTTTTAACGAGTATTTATTCTACTTATAAAATAGCAACTGCGGGGCTGTAAGCTCACCGATCACGTGACTGGAAGCGTGTGCTTTAATTTTCTGAGGGTAGAAAAAAGCATTCTAACCCTTTATTAGCCCCTGCCCTTTGTCAAGGGCTCCACAAGCCAAGCTTATTGTCTGAAAATCTGGATACTGTGGAAGACATGAGAATGACCCAGTTCTCCCCTCGAGACAGGAGAAAACAAGAGTACCCAGTGAACCCTTCAAATCTGTGCCTGATGGCTGGCACCCCCTCCCCCCTGTAGCATATGCTTCTGCCCCATGGCTTCTTGTACTTCCACAAGCAAGAACTTGTCCACTTCTGGCTGAAGATGGCCTTCCTCTGGTCATCGGTCACCCCAAACTGTCCCCTTGGCCTTAAAACCCAAGGGTCTCCTTAAATATCTCCTTTGAAAAATTGTTTTCAGTTAGCATAGAAAACCACAGGTTTCGCTAGGACATTCTAGTACATAGAGAGCTGCCATTTGTCCTTGCTTGCTCTGCCCACTGCTCTCCCTGGCCCTTCCCCTCCCTGCTTCCTCCGTTCCCACTTCTGCTTTCATGTCCTCTATATTCCCCGACTGCCCTCCTGCCGCACTTTAGACTTCTTCCTCTCCCATAGTTCCTTTTCTGCTTTCATGTCCTACATACACGCACATGCACACACACACACATATACATATGCACACACATACATACACACAGGCACACACACATGCACACACACATGCACACACACATGCACACACACATATACATTTGCACACACATACATACACACAGGCACACATACATGCATACACATAGATACACACAGGCACACACACACATGCACACACACACACACACATGCACACACACACACACATGCACACACACTAAACTTAAATCACATGTGTTTACTTGGTTGAGAAATGTCCATGACTAGCCGTAGTCACTCTTTTACAGCCCACTTCCCTAAGTGTCCCTGGACTCCCGAGTGTTCCCAGAGCCACAGAGTCCTTTACCCTTGCTCCTGCCCACCATTCCTGTGGACTTCTCATCAGCCGCCATTTGTCTCAGCCATCAATTTACCCTCTGTGCCCAGCCCAAGTCTGGCTCCCATGTAGAAGCCGGGCGAGAGGGTAGAATGGGAAGAAAGTACCGTTTCCCCCAGAGGTTCTGCAGTGTCTGGGCTTTGTGGCTTGCCTGTTTTAGGGACCCTTCGTTAACTATCTACTTCTATTTCAGGGTAGTAGGTCACACTTCTCCCTCCTGACGCCCTCCCTGGGGGAGTCCCACAGAGACTTTTTCACTAAGCCTGGAATAGGAATGACTACAGGACTTCATAGGCTCAAAGACTCCATGAGAACTTTCACAGATTGCACTGTGAAAAGCCACTGGTCTCTGCCTTCCCCCAGGCGGGGCAAGCATCCTTACTCAGCCAGTGTGCAGCGCGGAAGCCTCTTGCTTTTTTCTCTCCAGTGAGTGTGCCCTCTCCAATTGCGGGCAAGCCCAGAAGTGCTGGCTCTGATAGAGCTTCCTTTCTCTGCCATAGTTTCTTGGGGATTATCTTGGCCCCTTTGATATCTGCAAACACATGTGCACAGACATGCATGCACGTCCATAGAGCACTCTGAACATCCATTGCAGTATTGATTACAAAGGCCATGTGACCCCAGGGCAGGGATCAGCGTATTAGAAGTAGGAGCAGCCAAGAGAGCAGTTCTCAACCGGTGGATCACGATCCTTTCACAGGGATCACCTAAGGCCATCGGATATTTACCTGTTGGATGTCACCACAACATGAGGAACTGTATTAAAGGTCGCAGTATGAGGAAGGTTGAGAACCACCAAGCAAAGAGGCAAAGGGTTGAGCAAAATTGGAGAGTACAGGTCTTCCTTATTTTGAGGACCAGCAAAGCCAGTGGTACAAAGCATAGATTCCTAGACAGGAGACAGAAAGAACATGGTTGGAGGCAGAAGGGAGCTGGGATCAAGTGAGGGGGATCCTGGCTGGCGCCTAGGCTGTTGAGTCATTGGCTGTGGAGCCAGGAAAGGGGGAGGCATCAATGAGGAGCTCAGACTGGTTTCAGTAGGTAGCTTGTAGCTCTACAGGTGGTGAGGAATGCTTGTGATTGACAGGTGTTCTGTGAGAAGGGAGGGGGAGCTCTGGTTTGGGCTGGCTGTGTGGAAGTGGGAGGGGAGGGAGTCTAGTGACAAGGATTAAAGTGATCAGGGCTGGGCTGGAGGGGGTGGGCATTCAGTGGAGCAAAGCCATCCACACAGCCTGCCTAGGAACCGAGACCTATTGCTCCGATGTGTCAGGTTGTGTGAGAATTCATTTCCCAAGTGATCATTCCTTAAAGGAGAGTTGCTTATACCAATTAGGATGCCTATCATTGAACTAAGGGGAATGGGGACAGAGGTTAAGGGGAACTGGAGACACAGCTCAAGCAGAAAAGTTCTTTCCTTGTAAGCATGAGGACTTGACTAGAACCCACATTTAAAAAAATGCAGCCAGGCATGGTGATGCACATCTTTAGTTGCAGCATTGGGAGGCAGAGCAGGCAGAGCTCTGAGTTCAAGGCCAGCCTGGTCTACAGAGTGAGTTCCAGGACAGCCAGGGCTATACAGAGAAACCCCTGTCTTAAACAAAACAAAACAAGACAAGACAAGACAAGACAAGACAAGACAAGACAAGACAAGACAAAAACAAACAAGAAAAAGAAATATTCTGGGTGATGGTGATACTTGTAACCATGGTGCCAGAAGAGCAGAGAGGAGGCTTCTTGGGGCTCACTGGCCAGCAAGCCTTCCTTCCCTTTCTGCTGAATTCTAGGACAGCAAGAGACTCTGTTTCAACACATAAAAGAAAAACCCAGCAAGACGAAGAAGGCAAACAACACCTGAAGAAGGACACGGAGGTTGGTATCCAGCCTCCACAGGTACATGTACACTCATGCATGCACACACGTGAAATACACACAAGAACAAACAGGCAAAGGCCCAGCTGAATGAAGAACTCTGCTTAAAGACTTGGGAAGTGACCTCCGGGGGAGGGGTGGGGAGAAGAAAATTGGAAAGCTCTGTAAAGAGGAAGATTTTAAAGTTTAGGGGAAGGCTTCCTACTTTGAACTTACTGTGGAAGATTTTGATTATTTGATTTAAAAAAGGACCATGGCAATTTTATTATTACTATCGATGGCATTTCAGAGCCCAGGACCCTTGCTGATCCTTTTGCCAGCCTTGGCTTGAAGCGTGTTAACAAATGTGTGATCTTAATCAAAGGAGGCAGAAACCAAAGGTAGCAACTCCTTGGCCTCCAAAATCCAAGATTCCTATGCAAGGGAGAGACAGGAATGATTAAGGATATATAATGTGACATTTTACCTTTAAACAGTTGTCCCCATGTCTTGGTCCACTCAGATCACTGTTCTCTGGAGGAGAGAGATTGAATTTAGGGTGGGAGCAGCTAGAGCTAGAGTTCTCAACGTGTGGGCTGTGACCCCCCTGTGGGGGGTCATATATCAGATATCCTGCATATCAGACCTTTATATTATGATTCATACCAGTAGCAAAATTATAGTTATGAAGTAGCAACAAAAATGATTTTATGGTTGGGGGTCAGCATACATGAGGAACTGTATTACAGAGTCACAGTGTTAGGAGGCTTGAGAGCCACCGATCTAGAGTGTTCTGAAGATAGGGAGGTAGATAGATGCCTAGGAGGACAGGGTTCTGGTAAGGGGAAACATGCTATGTCTCTGGGGAAGCCTTCCAGTTCTCCCTGGCCCAGCAGTTACAAAGATGCACTGTTCTATGCTAGGCAGTGGACACCTGGCTTCCATCTGTCCTTCTCTACCTCTGAGATAGGTTTTCCTCTTCTTGAGGTAGGTAGGCTTTTCTGGGGCCTGTGTGATGCTTAAAATAGACCGTCAACAGGATTTAAAATTACCATGGAAGCTAACCTCTGGGCACATCTGGGAGGGACCTTCTAAATTAGGTTAATTGAGGTGGGAAGACCCGGCCTGCACGTGAGTGTGCCACTCAAAAGGGAGAAAAGCAACGCTGAGTGCTGGTATGCCTCGCTGTGCTTCCTGACTGTGGATGTGACCTAATGCCTCATGCCCCTGCCGCGGAGCTTTCCCCACCTCGATAGACTACCCTTATAAACTGTGAGCTCAAACAAACCCTCCATGCCTTCCTTAAGTTGCTTTCATTGGGTATTTCATCACTTCAGCAGTGAGAAAGGAAATTGATACAATGTGTACATGAGCCTCGTGCATGCTAACAAAGGCTTAGGTCCGCAAAGGCTTCCAGCAGGAGCCAGGGCTTGGAGCAGAGGAAGCTCTGGTATTAACCATTCAATTAGGAGCTGGACGAGAATGGCATCTCTACCAACTTGGAAAGGGGTCATGTTTGAGTTCCAAACAGCGACATGCCACATCTCAAAAGGAATCCAGCGTAGACTAAGCAATGATGACCCAGGCTCTCGGAGGAGGCACGGCAAGCCTGCATTTAATACAGCTGAAAACTGGAAGGATTGAGCAAAACTCTGGGGCCTGATTTTACCTGCAAATGACTATGCTGGTGTTTCTGCACTTGCCTCAAAAAGGGCTCAAGATAGAAAATCAATCCAATTACAAGGGAAGAATAGCACTGTGGAACCAGGCGTTTCTGGCTGGGGGAGTCGCACTCCTGCATATATTTCTTTTCTCCTCTATCTCTTTCCTATGCATGGCCCCCATCCCTTCTACTCAAACCTGCTGAACTGTGCTCTGGTTTATAGAAATGTGGGCCTAACAGAAGACCCTGGAATGTGTAGCCTAGAAATAAGGAAACCAGAGGGAGTTTAGAAAGATACCTTATCTTTATTTCTTTATTTTGCTGGTGAAGAACCTGAACCTAGAGAGGACTCAGAGTCCCAGAATAGCTGGGCAGTAGAATCCAGAAAACCCATGTTGGGAGATGCTCCCTCCAAGTCCTTCCCAGGGCACCTCTCATTCCCTCGGTCGCCTCTCCATGGTCCTCCCTCCCAGCCACGGTCTCACCCGGAGCCACAGCTTGTAACCTCTTCACAGCTTGTAACCTCTTCAAGCTCAGACACAAGTCCTGGCCTACAGCAAGAAGGCAGCTGCTGGGCCTCCCAGGCTGTATCTATGGCATGAAGCAGATGGTGTCAGGACAGGGAATAGAGGAGCCAGGGCTCGATGGGGAGACCTATGGGTCACCCTCCTATAAAATGACCTCTTGGGCCCAGAACAAAGCACTTCTCTAACACACCATGGATCATGGCTTGTGGGAGATGAAGTGACATGTGCCAGAGAGTCTTTCCAAGCCACAATAACACTGGAGCCATGGCAGCAAGTCTGCCTACTGGGCCCAGAGAGAACCCTCCAGGTCATGGTGTGAGGAGAGGAGGCCTTGACCTCACTGGGTTAGGAGCACTGGCTGCCAAGACACCTCTCCAAACACAGAAAACTCAAGGGAACCACTAGGAAGGACCTCCTGCCCCAATAGTGAACTCTAAGCCAACAAGGACCCTTACAAAGAGGGCAAAGCCAAGCACCAAGTTTATACTCTCAGCTGTTAGCTAGCAACATTGTCTCTAAACATCTGGAGGACAGGAGTTCACTATCTACTTTGTAGAGAAGAGAAAATTAAGTCAAAAAAGGCTAAATGTCTTAGTTACGGTTACTATTGCTGTGCTAAAACACAGTGACCAAAAGCAACTTGAGGAGGAAAAGGTTTATTTGGCTTACACTGTCCATCATCAAAGCAAGTCAGGGCAAGAACTCAAGCAAGGCAGGAACCTGGAGGCAGGAGCTGATTCAGAGGTCATTGAGGGATGCTGCTTACTGGCTTGCTCCCCATGGCTTGCTCAGCCTGCTTTCGTATAGAACCCAAGTCTATCAGCTCAGAGATGGAAACACCTACAATGGATTGCTCCCCCCCCCCATTGATCACAAATTAAGAAAATGCCCTACAGGCTTACTACAACCTTATAGAGGTATTTTATTCTTCCCTCCCCCCTCCCTCCCTCCTTCTCTCTCTCTTTCTTCTTTCATTCTTTCTTCCTCTCTCTCTCACTTTCTTTCTCTTCCTTTCTCTCTTTCTTTCCTTCCTTCCTTCCTTCTTTCTTCCTTTCTTTATTCTGTTTGTTTGTTTGTTTGTTTATTTGCTTTTCAAGATAGGGTTTCTCTAGCCCTGGCTGTCCTGGAATTAGCTCTGTAGACCAGGCTGGTTTCAAACTCACAGAAATCCACATGTCTTGCCTTTCTAGTGCTGGGATTAAAGGCATGTGCCACCATCACCCAGCTATGGAGGCATTTTTTAAGTTGAGGGTCCCTCCTCTTAGATAGTGTAAGCTTATGTCAAGTTGACATAAAACTGCCCAGCACTCTAAGGGAAGGTTACACAATTTTTAGGAGGGATCCTGGGATTAGAATGCAGAAACGTCTTACTCACTGGGCCCTGGCCTTTCAAGGTAGTTGTGATGTGTCTTCAGCTGCAAAGGAGCTCAGGGCCATGCTTTGTGGCTTCTCCAAGTCTCTTCTAGGAGTTTCTTTCCTAGACTTCCTTCTCATGAAAATCTGGCGCCCAGGGAAGGGATTGTGTACAGCATGATCTGTCCCAGAGTCAAACTACTGACCTCATGCATTTGTTCCAGCCCTGGCCACATTGTCTAACCAACCACTTCGTTCCCAAGGAGGCTGTTCTCTAGACAGAAACTGGAACTAAATCTCAGGATCCACTGTCAGCCTGTTTCTGCTGCTGCAGAAGTTTCCAAACTGTGTAATTATGAAATACAGAGATAGAGTTCTCATGTTGTAGAGGCTGGACGGTCCAAGATCCAAGAGCCATCATGTAAGGCCTTCTTCTTTCAGTATAGCATGGCAGAGGCCATCACATAGCAAGAGAATAATTGTGATAACATGCTGTTGACCTTATATAATCACTATTGGGGGGTGTCTCACTAGTAAGATTTTATTTAACCCTAATTACTTCACAAATGTCTTCCTCCAAGCAGAATCAATATAAGACATTTAGAAATTCAGTTTTCAACACATGGTTTTTCTTTTCCTTTTCTTTCTTTCTTTTTTTTTTCAGAGGCTGGTGCCACCTAGGCTGGTATTGAGCTCCTGATCCTCCTGCCTCAGCCTCCAAGGGGCTGAGATTACAAGGATGCATCATCATTTCTGCCCCAACATATGGACTTGGAAGAGACATATTTAATATGGAACCCACACTCTCTTAGTGATGTTCTAAGTTGTGACAGCAGCAGCCCCCAACTGGGACCAGCAGTCAGTGAAGGCTGATCACCTGTGAGCAGAACCTGACTTAATCCAATAAAGCCCAAGGCCAAGTTAATAACCCCCCTCCCCTGAGGTGCATGACCTGTCAGTCAGTACTGAGTGCACACAATTAGTCAGCCATGATGAACAGTTTCTTAAAGTGCTACAGTTTTACACAACTTGGCCAAGTCATTCTTCCAGTCTTACTTTGGTGAGTTTCTGGATTATAATGTGCTAAAACTGTATTTCATATGACTTCTGCTAAAATAGTTTATTCGTAGTATCTTCCCAAACTTCATGTCTGTTATCTTCCACACACATGGAAAATGGGAGGAGTTCATGCTTCTGCATCCAACAGTGGGGACCCTTGCCATCCTGATCATGATCCAGACATGTTTCAGGGGCTTCATTACAGGATTACAGTTTCTTCTTCACATGTTCTCTCATTCATTTTTCACACATGTGTGTGTGTGTGTGTGTCCCTATGCACACACATGCCAAGGAGAACCCAGACATAGAGGAATCTGAGGGTTGCTTCTATTCCCACTCCAATCTTTAGGTGCTGCCTGTGCTTGGAGTGGGGAGTCTGAGAACAGAGAAGGCCTGACTATAGGATCAGGGCAAGGAAGATCCTCTTTGTCCTCTCTTAGGCCTTGGAGTATCTCCTGCTCTCTGAAGGGTTAAGGTGTCCTGCAGTGGTGGCTGTTAGCCAGCCCTGCTCTGAATTAGTCCTAACTCAGAGCTTACCTGTGGTCCCCTGCTACATCCTGTTAGGAAGTTTGCTGATCTCTATTTCCATGAGTCTGTTCTCATTCCCAGACAGGGAAGGAAGTCAGATACGGGAACTAGCTCTGGGGTTGAGAGAATTACCTGGCTTTCGCCTCTTTCCGGCATGATGGTTTCTTGGGGCCTCTGTCTGGCCAATAGCAATAGCATGTGGTACTGAGAAGCCACCAGCCTGTGGAGGAGCCAATGCTGGAGATCAAAGGAAGAGGTCATTTGGGTAGCATCAAAAATAGATACAGTGGTTATTTCAAAACTGTTTTGCTAGCATTAAGGAGCAAAAATGTTGGACTTTGCCCAAACTTCCTGTCAATCCCACAAGGCCTTCCTCCCTTATGCTAATTCCCTAGTCCAGTGGCCTTTGATGGCTATTGATTATAACCCAGAGACATTCTATTTTTCAAGCAGGGTTCGAGTGCATAGAGTAAAGCATAGAACTTAAAGGGACCAGGAAATGCATATATGCATAAGCTCTATAGTCTATTGGATTCTATTTCATTTCTTTAAAACTTCTGGTTATTGCTCATTTACTGAGCCCAGTGATCCATTACTGGCAAGTAGCACCCACAGTTTGAAGCCATGTCCTTTCTTCTTTCCCTTGGTGCTGTCACTATCCCGTTCTGTGGCCTGGGACAAGTCACCTAAATTATACAGACTTTTTTCTCTGTCAATCCATAGGAAGGGGAGTGGTTAACAACCTCTGATTCCCAGAAGTTCTGTGATTTGAAAGGCTTCTTTCTTTTAAAGCAGCCACGGGTAGCATTTCCCAAGCCAGTCCCGATGGAAATCCAGAGTCTAAAACTCAGAGCTCTAAACACTCTACTGGCCTGGATATTGCCTTATGGGACGACACAAACTTTGGAGGTGGATATAGGAATCCCGAGCTTTGCCACAAGATCAGCTGTGCAACTTCGCTCTGTCCTGGTGCCTCCTTCCTCTGCCTTTCTTATCCTCTGAGGCCAGACATAGTGTTATTGTGGCAGTGAAATCTTTCCCCTTGCCACTCGCCAGGTGCTTAAATTACAGGGGCTGCTACTGCTGTGGTAGTTATTTAAAACAAATGAAAAGCTGTTCAGCTTTAGTCCTTGGTGACCAAAATACCTGTGTAATTGTCAACTTTATCTGTCTTTAGCCTTTTCAAAATAGCTATCTTAGCAGAGGGTGGCAGCTCCGGTGTTACACGGAGGCCAGGCACTGTGTCCTGGGTGGGCGTTCTCACCGGTCCGGATGGACTTGGTGTGCCTTCTCTGATCTTCACCCTTACCTTCTGTCCTGGCTGGGCTGCGGGCTGGTGATTCATACTCCATGAGGTTTCCCGTCTTGACTCCCTGCTTCCTTCACCCCTTCATCTTTCTCTCATCACGCCCCTTTCCCTCTCCTTCCTCTCCCTTTCGCCCTCTTCCCTTTCCTTCCTCCCCCTTCCCTCCTCTCCTCTCCCCTCTCCTTTTATTCTTGTCTTTTTAATTGGTGAAAGATAGCTACCTTCCTTCTCAGATTCACGAAACTCTTCCAGACAAACTTAGTGCTACCTTCGCCATTTAGAACTTACCACTTGCAGAGTATTTTCTCCTAAGATCTCCTTGCTCCTAATGCCCATTTTACAGATTAGAAAAAACAAGACTCCAGTGATGTACTTAAGACCATCCAGCTACTGAGGCCATATCCTCGGGGTTTTTCATGTGGGAGTCAGTGATCTTTCCCTGCATACCTGTTTCCTGTATACTCTGGGAAGAGAGCTCTTAAATGGAGAGAGATTATTAGCAGTGGTTAGTCACATAAGCAGGTATACTGGGAAAGGGATCAGCCATAGCATAGGTTAATTATAGCCTTTTTATCTTCTTCCTCCCTCCCTCCCTTCCTTCCTTTTATGTGTATTTGTGTATCTGTATGTGTTTGTAACACACACACACACACACACACACACACACCACTACCCCCAATTGCTTGGAATACGCATAGATTTTTTTTTGTTTCTTTGTTTCTTTGTTTCCTTCTTTCTTTCTTTCTTTCTTTCTTTCTTTCTTTCTTTTTTCTTTCTTCCTTCCTTCCTTCCTTCTTTTTTTTCCTCTTTTGTTTTGGCTTCATTGTAACCCTCACTATAATTTATAACCACTGTATTTGTTACTTTACTGACTTTTGTCTTTTTCTTGACTAAAATCCATGACGCTCCAGCTGGACAAACCATGTTTCCTTCATCTTCACAGTACTCCCAGCACATGGCCCAGTCGCCGGGCCAGCACATACCTGTTACTTGGAAATCACTGTCATCAAATACAAGATGAGGCTCCTCACCCATGGGGACGCTGGGCTGGGAAGTTCTGTCTTTATTTATGTGGCTTATTCCTATCTGTGTTCTTTGACCTGGACGATATTAATGTTTTGGCTTATGCACAAAGGCAAAGGGAAAATTGAGGTAATTCCGCGGGTAATTTGAGCAGAAGGGACCACCCACTCTGACCTCAATTATCTGGTTATTTTAGGTGGAAGTAGCTTCAAACCCAAAGAAGTGGAATAATTGCTTCACCTCTCCATCCATGCAGGAGTGCTTCCCCGTGGAGGCTATGCACCTAGGCACATGGCACAGATATGAATTTTCACACACACACACACACACACACACACACACACACACTCACACAGTGCAATGAGAGCAGGGCACAGCCGAGGAGAAGGAAGCTCTGCTTACCAGGCGTTCCTTCCCACTACACCTGGCTTTTCAAAGCAGCCTTCAGCTCCCCCTCTTCAAGTGTTCTTTTCTGGGGCCAAGGAAATCATCGCTTGACCTTGGCGATCCTGGGCTAGCTCCAAGGTTAAACCTCACAGACAGAGAGGGCGGGGCTAATAGTCACAGTGTTCAAGGAGATGTGGATTTAAAAACAGAACAAAAATCCAAGTCTAAGCCAGTCGAGCTTGGCTCTGTCGTGTCAATAGTATTTAAAGGTGATATTTGGCTAGAGCCGTAAGCTCTACAAATGAAAACAGCTTGGCCTCTCTCTCCTCCCCACCCTCTCCTTTTCCCTCTCCTCTCCTTTCCTGTCTTTTCTGTTCTCTCCTCTCCTACGGAATGATGCTATATCCTTTGGGACTTCTCTAACACAGCCCTGCAGTGAGGATGGAGGTGGCCCCACTGCCCTGCTGCCCAGATAACAAGGCTGAAGCCCAAGGAATTAAGTCCCTTGCCCTCAATACGCACTCAGCTGGGCACTCCACCCACCTGCCTCTGATGTGCTCCCTGACCCAGCGTGCTGGGGATGGTCGCAGGGTGAGGCAAGTCTCTCCTGACTTCTAGGCTCCTCTGGGTCATAAGCTGCCTGGCAGGGAGCCAGGAGCCGCTGGTTTCCCTCTGGCCCTGTCCACACTCCAGAAGCACTCAGCTCAAGATGATAAGCATGCAGGTGCTATGAGATGGCTCTGACACTGACAGGAGCCCTCTGTGGGACCAAATGTGGATGTCTGCCAATCCAGAGTCCCCACCTCGGGGAAGGTGCCTCTTGCACACTAGAAAACACTGGCTCCTATATAGCAAGTGGCCTCGAATCCTGGCCCAGCTGTCAACACCAGCAATCTCTTTTAGGAGCTAAGCCCTCACACTTTCTAGGGCTATAAGGAGCCAGGCCTCCAGCAACACTATAACTCGATTTGAGCCCAGGGCCTTGTCTTCTGGCCAATGGCTTTGTTGTTCAGATTCCCATGACTGCGGTAGCATTGGGGCCCAAGAGCTCCAGACCTCCTAGCTGGCCCCACAGGGAACATGACACCTTTCACAGTTCAGCACCAGGCCCACAAGTCCTTCTGGCTTGCAAGAAGTTAGAGTTGCCACACATTCTGGTGACCTCTAGTCTAATACTCTAGATGATCATTCCCATGATGAAACAATTGATTTCCCATTACAAGTAAAGGGGTGGGTGGGGCCAAAATATGGGCTGGGTGGGGAAAAAAGTGAATTTGGAATAATGCAACAGGATCTGGAAATCTGATCCTAATAGTTATTGGTGGGTGTCTACGGTCTCCACACCTGGGAAGACTCATACAGTGCAATTTTCTTTTCTTAGTTACTTTTTTTGTCCTCTATCCTGGTGAGGAAGCTTTGGCAACAGGAACTTGGACAGCTGGTCACATCGTACCTGTAGTTAAGGGCATGGAAGGGGGTGGGTGTTGATGTTCAGTTCCTTTTCTGCTTCATATTCAGTCCAGGGTCTAGGCATGTGGAATCACACCAACCTACCTTTAGTGTGGGGATGGGCGGGTATGGCTCCCTGCCTCAATTGACACAAAGTGGAAAGTATTTCATGGACATGACCGGAGGTTCGTTTCCACAACGGTTCTAAATCTCGAGTGACTAACCAAGACGAGTCACGACATTGCTAAACCAATTTATAAGAAAAGCTATTATGGGGTCAGGATCACCCTCACCCCTTCCTTCAGAAGGTGGCAGGTTGGAGACCCTGATGACTGCTCTCACGTCAAGGCTGACCAGCAGGTATAAGGAAGCGATTAACTCACTTTGAGTGACTTCATTGTGTACCTTCAAGCACTAGATACCTGCTACCACTGTGGAAGGTGGACTGAATCAGACAGACAGAGTCCTTCTGGCTCCTGGGGTAGATGCTCACTAGGTAATCTGGCAACCTAATTGCCCACATGGTAGTTATGTGGTGTGACTCCATAGTGTTGACACTGCATGCTTGGATGCCAAGCTGGGAAAGGGGCAGGGTCATGGTAAATAATGTAAAGGAGCCAAGGGGCTGTCGCATGGACTTGACCCCTGACCCCGTGGACTTGAACCCCGTGCATGGAAGCCACTTTATTTTCTTTGCAGAAAGCCTAAGTTGTTTAATGTGTCATCCTTGTAGTGAAGAGAGCCTGAGCTGGGACCATTTTCCGGAACCAAACACCAAGGCTTCTTTAGCACAACCATGTTTTGAATCTGCCATCTAATCCTGCGTGAAAGGAAGCACTAGCCTATGTTGCCTACGAGTGGCATCGGCCATCTCCCTGGTGTGGAACTAAGGTCAGACAGCTGAGCCTCTGCTATCCCTATGGCTGCCAGAGCGTGTGCACAGGGGTGGGCTGGGAGAAAGACTGGGGCCCTTCAGATGGTAAAGCAATACAGAGCATAGAAGGGTCAAGAAGTTTCTCGGTGAGACGGTGAGAGGTAGCCTCACCAGAACTAAGGAGGTTACTACTACAGAGAAGAGAAGACAAAGGAGCTGGGTTGAGTGTGTCTGAACTCATCTTCCAGCTGTCTGAGACTGAAGAGCTCTCTGCCCGATTCTTTAAATCACAGCACCACTTTCTGCCACCTGGTGAAAGCTATCTCATTTCCTGATAGGATGGGGTACCCCAGGTATGGAGGTCTTTCCAGTTCAGTAGCAGAAATCTTACCCTATCAATGGGGTCCCCTGCTGTCACCAAGATACTTCTTACTTGGGGTCAATATGGCATCTGAAACAAGGCATGATGGGTAGGAGGACTCTGTGATACAGAAATACATGTTTGGCCTCTGTTCCTGCCTCTTGACTTCTGACTTGAGTTCCCAAAGCGCTTGCAACATCTCCCTCCTTGTTCTAGGGACATTTTTGTTCTGATATTTACTATTGTTTGTTCATTTATAATTAAAATGTATATGGGGCACAATTTGATGCTTTAATACATGCATACATTGCAAATTGACTAAGTCAAAGTAGCTATCCTATGGACCACATGCACTTATTTCTTTGTGGTAAGAACCTCAAGCCCTCTCTTCTAGCTATTTTAAAATATTTCATGCCTTATGACATATTGATCCTAAGATTGTTGCCATATACTGAGTGATAGGAACATGTGACACAGACCTCTTGAGTCCACAGGATGATACGGGCATTTTGGGTTTTGATGATGGAATTCTAGGTGGGCTGCTGAAGGGTCTCAGGATGGAGCCTGATTGCCAGAGGAAGCAGTCATGTGATTAGATGCTTGGAACTTTCAACACTCACCTCACCCTTCCCCTGCCTCTAGGAGAAGGGCTGAAAGTTGAATCAATCACCAGTGACCAAGGACTTAATCAGTCATGCCTTTGTATGAAGTTTCCATAAATATCCCTCAAAGAACTGTGTTTAGACAGCTTCCAGATAACTAAACACATGGGGAGCCCTGGAGGTGGTGAACCCAGGCTGGAGGGAGACGAAGGTGAGTGGAGGAGAAAGTTGCCAAGGATTAGAAGTCAGGAAAACAAGGCCCTGAGGGCCGGTCAATTGGAGTTAAGAGCAGCCCAAATGAAACATGGTAAGTAATGACTCGGTGTTATCTGTAGGAAAGTAGATTCTAGTAACACAGAGGGCAGATGTCTGTCCAGCTCTTGCATTGCTTAAGGCTTATTGTAAATAATACAAGTTGTTTGTCTTTTGTCTGGGAACTGAATGATCAAAGGCAAGGTAGAACCTCCGGATTGGGATTAAACATTTCTATAACACAGAAGGGGTATGGAAACTTGTATTCTGCCCACATGCCTGGGGCCAGCCCCATATGTCTCTTCCATTTAGCTATTCATCTGTAACTTCTGTCATAAATTCATAATCATAATTAAAGCATTTCCATGAGTTCTGTGAACCTCTGTAGTATGTTCACTGAAACCAACTGAAGAGGTGTAGGGAGACTTAATTGCATCTAGTTCAACAGAGGTAGAGGAGATGGCTTTGATATTGGAATTGGAAGATAGTCTTGTGGCACTTTAAACTGGGTACTACCTCCAAGTAGAGAGTGATAGAATTGTGTCAAATGACAAGACATTTAGTTGACATCTACATAGCATGCTTACTTACCTTGTGCACAAAGAAGTGGCACCTACATATTTAGTGTTAGCATGTCCTTGAGTTGTGTGACATCAGGAAACACACTAGGCCTTCCATCTCGCAGAGGTCATTTCTCAGGATTGTTCTGGGCAAGCAATACCCAAGGACCTCCCCAGCACTGCCTTGTCTTTAAAGCCCAAGGGTGGTACAATTCTAAAGACCACCCTCACTTATAGTCTTCTGCATTGGTGTCTACCAGAGTATGTAAGGAGAAGAATGATGGTTCTTGAGCATATACTGTTTGTCTTTGCTAGGATTTCTATTCTTGTGAAGAGATACCATGACCACAGCAACTCTTATAAAGGAAAACATTTCATTGGGACTTCATTGAAGTTTCATAGGTTTAGTCCATTATTGTCATAGTGGGAAGCATGGCGGCACACAGGCAGACATGGTGCTAGAGAAGGAGCAGAAAGTCCTACACTTGGGATCAGCAAGAAACAGTGGGAAGAAACTGAGACATACTGGGCCTGGCTTGAGGTTCTGAGACATCAAAGTCCACCCCCAGTGATGCACTTCCTCTAACAAAGCCACGCCTACTCAATCAAGGTCACACCTCCCAATAATGCTACTCCCTATGGAACATTTTGATTCAAACCATCACATAGTCTAAAGAGATTAAACACACTGAAGTCTTTGACAGTAAAGTTGGTTGACTCACTCAAGGTTACAAAGCGAGGTAGGAGAGCTATTCTGAAGGCCATGTTTAGCTGATGGAAAAATTAGAAGATGCTGCTGTCACACACACACACACACACACACACACACACACACACACACACACACTGGATCTGGATTTACTTCAGTTCTCTGTGTCTTCATTTATACAGCAAGACAGCTCAATCTTAGTTGTGTTTTAGAATGCCCTGTGCTTAGATGAACTGGCCACTGCTATTATAGAAACACAATGGATTACAGAAAATAAATATTTAAAAATATTTCTCTACCATCATCTCTCCTCATATAAGTATCAAGATAGTATATCATTGGATCGTGTTATGTTAGAATATTTGATTTTTAAAATGACTGTCTGAGTTGCTGACTTGAATTTTAAAATATCACTAGATAGATTTTTTTACCCCCATTTTTTAGTATCAGATAGAATTTCCAATAGTTTCTGAAATAGCCCTGAACATACACTTGCAATTCTGCACTATTTATATGACCCTCAGCACTGATGATTATAAAATCAAAATATCGACTAGCTGTGAAGAACACTGAAGATGCTCTATATCCTGGAGTATCAAACAGTCTAGATTTGATTTTTTTACATAAAAAGAACAAGCCCACTCACCTCATTAATATGTAAATTTGCTTTTTAGTTTAGTAAATGATGAAGTTATATTCTCATGAATCATTTTAAAATAAGTTTCCTTATGACTTGCTACCAGTCCTATTTTACTTTCATTTATTAATTTATTTTTGAGGCTCAGATGGATGTAGAATGCCTTATTTGGCAAATGACTTTGAACTCTTAATCCTCTTGCTTCTACTTTCTGTGCTGGCATTACTGGCAATACACAGCTGGTTTATGTGGTCTTCAGCCTTGAACACAGGGCTCATACTCAAAGGCAAGTGCTCCCCCAATTGAACTATACACTCAGTTTATACAACTGACTATCTAGAGTTTATGTACAGTTTCTTGGCCAAAAGCCACAGCAGAAAAAGATTAAGAAGCCCTGGTTTAGAGAATTCTCTCGAGAAGCTGTGGCTCAGAGCAGCGTGTCTGCCAACTCTGGTCTGAGAACCAGCATCTTTCCCTTGATTCCTGTGATGGTCTGCATAGAAATGACCACAAGGAGTGGCGTTATTGGAGGTGTGGCTTTGGAGTAGCTGTGGCCTTGTTGGAAAAGTGTGTCACTGGGGTCTTGCTTTGAGGTTTCAAATGCTCAAGCCAGGCCCGGTGTCACTCCCTTTTCCTGCTGTCTGCTGATCTTAGCTACCTCTCCAGCACCATGCCTGCTTGGATGCCACCATGCCTCTTGTCATGCGGATAATGGACTAACCCTCTGAACTGCAAGCCAGCCCCAACTAAGTGCTTCCTTACAAGAGTTGCCGTGATCATGTTGTCTCTTCACAGCACTAGAAGCCTAACTTAGAGTGGTCAGTAGAGGGACTAGGCAGACAAACTGGGGCCTCCAAGTAAACAAGTTCTTGAAGGCTGATTAGAGGCTTGCTTCTGTGACTTTGTTGCCTTCCCCATGAAAATGAAGATCTGGCTAGCATCAGGATGGGTTATTCTATTCTATTGACCAACTTAAGACAGACGCTAGACAAGTTGTCTCTGCGATCTCCAGGCACACACTCTTTCTCTGTACCCTTTTAACTGGCTCAAGAAAGCTCTCCAGATTCACCATTATCTTGTTTTTCTCACAAGAGTTAGGCTGTGGCCCACTATTATCTGTGACCCCCATAGTTGACCCTTCCAAGGTTTAGCTCCCAAATAATGCCTGGTAGACTGATCTATGCATTTTAGGTAGAATCACAAATGGCTGACTCCCAAGACTTCAATACTGGAAACACTGCAGACACGGGAACTCAGGAATTCTGTAATCACAGAGACCTTAGGTGGAGCTCTATTCCACAGTTCCCAGAGTGACCTTGAATTGATGTCCTGTCTGGGCCTTGGTTATCTCCTTTTCCAAGTTTAGATATCAATCATGCTTGCTCCATAGAATTATTTGAGGATTAAATAAGACTATGCAAATAAAACACATATTTCAGACCTAGCCCTCCTTGCTATACCCTGGTCACTGCAAATACACATCTACTGTTCTGGCTTTCTTCCATCTGTGGACTGGCACTGCCAGGCCTGTTGCTTACTGCTGTCCCCAGATCCCTTTCCTCACCTCTATTAAAGTCTGTATTAATATATTTTACATGGGCTTTCTCACATATTCTAGTAATTTCTTTTGTTTGAAGAGTTGAGAGTTCATGACTACTCTCAAGCTCACTGACAAAGGATACTCAACTCGCTGGAAATAGCAGAGTTCTGCTAGCCATTGCTCTTTACCCACTCTGAAGTAGGTCCTATTGACAGGTGATGTGTGAGAGCTGATATTATCCCAGCATAGGGTCCTGAGTATAAGTCCTGTCAACTACTGTTAAAACAGCAATGTTATGTGTTGCATGCCGCTACTGTGTGACTAGCTGATGCTATCCTCTCTAGTTTCTTCAATACATTTTTTTTTTGCAAATAATCTTATTAAGACTTTTATATAAATACATTCCCATGGTTTTTTTTATTAAAGTCTTTTGCAAGCCATCAAAGACCTATATTTGGGTTCAATTAAATGCCCTACTTAATTGCAATTATATTTAGACAATGTACTAGGGACTCATCAGTCTGCACCAATCTTGCATGGTCTTAGGAGCTAAAGAGGGAAGACAGAAAGAGTCACTGCTTGTTTATAACCTCTATGTTGGTCCCTGACACCCTTCATCTCATCTGAACCTCTTAGCAACTCCCTGTGGTAGGGAGATATATTCTTTGCATCAAACTCAGAAAGGCTATGGAATTTGCCCTGAGACGGATTGGCGGTTGGTTGGCTGTGGGTCTGGGAGTAGCATTCGGGATGATTTTAACTTTACTCTCTATCAGTCGTCTCTGCTTCCATCATTTGTCAGCAGAAGGTCACTGCCTGAAGCTGCCAGTGTGCCTGCTATTGAGACACCCAGGGAGACCCCTCATCCCAGTCACGGATCAAGTTGTACATCTGGGCTAATGTGTCTGTACAGACAGTGCCACCATTGTGTGAGCATGGTAGCTTTGGTTCACCATGTGGGTGGAGTCTAGGAGAGGGAGACAGGCTCACTGAATGCTTGGAACAAGGTGTCGTGCAGATGGTATATAGCTGGCCTGTGGCATACCGGTTCTTAAGACTGGTAAGACAGGTGAGGAGGAGGCAGAGGTGACTGAGCGCCTCATCATCGGACCCCAGCCTGACCCCCTTCTGCCTGCCTTCTGACACTGGTGCAGATCACCACAGTCAGCATCCCAGCCTTTGCCTTCACTGGCTGCCTTGTTCTTGGATGGACACCCATCAGACACTCATTCTTTCCCTCTAGGCTAGACGGAAATCATCCATCATCTGGTCTCAGAGAGTGATGTGTAGGTGGGGGGGGGGTGCTGGTCTGACTCCCAGATGTGTGCACCTGGCCCTACTGCTCTCCACCACCTTGTGACACACGCCTTCCTTCTTTGCTCCTTTATTTTCCTAGTGATGTATCAGAGGTGCAAGCTATGACCCCCGTTACAAGCCTCCACAACAGACCACTTAAGCAAGACATTCTGGCATCTCCATGGAGATGCAAGAGAAAATGAAGTGCAGTGGAAGTTGTCAGTCATTCCTCCAGACTCCCCTACCAAAAAAAAAAAAAAAAAATGACCGTGGAGAGCTTCTTTGACCCCACTGCCAGAAACTCAGCCAGATATTCAAACACCATTCGAAGATGACAGCTTGGACTTGACTATTGCCCTCTACATTCTGTGAATGTGAGCATCCTTAATTAATAACCTGGGATGCAACCTCTCTTCCACACTTGGAGGGGCTCAGCGCCTTCTCCTCGGTCACCACTGCCCGCTGACTTGTAATTATCTTTCAGCCTGTCACCTTTGGAAGACTGGGAAGGGAGCACTCACCCCAGCTGGACTGCAGCCAGGCCTGTTGGAGGACAATGTGCATCTTTCTATTCATCCCTTGCCCGGAACGCCAGCTCTCGGACAAGAGAGGAGCTCTTCAGTGCCAACTGGAAGAAGTGAGAACCCTATACGTCCTCACACCTTCCAAGGCTGCAGGCAGTGCTTCATTTTACAGTTTAAACTTCATTTTAAACTTTGTTTCTGAGAGTGCCTCACTAGCTAAGGTAATCAAGGTTTTTGTTTGTTTGTTTGTTTTGTAACAGCATCATGATGAATCTTTTTCATTGTGACAGCTCAGTCACTGGACATCTATTCTGGGCAGGCCCTGCGCTTACACACATATCCTTAGTCATGCCTTATTACTGTGTGAAAGCAGGCTCGTTGCTGGCTCCCAATTTACAGAGGTGGGGACCAATGCTCTGAGGGTGTAGCCCCCCCATTCGATGTCAGAGGTCCTACAGTGGCTAGCAACTAGTCCAGAAACCGGAGCGCAGGTCACCCGACCCAACGGCTCCCTTTTAGCCCACCCTTGGAGCTGCTATAGCCATAATTCTGAGTCCGGCTGGCTGGGAGCATGGGCTGGGGAGCACCCTCGAGATCCTTGGTTTCTGATCTCCAGTTTCCCCGAGTCCTTCCCAGCAGCACGCACTTGCCGGCTGCCTGTGGTGGCTCCTGCTCCCTTCTCTGATACACAGGTAAAAATGGAATCGCTCCTGTGGTGATCTTGAGTTTTGTGCTTCATGTTGCATTTTAAGGAGGCTGTCAAATGTCTCCTGAAGTGGCTGCAGCCACTTTATATATAGTCCTATCAGAACCGTGTGACAGTCAGGATTTTTCCTCATGTTTGGGAAATCTCCATCTCCCTTCCCCATTTTAATTCCAAATTACCTTTAAAACTCACTTTCCCCTTCTCCTTTGGCCAGTAGCTGAATCCCACCCCACCCCACCTAAAATAAACAAATAAGCACCTACATGCCCAAACTCCAAGATTAGACGGCAACTATTCCTGTTTACATTTAACCAGGTACAAAGACATTCCCCTCCACAAACCCTCCCCAATGATGCCCTAGCCCACAATGGACAGAGGATATACGAAATCACCCTTTCTTGTCCCCGACAGAGGCTGCATGCAGGGACCATACAGGTTTCATGTTCCTTTGAGAAACATGTGCCGAGCATACTGGTACATGCCTGTATCCCAGCCCTCAGGGGACAGAGGGCGAGTAAGAGGCCAGCCTGGGCTACATGGCATACTTACATAAGATTTTATTAGTAAAGAGCAGGCTGTGTTTATGGTGTTTAATCTCCCTTCTTCAGGAAACCATCCTGCCAGCTTCTGCATTCACCTCTGCCTTCTGTCTTAGAAACTAAACTTAAAGGTTAGGTGTCTTGCCTAAGATCACCTAGCAAATAGGGGAAGCCCAGCCTCCAACTCAGGCCAGACTGGTTTTCGTGTGTGTGTGTGTGTGTGTGCGCGCGCGCCCATGTCTCTGTGTGTGTGTGCCCGTGTCTGTGTGTGACCGTGTCTGTGTGTGTGTGTGTGTCCGTGTCTCTCTGTGTGTGTGTGTGTGTGTGTGTGTGTGTGTGTGTGTGTGTTCTGCTCACCCAAATGGCAAGATGCAGTCTCAGGTTCTTTCTATCTTGTTATGACTTGTCAGACACTTCATTGAGACCCCTGCTTTTCATTTATATCCTCTGTGCTTCCTGCTGGTGACCTGGATACCCTCAGGGCAGAGCCCTGCATCTGTCTGACCTAGGCGTCCAGGGCCTACCCTGGTCACATGGGACTCTTTTGGCAAAAACCAGCACTAGGGTTTGCTTTAGCTGTTTTCTTTTCCACATCATTGTTTCCATAGGATGTCTGCCTTCCCAAAATAACACTGGGGCATTCCAGGTAAACGCAACATCCGACTAAAATCCCCACTCAGCAGCAGCCTGAGGGCCTCTGGCTAGCCATTGTTTTCCTCCCTTCCTCTGATCACTCAGGCTCGGTGGGATGGGAGTCTGGGACAGGTCTACTCTGGAACCTGGCAGGGAGAAGCAGAGGAGATGGGAGGGATGGAACCAAGCCCACCGACCTCTGGTCCCTGCCCCAAGACTAGAGGTTAACAGCCACATCTCAGTGCCTGAGGAATGCTATGGTGGCACACACAGTATAGTTTGAATGTTCCTGATATATACAAATGTTACGTACCTAGTAACATTCCTGACTGGCCTCACTGGCTTTGGGAGTATGCCTGTTGTGTCCATGTGCCACCTCTTGGATCCCTAGTCCTGGGTCATTTTCTGCCTTGTGGGGATTTTCTCTGTAGATGTTGTGAGCAAGCTGAGTTTTGTCCGATGCTTGTCTTCTCTCTGCCACTTTCTGAGCATTTCCTGTCATTTTCGTTGATCCATCTGACAGTCCTGTCCAGAGGAGCCGCCATCGTCCTGATGTGGCGCTTACACTGCGTCCTTCTTTTCACTGAAAGAAGAAAAGAAGCCAGCCAACAAGAGATCCTAGGGGCTAGCACGGCGGCTCAGTGGGCAAAACAGCTGCCGGGCGAGCCTGAGAACCTGAGTTCGAGGCCTCAGAACCCAATAAAAGCTCAGAGGCGAGTGCAGGGTTTATAATTTCAGAGATAGCATGAGCAGATGGGAAGGGGGACAGGAGAATTTGGACCTAGCCCAGAATACAAAGAGAAGAAAACAACAGAGACTCTGCTTTAAGTGAGAAGTGACACTAACACCCAAGACTGTCCTCTGACTTCTACATGTGTGTCATGGCATGAACACACAGACATATGAACACATACACACAAACATATACATATGAACAAACACACACACATATGAACACACATTCACACAAGGACACATAGACACACATGAACACATACACACAAATACAAACATGTACACATGAACAAACTCACACACACATACATGAAACTAACACATACATATGAATGAACATACCCCTCCCAACACACACACACAAACACAGATCTCAGCAGTATCAATCCCTTGGCGAGGTGACCTTAGGTGACCTCCAAAGGAACTACTGTCCCTGTCTTTGGTCCCAGACAGGAAGACTCCACTCCAGAAAGAAGCATCTTCTCTGATCCCACCTTGGGGGCTCGGCTGATGTCGAACGGTGAACATGATGTGTGGCAGCCATGGAGATCTGGTCTCATCAGGAAAGACTTGCAGCACAGAGAGAAACAAATTGGACAACGGAGCAAAACCACTGCAGCTTTGCTCCAATATCAAGCTAGTTTGTCTTTCACTTCTTAGCTCTGGTCCATTCAGTCTCCTGCCTAGGCCATGTTGCTACCACATATTTTACCCATAGGCATCTTAGTCTGCATTTCCAAAACACTAGAGAGTCCTTAAGAAGACTTGACTGTAGTATCTCAACACGTTGAAAGTCAAACAATTCTTCAACAGAGTTGTGTTCAAATTTGTTCAATTTTCTCTATTCTTTTATGGCTTAGAAATTTATTTTTCAATATTTGTTTTGGTAGAAAAACTTGTCAAATATTTAAAAACATTTTATTCATTTTTTTCATGTCAGGGATTCTCATTCATGGAGCTTGTTAAAATGAAGATTCTTGAATTTTACTCGGTTGTAGAGGCCCCAGACTGTTCCCTTATCTGTGCATGTCTATCAGAACTCTGGCCCCTTTTCCTGTTTCCAATGCACTCTTTGTCCTTCCCTTTGAAAGCGACTTCTTATGTTGTGATTTAGTTGCAGGGACTTTACTTTTCTTTGGATGCCATCTGCTCTGTTTGTCTGGCGCTTGCTTCTGCCTGGGTCAGGCTCTATGGTACCCCGACACCCTTTTCCCTTAATTCTCTCCTATCCATTTCGGGGTGCCTGGCTTAGCATTGTGTCCTCTCTCTTGCCTTCTCTAAGCCTAATTGTGAGCCAGATGTGCCTCTTGTCTCCTCTCCAGTGCCCCATCTTTCCTTTCACAACAGCAGCTTTGTCACAGTTCCTGGTCCTGCTCTTCTACAAGACCGAAAGCTCCCTGAGAGGGGAGAGTCCGTCATCTTGTTTACCCGTGTAGGCCAGGACCCACCACGGACCTGGCCCAGAGCCAGGGTTTAGCAAATCATCATGGAAACGGAAACCAAATTCAGATGAAAGTTTATTTCAGTCACAAAAACTAGGGACAGATCCACTAGCAGAAAACACCCAAGCTTCGACTGTGTACTGTATAAAATCTCAAGCATTCTCATGTCTGGGCAAAGCATACACTCTAAACATCTATTTACAGGATGTTTTAAATCACATTTGCTGGCAACATGCTATCTTTTCTTGGTATCCACAGACAGATATGGAACAGTTGGATATCTTTTTATCATTGGAGATGTGAGAACAGCAAATAAAGTTCCATGCACTAACTTAATTAGTTCTTTTCTTTTATTTGGGAAAAATGGTCACCCTCCATATTTATATCTGGCTCGAGGAGTGGCAGTCATGTTTCCTCTTCAAATAGAGCTTCCTGCTGCCATTGCTTTAAGAGACGTCTCCGACCTTCCCCCAAGCACACTATTATTTCCTGTCACCTTTCCCTGCTTCTATGAAGCACCTTCTCAATGTGAGATTACCTATTTGTTCTTGATTCTCCCACTTACTGTTGACACCCTCCCCTTACAACTCTCGTGTCTGAGAGGACACTGGAGGGGAACGCCAAGCACCCCCAAGTACCTGCTTCTATTCAGCTCCTGGATTTCTACATTTTCTTGAACTTGACTTGGAGTAATTTTCTAATTGTATTCTGCTCTGAAAATCAGCCATTCCTTCTGCTTCTGCTGAGAGTTGGGGCAGGTAACATTTCCAGAGAAAATGTCCAATCCTGACCTAAGGCTGCCTTTCCTAAACTTTCCTAGCTATTAGGGAGCTATAGAATTACCTCATCCTGTTTGAGTTTTTGTTTTTCACGATCATTCTATCCCCTCACTCATCCACGTGTACAGAAAATGGACAGTGAGCACAAGGCAGCCTGTATTGACCTTTTCCATGTGGTGGCCTGAAGAGTCATTTTGTGCTGGGAGCCCTGGAGAAATGGCTTGCAGTTTCCTCCTCCAGTCACCAGGGGGCGATGCACATTCCAGAGTCCTGATTCCTCCCCCATGTCTTTGGGAAGCTGGGAAAGCAGATACTTGTCTCTCCTTGGACACCAAGCTGCACACAGGCAGAAGGAACTCACGAATACACAAACACATTAGATGGGCACCCACAGTCCTCAGAGAGTCACAGGCAGTGGGGAGGCAGGGCAGGAAGTGGTTTTGAGAGCCACTCCTTCTGCTTTATAGACCAGAAAATAAAGGAACTTCTCTGGTTAAAATCAGGACCAGCTCGAACACAGTCTGCCCATTCTCCCTTCAGGTTCCACTATGCCGGTCTATCTTTGATTCTGGCGTGTCCTGGGTGGTGCGGAGAATGGCTGGCCACAGATCAGATTCCTCTAGAAGACAATCATGGAGAAGGCAGGGAAGGAACATAAGACTTGATTTTGAAGGCCTTCCCTTGAATCTTGATGTTCCAATAGTTTCAGGGCAAGGCCAGGGCCCAAGACTCTTCCTCCCAAAGTCACAAACATAATTTGGTTTAAGTGTCTCTGTACTGCTGGGCAGTTTTGAGGATTCGATGAGGTAATCCTAGCACATGCCCAGCAACTCTGAGACGCATGGTACGTAAGCACTGTCTAGTCAATATTGAGTTTTGAACACACTGGCAAAGCCGAGGGCGGAGGTGGGAGAGTATATGTCCACAGGGCTTCTCTAAGCATTACAGATAAGCTCAGGCTCCCCCAGTGCTGATACAGCTAGTGTTCTGGGTCTTCTCTAGGGAGGCATTTGCTTTGGGCTGGTGGAATGCTCTGCTCTTTGATGCTGCCAGGACCATGGCTATTTCTAAGGAATCAGCGTTGGTTCTCTGAGCCTATTGCATCCCAGGACACAAAGCTCAGCATCCCCAGCTCTTGACTTGATTATGGCTTCAGGAAAGACATCTCTCTAGGATGTTTTGTACATGTTCAGCAGTGGAACTGACAGGTTTGCCTATACAACATATTATTCTAGCCCAATGGACCCCAGACTGGCTAGTACCATGGTGAGTGGCAAGGTCATAGGTCAGAGGCCAAGGCATTCAGATTACTTCCTCCCGGTTACAGGTGTACGAGGCTGAGAAACAAGCTGGGAACAGGGAAAGAGGGGTCTAGGGACACCCATTCACTTTCCCGAGAGACTGGCCCGAATTCAAAGGCCCTGGACAGTATGTCACGAATGTCTTCTGTGGGATAAAATGGCATCTTTGTCTCTCGTGGGATATTTAGTCACGGTCTCTTGAAACCTCAGAGCAGCCTGCTTCCCTCAGATGAATGTCGTCCAAATGTGCTCTCAGGAATTCTGGGTAGTCTACAGTGTCTTTGCTGCTTGCTAAGCAGGCTTGAGTGGGGTAGAGGCCAAGCTATCCACCACTGTCCCTTCAAAAATACCCCTCCTTTGGTGGCTTGCACAGATGGTTTTCTGTGCAATTGAATTGAAATTCCATACCTAAAAATAAGTTTGTAAAATGTCCCATTAGAGACAGAGGTATGATTGTGGATCCCTGTCCTAGGTGTCCTAGGTGTCCTAGGTGTCCTAGGTGATCTGCACAGATTATCATAACTCCCAAGAGCCCTTTGAGTAGACATGCCTAGCCCTACATCAAGGACAAGGAGGCCTAGGCTCAGGGAAAAGAAAGGAATTGACTCAAAGAGGTAAGAAGGGAATGATCCCAGGACCGTAAGCCAGGTGTGACTCCAGTCAGCATCCCCAAACCCACAAAACCATTCCACAGAGGAGTGGGGAGCTGGAGGGCTAGGTTGGAGTGCAGCTCTTCCTACTCAAATGCTCCTTGGCTTGGTGTGTCAAGTCCTTGTTTCCTTCCCTAGCCACATAGGCCTGCTACTCACACCAGTGAGAAGAGACAGGCACCCTAGCGCTACTCTGCTATAGGGTCATGGGAGACAACTGGACAAGACTCACAACCTCAGCCTTCAATCCGGAGGCTCCAGCATCACATCCGGCATGCTCACTCCTGAACCTCTCAAGCTGGGTATTCAAAGCTCCAGGGGTCGGATTGAAGCCTGGGTCAGGTGCTGTGGGAGGGTGACAGATTCTTTTCCTTCTCTGCCCTCTTTAATTAGCTCAGAGCAATACCTTCTGCAGGTTCTTATCAGTGCTTCCTGATAAGGTAATTAATGGGCTCCTTGTCTCCCCTGAGCATCCTGAGGCCCCAGAGGGCTGTGCTCAAAAGGAAGGTGCTAATTAGTTCCTGTGTGATTATCTGGTGAGAGTAACAGAGCTAGGTCTGCAAATCCAGGTGGACTGAGCCTTGATCCTCCCTCGGGGCGGGGCGAGGCTCAGGAGCTCTGACTCTGTTCTTTTTGCTTGGTGCCAGGTCTGCCCACAAAGTTCAGCCCGTCCACAGGCACCTACCAGGTGGCAGCCTAAGACAGAGGCCCAGCCTAGAGCCCTCAAGCCAGTCACCTGGAAGCCCCTAGGAGTGTCCTGAATCCAAGCTAGATTGCAAATAGCGTTTGCTCAAGCCTGATCCAAAGTTTAATAGTCAGGGCCTCTACAGGGGCCAGAGGTCCGTCTCTACACCCAGTTCTGCCACCACATGTGCTATGAGACCTTGGATAATGCTTTGACTCCATGACTTAGTTTCTTTAGCTGTCGATAAGGTGAGGGTTGGTCTACTCTGAGAGAGAGTAAGGTTTGGATGGCTCTGAGGACTTGGTCACTGTTTTCTACTTTGTTGTCAATTGTGAAGCTATGGTCAGCTTCTGTGGAAAGTGTTAGGTTACAGACCCTCTAGCTGCCCTGCCTCCCAGATATCAGGACACCTCTCCTTCCTTCTCTCTCCCTGGATAACGGGCTGATAAACAAAGCTGTGTGGCCTTATGATCTTCCTCTCTTGCAGTTTCTGGTAACCCAGAGCAACCCCTCATGCCCAACTCCAAAATAAAAGTGAATTTTTAAAATTTTCTATATTCTTTGTTTACATTCCAAAAGCTTTCCACTTTCCCAGTACCCCCCATATTAAAAGTGAATTTTAAATTTACTTCTACTTAATGCCTTCCTGTCTCGAGACATGAATGGTATTCTATTTCCCCCTCATGACGCCCCTGCCCCAGACATCTATAAGAATAAGAGATTCCCTTTGTTGTCTAGAATCGAAGACCTCTTCCCTTCAGGGCTCTGTGCCCGCTGTCTGTGATGGCCATTTCTCTTCATGAATCCCCTTTGCAGAGCTGAAACCTTGTTCTTCCACTTCAGGGCCTCACCACGCCACTGATACTACAACATATCCGAGAAAGCCGCCCTCTGAAGGGCAGTTCATCTCAGCTTCCTGCTCACAGAGCTGGTTATCTGGGTTATAACAGGAAGCTGGAGGTGACGTGACCATGTTCAACCTCGGAGTTGATTGATGAGACTGTAGCATGTCCTGTCAGAGGCATGACTGACATTTGGTGCAGGTCGTTCTTACGGTGCTTAAGGGGATGTGAAGGATCTTTAGACAACAGTCATCTGCTAAACAGTGACACACAGACATTCCCTTTGCTGTGAAATATAAATCTCAAGTCTCCCATTGGATTCTTGGGCTTAAAAACAGTGACTAACGATAAAAAGAACAATTGTAATGCACTGTGGAAAAATTGCAGTACTGATACTTTTGTACTTCCAGGTCATAAAAATAAGGGTTACTGAACACCCTTATTGTGGTAATTCGACATTAGTTCTAAAAACTGATTATTAGACTCATAGTAGGTGACAGACAGGCAGGTGGTAAATATAGGGTGGATATGCTGGACAAAGGGACAAGGACAGAAGCTTCTTGCCATGCTGCACTGAAGACTACAGAATGTAAAATCTATCTTTTTTTTTCTAGAAGTTTCCATTGAGCTCAGGTTGAACTGAGGTAACTGAGACCTCAGAAGGCAAAACCCTAGACACAACTAAGCGGTACAACTGCACTCCACAAATCCCCACATAGCCCCTGGGAGAACAACAGAACCTGTTAACAGCCATAATTGTTTTGATTGCAAATAACACAGACTATGCTTGAAGTGGTTTAACTATAAAATGAAATGCATTCCCGTGCCATAGAGAAGTCACAGGCGAGACTGGAGCTTCTTTCTCCCCTTTAGTGGACTCTCCAGTAGGGAAGGATTTCCTGCGTGTTCTCTCTCCATATGCATGACCTTCTTCTGTTTTTCCAGGAATAATGGAAGAAAGGCAGCTTCCTAGGTGCTCTTCCTAGGACCCATGGAAGTGAGTGGGATATCGAAAATCCTTTCCTTTAGTTCAGATAGATGATGGCCAAGTCTTGTGCCTGCCTAGGACTTAGGATCTAGAGATGTCTGTCACACCTTTGTGCTCAAGGGTCCATCAGAACCTTATTCACGGCAGCAGTCTTGGGAGTGAGAGGTAGTGGAGGGGCCAGGGTGAAGTAGAAGCTTCTAGTTTCCTTAGAAAGTCAGTTGTGTCAAATGGTGTTTTGCTGTGGTCCTGAAGTGGACACAAGGGAAAGGATGTTTGGCTGAAGCAGACACAGGTAAAAGGATATCTCACTGAAGTAGACATGTGAAGAAAACATTTCACTAAAGCAGACACAGGTAAAAGGATGTTTTGCTAAAGCAAACACCTAATAGGAAGAGTGATAAAAGACTCTTCACTAACGACGACGACGACACATGCATATTGGTTCGCCTTACATTATGTTGTTGGGCTCCATTTGTCATGACTCCATAGAGAGAAAGGCACCAAAGAACTCCTGAGGTTCCTGAGGCTTCTTGCCTCAGACTTGGGCTGATTGGCAGAGTCATGTCAGCTGAGACTCTGCATGAAGTTTTGCTAAGACAGACTCATGTCTTGCTGAGAGACAAGATGTGTGATAAGACAAAACCCATAAAGGACACATGGTGTTTACAGAGAGTATAATCGGATCCAACGGACGGAGACAAGGGCTTACTTGCTTACATGTCTAGCTTTATAGTACTGCTTGGTCTCGCGTATCTTCACTGCTCTTCACTTCGTCGAGAGAGGGACAGCAGAGAACTTCTCTTGGCTGGTTACTTCTGTTGACTCACGTCAATTCAGCTGAGACCTGACTGCTTCTGCTGCTGATTGTGTTTTCTATCTTGACACAACTAAACCAGCCCGCTAATACATTTGTGAAGTATTTATGAGTAGATCGAGCTGACAGGGAATCCTATACCCTACTAAACCAGACTGCTAATAGACTTGTATTTTCAAGTGGACAGAGCTGCCACAGCTAAAACCTATAAACTGAACTACTGATTTCCTGACAGTGCAGATGGGATTTACTCCCACAAAACAATTTCTAAACAGGTCCACTTCCCCTGTATCCTAATACTGTTTCTTTTCCACTACCTCAGGTGGGTAGTTCACTAAAAAAAAAAAAAAAAAAAAATTAAAACATTTAAAAACTGCTATTAAAATTAACGTTAAAATTTGTAAGTTACACAAGGGTTCCCCAGTAAAGAGCCCAGTGCGGCAGCGGGCAGTGGGGTCCATAGGAACCTCCCACAGGTCTCTTCTGGTTTGAGCTGGATTGGTCTCGGCCAGCTTCAGTTTCTGTATGGGACTTGTCATCCAGCCTTCGCAATGATTCTGAAAGTAGCCTAGTCGTTTTCCAAATGGCCATTTTCCTTAACAAATTAAGCTGAGTTGGTTTCTGTTGCTTGATGCCCAAATTTTCACAAATACAGCTGGAGCAGTGCCTGGGATAGGCGGTAAATCTAGAGGACACGTGGGCTGCTCCACAGTCTCGGGAGGACCGGGATCAGCAGCCACCAGGACCTCAAAAGGTCCCCACCATGGTGACTGTGACTATTAATCTTGTTTGTCAATCTGATGGTATTTAGAATCACCATGGAAACCAGTCTCTGGACATGTCAAGATTAGACTGAGGTAGAAAGACTCATCCTAAATGCGGATGGTGATGTTTAATAGATTGAGGTCTGGGGCTGCGAATAACAAAACGAGAAAGCAAGCTGTTTGAAAGCAACCATTGCCTCTTGCTTCTCGACTTCAGATGCAATGTGACTGAGGCCTGGAGATCAAGGCACAGGAGCCCCGCTCCCTGACGCACATTCACCATCATGTACTACATTCCCAAGCTGTGGGCCAACATAAACCCTTCCTTCCTTAAGCGGCTATTCAGGTATTTCACTGTAGCAACGAGACAAGGAGTCAACACAGTGACTACAGCAGCGACCTTGTTGAAGGTCTCATTCCTTTCCACAGGGCAGCCTCACTAACACAACAGACTTGTTTTCTAAGCTTGGTTCCTGGCGCCCCTTCCATGACTTTCCTCTTTGCTAAGCTTGGTCCCAAGGGAAGATGGGAGGGTTCTATCTTGTGCTTACCACTCGTGAGGCCTTTGGGTTTTTTGTTTGTTTGCTTGTTTTTGTTTTTCCCTCTGGAAGGTTATGTGGCTAGACAACCCCACAGTTGTCACTGTTAGGTCTAGAAAGACAATGTAAACTTACAACAATAAAATAAAATGAAGACGACCTTCCCTGTACTAAGATCTTCCCTTCCTCTCTGATCTCTTAAGAAGCGTCTGCTTTTTGTTGAGGTTTGGTCTTTCTGTGCACTGTAATGCTAAGTGCAAGCCCCCAAGATGAGCGAGTCTGCTTGCAGACCCGAGTGACACTATGTGACCTTGCACCCAAGTTATTTCTGATTGGTAAATAAAGATGCCGACAGCCAAGAGCTGGGCAGAAGAGACATAGGTGGGGTTTAGGATTCCTGGGCTTGTGGGGTCAGAGGAGAACCACAAGGGAGAGAAGGAGGAGGAGGAGGAGGAGGAGGAGGAGGAGGAAGGGGAAGACGTAAATGGAGGAAAAGCCGCCATGGGTTAGGTGAGCTTTGAGGGCAGACCAGTTGGAGTTACCAGCAGCCCAGATGAAACATAGTTAGTAATAACTCGGGATTATCCATAGGAAAAATAGATTCTAATAGCTTAGAAGATAGATATCTGCCCAGCTCTAGTGCTGATTAAAGCTTATTATAAATAATAAAAGTTGTATGTCTTTTATCCAGGAACTAAATGCTCAAAGGTGAGGTGAAACCGTGGATCGTGATTAAAGATGTTTACCAGAGCTTTTGGCCATGGAGTCTGTGGGAGGGAGGAGTCCTCCACATTGGAGTTGATTTTAATATCCTCCCCTCATCCTCTGTACCAGGAAACAGGAAAAGGTAAAAAGCCTAAATGGAGGCCAGAATCCAGAAGACATGGATGTAGGAGCAGCGGCTACAAAGAGCGGACATGGCTATGCGAAACTCCCTGCTTTCCTTTGATGGCCTCTGCAGAGGAGCCTTCTGTGGCCCAGGCTGAAGCTCTTCTTGAGACTTTTAAAGCAACTCCCCTCCCCCACCTCGCCAGAGCTGGGATGGTGGGAGCATGAGGTTGAGACCAAGACTTGGGACTCAGATGCTCTGGCTCCAAATCCCAGGGGCAGGCCACTAAATCACTACGCTGTCTCACGAGACTGCTGAGGAACCTTTGTCTATTTGTTTTCTAGTACTAAAGAGTGAACCCAGGGCCTCACGCAGCTTCGGCGAGTTCTCTACCATTGATCTGTAGACTTAATCCTATTTTTATATATGCATATGTAGTTTTTAATATACATATATATATAGTGCTTTGATTATATCCCTCATTATCTTCTTTTACTTTATTTCCCCTTTGCTGAACTCTCTCTTCTCCCCAAGAAGTTCCTCTCCTACTTTCATGTCTTTTATGTTTGTGCATGTCTACTGCACTTAGTTGGGGTTGTCTGCAGTAACATGGATTAGGGGAGTTTATTTACTGGGCTAAGGGCAACTTGCCAATGACTAGACCACTGAGAAATCTGCTTCTCTCTTCCCCCCAGCAACCATTGACAGCTTATAGTGTATGAGCACTTCCTAAACCAATGATGGAATGATGATAGACCCAACCTTACACAGCTAGCCACTGCTGCTGTGAGTTCATGGGTCCAGCCATGCTATACCCAGAAAATAGCCTGTTTTCCCAACTATCAGCTCTTACATTAGCTCTATCTTCACTTCTGCTATGTGCATGAGCCGTGGGAGGAGTTATATAGATGTCTTATTTAGGGCTGAGACTCAGCAGTTACTTGCTCTTAGCATTTATTTGTTTGTTTATTTATTTATAGACTTATTTATTTAATGTGTGTGTATGCGCGTGTGCACACACACACTTTAAAATGCATATGTGAAAGTCACAAGACAACCTTAGACTATGTGAGTCCCAGGAGTCAAGCTCAGATTTTCAGGCTCTGTGGTAAGTGTTTTTCCTCACTGAACCACCTCAGAGGCCCTCTTCTCAGCTCTTTGAATCTCTTTATTAACCACTGCCCAATTCTCTGAGCAAGGCTGAGAGCAACCCTAACCTAGGGGCATAAACATGAATACTTGAGAGCAGTTTGACAGCAAGCCTCTTCAGCAAACTAAAAGTAATAGGCTCAGATCACCTCCTCAGCTAGTGATTTTTGACCAGGTTTATAGTACCATGCATGAATTCTCTCTATGAATAGGCCTCAAATCCAGCCAGAACGTGGGTGGTCACCCCCATAAATAATCAGTTGTACCCCTATTGTACCAGAGGGCACACCTTGCCTCGTAAGTTGGTATTGTAACACCTAGCATTCCCTGCTAGGGGAGATTTGTCAGTAACTTCTCCCCAGCGGCCTTCATGACACCTTCTGCAACTTTGAAAGCTATCCATCAAGAGGAAGCCTCTAGCTCAGTTCAAGCTTAAGTTCCCTGCATCCTGCAACCAAAATATATAAGATTTATGTCCACGAGGTCTTATCATCTAGTTCTAGTGGATCACCAAAAATATTCCTAGCCCTGTTTTTTAAATTTTATTTTGAGATAAGGTCTAAGTGGCAGAAGCAGACTATACCCCAATTCTAAAGACCCAGATGGGTCTTGAACTTGCAACTTCCCTGTGCCAGCTTCTTAAGTGACTGGAGTTGGAAGTGTGTACCACCATGTGACCAACTGTGAGGTTTAAATGAGTTAGAATGTGCTCGGAATGGAATGTGGTACAGGGTAATTTCAGTAAATGTCTCTCCTGTATCATGACTGCAGTATGTTTGCTACCCCCAACTTGCTACATAAGTAATGGAGAATATATAACACTTCATGGAATTCCTGACTTGAGTCAGGGATCTGGGAAGAGCAAAGCTCACACAGGAGTTGGTTCCTTCCTCCCATTCTCCTTAAAAATAAATGAAGAGTGTACTTGGTAGGGTGTATAACCCCCTGACCCCTTGACAAACCCATAGCACACACATACCCACAAACCTAGAAACACAGACACAGGCACGTGGACACAGACACACACAGACAAGATACAATGCCAGGCTCCAGTAGCTAAGTATGGCATCTAGTGCCATGTGGCTCTGGAGTGACCTGTAGCTATATCTGGCCTATCCCAGGAGTAGGATGCATCCACTCTTGATTCTTGGTCTTTGAGTCCTTTGTCTAGTCTCAGAGTCTAAAGCTAGAGCCTCGGAAGTAGAGGAGCAATGGTGTAAGCTAGCACCCTTCATCTACCCACCAGAAGCTTCTCCCCTCCTCTTCCCCCCCTTCTAACAGAATTCACAGTTCTGAGCAATTGTCCCCCAGGCAGGGTTGGAGTATGAAAAAGGCCTTTAGCAAGAACAACAATGATTCCCATACTAACAACAACAGAATTTACATGCTAAGCACTTAAAAATAGTTGTCACTGTTCTAGATGACTTCCGTATATGAACTCCTTTTAATCCTTTTTAAGAATCTAAGAATCCTAATGAAGTGAGTACTATAGTCACCAGCCCATTTTACAGATGGGGGAACTAAATCACAAACTTGTCCTAAGGTCAGTGAGAGGCAGCCAGTCTGGTTCCATGGACTAGGCTGTTAGGTACTGCAGGCATTTTCTTAGATACTGAGGAATTTACAGCCCCTCAAACACCACCCTATGTTTGTAATTCAGAATAAAGCGGTGTCTAGGCCGTAAAAGAATGTGAGAAATGGAGGCAGCACTCTGGCCATTTCCCTTGAGGCCCACTTAACGTTTCCAAGGCAGGCTGCCAACTTTCTAGACTGCATTTTCTCTAATGTCTCCTTGCTCGAAAGATTTCTGAAACATGGCTACTTAGTTTAGCAGATGATCCAAACGCTGCTTGCTTCTCCCTCTGCTCAAGATGGCTTCTCCCTGAAAGTTCAAGGCCATTGGAGCCTGGTTTTGGTTGCTGTTCCTTGAGAGGGATGGATGATATTTCTTGGCCAGAAGGATAGTGACTTTGGACCACCCAGCAAATGGCAGAGGGATGGCTACAAAGTGTGGAACTGTGAGCCCCTCTGTACCTACAGAGAACAGTCTGGCATCAATCAAAGCACATGGGAAATACTTGGGACTACCGTATGGCTCTTTGTGCTCCTCCTTCCCCTGTCTGTCTGTCTGTCTGTCTGTCTGTCTGCCTGCCTGCCTGCCTGCCTGTTTCTTATCAGTTTACAGGACCAGTTCTGGTAGTTCTATGTTCCCGAGGTCCATGATGGTAAATATAAAGGTACAGTACTTCCAACCAATTAAGGACAAGATCAGTCCTCAAGCCTCCAAACCTTTAAAGCCAATCACTTCGGGCCTCACATTGCTCCTGAGTGGGTAGTATATTCTTTACTTGCAAAGGGTTAAAGGGCAGGAAGGACCTGGAGGGTTTGATGGACAGGAGAATGGGAGGGAAGGGAGATAGGCTGTGTTTATCTAGTGAATAGGGTAAGAGGCACATTTTACCTGGCCATCTGGGGCCTTCCCAAGAATCAACATGCCTGACTGTGAGCAGGCCTGACTTGCTCCCGGGAGAAGGAAAGGCTGAAGCATGCACGGTGTTATTAATAGCCCAGGCTCCCTGGGACTCTTTTTCCCTGAGCTGTTTTCATGTGAGGCTCTATTGGGGTTTTGTTTCTAGTTCTCATGAGTTATTTCTGCCCTCTGCCCTCAGTCCCTTTGAGGTCAGCAGGGTGGGGGTGGGGACTGTCTGATGACATGCTTAGTGGTCAGAGAATCAGGAAGGGCTATAAGGATGGACAGGAGCTTCACCAAATACTGGCCCTGATTGCAGCCAAGCATTCATCCAGAAAGCCTACAAGTAGGGGTGTGGGGGAGAGGCTCCCACCAAGGGAGGAATGGATTCCCTCAGTGCACAGGGAAGGCTCTATCTAAAGCTGCAACCTAGAAGCTGTTAGACTATAAATGCAGGCTCAGCTCTGGCGATGCCACTGTGCTGGCTACACACAGTATCACCCAGCATGCTGGGAGGATCCTATGGCTTCCTCAATGCAGTGATTTAAGGAGAGTGACAATTTTCCTCAGGCAGAGCAAGTGCCATCAGAGACATTATGGGTGGATGTGTTGAATGGATGTCAGAGCTTTGAGAAACTGAGGGAAAACTTAAGTGAAAAAGTCGCTAAGGATGGGAAGAGTAACACTGTCCTGAATTAAAGTTTGCATATTGTAAGTCAGTGTGAAGCTAGCTCAGGGCCTAGGAGGTCTTCATAAATGCTGAGGAAGAGAGGGAAGAAGGGTCATCAGGACAAGGACAAAAACCATACGAACAGGGAGATGATTGTGCCACACACTTGATGCCACCCTGCCAGAATGCCCCATAAAGTGTGCATGTGGAGGTCATTGGAGTGACAAAGTTTTGCCTGTTTATTTTGATGGCAAACTTGCTCTAAGGACTTCAGGCTATTTTCAAACAGACAGGAATGTGTCCCTGGCTCCTTATGTGCAGGAGGAAGAGCACCTGAGTCTTTGGCTTTTCATCCTCTGTAGTGTGCTCTGGGTGCAAACCCAGCAGCTCAGCGTGGGATGTCCGGAGATGCAGGTAGTTCACGGAAGCCAAAGCGGGAGGCAGCACACAGCGAGGCTCATCGCAAAAAGCAGACAGAACCTCCAGAGGGAAAGACGGAAATTCAGCCAGGGCAGGGACAGGAAGTGGTGTTTTAGAGAATGTGCTCCACCTGTACAGTGTCTCCCATTTAAGTCTGCATTTAGAATATTTACATTGTGCCTACCCACTAAGGGGGAAAGATAGGTGGCCACTGCAGGCAAACAGGCTGTGTGCACAGGGGTTGGAAGTCTAAGATGCGAAGGTGCACAGGGAGGTTAGGGTTATATTGAGAGAGGGTAGCAGAAGGCTCTAACCCATCTCTCTAGATCATCCCTCTCCTAGAATGAGAAAGCTAGCATGGCAGCTTAGTGACGCAGTCGGGGACCTAGGCTTTGTATCTCCTTTCTCTAGCATCCTTAGATGAAGGCATTTGTCTTCTTTGTCATAAGTTGCTTGCTATATCTCCAGACTCAGCATCAGAGCTCCAGGCAAAAAGGAGAAAATGACAGGCAAAGCTTCGCCCATTTGTTTTGGTGGCAAACTTGCCCTAAGGACGTCGGGCTACTTTGAAACAGCTCGGATGATATCTCCTGCCTCCTTACCTGCAGGAAGATGAACATCTGGATCTTTGTCTTCTCATTCTCTGTAATAGAGGAAGGAAAGATGAAAGTGAATTGAAAGTAATGCCTATCAGCTTTGTGGCTACAGTTTGTTTACAACCGTTTACAGTGTACTTACGAAGTTTATATTTATAAAAGGTGCAAGTGATCTGTTTTGCTAGAGGGCATTAGTAGATGCAGCTTGTGGATGGGAGATCAACCAGGAGTGGCATTCTGTCTGTAGGGTTGGCATAGGCTAATCCCAGGAGGCCTGATTATAGTACCTATGGGAAGCTGATAGTTCTTCCTGCACCCCTGAGCATGGTTATTGGCAAAAATGGAGTATATTTTTCTACAGAGAGCTACTCTTACATTTCAGGAAGATAGTATGAGTAAATTGTTTTCTTTTTTTACTTTTTCTAACCCTTTATTTAATTGCTCATTTATTCATCCATCCATCTACCCACTACCCACACTCATCCATCCATCCATCCATCCATCCATCCATCTACCCACTACCCACACTCATCCATCCATCCATCCATCCACCCAACTATCCATCCATCTGTTCGTCTGTCTGTCCACCTGTCCATCCATCGGCGTGTTCCATGCAGCCACCCATCCACCCACCTCATTTTCACCCATTATCCATCCAGCTATCCACTCTCCTATCCATTTATCAGTCTTTCTATGCACGCATGCGTCCATCTGTCCATCCATTCATCATCCTTCAATCTGTCCACCATTCTTCTGCCAGTCAGCTGCTCAGCAAACATTTTAAAACCTAGTCTCTGTGTGCTAAGCTTGTCTTCCTGCCTCTTTCTTCACTCCAGGCCTGACTGAGATATTTTCCAAACGTGGGAACCTAAGGATGGAGACTTATCTAAAACAGTTGCTATTTCAGTCCAGAACTTGAAGTTAAAAATGTTCAAATGGAAAAAAAAAGTTTAAAAATATAGATGTGTATTTTTCTAAAACCCCATTAAGCTGTCAAGGGTTCTCACTGTGTGTTTCCTTTCCCATCGTTGCTAATCGGCAAGGTATGTGTGTGCCCCAAACAGAAGAGTAGCCCTCCTTTTCCTCCTCGTCCTCTTCCTCCTCCAGCTCCGCCCTCCCTCATCCCTTTTTTTCCTTCCTCCGCTGCTTATACTTAGTCTGTTCTTCCACCTCAGACACCCGGTCGCTTGCCCTCCACTCTCTGGAAAGATTGCTAAAGGGAACAGAGCCTTGCTTCTGCCTGGAGGCTTGGCTATCTTCAGGCTCTCCAGGGTTCTCTCAGACTGCCTGAGCAGCTCCAATCCTGGCTGTGCCTTTTACTAGGTGTATCACTTTGAGTGTTTTACTGCTCTGGATCCCAGCTTCTTCTTGTGTAGAGTAAGAATTGGCATCCTCTACATCTTCTTGTGGTGGGGTTGGTCTGGTGCTGCTTGGACTTAATGCTAGATACTGGTTCCCAAGATCTGGTTGCCCTCAGTGAGCAGATCTTCACATACACCAAGTGATGCTGTGTAAACCTTCCTCTCTAATTTAACTGGCTAATAAAAGGTGAAAGCCTGTGCTTGGGCAGGAGAGGGAGAAAGGTGGGACTTGAGGATCGAGTTGGGGATCTCAGGAGAGACAAAATGGGAGGAGAAGAAAGGACACAGAGACTGGGGGAGGCCTCTGTGACAGGAGATGGACCATGAGCACGTGGCCAGAAAAACAGCAAGTGCCGAGGGACATAGGGCTGGGAAATGAGTTAGAATAGCTCCAAACCTGCCCAATCTAAGTCTGGCTTGTAAACAAAATACCTGGACTGTGTGTCCAGCTTTTATACGAGCTAACTAGAACGCACAATTCCTTTTGCATCTTGTTTCTGTGAGTCAAAATTAACAGAGCTTATCAGGCGCCAAGCATGCTGTGGTCTCACTGCCCTCTGTTTCGTTCTATTCATTTAGAGTTTTATCAGAGAACTGGAAGATAGACCTGAGACTTCCTCAGCCAAGCCTATAATTCTAACTAATATGATTATACTAGTGATATAACTAGTGAGGAAATAAAATGGAATAGACTTTCATAAAACTAGTCAGGTAGTGTGTGTGGGAAAGCCAACCTGCTGGCCATAGGGGTGTCTCTGAGCTCTCTCCTCTCTTTACAGTCTACCAAATGCTTATAGCAAAGTATTTAATATTGTTTTGCTTATGATCTTGTGTCCCTTAATGTTGTCCTACCACCAGGGCTATTCCTTCCCTGCTAATGTCTAGAGAATCAAAAACACACAAGTCAATTGTTTTCCTCATTGCCTAGCACAGCAGGCAGAAGCCTGGGGAGATGCCTAGAAAAGAAATTCCAGTCTGAGGATTGCAAGGAGCAGGCGACAGGGTGGCGAGGCTCTTGACTCAGATGCAAGGCAACATCTTCTCATTTATCAACTTCTGCCTTGGCTAAATGGAGGCTTTGTTCCAAAGGAAGCAGTTACCGGGCCTGGTGGGTGGTAAATGCTTGTAATCCTAGCCCTTTGGAGCATGAGGCAGAAGGATGTAGAGTTAGAGGCTAGCCTGGGCTACATAGGGAGTCATAGGAAGACCTAGTCTTGAACCTAACAAATCAACAGCTATAACAAAAGAGATATTTACAAGGGAGTTGAAGATGAGTCTGAAATATAGTGTTTTCTAGCCTTGAGGTCATATGATTCTGATCTACGTGTGTGTGTGTGTGTGTGTGTGTGTGTGTGTGTGTAAGCAGGGGCCCACGTTCTGAAGATGCTGTGAACATTTCCACACATTAAGCTAGGGCAGTTTAGGAGTAATCCTTTTAAAAACAAACAAGACAAAGCCACACACACACACACACACACACACACACACACACACACGCACGCACCCTGAGTTCCACCGTTCCCCAAATCTCTCTGTAGCCCATGGCTTTGCCTCTTTACCACATCAGCTGTTTAGGAATCAGCTGACTGATTTTTGGAGGCCCTGGGCAGGGAGGTGGGTGTCGGTATGTGTGCCACATAGGACTCCAGATGGGTGTGTCAAGATCCTGGCTTTTGAGAGGCTTGCAATTTAGCTTCTCAAATACACAAATGATAGCAGCTGTGCATGACAGTTCAGCCATCCCAGCATAGCACACCTGAATGCATCCCTAGGCTGCAGTGACGAGGGTCACTGAGCTGGGAGTGCTAGCATCTGTCACATCTTGCTATTGTCAGGAAGATCCTTGGCCAAGCTCTGTGAAGCCAATAATTGGCCGATGCTTACCTCTATGAACCCCTTACCCAAAAGATTTGCCTCAACTTCTACCCCACGTGTCTTTGCTCAAGGACACCTCAGCTTGACCGCTAGGGCCTGGCTTCTCATGGAAGACATGACTACAAAACTGGAAGCCCAGTGCTCAGTGTAGCTCAGCCTGGTAAGGACCATCCCCACTCTGAAGGCATTCTCAGAGAGGGTAGAGGAGAATAAAAGGTGCTAAGAGAGGGCACTGAAGGAGTGCGTTCAGGGAGGGCATAGAGAGGGTGTGCACAGCCTAAGTCCCTGATCCACTGAGTCAGATACGAGAACAAAAGAGCTTTTATCTGAGGGGAAGTGTTCCCAGAAAAATACTCTGAGCTAGAAAATTTCTGTCATCCTCACTCATTTATTTTGTATGATACAAGGACTCAAAAAGAAAAAAATTCTTTCACTTTCCTGTGGAGCCCTGACATAAAGGAGAGCCTGTATGTTGGGTGCTGGCGGCAACTGAGCCCAGCCTCCCAGGCTGCTGCTCTCTTGATGTGGAACCGCATCACCCATTAATACCCAAATGCTGGCAATCCCGCCAAGGCCTCCATCCTGCTGCCTTTCAGGTTCAAGCCTGCCTCCATGCATGCGCTACTGAAAAACAAAGATCCTTTCTTAGCAACAGAATCTCCATTTATCAGTTAGGAGGCCTTGGGTTGTGAGTCCCAAAATACCCAACCAGGAATGAACTGAAGCGCAAATAAATTCTCTCAGGCTTAGAACTAAGTCTGGAGCAGACAGTAGTTACAATTGTTTCAACTGAAGTCAACCCAATGACTTGAGCTGGGCAAAGGTTTCCCCTGTTCTTCCCATCTGTCCTCTCAGGATCACAAGATAGCGGCCATAATTCCAAGACGTCACAGAAGACCCCCAAAGTGGAAGTGAGCAAGTGCCAAAGGTCATTATATTAGTAACTTGTCTAGTTGCTGTTGTTGTCTTCTTACTGCCTTCTTTCCTGACAAGAATGGCTGCCTTATGTTGGCTCACGGAGCAGATAGTGTGGTGGGTGGGAAAGTCATGATGGAAAGCAGCTTGAGAGGTTGCTTAAACTGCACTCACATTCAAGAAACAGAGGGTGGCGATGCTGGTGCCCAGCTCCTTTCATCATGAGTCTCAACACACGGAACACTTCAGTCCAGCCTCAGAGAATGCCTTCCCATCTCAGTTAACCTAATTCTTCCCAGGCATGTCAGATCCTGCTAGTTTGACAGGATGTTAACCCTTAAAGTGGTTTTCATTGACATCTCTTATTGAAAAAGTCTTCCTCAAACAGGATTCTTTTCAAGTTTCACAGGCCAGAACAGGATCAGATGTCAGCTGCCAATCATTAGCAAAAGCAAAATAATCTCTTTGCTAACTTAAAACATTCATCCTCGTTGGGAGTCATATCCTACCGAGAGTGGAGATTGGTTCTTAGGGGTCATAGAAAGACACACACACACACACAGAGAGAGAGAGAGAGAGAGAGAGAGAGAGAGAGAGAGAGAGAGAGAGAGAGAGAGAGAGAGACTGGTAATATACTGATGGTATACACTTTTATGAAAATAGGCAATTAGAAAAAAAAGTCTAAAGGGCTCTTTCAGGGAAGGCTCTTCCCCCTTAGTCATGATTCATTGCTAGTTCCTGGGGAGATATCTTCTTTTGGTCTGGCAAACAAGGGAATGCCAGCCAAAGAAGTACCAACCACGTCTGCCACATCCTACCTGGGAAGAGCCATGCTCTGCAGGATAAAAACATGGTGGCTGTCTGTGACTTCAAAAGTGTGCTGGACCACTGACCCACTCTCAAAGGTGGCCCTGGCTGCCAACTACATGTCTGTACTGAGCATTTGATGTGATGGCCAGAAAATGGAAATTAACAAAGGATCTGAGAATAATAAAGAGACATCTAAAGGATATTTCTACAGCCAGGCTGTGTGGTGAGTGACTACGTTAAATGACTTAACACATCTCTTCCCTTCTTGGGTGGCTCCAAGAAGACGAAGCCTGTGGGTCGTAGTCCGCTGCACTCTTCTCCATCACATGAAGACCACTGAACAGGGGTAATCTCGACGAGCAGGTGGCTGGCTCCTGGCAGCCTGCGGAGTGCAGAGGTGAGAGGGACCACTTGCCTTATTCCTTTCCTGGCTCCTCCCTTTCCCTCTGATGCTTACATCTTTGTCTCTGATTTCCGCACCTCCCAGGCATCATCCTTGCCTTGGGAGAGCCAGCATTCTCACCACAGAAGAGGCTCTGGGTCTGGCTCAGCATACTGTATGGTGGGCGTGTGGGAGAGCCGGAGAAGATGAACAGGTGCCCTGGAGCCTGTGCAGAAGTCCCCACATGTCAGTGTCCATCACCACACCCCACTTTGATTGCTCTGACTCTTGACTTACAGCGTCTACCTGCTGACTGGACGCTTGCATTGATGGCCTCCACAGGCCTATAGGAAGCAGGGACAGGCAGTGACACACACACACACACACACACACACACACACACACACACACACACACACACACGCCATGGGAAACGTGCTCCTGAAAGACAGTGGAGTGGTGCTCTCTCTCAGGACTAGAAACCGTTCAACCTAAACTGGTACTCTTGACACATGTGGGCTCTACTGTCTCCTCTCTTTGACCAGGTCGCCACAAATCACACTAACTCCATGAGTGTCACTACAAGCCGGGGGGGGGGGGGGTGTCATATCCAAGGAACGGTGTGTGGGTAATGTTCATATTCTTATGCTTTTCTGTAAGTCAGTGCTTTCTGAGACTAGCTATAGATACTCTGGGAGCTTTAAAGCCAGAATTGATTCCCAGCCCCAATCCCAGGTCATTCTCTCCAGTTGGGATTCAGGCTTTGGGTTTTAATAACAAATTTCCAAGTGACTATTATAATACCAAGACTAAACACAAATGTGTGTGTTCTGTGTATGGGTGGTTAGCTTCCTTCCACGAAGCATACACTGTATGTTCAAAATAGCAAAAGAAAATAAAGCATTTCTCATTTTTTGGAAAGAAATCAAGTCCATTTGTTGCTTAATTCTTTCAATTAAAAAATCTTTTATAAAATGTGAATATATATATATGTATATATACATACACACACACACACATATGTGTGTGTGTGTGTGTGTGTGTGTGTGTGTGTGGAGAAAGCTTTCATTTTCAGTGTTAGGCACATGAGAAACCAAGTAAGAAACCTTTTAGAATGTTAGTAAGAAAGCTTCAAATAGATATAATTTATATTTCACTTATTTAAATGAGGAGGAGAGTATGGAAAAGACATTTGAAGTGAGCGACATGCCAGCTGAACATAGTTTCTGGTGAACCTCAGCATGTATCCTTGCCATGTGCCCATCTTTAAATAGGTGTGTTATTTCTGAGCAGCCCCAGATGATAGCTGCTTCTGGTGGGAGCTGAGACTTCAGAACTGCATGTTTTGTACCAGATGTGGTTGTGGAAGCAGTAGGTGCCTTGACTGAGGTTGCACAACGAGGTAAAGAAGCAGGACTGAAAATACCCTTTCTGGGTGTCCTGCTCCTGTGACCTCCTCCCTGTCCATGGAACAGCTGCTGCGATCAGGCCATTAGGAAGAGCTATCCACAGGCCTTCTGCCCGTTTGCAGAGGATGGGCTGGGAAATGGCCTTCTTTGCTGAGGACTGGCAGTGGTGCAGAGGCAGCTAGGCCCTGAGGCTCTGTCAGGCTCCAGGCAGAGTTGGCAAAATCCCTAGCCCAAGGCCTCTGAAAGCAAAGGGTGGGTCATTCTAGGGACGGCTGCAGTTGAGTGCCAGCCTTTGGCCAGATTCGTGGCAGCAATGTGATGGTGACCATGACAGCTAGAGTTGGCACTTATTTTTCTAAATCCCTCTCTGTCTCCATCTGTTTCTCTGTCTCTCTATCACTCTCTCTCTCTCTCTCCCTTTCTCCTGCTCCTATGTCTCTGTCTCTCTGTGTGTATGTGTGTGAGCATGTGCGTGCATGTGGAGACCAGAGATTGATAGCATAAGTCTTCCTCTGTGGCTCTTCACCTTATTTCTTGAGACAGGGTCTCTCACTGAACCTGGACCTTACCACTTCAGTTAGTCTGGCTGGCCAGCAGTATTCTGGGACCCATTGATCTCTCCCCACTTACCAATTAAAACTGGGTTTAATTGTTAAACACACATAGCTGTGCTCAGCCATTATATGGACTCTGAACTAAGGACCCCATTCTGGTATAAGCACTGTACCCACGGAGCCCCTAGGTCTTGGCTTTTAATTTTATTGTAGGCAATGCATTAATAAAGAATTTGCCTAAATTTTCTTTTAAAGATAGAGAGAAAAAATAATGTTTTGCCAAGTGCTAAGCATTCTAAGCATTCTCTTGGCCTAGTATTTCTATATTATGTGCACAATAACCTAACTACTTATGTGCTTAAATCCCATATGGAATCATATAGTTGTGTAATGAATGTTATTTTCCTCATCTCTTTAGTAATAACTTTATCTCTCCCACTCACATAAGGTAGCAAAGACCTTTGTTGGCAAAGAGCTCCCATATATATTGATTAATCCACATTTTCTCCTTTAAAATTATTATCAAGTATCATGCAACAATGCTTTTTGTTTTTTAAGTCGACCTTAAAAGTCTCAGGGAGGGGGAACATACTTTTGATGTTTCTCTTCAAGAAGTCCATAATATGGGGTTGAGAGATGCCTTGCAGGCATGAGGACCATGTGTTTGATCACCAGAACTCATATTTTTAAAAGCCGGGCAAGGTGATATACATTGTAATCCATGGGCTGAGGCTCACTGGCCAACCAGCCTAACCTACTTTGTGGGTTCCAGACCAATGGAAGACCTTGTCTAAAAAAAACAAACCACCAACACAGCAGATGGAAGGACTGCACTGAGGCCATCATCTACCCTCTACCTGCACAAGCACAAGAAATAAGACAAAGGAAGAATCCACTATGGGGGAGTGCACACTAATTTTGTCCAATGAGCTCAATGCCACCGGTCTGGTAGACCATTAGGTCACCAGCCTTTCCATACTGTGTTTGCAGTATTGAGTGGAGTCTAGAGTTAGGACCTAAGGCCCTTGAGAGAGCATCTTGGATTTGATCTAGCCCAGCACCCTCATATTATAGAAATAGAGATTTTAAAGCAAAGGGGAGAAAAAGAAAAGAAATGGAGATTCAGACAAGTAACTCTCTGCTAAGCATATGTGAAGAAAGAGATTCGAAGTAACCATCTTTAGGCTGCTACCAGTAGCTCCCTTTACCCTGATAGAGCCCTGGCACCAACACTGATCAGTGCTGGAATTATTAAACTCCTCTGCAAGGGAAAATAGATGTCTTCATTAACTATAGAAGGACATGCATATCTCTCTGCAACAACAGTACAACAACAGCACAAAGGAGTCTACAACTGCACTGGGTTGCTTTGGAAAAGCAGACTAACAACTACCTTAGCTATTGACTGATGCCTGGCATCTTTTGTCCTGGGGAGAAAATGAAGACACCCCAATGCCAGCTTCCCTTACAAAGGATCCAAATACCATTTGCAGGCTATCCTTGGTCCTTGACCAGGGCAATGGCTTCCCGGAACCCAAAGATGGCAAGCAATTTCTGTGCGGCTGCCCATCTCCTATTGTTCCCACCATCTCTGTCTTTGTTGCACAAATCTGCTCAGAGGCCTGGTCTGTTTGTTTTGGAGGAAACCAGGCAGCAGTATAGATGCCTTATCCTGAGAAGAAAGGTTCCTGCCTGCATCTTTGGTGCCTTGTGAAGCCCAGTTCCCTCCAGGGAGACCACAACCCTCAGCACTGGCGACACTCTGCCTCCTGCATCTGGCATTCCGCAGAGTGCTCCTCAGAGTGCTCCTCTGTGCTCCTCGGTGCTCCTCGGCGCTCCTCTGTGCTCCTTGCTCTTCTGGCTTCGTCTCCCTGTTAACTTACTCTTCTAGGCTCCAAAAGCTGATGAGCATTGTCTCCTGCTTCCGTACATGCTGCACTTCAGAGCTCCAACTCACAGCTTCAGGAAGTAGGAGTTTAGTCATTGCTCCCTTCAGCTATTAGCTGGGTAACTGCAGATGTGTTTCCTTTCCTTCCCAAGTAGCTGAGGATGACCTTGAACTTCTGCTCTTCCTCCTGAAAGCTCAAACTATAGGTGTGTGCCGCCACACCAAGTTTAATACGGTTCTTGAGTTGACCCCAAGGCTCTGTGCGGGTTAGGACACCATTCTGCCAACTGAGCTGTAACACCAGCCCCAGAACTTAATTCATAACATAAACAATGTATCTATTTAAAATATCTGGGCATAGGAAAAGTGTGTAGGTGGGGGAGGGGTGCATGTGTGGACAAAACACATGCCCATGAGAGGACAAAACAAAAAACCAAGTATTTTTCTTTATTTCTCCATGTCTTATTTCCTTGAACGAAGATCTCTCACATAGCTGCATGCTCGCCATTTTTTGGCTAGGCTGATTGTCCAATGAGTTCTCAGGACCCACTTGTCTCTACCTCACAATGCTGGAGTTACAGGCAGCTATTCCTGGCCTTGTATGCGGTGCCAAGGCTTCAGACTCAGGTTCTCCTACCTGTAGAACAAGTGCTCTTATCCGCAGAACCATCTCCCCAACCCCTGCTCCCCAAACATTTGTTAAGTCCTGAAGATCTGCATAATACTGGAAGACTCTTTTTCTCTCAATAATTCTTTCCGTTAGGCAGCAAACCCTAAGGATATTTGTAGACATTGTCATGACCAGTCCTAGAATATGTTCTGGCTTTCTCTTGCCTCATTCTAACTCCCTCCAATAGCAACATCCCCCTCATTGTTAAAGTCTGTCTGCTTAGGAGGTTTTCTATGTGGTCCTCTATTCAAATTCATGTGCACTTAAATCCTATCTGATTGGTTCTCAACCTTCCTAAAGCTGTGCAACCTTTTAATACAATTCCTCATGTTGTGGTGACCCCCCTAAGTATATAATTATTTCATTGCTACTTCATAACTATAATTTTGTAATTATGTTATGAATCATAATGTATCTGATATGCAGGACATCTGATATGCAACCCCCAAAGGGGTCTCCACCCACAGATTGAGAACTGTTGTCCTAGCCTGTAGACGTCTGTGTCTTACCATAATGGTTGCCCTGAAAAGCCCACTTGATTCTCTGAACACAGATTCTCATTTATCGCTGCTTGGGAGATGTGATGGGTAAGCCACATCATTAACTTGACAGGCTTTAGCATCACCTAGGAGACACAGTTCTGGGTGTGTCTGAGAGGATGTTACTAAGGATGGGAGAGCTATCCTGAATGTGGGTTGCACTAATCTATGGGATGGGGTCCTAGACTGACTGAATAAATGGGAGAATGTGAGGTAAATACTGTTGTTCACCATCTTACACTCCTGCTGCCACAGCTAGAGAGAGTTTTTACTACGATACCTTCTCAGTATAGTTGGATTATACTCTCAAACTGGGAGCTAAATGGTATCCTTATTCCCTTAAATTGCCAGGTTATTTTGACACAATAATGAGCAAAGTGATACAGAAGATTCAGAGCTGAAACACCTTGCATTCTCATAGCCTAGGCAACCAGAGACAACTATAGGCAACCACAGGTGACCATAGGTGACCATAGGCAATTGTAGGCAAACTGTAGATGACTTTGAGCTCTTCCATGACAATATGAGTCTAAATACAAGCTATAGCTTATTATTTCTTTCACATAGCATCTGTACTGATTCACACAGCCCAGGCTTCTTTAATGTGACATCTCCAGGTCACCAAGGAAGATACAAAGCTATCAGATATTCTAAGGTTGCATTTTCAGGATACAGTTAGCCCTCTTTGGAATCCAGAGATAAGGGTTCCCCAGTGGGTGGGAACCACACTAAGAAGGTCAGAGGAAGAAAAAGAACCTGGACGGCTGATTGCAGCAAGCAAGAAAGTAAAGTTTTTGTGTTGTCCTCTTGAGACCAGGAAGCCTGAGGGTGCAGGCTAAAGCTAGGTCTGAGAGCAGTCATGGGTCTAGAGGCTGAGAACCAGGGAAACCTGAAAAAATGGGCTGTGGCTAGATGGAGGAGGGGGTGTGAGCATAGCCACAGGTGCACCGTGTATTGAGAGGGATACCTAAGGTCATGGAGTTCCTCCCATGTCACATGAGAAAAACAATCCCAAGGGACACTGCCTGGACAAGACCCAGGGTCTCCTGATGCCAGCATTAACTCAACAACTTGACTCCTATAAGGAGGGAGGGGCCAATCTGGGAAGACTCATAGTTTTCCAAGTAAGTTAAAGGACAGGGAATGGCCAGTGCCAAAGAAGGGCACCGGCGTCAGATTGCTTCATAGTTCCACGTTACCCCAAATGCCAAGCCTAGTCTTGGTTGCATGGCATGTTCTAGTAACTATCCAGTCTTCCCATGAAGAGTTTGAGAGGCCTGATACCAACTACGGATTGGGCACCCACTGCCCGCCTGCCTGCTTTCATGCTACCTCCTCTTACTTTGTCCAAAGAAGAAAGTTGTTCAGAAATGGAAGTGACCATCACCAAGCTGTCCTGTTGACCGAGTCAAGATGGCCGGCCCGGAGGAGCACATGCATGGCACAGCTGCCATTACCACCGAATGACTCCAGTTGGCATGCTCATCCCAGACGCCATGAAGTTTAAATGCACCTCTCGACAGAAAGAAAAAGGATAGGATAGGTGTGCTTACTGCCTCGGGTATCCCTAAAGCAGGGTTCACACTTCAGGACAGACTGGAGATGGGCCTTGAGCTTCAAATACAGATGAGTAGTAAATTGTAAACGTGTTAAGAAGGGAAGGGAAAGTGAGGGTAAGAAAGGAAATAGAAGAAACATGTCTCAGCTTAAGCATCTAGATGAGTCATTCTTCAGACTCATCTAATTTGACTCCTCCTTGGTTGTGCATTAGAACAGCCATCCTAGAAATAGTGAATATTTATGTGCACTGTAGATGTGAATATTTATGTGCACTGTAGATGTCTGATCTTGTTCAATCCCGACACAGCTTTATGAAGTGAGTACTGACATTATCCCATTTTTCAGCTCCTAGCTCTAGGTTCATAGCTAGAAAGAGCCAGGGCTCAGAATGGAGCTCCAGAAATGCTGGTCCAGGGGACCTTCTGACACTCATTTGTTCACTGACTCATTCATTCATTCATTCATTCATTCATTATTTCTTTACCAGGCACTTACCAGCTCAGGGATCAAGCCATAGATCTAAAAGATGGATAACATCAGTGCTGCCTCGAGACTCAGGCTAATGAGAGAAACACTATCTAAGAAGAACATCCAACCCTGTCAACATTAGTGCTACACAGTCACCGTAACAAGTTATCCACACAGACCTTGATCTAGCACCTCTGTGAGTCTGCCTTCCATGCGGAGTCTTTCTCACCCCGCAATCCTTTGCCATCTTTTAAGACGCCGATACCTGCATGCTGATTTCTTGTGACGCCCTTCTGATGTGCTTTGTCATGCTGCTGGACTTGGCCTTCTGGCCCCACTCAGCATTTGCCACAGAGCGCCCTCTCAGCATGAGTGGAGGCCCCTTAGACAGGCCTTGCCAGTCACTTCTCCTAACTCTGCCTCTGCCACCAGCTAGTCCTTGGGTCAGTCCCTTTATGTGAAGGGGCCTTGGCTTCCATGAGACTAGCTCTCTGAGTCACCAACAAGGATCAGCAGAGGGTGGGCTAGGAGGTTGTGGGTGGCACAGACTCAGAACTGCTATCAAGCCCACCTTTTCCTTTTCCTCCCTTAACTTCAGTCTCCCTCTTCAAAGGCTCTCTTCCCCCCATACCACTCCTCTCTAGTCCCCCTAACCTGTGTACGCAGGTGGCCTTGGATTCCTGAGGTCACAGACCTCTAAGTTCTGAGCCAAATTATTTTATTAGGTGCTTCCTTGCTCTCTTCACTGTGTCTAAATGCTGGGGACCTCCGAGCTCCTGGCACTTGGTCAGGTTCACTGCTGTCTGAGTGAGCTGGACACCTCCACAGAAGGGAGGCTCACTGGCTCTCCAGACCAAGTTCTCCCTTTGTGAGGCCCAGAATGAATGAACTCTGAGTACCATGGGCACTCAAGTATGTTCATGGCTCAGGACATTGACTTTCTTTCTGTTCTCCTCCAAATCAACCGCAGGCCAGAAACCAGAGCTGGTGTTGGTGCTGCCAGCCCAGCCCAGCCTAACACCTTCTCCCAAGAGAAGCAAGATTATGTGACCTCAGCACAGAGAACTGATAGGGGGAAGAGACATACATATCTTTGGCAACTAAGCTATCAGCAGGCCTGATGCTACTTACACTGACAGGTTCTGAGACAGTAGTCATTCCTGTATACCAGGGTCATTGCACATCCAGCATAAACAGTACCCACAATGCACTGCTTTCTCCTCCCTAGAAGACCCCGGCCCTAGGCTCTGCTTTCTTTCTGCTCTTGTCAGTGCTCTTTCTCTCAATGGAATGGGTGCACATCTGTCTGCCAGATGCCCAGGCAGATGTCATTCTTATGGGACACCTTCTTACAGGACAAGGAACCAATGCTGGCAAATCTTAGGTGTTTACTATACTTTGACTATGTCCAAAGCTTGGGAATGGCCCCAGAAACCTAAATCCAATTTATCTTAATACTTACATGATGTACTTATTGCATGCTGGGAATGTGGTTGTAAGAGGCAAGTCCCTCACCTTTGAGAGCTTATGTGTCAACAGAAAGTCTAGGGCATGATAAGGTTAACACAATATGCATAATGAAGGGCATAAACTCCTAATCCAAAGGAATTATAATCTAGGATGGAAAGTAAAACTTGCTGTATTTCCAGAGAGAGAGTACCAATATAATATATAATGTACATACATATAATGTTGTGTGCTCATATGCACACAAATATAATGCCTGAACTATTTTACATACATAATACTTATATATGTAAAAAATGGGGATATTGAGAAGATACTCACTTGGTAAACTCCTGCCATGCAAGCATGAGGGTGGAGGTTAGATTCCCAGCACCTATGTAAGCAGCCAGGTGTAGTGATGTGCATGTATAACCCCAGCTCTAGCCCTGGGACAAGAGGAGACTGAAAGATCCCTGGTGCTCATTGGCCAGCTGTCTTGGCCAAATCAAAGAGCTCTGGGTTCAGTGAGATACCCTGACTCAAAAAATATGGCGGAGGGCAACTGAGGAAGGCACTCAACACCACCCACTGGTCTCCACGTGAAGATGCACACTCATGTGCACGCACCCACATTCCTAAATGCACATACCCACATTAACACATAGAAGAGAGAGAAAAAGAGAGGCGGGAGTTCTTTTAATTATTCAATCTTTTGAGATTAGAGTATAATTATATCATTTCTCCCTCCTCCTTCCTCCTGTCCATATATCCCTCCTTGCTCCCTTTCATATGGCCTCTTTTTTATTAATTGCTGTTACATACATGTATGTGAATGTATGTGTGTGTATGTGTGTGTGTGTTTGTAGGAGTACATATGTATTCCTAAACACATAAATATAAGCATCTGTCTGTACTGTTATTTGTATGTAGACTTTTAGGACTGACCATTTGGTATTATTGGATAACCAACTGGTGTGTTCTTTCCTGGGGACTGTTAGTTCTCCCACTCTCAGCATTCCTTAGTTGCCTGTAGTGCTTTGTGTAGGGTTGAGCTGCCCAACCTCTCATCCAATTTGGAGTGTCTATTGTGTGGCTCATGTTTAGAATATCATGTAGGTGAGAATTCGCAGGTGTAGCTTCTGACATTCCTAGCAGACACAGTCTCACGGCACACTCCCTGGTTCTCTAGCTCTCAAAAATCTTCCCACTTGAGGGGGTGGGGATAAGATGTCTTATGGGAGTATAGAAGCTGAGTCTCATCACTTACAGTCTGTGAGCTGCAGAGCCAGGGATACTGGAGCTGTGATTCTGTCTGAGGAGTTTTAAGTCTGAAGGGAGAAAAAGACATGCATCTTAGTTGAAGCCAACAGAAGTGTTCAACGTTCTGCCTCTAATGGCTTAGATGGGGCCCACTCACACCAGTCAGGGCCTTGGACAGGGCTCCCTCACACCAGTCAGGGGTTGCTCACTCAAATCTACTTCTCCAAATGCTAATCTGATCTTGAACACACTCAAGAACAGTGTTTTAATATAAGGTCTCATTTATCCTTTAGCTCTGTGAAAACTGGGCATCAGAGTGACTGGCTAACAATATTTCCTCTGAATTCCATGGCTAATGATTTCAGCCAGTCCTCTACAGGTCCCTTTCTTGCTATAGATAAGGATTGTGGTTGAGAAAGCTTTGACACCAGAGTTCTCAGTTCCACCTTGTGTACATGGTCTTAGGCTCTGCTGGATGCTGGCCTGAGGCTCGAGCACATCATTTACTTAACTTTCTCTGCCCAGTGTGAGAGTGGATGTGTTAATATACATGAAATCAGCCATCAAACTACAAATCACCAAGATGAAGTTATTACTCTTGAGACAAAAATATTTCAAAACAAAGTATTTTGAGTATCATAATAGATCTCTTTGCATTCCCAAGCAATTAAAGAATTCATTCCCTGACAAGTATAGTTAAGTGTTTCCATATCAAAGTTATTGGGCCAAGTTTCCTACCATAATATTCATTCAAACCCAGATCAATTTAAGTGGAATTCACCATTACTCACATGGAGCGGATGCCGAGTTCCCAGCTGGTTACTGCCATTGAAATCTGTGATGAGAAGAGGTTGCACTCTGAAGTCAGACCGAGGCTCACCACCTGGGCAAGGAAAATACAGCTGTGTGAGAATGAGTGGATGGATCAGGTGCAAGTCTGAGCAGGTGACTCATTCATATGATGAGCATCTGCTTGGCTCCAAACTCTGGGAAGATGAGATGATCAAGACCAACGCAGGAGCTGGGCTCACAGAGACCTCAAGCCAGCAACTCCCAAAGCAGGAATAAGGGCCAGGATGAAGGCCCACTTCCTGGTGGAGCTTGGATGTAGTAAGGGGAGCACTCCACCCAGACCTGTGGAGGAGTCAGTTCTGGGAATTGCCTCCAGGGAGAAGCTGGAAGCTGTAGGATAGACTGAAGTTAGCTGTAGAGTCAGATGGGAAGGTGGTCAACAGAGGTTCTGGTCAGAGGGAACAGTATACAATGGAGTGCTTATTTAAGCTGAAGAGACAAAATTGAAAGAAATCTGAGATCTGAGAAATGGAGGGCAGAGGCAATATGTCCAGAACTGAGGCTACAGCATTTGTAGTTTATGGGTAGGAAAGACCTCTTAAATGGTTTGGAAAGGTGACCCTACAATATAGTTTGCCGGAATAATTGTGGTTTATGTCTCTTGCACCAATGTTAAGATTAATAGCTCTGTCTCCTCTCACCCTCCAAAGCCTTTTGGGATGGATGATAAATTATATGGTTACTGATCATTAGGCTTCTGGAAGAGGCAGCTGACCCAGGCAGGGACTGTGAAGGTGTCGGGTGAGAACTCCAGCCCCTCTGGAGGAGTCATGTGAACAGACATCCCAAGTTCCTATCTGCCTTTAATCTAGCTGTGGCTTCAAAACCCAAAGAACAGCATAAAGTATCTTGGGGTGACTCTAACCAAACAAGTGAAAGACCTATATGACAAGAACTTCAGATCTCTGAAGAAGGAAATCGAAGAAGATCTCAGAAAATGGAAAAATCTTTCATGCTCATGGATTGGCTGGATTAATATAGTTAAAATGGCCATCTTGCCAAAGGCAATCTACAGATTCAATGCTATCCCCATAAAAATCCCAACCCAGTTCTTCATAGAGCTAGAAAGAGCAATTCTCAAATTCATCTGGAATAACAAAAAACCCAAGATAGCTAAAACTATTCTCAACAGTAAAAGAACTTCAGGGGGATTCAGTATCCCAGATTTTAAACTTTACTACAGAGCAATAGTGATAAAAACTGCATGGTATTGGTACAATGTCAGGCAAGCGGATCAATGGAATAGGATTGAAGACCCAGAAATGAACCAACACACCTATGGTCACTTGATCTTCGACAAAGGAGCTGAAAGCATCCAGTGGAAAAAAGGTAGTCTTTTCAACAAATGGTGCTGGTTCAATTGGAGGTCAACATGCAGAAGAATGCGAATCGATCCATTCTTATCTCCTTGTACTAAGCTCAACTCCAAATGGATCAAGGACCTCCACATAAAACCTGACACACTGAAACTAATAGAAAAGAAACTGGGGAAGACCCTTGAGGACATGGGCACAGGGGGAAAGTTCCTGAATAGAACACCCATAGATTACACTCTAAGATCAAGAATTGACAAATGGGACCTCATAAAACTACAAAGTTTCTGTAAGGCAAAGGACATTGTCAAAAGGACAAAATGTCAACCAACAGATTGGGAAAGGATCTTCACCAACCCTAAATCCGACAGAGGACTAATATCTAATATATACAAAGAACTCAAAAAAATAGAACGCAGAGAACCAAATAACCCCATTAAAAAGTGGGGTACGGAGCTAAACAAAGGATTTTCACATGAAGAACTTCGGAGGGCTGAGAAACACCTTAAGAAATGTTCAACATCATTAATCATTAGGGAAATGCAAATCAAAACAACCCTGAGATTTCACCTCACACCAGTCAGAATGGCTAAGGTCAAAAACTCAGGAGACAGCAGGTGTTGGCGAGGATGTGGAGAAAGGGGAACATTCCTCCACTGCTGGTGGAATTGCAAGATGGTGCAACCACTTTGGAAATCAGTCTGGCGGTTCCTCAGAAAACTTGGCATGACACTTCCTGAGGACCCTGTTATACAACTCCTGGGCATATACCCAGAGGACTCTTCAGCATGCAATAAGGACACATGCTCCACTATGTTCATAGCAGCCCTATTTGTAGTAGCCAGAAGCTGGAAAGAACCCAGGTGTCCTTCAACGGAGGAATGGATACAAAAAATGTGGTATATTTACACAATGGAGTACTATTCAGCCATTAGAAACAATGAATTCATGAAATTCTTAGACAAATGGATGGAGCTGGAGAACATCATACTAAGTGAGGTAACCTAGTCTCAAAAGATCTATCATGGTATGCACTCACTGATAAATGGATATTAGCCTAGAAACTTTGAGTACCCAAAACACAATCCACATATTAAATGATGTCCAAAAAGAATGGAGGAGTGGCCCCTGGTTCTGGAAAGACTCAGTGCAAGAGTATAGGGGAATTCCAGAACAGGGAATTGGGAAGGGGTAGATGGAGGAACAGGGGGAGGGAAGAGGGCTTATGGGACTTGCGGGGAATGGGAACCCAGAAAAGGGGAAATCATTTGAAATGTAAATTAAAAAATATATCAATAAAAAAAAAAAACCAAAGAAGTGGTTCAGTTCATGGCCTCAAGAATGCCTTGTGACCATTTTCTGTCAGTCACCTAAAGAAGTTTAAGATAGACTATTCAGGGTCAAATGTTTCAGACAGAACCTTCTACATGTTACAGGATAAAAGATGCAAAGCAGAAGTTGAAATACATCTGAGTTTCACAGGAGATGCCTGAAGCAGGCCGATTTTTAATGTTGTTCATGCACAGGTCGGTGACTAAATTCATGCAACCTCTTCCCCACACCGAATCTTATGGCTCAGGGCCTACTCTGAGGATACTCCAGCCTGCTCTCCTGCCTCTTCATCTTGGTGCTCAGGAGCTCTGGGGACTGGGGTGTTTGGAAGGTCAGCTCCCTGAACTCTGCTCCCAGTCGAAGAGGCTTCGTCTCAAGAGTTAATGAGAGTTGCTCATAGTCTAAGTGCTGTTTCCAGCCCGGAGTTGGCATTTCTGCTCCATTCTGCCTCTCCCACGGTAATTAACTAATTAACTATCAACAAAGGAGTGATGCAATTATGATACAGCAAGCCAGGCTCCTTATCCTCCCACTGAGGAACACCCCTCTCCCCCTCCCAATCCCTGAGCTCTTAGAACCAGGAGAGGCCAGCCAGTGTCAAACAGGACTTCCTGGGAATCAGGATGGTCACTTGACTCAGGCCTCTGCCCCACCCCTTTCCTTTGTCCCAGAGGCTAGGCTGGGGCCCAGGTGGTTCTGAATGCAAGCTCTGGACTCCAAGGAACCTACTTAGTGGCTAACCATTCTGTCCTGACCACAGACCTAGTGCTGTGGTTGAGGGTCAGGCTCAATCTGTTTCCTCATCAGTGAACAGATCTCTCCAGTGCTGTCCTATCAGTGACTACAGAATCCTCCGTGATGTTTGCACAACCCTTCCACATATGTGGGTACAAACTGAGACCCAGAGTGTCATAGCATTTGCCTGGGGCCACCAGCAGGTACATGAAGCTGGGGTCAGAATCTAGGACATCTAAGCTCAGACACCCTCACCCTCCTTGGTTCACTAAGGATGTGGTATTCTAGTTTTGCTGGTGCTTTTCCACAGACAGAAGACCCAGTGAGTCTCCACTCCCTCTGCCCTGGCTTCTACAAGTGGAGCCCAGGAACTGCGGGGAGCAGAGACATAGGGGTTGGGAAGTTTCCAAAGGCAGGACTGGGGGATGCTCAGTCTGCGACCCCGTAAGGCTCGAGCAGTTCAAGGACATTCATGTTGCACTGTAACCTGGAGAGCCGAAGTGGCCAGCTGGCTCCCACTTCTGTTTAACATGTGCCTTACAAGCTGTGTCTCATGTTCCAGAGATGTCTGGCAGGGAGCTCTTTCCCTCTAGACTTTTGGTACTCTGCCTTGGAATCTCGAGGCAGAATAATTGTGGGAGCAGTCTTCACCAAAAGTGGCCTTGTAGTTGCTTGTATAGTCCCTGACTCTGCGGTAATGTACTCCCAGGGAAAACCTCAAGTCCTGATCACCTCTGAAGGCCCTAGTTCCTTATCATAGGGCCCCCTAAGAGCAACTGTTTGATCAACCCCACTTTATCAACTGCAGACTATTTACACTGCTGCTGTTTTCTTTCCCAACCCTGTCAGCATGGCTTCTAAAAGAGGTTAACTCACTGTAATGATATGCAAATGATATTAGATTCCCTAAATTCTTTATATGACATTATTTTATCTATTATCCACCATAGCACATAGTCTGCATACTTGTCATTGTTATTAATAATAGCTACACTGAATTCCAGGGTTCCAACGTCCATGCTTTTTGTTTAAGCATTCCCTGATTGTTGGGTATTTGGGTTGCCTCCAGTATTTGAGCACTATAAATACCACTATGGGGCCACCTGGCTTTTCTCCCCTTCACCTGGAAAAGTCTGTGCACACAAAATTCCCTAGACTAGAGGTAGCAGAGGCTAATGCCTGCTACTCTGTCACGGGCAGCCAGTATCTCATACTGTTGTTCAGGGACTTCTAATCAGGTTCTTAGTGGACCAGCAAAGAGGTGGAGGTGGGGGTGGGAGGTGGGGGTGGGAGGTGGGGGTGGGAGGCAGGCTCCTGCCTGGCTGAAGCCTCTGAGTCCAGACTTGACAGGACTCCTTCAGGAAGCTGCTGTCTCTCAACCTGGCTTTTTAGGCCTGGTTTTTCTGTTGGAACATCTCATCTGATGGGCCTGAGGTGGGCCTGATAGCACAGCCTTTTGTTCCTGGCAGGTCATTTCAAGATTATACTTGGAAGCAGCATCTGAGATGAAAGGTGATGCTTTAACGGAACTGCCACCCTTTCTATGGACAACCAAGAGTAAAAAGAGCTTTCCTGAGACCACTCAGGTCTAGGATAGGCTTTTGCATCCTCTACCTCCACGAGGAAACATGTTTACAAGTTAGAATACTTACCACAGGTAAGGTGCCAGTTCTTTAGTAAACAACACAATTTAACAATACAAAACTTCCAATCCATGTCTCAGAAGGATTCTTTGCAGATATACTATATCTTTATGGCAATGTAGAGCTAGACCAATTTTGAAGCAGAAGGATCTTGGAGACTCACTATTCATAGTAAAAAGCTTCAGCAGTCCAGATAGCTGGGTGTTGATGGAAGGCTGTATAGAAAAGAGAGTGAGGAATTAGACTCCCATAGATATTGTCAGGTGGTTTTTGACATAAACAATAGTGACTCCATGGGGGAAAGAACAGTTCTTTCAATAAATGGTTTAAAACCTAGGCATCCTATGCAGAACAATAAAACTCAATGTAAACCCTATACTCTATTCAAAAGTAAATCAACAGTCAATCATAGACCTAAATATGAAATATGAAATATGAAACATAAAAGTTTCTGAAAATAACAGAGAAGATCTTTGTGATCTTGAGTTAGAGAGTTTTTAAACATGGCGACCAACTCATGATCCATAGAAAGCAACGAGTTGGGTTTTCTCTAAATAAGATGCTGTGATTTCTGTTACAGAAGTGTTAGAGGCAATGAGGGGGAAAGCCTACAGATTTTTGAAAATATTTTCATATTACAATCAGACAATAGACTTATATTTCCGAGAATAAATACTTAAAAAACAAAAACAGTAATGACCGCAATCTTTAAACTGGTAAAAGCTTAGAAAATATGCCTGAACAAGCAAGGCAGCAAACAGAGATGTAACTGTAAGTCATTAAGAAAATCTCTATTCAAACCAGAATGAGATACCATCCCACACCCGCTAAGACACTGACTCCACCAAGTGATGGTGAGGATGGGAAGCAGTGGAACACTCCCAGACTGATGGGGGGAAGCAAAACAGCACATTCATTATGGAAAAATAGATTGATCATGTCTCACAAAGCTAAATGTATGCTTGCTATGCAATAAAACAATCCCAGCTCAAGATGTTTACATTGAAGGAATAAAAGCATAGCCATATAACAACCATGGAGTAATCTATAGATTATTAGTAATTGCCAAAATCTGGATCGAAGCCTAATGTCTCTTCATAAATGCTCTCTGACACATTCCTTCCCTAGGATACTCAATTTTTTTTCATAAAGAACAACAAACTATTGATATATACTGGAACTCTCATACTCTAATGATGGTAATAAAAATCTAGCATAGCAATTATGGAAACTAGCTTGGTTGTGTCTCATAAAGGGGACCTCGGTGAATGACTAAATCTTAATGAATGAGTGAATCTCAATGAATAAATAAAATTCAGAAGCATGATGTTAGGTGAAATAAGCCATGAGGTAATGCTATAAAATTCTACTTTATAGAAAGAGCAGCATTATAGGGACATGAAGCAGATCCCTGGTTACTAGTGGTTGGGAATGAAGGGAGGGTCTGAATGCCAAGGAGTGGTAGAAATATCTTTTCTATGCTATTGCAATTGTTCTTTGTTTTGTTAATGGTAGTACTCTAAGAACCTGGTTTTTGGTGTTGTTTTTTTGTTTTTTTTTAAGAACCTGTTATACATTGAATAAAACCCAGGACTGTACATGCAGGAAAAAAAAACCTAGCTTCTACTATATAGTTTAAAAAACATATTGTTGGTAAAGTTTTGTATTGCTAAATTACTTGGATTTCCTGACTATCCATCACAGAGTCCATTGGAAGAAGGAACAGGTTGCTCATTCATTTATTAATAAATGTGTGTGGGTACCTGTAGCGGGGAAGGCATAGTCTCGACCTAGAGCGCTCTAATTGTGTAGACAAAGCTGCCCTGTGTGAGAGCTTGTAACTGTCATTTCAACCTGCCCTGTAGTTTCCATTCATCCAAAGAACTGAGCTATGGTTTCTCTGCAGGTCCTTCCTTGGGCTCTTCAAGGCTGTAACAAGCAGATGATGCTGGTCACAGCAGCATTTCCAAACATCTGGTGCCCAGGTCAATCTCCTTATAAGAGCATTTGGTCTGATGTTACTGACAAGCCAAAAAGGTCACTATGGCGCGATGCCTGTTCTCTTCCTGGATTTCAGACCATTTCTGCTGTGCATTCCCACTTTTTTTCTAGGGATTCACATCACCCTAAATATACAGTAGAATTGAAGGAGCAGTGCAACAGCCATAGTGGGAAGAATGGACAAGAAGGATAAGTGGATGAGCAGCAGTCATGTATGCCAGGTACCACCCTAGTCACCATATACATAGGATTAGTTGAATGCTCCTAAAAAAAATCTAGGTAAGTCTTCTCATGTAAATACACACTACTTCGAGAGTCTTGAAGATGGCTGTTTAGGTGAATTGCCTAATTCCAGCAGGTAGGAAAAGACAAGAATCCCACATCTAACTCAAGTCTTTTGGAGTCAGGAACCCTCGTGCTTCCCCACCCACGCTGTCTCAGGCTTACAACTGGTCTCATTAGCAAATGGCTAAGCTTTCTCCAAAGCAGTGTCCCTGCTTCACCTGGGCCATTGAGTCGAAGCAGCAAGGCCCCACTTCTACTCTGAGTTCTGACTTGTTTAGCTTCAGGCAAAGAGCTTATTGTTCTTCTGACTTGGATTCCAAGCATATATAAAGGGAACGTTTAAAAGCATCTTTCATCGGGTGATAAGCAATGATCCAAATATATCTGCTCCAAACTGCAAAATGAACCTAATACATTCCATTCTAAGTTGACTCTCAGGCCATCTGGCTCAGCTCCTCAGTACACATACACAGTCTTGACTTCCATTCAGGATGACTCAGCCTCGACTCTAAGTCTGTGCAATCGTGACAGAAGAATAGATTCATGGTAGTTCTGCATGAGGTAGGGTCAGGGCCAGAAGTAAAGTGGATAAAGGGGAAGGGCCTGGGTATAATATTCCTCTGTGCTCTGTGTGGTGGGATGAGGGTTTGTAGGAACAAGAAGGACTTCAGTCTGTTTCTAGTCTACCAAGTTATGGCGCATGTGGTGATTTGAATATGAATAGTCCCCATAGGCTATTTACATATTTGAATGTGTGGTCATTAGAGAATAGTGTTACTTGAGAGATTAGGTGCAACCTTGTTGGAGGAAGTGTAATCTTGTCACTGAAGGTGGACCTTGAGGTTTCAAATGCTCAAGCCACGCCCAAACTCTCTCTCTTCCTGCTGCATGCTAATCCACATGTAGACTCTCAGTCACTTCCCCAGTACCATGTGTGTACTGCCATGCTTACCACCATGACTATAGTGGATTAAACCTCTGAAACATAAAACATGCTATGGTCATGGTGTCTCTTCAGAGCAAACGAAGCTCTAATAGTGCATCAGCCTCTTCTCCACCCTGAGGAAATAGAACAGGGTTTGGGATAAACATGGCTAGGTCAGACACAAAGTGACACAGAGAGTAGAGGAGACTCAGAGTCAGGTTTTGACCATGAAAAGTGATGGGACTGGTGACCCAGAAGTCTAAGACTAGCAGGGAATGTGAGTTCTGGAGAGTGGTCTGGGTACTCTGTCAGGATCTGTGGTACAAAGACAGTTATCTACAACTAGAAGAAACTTATGCCCAAACACCAGTACAGACACAGAAGAGGTTGGGAGCCCATACAATGATCTAAACCAAGGGGACACTAGATGGGTTCTCAATGTTAGGAGTGGGGTGTCAACCAGGACTCAACCATGTAGCATGGGGAGCATCTCCAGTACTTGTCCTAAAAGGGGGATCAAGAGCACCTCTGAAGACGTTGACTTGGGTCTAGCCTCTGACCAAGGGCTGACTTGGGAACTAGAGCTATCCTTCACAGCTCAGACCAATGTTACTGGGCCTGCCAGTTTGAGACCAAAAGGTCTGATAGAGGACTAGATGGGGGATGGGATGAGAGACTTGGGATTCATGTCATGACATCCTGTGACAAAGCTACTTATGGGGACATGGGAAGCATGGCTTTCTAGTCTGACCTCAGTAGCTTTGCAAAGGGACCGCATTTCTCTGAGAAGTCAAAAGATAGAAAAGCCAAACTTAAGAGATAGCAACACAGAGAGTGCTTGCTATCTAGCAGATAACTGAACGTAGGGGATCTAATACATCTGGGTACCATCTCCCAAGGGGGTGTGTCTCAGGCTTGACTGCGCATCCCAGGGGGGTTCATCAAACCATAATGTTTCTGTTCATCCTCGGAGGAACTTCCTGGTCTGTAGCTCTGGGTTGGGCTCAGACAATACACTATCTGTATCTCCTCACATGTAACTGCTGCTGGCTCGGAGACCACCATCCTTGAGAGAATACCTGATGTTAATACGAAGCAAGCACACCAAAGTGTGCATACTGGGTGCTTTTTAAAACATGTCTTCTGGGTTGACAAAGACCATTCAAAATGAATATTATCACCGGTTCCTCAGGAAATGCAAGATGAGGTTAACCATGCAATTAGGATCTGAACCCTGGGGCTGTTTCAAAGTGGGTTTTTACTGCTTCCTTCCTCTGCTCCTCGACCACCTTCCTTTAAACTCTAAACCCAGCAAATGGCTGAGCCCTGAAGGGTGAATAAAGACTTAGGCTTTCAAGAATGCTGGGAGCTCAGAGAACAGGAGTCACAAGGAGGAGGTGGGAGAGGATGTTTATGTGGGAACTGGGCACAGAAGTTGCCCAAGACGCACATGGTGGGCATCTTTGTGTGTTCAGAGGACAGATATGCACAATGACTCAGTGTTTTGCCCACACATTCCCTCTTTTCCCTTGGCTGTCTTAGCTGATTAAAGTCATCAGTGGTGATGTGGCAGGTGCAAACGGATCACCCACTGATGGATTACACAGCCCTGGAGTATATCCCTCCCTTCTTCCTAATATGGACACCAAATCCAGCCCCTGAGCTAGAAGCATGAACAGACACTGTGACTTGTGGATGGTGAATCAGAGCACTCCACTCTCCCACATGGACCACAATGTCCCAGCAGCAGGAAGGATCCATTGTAGCCAGCCCATGTGTAGTAGGTGGGGAGTCTGTGTAGCTCTTGTCCTGATTGCAGTTACTTGCCTTGCATTACATTCTTATGAACGGGGGTGGAAACCACGTGTTTGGTCATCCCAACTCCTTACTACTGCCAGACAGAAACCTCATCTTTAGCATCTGAAGGCTTTATAAACTGACAACTGCCATTGTGGTTTTGGCAGCCTGAAATTCAGTCTGAATTTTCTTTTGTCTGGAAGATAAATCTACCTGGCATTCCTACACTCCCTGGATTCACCATACCCAAACCTCTTCTGCACCCTTTAATCTCTGAGCCTTCCCTTTCTTCACCCACTGTCTCAGTGGGTGGCAACATCAGTAAACATCCAAGCCAGAGGCCCAGAGTAGACCTAACATACGTTTTAAATTTTTAATTAGTTGATTTTATTTTTTTAAAGAGAAGATCAAATAGTTACCAGATGCCCCTTCTCTGTTACTACTAAAACCAATGTCTTCCATTAGATGGTGCACAGAAATTTGTTGTGATGGATGAACCAAAACCCATCTATTACTTACTGAAGTCCATGTTAACATTAAGGCTGACTCTTTGTATTTTAAGTTTTAACAATAGATTTGTGTATAACATTTTTATTCTAATAGTGGACACATAACATCAAGACACACATTATTAGAAAGTTTAATCCTTAAGCAGATAAAAGTGAGGTCTACATGAGGACCCCTCCTAAGAAGGACATCAGGACATGATTGGTAGCACTTTGCTATTCTTGGAGTTTTGTCTCAGAAATGCCCACAATCTTAGCTGGTTTCTGGTTGGTTGCACCTGACCTCCTCAGATAGGTGGCCAGAGCCTGTCGTTTTTAAATTAACATATTTATTTGTTTGTTTGGTTGGTTGGTTGGTTGGCTTTTTGTTTGCTTTGAGACGGGGCTACTCTGTGTAGTCCTGGTTGTCCTGGAACTCACTCTGTAGACCAGGCTAGCCTTGAACTCAGAGATCTACCTGCTTCTGCCTCCCGAGTGCTGGGATTAAAGGTGTGTGACACCACTATCACTGCCCAGTAATTAACTCTTACTTTTAGTGCCAGCTCATGGAATCACCTCTGAATGATCTAGTGATCTTTTCTGTAGAATATATGTACTAGCTGAGATAGCAGTCCATTCTCTTGATCCCAATGTCTGTAATGTATTCTCAGGTTTCTGGGCTGATCAGTTGTACCCATCTATAGACCTGGTTTCTAATCAGGATACCCATCACCCACCAGTCCCTGGTAGAGCGTCAATGACTTGGGATATCTTTCTTTCCTCTGACTTCCATACAATCTCAAAGACAAACTCTGCTCGTTTGTTTCCTCATTTTTTCCTTCTTTCAGAGGCCCCAGAACAATCTTCAGCTCAGTGATGGGACTAGACTAAAGGAAGAAGACAAGAGCAAGCACCTGCCCTACGGGGGAATTCAACCGTGTGCCCACTGTTCACATTCGCTCCACCTTTGTTAGATTTCAGTTCTTAGATGCAGAAACGGTTAACTTCAGAAGCTACAATGGAATGATCTGGAATGCCTCTACTTGTTACAGGATAAATTCATTCAGGGAAAAGGAATGCATTGTTCACATATTTTAGACTTCTTTTTCCTTTTAATTTGAGTGCCGTGGGCTATTAAAATGTTTTCTCACAAAGAGGGGGTGTCAAGAATTCTAAAGAGGTATTCATTTCTATTATGTTCGTTAAAACTAATTTGAGGGGTGTGTTGTGTACCATAGGATGTGATGCAGAGGCAGGTCTTCTGTGTGACGGACCTTCTAGACACATCTCCAGAGCAAAGTATCTTTACCAAATATGTATACTGGTCATCCATGATTGGGGTCCTCTTCAGTCTATCTAATGATGGGCCCATGGATGTAAAACCTCTGAGCACAGCTGTATGACCTTGATCAGATGCTAGCCCAGTCTCTTTGGGTTCCTTTGCAAAATGGGGACCTTCCACTAGAAGGTCTATTCCAACCACATCCTCTGGCTTTCCCATTCTGTGCATGCTTCTATGCATGTGAAGTAAGTGAACTCAACAATACAAACATTAGGCTCTGTTCACTGCTTGCTATCTCAACCCTTGGCACAGAAATTTCAACAGTGCCTCTTAGGGACTTAAACCAACGTGTGACATTGTCTTCTCTAGGAAAGGGCAGTCCTTCCAAAGACCCTTACATCCTCTTGATAACTTTTATGCATATTGAAGGAAAAAATGGTGCCTCAGGAGAAAACTATATACCGTCTATGGCTCAGCCTTCCAATGGATCAGATCCCACTGTTCATTGTCTTTGAGCTGTTTAGCAATGCTCTACAAATGATAAATTATAGAAATGGAAATTGTGTCCTGTCTGATCTAATTAGCTTTGTCCTCATTTGGGGAAAACCCAGTTTTGTTTCCATTCGAAATGCATCTCAACATTCCTTTACCCTACAGAAATGTGTGTGTGTGTGTGTGTGTGTGTGTGTGTGTGTGTGTTGGCTTTTCATTTGAACATCTGCCTGACTTCCTGCTATCTAGAGTAAATACGTTCCTTAATGTGGGTATTTTTATTTTAGTATGCGAGTCATGATTTTTATCTCTTTCTGAAAATTATCTTTAATAGCATATTGTCTCCTCCAAACCTTCCCAAAACCTCTTTCTATTTTCAGCCCATAACTGAATGTTGTTGTCCATCATCAGCTCTGCTCTTCAGTGCTCTCCTCCCTCCCTCCCTCCCTTCTGCCTTTCCCTCCCTCCCTCCCATTAATGCACCTCCTAGATTCCTGTGCTCTTTACCCCAGACTTGGGCAAAATCAGGCTCCAGCACATCCGGTTCCTGCTGGAAACCAAATGTTTTGAGGTTTGTTGCGTTGGAAATTTCAGCTACAATCCTTAGGAAGTGCAGCCTGGGCATGCTTTGGTATTTAAGATCCCTTAAGGGCTGCCTAGTCCGCCAGGAGACAGAGACTTGAGGTGCTGCTTTCCTGACTTTGGAAGGCAGACTGGAAGCCTGTAACTTTTCAGATACTTGGGATGATATCAATTGTGTGGATTATTTAGCTCTTTGATTTGATTTGGGGGTGGGGTGGGTGTTTTTGTTTTCATTTTAAAATAGGATGTCAGATTAAACTGGAGATCTGTTAGCTTCAGTTAATGCTTTTTTTTTTTTTTTTTATGAAGAACTACAACAGCCCCAAGTGTGACTTTGCTAATATATTTAGGCTGTCTTATTTAGGTGTGCATGTATGTGTGACACACACAGAGAAAATAGAGGAAATGAGAGAAGGCCCCACCAGTTTGCAAAGCATTTGAACTGTGATACTTCCTAAAATCATCCCCTATGCTTCAGAACCTCTTCTCAGCTCCACATATCTCAGGGAAGCAACTGTGGGGGTGGGGCACCTATGGTGGTGACTTCCCTGGATCCCTAGGATAAGGACTCTCTTTTCTTTCTTTCTTTCTTTCTTTCTTTCTTTCTTTTTTTTGAAAACTAATTAGAGATGCTTAATTATCTCTTTTAAATTCATAGCTAAGGGAAACCAGAGGGGGAAGTGAGTCACAGATGCTGAACTTTCTACTTAAAAATTTAACCCTTTCTCTACAGTGGTGTGGACAACACGCTCCCACTAAACACAAGAATCATGTCTTCTGCCAGAAAACATGTTGTTTTATCGGAGAAAAGGGAAAATGATACAGTACGCGGTTTGCGGAGGCACATCTTTGAAAATGGAGGTAGAGGATGGCTACAGACCAAGATTAAACAAAACCTGTCTTAAGGATACTTTAAGAAGTTTCTCTAGGTAGCTCAGAGAGGACTGAAGAGGTCATTTCTACATTCTGTGAATGAAATCCTTTTCTAAATTATTCATTAGAGGGAGTCAGACTTGATCCTAGACTAAAGTAAAATGGAGCTATAGATGCCATTTTGAAGCTTGCTTCACATTATAAAAACACAGTGCCACAAAGACTGTGATTTCCCAGGCTCTCAGAGGAGCAGATGGTCCACGTACACAGAGGAAATTCCTCCCTGAACAGGCAAAAGTCTGTGATGTCAGAGGCAAGAGAAATCACCCTACTCAGGGCCTTAAAATTAGATACAGCCGAAGTACAAAATTACAATTTAGTTTAAAGATCTTAATCGGCTCTATTTTCAATTCTAGAATCACACATTTCATGCCATAAAGCAGAATAAGAGTGCCAGTGGTCTAAATAGAGCGGGGAGGTTTATAGCAGCGGAGGGTTAGAGAAAGGAAAACAAAACTGAGAAAAATAGATGAGAGGTGTCGCTCATGTCAGGCCACGCCCTCTGTAAAGGAGTCAGTCCGGCTGTAACTGATTGGTTAACAGGTTAATTCCGTGCTTGCGCGCATATATGTGTGTGTGTGTGTGTGTGTGTGTGTGTGTGTGTGTGTGGTGGTGGTGGTGTTGTACGGGGGAAATTTATTGTCATGCTAGTTGAAATGGGCCTGTTTGGGAAATCTGGTTCTCTTACTCGTGATTTCTCGGGTCTGATAACAGTTTTAGTTTGATGACAGAGACATTTAGCATGGGTGACTCCATCGATTATGTGTGTGCGCACGTGTGTGTGTGTGTGTGTGTGTGTGTGTGTGTGTGTGTGTAAAATCTATTAGGGTCTAGTATGAAAGTTTGTTTTAAAACAATGGTCACCAGTAGTGTTTTCTTAACAGCATTGACTCTTTTTAAAACCCAACAGATAGCCAAGCATTCCTGGCCTTGCCTCTTCCTCCAGTCAGTCCCTGAGTGACCCAAAAAAGGAGAGTTGAGAAGTCCAAGCCCCTGGAAACCCTATTATGGTTTTCTATGAAATGACAACATTTGCCCAGAACCAACCAGAAGGCCATTTGGGGCACCCCAGGTCACTTTTGACGCCCCCTTTCTCTATGCCCATGCCATGCCCATACCATGCACCATTGCCCTGGTCCAACTGTTCCAACCTCTGGCAACTGGCTACCACTAACCTGTGTGCTTCTCCGATTGAATCGATGAATGGTGGACTCTGCTCTGAGTTTGTCTGTCCTCTCCTCTTCTGCCTGTCCATCTCGTGCCGCAAGAATGGTTTTAGGTGTAAATCTTAGTCATGTCTCTTTCTTGCTTAAAAGTCCTTGATGCTTTGCTCCCTGCACCAGTGATGGCAAAAGTCAGGCTACTTAAAGGTTGGTTTTGGTCGTACTTTAAAGACTTGAAAGTCAGTCTTGAAAGATCACATTACCCTAAGTATCTTAATTGAATCCTAGAGCAACATTTAAAGGCATTTACAGAGGAGGACTTGATCCTTGGACTATAGTGAAATTCATATTACCTGGCACCCAATAAAAGCGATCAGAGCCAAAGAACTAGAAAGATAAATTTAATTTAGAAATGAATGCAGAGTGGAACAGGGTGATAGAAGGAACCGTAGATTTTTTGAAGATGTGAGTATGAACCATAAGATAAAGAAGAGAGATGGCAACATGACATACGAAGGAGGAGAAGAAAATACACATGAATGAAAAGAAGAAGGGCCAAGTCACACTTCTAAAGACTAAAGGAACACTTCTGGTAATAGAGGCAGAAAGAAAGAAACACCTGAGGTTAGAATAATTCTATCTTAGACACTAAAGACAGAAGGAAAGAACTCCATGGAGTTTTAGTTATCTGCAAGTGGACTTGAAGCAAGTTAGTATACAAGTAAATTGTCCCCCAAAGAAGAATAGAAACATAAAGGGGAGAAATAAAAGTGGAAAAATTTCCCAACTTCAGAAAAGGGGGTCTAGTAAGTTCAACTTTCCAAAGCACAAAATGAAATGGTCCTAAAGTAGCAAGAAAGAAAAACCGTAAAAGCACCTGGGAAGGAGCACGAAATACAAAGGGAAGGACAGCTGGCTCATCCTTAAGGACAAATCAGGGCAAAGGACACTTGATCAGCTCTGAGCTACAAGAAAACTCCGTGAACCTAGACTTCTATGCAAAGCAAATGCACATACATGGTATGCATGACACGTGAAGGAGAAATAGATATTTTTTCAGACATACAGAATTGAAACAATTGATTACCAGTCTACAAGAAAGTTAAAGGAGAACTGGTAGAAAACAGGAAAGCGACATAAGAAGTCTTGATCTGCACAAACAAATGAAAAGATTGTAAATGGTAAATATTTTAAAACTTAAATTTATTTTAAAAATCTCTTTAATAAAAGATACTTCATCAATGAAAAGAAAAATATTAATATACCAGAATTTATAGTATACAAGGAAGTAAATATCCACAAGACAGACAAAAGATGGTGTGAACAGAAGGCTCTTAGATATGTCGGCATGCTATCAGTGAAGATGACTATATAATCAGGCTCAGTGTTGTTGGGATAAAACCATGACCAAAGGCAACGTGAGGAGGAGAGGGTTTGTTTCTAGCTTATGGGTTATGGTCCACTGTTGAGAAAAACCAAGGCAAGGACTCAGAGCAGAAATCTGAAGTCAGAGGTAAGGCAGAGGCCAGGGAGGAACTCTGCTTACTGTCTCGCCTTTGTTATGCATCTCAGGCCGGCCAGCCCAGGCATCATCCACAGCAAGTGCTGAGCGCTCCTACATAAATTACCATTCAAGAAAATGCCTGGGGAGGTGGCTCAGCAGTTAAAAGTGCTGGCTGCTCTTAGAGAAGACCTGGTTTAAGTTACCAGCACCCACATGGCTGCTCAGAACTGTCTACAATTCCACTTCTGAAAGAACCCAATGCCCTTTTCTGATGTCTGTGGACACAGGGCACATGTGTGATACACAGACATACATGCAAGAAAAACACCTATATACATATCATAAAAATAACTTGAAATGGAGGAAAGAATGAGAAAGGGAGGAAAGGAGGAAGGAAAAAAGAAGGAAGAAAATTCTCATGAACCTGCCCATATTGGATGGAGGCAATTTCCTTCTTTCTTTCTTTCTTTCTTTCTTTCTTTCTTTCTTTCTTTCTTTCTTTCTTTTATTTTTATTATAATTTTTTATTTTCTATATTCTTTGTTTCTTAACTGAGTTGACTCTGGTTTGGGCCAAGCTGACAAAAATGAACCAGCACAATGACTATACTTAAAATAATAATAATCATCATCAAAACCCACTACATATTATAACTCTAAAAGCAAGCATCCCAAAACGAAGTGACACAGATAAACTTAACTAAAAAGCCAATCAAAGAAATAAAATGATAAACATTTAACCCAAAAGAGGATAAAAATATCAAAACCAAAATCAGGTGGAACAAGGGGCAGTGCAGAGAAGGTGGTAAGAGTAATGCTGATTCTGTGTAGCCACGTTGAGTGTAAATGTGAAAAGGCTTTTCTCAAAGACAAGCATCATCCAAAAATATTTATAAAAAAGGAAAGTTCTATTCTATTCATTAGAAATAAAACAAATATGAAGACACAAATAGATTAAATAAAAAATGGTGGAACATGCTATGGTCATGCACATTAGAAGGGGTTATTCTACACTGAGAACTAGTAAAGGTGGCAGGGACCACAAGAAGCCAAGAAGATATCATATTCCTCCCTCCTATATGCCTTGCTAGAGAGCAGTGGCTCACAACCTTCTTAATGCTCCAACCCTTTAATACAGCTCCTCGTATGGTGGTGACCCCCCCAACCATAAAATTATTTTTGTTGCTACTCCATAACTGTAACTTTGCTACTGTTATGAATCATAATGTAAAGATCTGTTTCCCAATACTCTTAGACAATCCCAGTGAAAGGGTAGTTCAAACCACCCCCACAAAGGAGCCATTGTGCTGAGAACCTCTTTTGTGAAGGTTATCTCCTTCCTCTGTAAACTGCTGTGGGATGGTGGAGGCAGTCCCGGACATTCACTGTGACCAGCCCTGTGAAGACAGAAAATGGGAAAAGCAGAGGAGAAAGGACCTCCAGGTGAGACTCTGGTATTGTGCTTGTGTGGGAGAGAGAGATAGACAAGCTGTTAGGAAAATTGGGACAAGGAGAGCTATTGGCTGAATGACTGGAAAACCATCATGGTTCCCAAGACAGAAGGGCATGGGAGCAGAGTGCAGGGCAGGGCCGCCCTTGAGTGACTAATGAGTTAGTATTGTTTCTTATTAACCAAACCTTGTAAGAGCGCCATAGGTGCTGAATATGAGCAATTTAGGGGGGCTGTAGGTTATGTTCAGTAGGTTCTAGATATAAGCTCAGGGCCAGACTATAAATCTACCTACTTCCTCTATCTTTCCTCCTCCCGAAGCGTAAGCACATGTAGAATGCCAAAGTCCACCTCCCTGGTCCTTCATGCCACGTTGCTGGAGATCATCTTGTACCAAGAGGGAGCATCTTGACTATGGGGGATCCCCCACAGTTCTTGATGAGAGACATATGAATGGAGTAAGAACAAAGAAGAAGCAGGAAAGTTGAGTCATTGGGAAATGATGTCAGGAGGAGGAGAAAGGAAGTTTGGACCAGGGAAAGGAGAGGAGAAAAGACCTGTGCCCAGCTAATAGGTGGCACCATGAGAAAAATCTTCCCTTTGACGATGAACGTAAGAGCTATGTGCATCTGTCCTGGAAAGCGAAGAGCTCTGAGCAACATTTTCAAAAACTTCAGATATCTTAGGCCATGTTCCTCTGAGAACCGACTACTAGCTCCACTAGAGAAGCTTCAAGGCTTCTGCACTTGACAAATCAGAAATCTGTAGGCAAGTGAATAAATCTGTAGGCATGGTGGGGCTCAAGGGGACCAGAGGAACTTCCCCAGACAGAACAGGAATGTAGGGGATGAGGTGTCACAGCAGAGGGACAGAGGACTCCCTATCCCACTATTTCATTCAGAAATGATCAGTTACCCCAAACCCAATAGACTAATACCCCAAAGCAGCCCTGTTTTACCTAAACCAGTGCCTTGAGCCACCGCCCAGACCCTCTGCATGACTGAAGGCTGTCTGCCTTGAGCTTGTGTTTTCTCCTCTACCCTCTGTCCATCTGGGAGTGAGATCAGGACATCACAGCTCCCCTTAGTCACAGAACAAAAGCCATACTCTTCAGCCTTAACACAAATGGCATGTTTGTGTTCCATGAGGCACATGCTGCCAACACGCCACTGCTTTACTAAGGCTTGATCAAGGGAAGCAAACACAGAGGATGTAAGGAGTGAGGCACGAAGCCAGGAGAGTCAACACTGACTGGTATGTGAGACCGAACAGGTGCATCTTACATTGAATGTTCTCATAACTTGATCCTCTAAAGCCATCATCCAAGATGGGCCTCTGACTCTCAGATCAATTTGAACCTCAGAGACTGCAGGACAGCCTGAAAGAGGAAGTGGGTTTGTGGGTGGGTCTAGACCAGTGGTTCTCAACCTTCCTAATGCTGTGACCCTTCAATGCAGTTCCTCATGTGGTGGTGACCCCAACTATACAGTTATTTTCATTGCTACTTTATGATTGTAATGCAAATATCTGTGCTTTCTGATGCTCTTAAGAGACCCTTGCAAAAGGGTCATTCAGAACTCCCTCAGGGAATTGTTGAACACAGGATGAGAACGACTGGTCTGGAGTGACAGACAACCTCTGCCCAATGTGTCTAGAGAGATCTTCTGCCTATAAGTGTCAGGGACACAGCCAGTAGCCAATGATCCCTAAAGCATGCGACTGAGAGGAAGATCTAGAAGGCACATAATTGAGATCTCACCTACAAGCCATTTCTACATCCTTTCCCAGCGGTGGGCATCTTAATGCCCATGATGTCACCTGGCCTACGCCTACCTAAACTAGAAAATATGTTTGTCCCCTGGTCCTTCTCCTAATAGAATCTTCTTCAGTGCATGTTCCCAACAGCTCTCTATATTCCTCTTGACACACAGGTGGTAAGGTTGGTCATAGGATGAGAAAGATGGCAGAGTGAGGCTGTGTCCAGGGGACCCTCCACTCACACACACCCCTGAAGGCGTCCCTTGGCCAATCCCCACCTGCCCACCCTGCTGCTCTCTGCTTGGTCAGTAGAGGTGAACGGACATAGTGGGCCTTCTGCCCATCTGCATCAGCTGGGCCCCTCTGGTGCACTGCAATAGTGTGGGACTGTGAATTCTTCCTCAGCTGAGCGCTGTAGGGCTGGGAGGCTTTATGACCAACCTGAATGATGTGGATAATGCTAGGAGCTCCCTTTTGAGGTACTTTACAGAAAGTATCCCTCTCTCTATGTCTTATCCACCATCCAGACCTCCTCACATGATCTTGGTCGCACTCTCCACCTGTGACTCCAGATCTGGCTTAAGCAAGTACTTCCAATGGGGCTTCAAAGTAGTCAGGCTGCTCCAGACTAAAGATACAACTGTGGTACCAGGGAATCAGTGTGAACGTACTTCCCTCCTTTGGGAGCAGAGAACCCCATAGGCTTCCCTACATAAATCCTTTTCTGAGGCCTGCCTTGAAAACCGCTCCAGAACTGATTGGAAAGTTCTAGAGGTAAAATCTAAATGCTGTAGTCAGAGGGAACTTGGGGGTTGAAAGCACTTTCACAGGGGTCACGTATAAGACAGAATGCATGTCATATATTTACATTACAATTCATAAATAGCAAAATTACAGTTATGAAGTAGCAACAAAATAATTTTAGGGTTGGGGTCACCACACATGAGTAACTGTAGTAAAGGGTCGCAGCATTAGAAAGGTTGGGCCCCACTGCTGTAGAGTGATCTCTGTGTGTGTTCCTCACTGCAGAGGCACAATTAAGTCTCTCAATCCCCACAAGCCAGTCCATGCGTTCATTCACCCAGCAAGCAAGTTACTAACTCTAGGAGACTGTTGATCATGAAGTCCAGCAGCAGCAAGGGATCCATACGCAAGCCACTAAAAAGCCAGAAGGGAAGCACACTGTTCACCAGTGAGGAAAACTAGCACTGCCTACAGGAGTTATGGAGAGGGGCTTTCTTAACTGGATTGCGAAGACTCCGTAAGACTTTGAGGGATGGGGCTGGGGGGTGGGGTGGCAGTGAAAAGCAGAGACTGTAGGCAGAGTTGGTAGGTTCCAGATAGAGAAGGGAAGGTGTGCCAAGCTATGAGGTATGAGGACAAAGCAGATGATTTCTCTCCCTCTCATTAGAAAAGCAGCACCCCGCTAGATAAACAAAAGCCTATGACTTTTCAGCACTATACATTCTCAGTCCAGCAGTCTGTGAAGGAGAAGGGGCGACGCACATGAGTGGAGCACAGAGGAACACAGATACTGAGATCAGGGAAAGCCTGACTGAGCTTACTTCCAAGGTTGGGGGCACTGTGGTGGCAGGGCATTCAGGAGACAGGAAAGTATATGTGAGGTTTCTGAGACAGGAATGTAGCTTCTAGATCATCAGGGAGGAATCTGAGATGGATAGGACCCTGGGCTTGCAGAAGATGGGCAGAGTAAGGCGGGGAGGTTGGAAGCTGAGGGAACTTTATGCTAGCAACCAGGGAGTGAGGTGTGTGTTAGGAAAAGCATCTTGCTGTTGTGGAGACAAAGGAGCAGCCCCATAGGCTGGAAGACCAGTTCGACCTAGGGTCCCAGCCATAGATGCAGGTTGGAGTTGCCTGCGGAGATCAGGAGGCTGTCTGGAGCCCACTCTCAGAGGTCCTGTTTCCCTTATTTTGAGGCATGACTTGAGGAGTGTGAGTTACTTAAAGATCCACAGGAGACATAAGTTCACAACACAAACCACAAACCTTGAGTTAGAAAGAAGGAGGGGAAGATAAAGGAGGCACGGAGAGAAGGAAAATGAGGAGGAAGGAATGGGAAGGAGGAAATGAGGAGGGGAAAAGAGAAGAAGGAGGATATGTCTGCAGCCCGGATAATATCTTGACCTAGAGTAATGCACTAGAGGAGAGGAAAGGATGGGAGATCTGAGGAGGTAAAATGGAACCAAGGAGAGCTCTGCCTGCCGGACACACATACAAACTCACACACACACACACACACACACACACCACATACACTCATACAAATACACACTCACACACATACTCATAGACACTAACATATTCACTCACTCACACACACTCATACACACACACACTCATATATATTAACATACACACTCACATACACTCATACACACACATGCTCTCACACATACTCATATACACATCACATACACTCATATACACTCTCACATATACATACACACTAACACATATACTCACAGATTCATACACACACTCACACACACACACACTTAGTTTGGGTACAGACAAAATCCTAGAGAAATACCACTTGTGGGGTCTAAGCATGAATTTAAGTTTGGCCATGTTGATTGAGTCTTTGGTACCTGTGACCCATGTGAATGGTCAACTGATCCCTGGATACACAAATCTAAAAGCTCAGAGAGTCTGGATTTGGGGCATCCAGGACCCTGAAGCAGGATGGTCCCCCAGAAGTGGTCGATCTCCCTCTATTTTATCTCTAGTTACTATACAGTTTGATAATTCCATTCTACAAGAGGCCAAGTCACCGGCTGGTTCTCAATTGTGGTTGCTTGTGCTGAGTCCAATGCCTTAATTTGAAAATTAAAAGCAGGGACAGAATTAGAAGCAAGATTTAACCAGATACTTTTACACTAACGTTCATGTCTATCAGTATCTTCGGATGAGTAAATAAAATGTTAAATATCCATACAATGGGAAATTATTCAGCAATAAAAATGAATGGATTACGCTACGAGTTGGAACACAGCACAAAAGAACCAAAACACATTATCCTGAGTGACAATAAACCATTGATAAAAAGGACAGAGGGAATGCGGCTTCGCTTGTAGAGACCTCTAGAACAGGCAAATTCATAGAGACAGACACTAGCTGTGATTCTGCTTCTAACAATAAGAATGTTCTAGAAACGGATAATTGCGAAATTCGTACAATATTATCAATGTACTTGGAGCCACTGAATCACACACTTAAAACGGTTAAGCTGGTTGGTTTTATGTATGTTTTCCACAATAAAAGGTACCTGCATAAGTATTTTATATGGGGTAAAAAGGCAAGCTAATCATCATTGATTACTGCATTGCTGTGGTGGATGAGAGTTCCAGAGTTCACAGGCAGATTGGCAGGCATAAAGGTGCTGTGTAAACACAGCCTGTTCTGGCCCAGACCTGTTCTCACCGCCTGCTCCAGCCAACGACTCAAGGACCAAGTTCAAGAATGAACGGATGATGGCATCACAGAGCCATGACCATGTTTACCCTGGAAGCCTGTCGTTCCTGCTCCCTGAAAGAATTCCCTTTGGGGACCAGGGATCTTGACTGAGAGATCTAAGATAGTTGAGCTGCTGATAGAAAAGATCACTCACAAGAAGCCAAGTCCCTGCCAAGCTCCAACCATGGGCACTTGTTCTGAGTTTGGCCTGGTCCGGTTTTCTGGACAGGGAAAGAGAAGTTCTGGGGAAGGTATGTGGTACCTCTGAGCTGAGACAAGAACCCACTGTAATCAACCTGTTGGCATCTGTGGGGAAGATGTCTATAGGTTCCATTGGATTCTCAAGTTCCATTGGCTGCATGTCCAACCCCCAAATGCTTTAAAATGCTTTGTGCATTTACAACGTTACCTTATCGATCAGCTTTTTAACATCTGCCCAGTGTTCAGGTGCCTGTGGCCTTGTGGATTGCCTCAGGTGATATAGTAGAATGTTATAGTAGAAAGGTGGCTTAACAGGTACATTGCTACCTTGTATCTTCCATATCTTCCCATATTATTCTTCTCAATGAAACTGTGTGTGTGTGTGTGTGTGTGTGTGTGTGATATGCATATGCACATGGAAGCTGGAGATCAATATTTGGTATTTTTGTTCGTTTGAGTCAGTCTCTCTCTGAACCTGGAGCTCACTAGTGTGGCTAGGAAAGCCAGCCAGAAAACTCCAGGGGATGCTCCTGGCTCAACCTTCTCAGCCCTGGGCACCTAGCCTTTTGTGTATGGGCTCTGAAGTTATTGGATAAAAATCTTCATGTTTTTGTAACAAGGACTCTATCACCTAACCATCTCCCTAGAACAAGCGACTCATTTTTCACCAGGCATACACCAGTGACGGTGCCGTTTCATGTGACAGCAGTGTCTCCTTGTTGACCTCTGTGCCCTCCAATTCTGCGGGGCTTTCATGTGTGTGTGTGTGTGTGTGTGTGTGAATGACATGCTCACATCTCCAGTTTTCCCCTGAATACAGAGAAACTGGCTACAAAAGGATGGTCCTCCAGTCCCCTAGTTCCGTATGGGGTTTTTTTTAGCTGAAAAATGAGCTTTGTGTGGTCTGCATGGGGTGGCCTGCCAGTCTGGCCAGGCTGGCAAGCAGCAGACACATGGCCCTGCCCTTCCCCCTGCAGGGCAAGGATACAGGAAGGAGAGGGCCATGATGAATGTAATTTAAAGACTCCAGAGAGTGACTCAGACATTCCACCAGAGCTTTTCTTTTCCCTTTGTGTTGATGTGTGCAATATAATTGTAGTCACTTTTTCCAGCATTGATAAACAATGATTATCCATGGCAGATTATGAACTGGGGCCGGCAAGAACAGTCTGTGTGCCAGCAATTCTCTCACCCACCAGCAACACCTAAGACAACTGCCCAAGCCTGAGGTTTCTGGTTTCTTGATCCTAGGGGTTTTAGCAAGGGTTCAGGCTAAGGATGTTGAGAGGGGTCTGTTGAAAAGAGTGGGGAAGAAGGCAGTTGGGAACTTGAGAATTCTGGCCTGACTCTGGCCCTATCCCACACTCCTTTGTTGCCTGGGTTAAAGGATAAATACAGAGATGGTTGGGTTGGCAGAGAAAGGTAGCTATCGGGAAAGAAACAGAAGGCAGTACTTGGCGAGAACCTTGTGCAGGCCAGCAGCTCTGCTAACCAACTCTTCCAGAAGGCTCTATTTCCTATCATCTCCACAACAGAGAAGTGCCCAGTGCAGCCTGCATATTCATACCCATGTGACTTAACAACGAATAGTTCACAGACCCCTCGCAATACATACAGCCTGGATTGAAACTGCCTTTTAAAATTACTTCTGTACTAAACCTGTATGCATGGTTGTTTCCTGTTGTTATTCAGCAAACAATAGAGTATAACAATTATTTGCATAGCATGCACATTGTGGGAAGTGTTGTGAGTAATCTAGAGTTGACTTAAAGAATACAGAAGGACTTGTGTACATTCTATGCGAATACTTAACCATTGCATGTCTGAGACTGGAGTGCCTTCAGATGTTGATATGTAGCCGAAGAGGGTATTAGAAACTGAGTCTTGGCTTCTTCCAATTTAGAGATGAGGCGTTTGGAGCAGAGTGAATTCTATCACATGGCTGCTCAGTGAGCAGGGAGGGAATCAGGTTTGGAACGAAGATCATATAATTTCTCACCCCAGCAAAGACTGCTTCCCACCAGAATCTGGCCTTGCTTTATCCCTGTAAGGAAGACAATCTTCTATCTGTAGCTTTGGCAATGTGGGAGAACCCCAGGTAGTAACTCTACCAGCTACTAAGATTCTGGCTGCTAACAAAAAGCTGCTCTACCCATGAAGTGGTCACTGGGAAACAGATGTTCGAGGGAGTAACCAGAGGCAAAATTGGCTGGAAAGTCAGCCCAGCTGTGTGTCACCAATATCTGTTTTCTCTGTTGTCCCAGAGGCAATGGGATACAGGTCTCCTTAGAATAGCAACAAAATTGTTTTACTTGTCATTCTCCAGAGAAACAGAACACACAGACACACACAGAGACACACAGACACACACAGACAGACACACACACAGACAGACAGACACACACACAGACACACACACACACACACATTATTATTATAGGAATTCCATCACCTGGTTATGGGGGTTGAGACATCCCACCAGCCGCCATCTGCAGACTGGAGGACAAGGGAGGTGTAATTCAGACCTTCTGTTTCTACTCAGGCCCTTAATGAATAGCATGATGCCACCCACATGCAGAAGGCTGTGTTTAACTTATCCATTCAAATGCTGATTTCTTCCAGAAACACCCCCCCCCCTCCCCAGATACACCTAAGAATCATATGTCACCCTACATCCAAACAATCCTTAGCCAGGTCAAGTTGGTATACAAAGTTAACCATTACAATACTCCTGAGGTATAGCCTTTGCCTTTGTGGGGGCAATTCTCTGTGAACAGCAACACAGGGGACTCCTGGAGGACCCCCAGGCCAGGTCCAAATGTCAGTGCTGGTGTTGGATAAAGGATAAAGAAGCCAGCAGACCTGGGATCCTTGGAGAGTGCTGGCTATATTTCTCCCCATGCTTCTTGGTCCTTGACCTCAGAGTATGATGGGGTAGCAGTGAGGGCTGGAAGCACCAGTGAGGATGAACATGTAAGGAAATATCAATCATACTGGGCAGATGTATGGGATTTATGGGAATCAGAAAACTAATGACCTGAAACAAAGATTAGGAAAAAAAAAGGAAGCACCTTTTCTAGTCCAGCTTATTCTATAGGCCAGTTGGGACTTGGACTACCAAGTTTAAATTTCAATTATTTTTTAAAAATTATTTTTATGTATGTGTATATGTCTGCTAGTCTGTTTGTGTACCGTGTGTGCAAGGGTGAATCTCTGCACACACACCCCCCACCTTCCACACAAGCTTACATTTTAATTATACCCAAGAGCTTTTTTAAAGGGTTGAATAAGGAAGGACAGGTAATTTAGTCAAATGAGCCTTGGGAGGCAAGGATGCTGTGGAGACTTGGAATTAGAACCTCACTGGTACCCTGGGGTTCTGAGCTGCTGTTTCACACCATTTAAATGGGGCCCTGAATTCCTCAGTCACTGGGGACAATATTTGACACGTTATTGATCACTGTGTCTTTTTTAAAAGTGTTTTTATAAAAAGTACAAGTTGGTGTATTAGTCAGGGCCGTCTAGAGGAACAGAAAGATCTGGATTCCTGGACAGTCACTGGTCTTCAGTCCATGTTGGAAAGCCAAAGAATCTGGATTCTGATGGGAGTGAAAGACCCCAGCTACAGTAGATGTTCTTACCAGGAAGGTAGTTCTATATATCTGACCTGTCTGTCACTGGAAGAGGCTGCCCATTCGGAAGTCCCCCAACTCCTTAATCCTTCCTGAGAATAATCTCACCAAGCCAATCATACATGTCTCTGTTGATATGAGGTCCACCTTAAAAAGGGTCAGGGGAGTTTAGGCTGATCCAGACAACATGGACTAGCCTCTATAAAGGGGCCATTCCTTGCTCCTGAAGATGTAAGGATGGGGCTAACTGAGAGGAGATGGGTTTATAAAACGTTTAACCCAGAGTCCCCCCAGGCACTTCTGCTTGGGGGAGATGGGGTGCTCCTCCCATCATCCCAATGGAAGCTGTGCCTCTGTTTAAATGAAGTTTGTTGTTTCTGTATTTTCTCCTCTCTGTGTCTTCTGTGTGTCCCCTGATTCTGCTCCCTTCTTTCTGCCCATCAGTCCACTGTCCTGTGGAGCCCACAGCTGTGTTTTCTGCCTCAGTGGCCTGCCTCTCTCCTCCGGTCACACTTGCTGTGCCTGTGTGGGGCTTCATTCCCAGAGATGCGATTCTTTGTCCATCACAGGAATACACTTGATGGCTCTCCTAGGGGACCGTCCTTCACCCAAGATCCCCAAAGCACAATCAAAGTGACAACCAAAATGAGCCATCAAGGGGCAAATCAACAATTAATTATTTGACTGAGTTGGGAGCCTTGTGTCCACCCTTAAATCTGCAAATTGTTGTAAAATGTGTTTCTGTCATGACAATTGGGATGAAGGAAAGGGTATGACGCTCTTCTGGGTCTCGGCTTTTCAAAAGGTGGTTTGGGAACCATCCCTACCAGTGACATTACCATCATGTGAAGCTTAAAACTGCAGGTCCTTAGACCCCACCTCACCCTCCTGAAGATGAATTTACCTCAGAACAAGAGCCCCAGAAGGTTCATATGCCCTCTGCCTTCCAATTTTGGGTGGGAGTCGCCTAAGACATTTTAAAGGTCTGGGCTTGCCCAGAGAGGCAGTAGTTTCCTCGCTCTACAATGAGGCCTGGATTTCTGGGTAGCTTTTAAAGCTCCCCAGAAATTCTGACTGACACATATTAGGGATTGAGAAGCAGTTCCCCCTCCCCTTAACATAGCTCAGATGTCAGGAGCACCTGGCAAGGGCAAGAGAGGGAAAGTGAGCTATCTTTTAAGGTTTTTCCATGCAGACCCCCCTGGCTAGCAGAGGCTGGTCTTGGCATCCCTGACAGTAGCCCAGGACTGAAAAGAAAGGAGACCTCTCCAAGAATTCTGAGCTCTAACCTCAGCTCCGCCTCACCAACTGCCTGTGTGCCCCTCAAACCAGGCCGTGCTGACTAAACAGAGCTAAGATCTCTGCCCTATCTAAATCTGCAGTCTCCTTGCTTGCAAAGAAGCCTGGTGGTTTTCTCCAGCCATGACTTCTTGGTGCTTCCCTACCCTCTCTGCCCTTTCCCGTCTCATGGTGTTGAGGAAGTGGCAGCTCCTGAAGGTCACAGACGACCTGGCTCTTTCCCATATGAAGGCCATTCTCAGACAGGATGACAAGAATCAGCCTAGCGGTGCCCTCCATGGTGGTGCCATTGACTGAGGAGCCTTGGGTATAGCATTCTTTATCTTTATCTGTCCCTCATGGTGGTTTCATGGTGAATGGATGGTGACTGTGATAGTCAGCCAGGAACCAAGCTCCTAATGTAAATTATACCTCAATTATAAAGAGTGTGTGGAGCTCAACAGACCCCCAGGGAAAGATGAGTCTTCAGTTGCAGGGGACTTAGGTGAGCAAAAGTTGGGAGGAGGGAATGTGAGAGCCAAAGAGAGACCCAGGCAAATGTGGATAGAGATGAAGAGATAGCTGGCAAAGCTAAAAGTTCCCTCCAATTCTAGTCAGACAAATGAGTCCTGGGTGAAAAATGGGTTTGGCTTACAAGTAGAGTGAAAAGCCGTATTGGCCTGCTTTGGAATGTCCTCACTTTATCAGCGAAAGTTCTGTGTTTCAGGGAGCCTCTCAGATGAAGATAAATGGGCTACCAGTCCTCACGCTATTACCCAGTCTGGGGCTGTAGCTGCCATTTAGACAGTGCTATGCAACAGATAGGCTTACTTACCCCAAAAAGGGAACCCCACAACACACCAGAGTATCCCCTGCACCAAATCCAAGATGGAGAACCAATGTTTTTGTTGTTGTTGTTGTTGTTGTTGTTGTTGTTGTTGGGATTACCAACAGAGTATGGGTGCATGGCTACTTACAGGAGCAAAAACGACTCCAAAGCAGCAGCATTGTCAAAACCCCCAACCCATCACAGGTGACAAAACCCCCACCCCATCACAGGTGACAACCCCTCCATCCCATCACAGGGGACAACCCCCCCATCCCATCACAGGGGACAACCCCCTCACCCTATCACAGGTGACAAGACACCCCCATCCCATCACAGGTGACAATTCACAAAGGCTGTACAACTCACAGGCATCTCTATAGGTCTGAGAGTCTACTCTTCACAGTTCCACAGCCCAGCTGGCCAGTGTCTCCTTTCCCAGCAGTCAACTGCTCCTTCTATAAAGCTGGGGATGGAGCTCAAATCTTGCATGTTTTATTTGCCCCCTGTGATGGTTTGTATAGACTCTGCTCAGGGAGAGGTATTAGAAGGTGTGGCCCTGTTGGTGTAGGTGTGGCCTTGTGAAGTAGATGTATCACTGTGAGTGTTAGATTTAAGACCCTTAGCCTAGATTCCTGGAAGCCAGCATTCTGCTAGCAGCCTGCAGATGAAGATGTAGAACTCTCAGCTCCTGCTGCACCATGCTTGCTTGGATGCTGCCATGTTCCTGCCTTGATGATGACAATGGACTGAACCTCTGAACCTGTAAGCCAGCCCCAATTAAATATTGTCCGTATAAGAGTTGCCTTGGTCATGGTGTCTGTTCACAGCAGTAAAACCCTAGCTAAGACACCTCCTGGGTCTCATGCGTCTCCCTCTCTCTCTTGACCTCAGTTCTAGCAATCACATGCTACATGCAGGTACATGCCTAGGAAGGTGCTGCTCCATTAGCAGCTTCTTTGGTTTGGTAGATGGACTCTCATCTTGATTAGAAGTGGACCAGGCATTCGGAGAAAGAAACAAGGCAGCCAGCAGCTTCCAGTTCCTCACCACCCCATGTCCTACAAGCTCTCCCAGGCTTCCCACCCATGCTTCTTGTGCAACCTCCACCAATGTATTACTTCCAGGTTATCATGCAATTGTTGATTTGCTTATGTTTCCTTGGGTTTTATGACCCATGGGATAGGAAAACATTCTTAGAAGGCTATGGCTCTGCTCAGGGCCATAGGACCACTAGTTTCTAGGCAGAGAAGGAAGGATTCTTTTGCATCGTGAATTGTTTCAGAAACTTGAGGGAGTTTTGATTCTCTTTTCAGAATAATGCTTTAAATATCATAAGCTGCAGGAAGTTGCAAAGAACATCAATTCTGGTAAGATGCAGCTATTGAAAGATATTTAAAACACACACACACATAGATTCATGGAAAAGTCCTAAATCTCCTTCTTTCTTAAAGCACTGTACAGTGAGATCCAGCAGCAGGTGTGTTTTGAGGTTGCCATGACAACAAGTGTTATTTCACCTGCAACAAGCGTGGCATGAAAAAAATGAAAATATTCGTGACTTCTGCTGGCGAAAAGTGGCTCCCACTGTCTTTGCTGTGGTTTGTCCCCTAGGAAACGCTAAACGTCACATAGTTGTGTATGACAACATACATGTCATTTTGTTCTTTCAAACTCCTGAGTTTTGTGGACACCTGTCCAAGAAACGCTGCAGAAACTAATGAAAAGTAAGAAAATGCACCTTGTAAACTCACAATGTTCTCCTGAGTGCTGGGATGAGGGTTGAGAGATGAGAGATGTGGTAGTTCCTAAGATGGGCAAGAGAGGTTGTAAGCAAAGCTCAAACTGGATCATTCCTGAGCCACAAGTCACAAGCCACGAGGCCATGAGCCATGGCACTCTGAGATGACAGAAATGAAAAATTCTTTGTTTTCTGAGCCAAGAGTAGATTCTTCTAGGTAAGTTCTCTACTAACATAATGAGTCTTAGAAGCTGGGCAGTGGTGGCGCATGCCTGTAATCCCAACACTTGGGAGGTAGAGGCAGGCAGATTTCTGAGTTCGAGGCCAGCCTGGTCTACAGAGTGAGATCCAGGACAGCCAGGGCTACACAGAGAAACCCTGTCCTAAAAAAAACCAAAAAAACCAAAAAAAAAAAAAAAAAAAAAAAAAAAAGTCTTGGAGTTAAAGTGTAAACTGGCATTAGCTAAGCAGAGGGCGTCTCACTGTTCCCAGAGCACCTCTGAGGGGGTGATCCTTTGAGTAAGAACTGCTAGCCCCTGCTTTCCCCTAGGGAATAAGGATACATCCCAACCACAAGGTCCTAAAATGAGTGATTTTAAAAAAATATTATTCTTATTTTTAGTGTGTGTGTGTGTGTGTGTTTGTGTGTGTGTGTGTGTGTGTGTGTGTGTGTGTGTGTGTGAAGCCAGAGGTTGATACTGAGAGGTTGTTTCTTCAGTTGCCTCTCCACTGTAGTTTTAGAATCACCATCTCTCGCTTAACCCAGAGCTCGTCAGTACATCTAGGCTAGCTAGCTAGGGAGGCTCAGGGAACCTCAGTCTCCACCTCCCTGGCACTGAGATTTCAATGTCATGCCTAGCTTTTTATGGAAGTACTGGGAATCCAAACTAAAGTCCTACTTTTGAGACAAACACTTTGACATTTGCCCAGTCCACAGCATGAGTCATTAAAAAAGAATCACCCTATGCAAAGGAACAGGGATGCGGAGACTTTGAGGATCCCATATCTGCACCCAGTCCTGATGACTGTGGGCAGGAAAGCTAATCTTTAATTGTAGAACAGGAAACTGTGGCCCCGCATGGTGTCAACCACATGATCCCAACCCAAGCCCCTTGACATTAAAGCCCTCCTGCATAGCATGCTCTTCCTTGCTCCTGCACAGCAGGGCTGAGACTGTAAGGTTATTTTTATCTTGTGATGCTGGTTGTCTGGTAAAGGTTGTGGTGGGCTCCAGAGGCAGCTAGCTTGCAGCGAGTTTCCGGTGTAGCTTTCTCCTTCTCATACATGCTGTCTCTCTCCTCCAGGCCCTGCTTGCTTCCTGTAGCTCACCCTTGGCCTTGGAGGAGAACAGGGGCACAGAGGTCTGCTGAGCCCTTCCCCTGTGCCCTGCCTTGGGTGCCCCAGATCCATTTCCTGTGTAGAGAGCATTCTCAGGGTACTTATCCTCGTTCCCCCTCCCACTTGTGACTCTGTTATGTACAACTTTCTAGAAAGCCAGATTCACCAGGTTGGTGCTTAAACATTTGACTGTGAGACACAGCAAGAAAAAATTTGTTTGTGACCCAGCACAAATATCTACCCAGAGCTATGAAGAAAACCAACATTCCACCAAAAAAATATAGTTGCTGTTCCTTCTTCTGATGCTCTCTGACCCCTTTTTTTGCTTTCTTGAAAAAAATGTTGGTTGCAGTCCACAAACAAGCAAGTTGATTTTACAACTATTTTGGGCCATAATTCAGTTTGAAAAATATAGTACCAGGTACTTGTTTTGCAGTAGTTTTTCTTTCCTGAGATGAGGATGGCTCTCAGTTTTGAGATAGACTCATTCCTTAAGAAAGAAATCTAAGTCTGTGTTCTTATGACTTAGAAGGTGAATATTTGGGATTCCACAGATGTGCTCAGTGGAGTCAAATTTGGTCCCATGCCAGTTTTATGGAACTGGCCACAGAGAAAGCATTTACGCCATGGAAATGGGGACATTAAACTAGAGTGGCTACTTTTCTTACTTGGTTTTACTCTCAGCTAGCTGGCTGTTAACATATTTTACTAGTATATAATTGATTCTAGTACTGCTCTTTTTTGGTTGCAAACACAGTGCATTGTGAAGCTCTCGGGTATCAGCTTCCTCATTGATGAAATACATCGAAAATGTCCTCTTCGTGGGGGAAAAATAACGAAATGCAAATAATCAATTTGCTGCCCAATGGGTCTTGAAAGATGAAGTCCCTGAATTCCACTGCTGTTTACCATCTCCACCATTGCTAGTTACGTGAAACAAGATCGGTTCCTATATGAAAAGCCACAGTTTGCAGAAGTGTGGTCAGAGACAGGAGAAATGGAGGGAGGCCAGAGCTCGGGAAATGGGAGCCAGACAGAGAGAACAACAAATTTGTTTGTTCAGTTGGGTTTTTTTTTTTTTTTCTGGCAGAAAATGGCAAGGACACATTGCAAATCAAAGGCTGTTCGATGTAAACCCTCCATCCAGGTACACACAGAGAGGAGGATTCTACTGAATGAGTGTTGTGAATCACTGACTCTCAAGTATCTGTTGCAAAGGCTTTACGGTCCCCACAGCAATCCAATCCCAGGTCCTGATGGCCCCTCCACAGCAGTGTCTGGGTTTGGTGACTATAAATGGGATGAATTCCCAGTGAGACAGTCTCTGGATGGCCTTTACTTCAGTCTCTGCTCTACACTTTGTCTCCATATTTGCTCCTGTGAGTATTTTGTTCCCCTTTTCAGAAGAACTGAAGCACCCACACTTTGGTCTTCCTTCTTCTTGAGCTTCATGTAGTCTGTGAATTGTATCCGGGGTATCCCGAGCTTCTGGGCTAATATTCATTTATCAGTGAGTGCATACCATGTGTGTTCTTTTGTGATTGGGTTACCTCACTCAGGATATTTTCTAGTTCCATCTATTTGGCTAAGAATTTCATGAATTCATTTTTAATAGCTGAGTAGTACTCCATTGTGTAAATATACCATATGTTCTGTATCCATTCCTGTTGAAGGACATGGTTCTTTCCAGCTTCTGGCTATTATAAGGCTGCTATGGACATAGTGGAGCATATGTCCTTATTACGTGTTGGAGTACCTTCTGGGAATGTACCCAGGAGTGGTATAGCTGGGTCCTCATAGTACTATGTCCAATTTTCTGAGGAGCCGCCAAACTGATTTCCAGAGTGGCTGGCTGTAACATCTTGCAATCCCACCAGCAATGGGGGAGTGTTCCTCTTTCTCCACATCCTCACCAGCATCTGCTGTTACCTGTGTTTTTGATTTTAGCCATTCTGACTAGTGTGAGGTCTTGTTTTGATTTGCATTTCCATTCTTCTCCCTCTCCTTTTTTTTCTTCTTCTTCCTCTTCCTCTTCTTCCTCCTCTTCTTTGTTCCTCCTCTTCTTCCTCTTCTTCCTCCTCCTCCTTTTTGTTCTGTATCAACTGTCAAGAGCTCCTAAGCTAAGGGTTGGGTTCATGATCTACTCCCTGGCCAGTGCTAAAATACTGGTCAGCTTGAGCTCATGTAGACAGCCACAGTCACTGTGAGTTCACTAGTACAGAAGTCATATATGGAAGATACAGGTTGTCAGATCCTTCTCTTCATCTGTCTCTTACATTCTCTCTGCCCCTTTTTCTGAAATGGTCTCTGAGCCATGGGGGAAGAGTTTAATACAGTTGACCCTTTTGTATACCCAGTTTTTTTGTGGGTCCTAGAGATTAAAGTCAGGTCCTTGTGCATGCAAAGCATTTCACTGACTGAGCCATCTTCCCAGCTGCCCTTTCCCTCCTACAATGCAAGGACCCTTATACTTAGACTGGACCCACCTAGATAACCCAGGATCATCAGATGTTGGTCAGCTGACTAGCAACCTTTCTTCCATCTACAACCTTAACCTGTCCTCCCCCTCTGCCATATAAGATATTCACAAGGCCCTGAGATCTGGATGTATATATCTATGGGTTTGGAATATTATTTGATAGTTAATATTTCTTGAGCATTTATTTAGGGTCTATTGTGGTTCTAAGTTACTCTCAATAACACATTTAAGCTCCTTACAGCCATCGTCCATAATGGTTTATAAGTGGGGAAAGTGGGGAAAAGAGAAGCAATAGTAACTTGCTTAAGTCACAGAGCTTGAAAGAAGGTCTGAGCTAAAAAATCTAGCAGTCTTAGCATAGAGCCCCCATTCTTGCCATAATCAGAGTTATTTAGGGATAGATAAACAACTGGATCCTATGTGGTTTCATTCTGCTTTGAAGATCTAGAATCTCTTTTAGGATGGGGCAGTTTCTCAGGTCTACTCATATTGCCAACAAATGCAACTGGCTTAGATAGTTTTGGATTGGAAGTCCTGAAGATGTCTACAGTTGCCTGTTGCTGCTCTTCACTCCCATGATCACTCTTCACAGAGGGCCATACAACTCTAAATCAACAGGTCCACATCCTCTGGGACCCACAGGTACTATATGTTGTTTCTGACCTGGGCCATTTGTCTCCTTCTGCCATGTCTCTCTACTTACAGACATGTCTCAAAAATGCCAAGGCAAACTACTGCATGGCCTTTCTACTTGCTATATCCCTCCTCTGCAGTTTTTTTCCTCTATTCACACCAAGTTCAGCCATCAGTAGTTGTGTAGCCCAAGGATGATCTTGAATGTCTTCTTGAGTTCTATAATATAGGCATGTGCTGCCTTGAGTTATTCATGCAATGTGATAGCCACCAAGATACTGGATAATAAAGCTTGGCATTTTCCTACTTCTCTTTGCTTTTCCAATTTTAGGATGACAAGGACGGCGGCGAGCGAAGGGTGCCAGAGTGGGAGCTGTACTTGAAGGGAAAGGAACATTGTGCCATGAGGTTACTTTTAAATCCTGTGCACAAAGGAGCCAGAGTAATAAAGGAGGGCCCAGAAGCCAGGAGCTATTCATTAGCCTCAGGATCTTCAAAAAGAGGGTAGAGGAAACTCCTGACTGTTTAGGCCAGCTAAACAGCAGTCTTAGCATAGAGACTTCACACTCCCATGCAAGAGCTGCCTGTCTTATCTCCAGTGCCCAGACAAGAATACTGAGGAGTCTAGACAGTAAGAAATTGGCCCAAAGTACAAATGAAGGAGCCAAATTATATCAGTCCGTGTAGCCCGGCCAAGCTCACCAGTCAACACTCCATGCACCTCCATCGGGAGGTTTGAAAAGTCGGACAGTGTTGATGGGCCAACCATGAGAAAGGATGAAGGAGCTATTTTCAAACAATGGATCATTCTGTCTAGAAGGTTACATGAGGCAGAAGTGAAGAGTCAGGGTTCTGTGACCAGAAGCTAGTGGCCTTTGGAAGGCCACTGGTAGCAGAGTTGTTGGGGAGACTATTATGCTCCACTGAGTCACCTTAGAACCTTTGTCAAAAAAAAAATCAATTGGCCTATGTCGGGTTATTTTTGGACTCCATTCTGTCTTATTAATCCATTTGTTTATCTTGTTGCAAAAACTGTGCTGTCTTCATGGCTGTTGCTTTGTTGAAGTGTTGAAACTGAGAATTGCGAGTATTCAAAGTTCTAGTTTCTCTTCCAACATTGCTTTGCCCCTCCTGGATCTTTTGCAATGTTATAGAAGTTTTAGCATTGGATCATCAGTTTTTCAGAAAGCAGTTTTCTTGCAATTTCTGATTGCTTTGAATCTATAAACAGATCAAGAATGTACCGACTTAATTACATCAGGTCTTCAAGTCCATGAACATGGTATAGTTCTCATTTTTGTATGCCTTCTCTAGTTTCTCTGTGTTGTGGATTTTGCTGGCCATATTTTATATATCTAACATTTATCCTTAAGTGGTATATTGTATGTGTTAGTATAAATGTTATGTTATTTAAATTTAAATTTCCACCTGTTTATACTACATGGAAATCCAACATATTTTCATATGTTGGGTTTAGGTGCTGCAACCATGCAAAAATCACATTGATTCTTTCTCCTTTTGTTGTACTTTTATAGTATTTTCCATATAAATATCCTATGCAAGTAAAGAGATTTTTTAGAGTTTGTGTTCAGGAAGTCCACATTAGAGGAACTCTTCAGGATACTGGAGTGAAATTGAGGGACAGTCTAACATGGAGATGAATGGATTTCTCAAGTTAACCTCAGGCTAACAGATGCATTGGTCTGGTAGCTTCGTTATGGCTAACATCTGTATGGATTGATAACATCTGTATGGATTGATTGGATATTGGACATCAGCACGGATTATATGATTATTCCCACTCACCATTGTTAGGAGTCTAAATGAGGGTTTAGTGGAAGCAAAAAATGCATAGCCTCAGGGTAGGACGTGCTCAAAGATTCCTTCTCCAGAGCACTACCTTCTTTCCCTCTGACACCTACAACACCTTTTCTGCCTCCTCCCTCTGAGTCAGAGTATGTCAAAATGTGAATCTTCCACTTGGAATGAAGTTCAGACTTCCTCACCCCTGAGCACTCCTTGGCACATTGTTTCTTTCTGCCTATCCTGGTCTCAAGTTCATTCCAAGCCTCTGTGCAGCTTTCTCCCACACATTAAGTCTTTCCTCTCTCTGCTACTCAAATTCTGACCAAATTCTCATCAGATCTCCCGAGGTCCTTCCTAATGTTTCCACTGACCGGCTAATCACCCTCAGAGTGTCCAGCCCATTCCTGACCTTGAATTTAGTCTTATTGTTTGACACTAACATGGCGACATACCACAAGAGCCTGGGCCACGGAGGGATCGTGTACTTCCCCTTCTATCTGACAAGCAGTGGGCACTCATGCATGGCTGGGATCATGTTCCATTTCTCTGTACTCATATCTAGGTCCAGCCACCCCTCCCCCAATCCTGGCTTTTATGAACAACCTTATGATATATCCTGAGCTTTTCTTCCTTTGGCTTCATGTTTAAAAATCTCCTCCAAATAACTCTACTTCAAATCATTGAAATCCAAATTTCCTGAGGCAAGGGCCTAGCATTTGCTTGTGGAATCCTCCAGAGAGTTCTGATATACATCAGGAATTGAGAACCATTAACACTGCAGAAACACTGTTGCCATTCAACCATGTGTTAGATGGACTCTCCTGGAATATGAAAGCCCAGCTGTGGAATGGTGTCTGCTGAGTGTAACAGTCACCCCTACCTTCAGCAAAGCAGTTGTGGTCACACACACAGAGACCCTCAAGGTCAGGCTGATGCAAGGTCAGAGGGAGAGGCTGAGGAGGGCCATTATATGCTTACCTGGGATTCCAGCCACTCTCCCTCTAGTTTTCTGTATTTCTGCCCCAGCTGCGTGTGGTCTCTGGAGGGATTAGAGTACACACAGGGTAGAAAGCTGAATGCAGAGGGCACTGAATTTATTCAACTATGTGGAAGTTGTCATTCATGCTAGGGTGAGACTTTAGGCTCACCATGTTTCTATTAAAAAAGAAAACAATAGATTCATCAGTTCACCATGCTGGACTTGGATGAACAGGCTTTTATTCATGTTTCTAGATGCATGGAAGCCCTCTCCAGCCTGAGTCTGAATCCATCCCATCCACCCAATGCAGTGGGGGGAAAAAGGAACCCAAACCAAAATGGAAAGCATTTTCAAACTTTATTTACAATTGTCACAGTGACAAAAAGTAGTTTGGAAAAAAAAATGCTAGTTTCTCCCTGAGCCTCAATACAGAACAGACAGAAGTCACAGGAGGTTCATCTCACAACAGGCATGTCACTGAAATACTAGGATTTTTTTTTCAATACGATCAGTTAGAAATACACACAAATTACTTAAAGAGGAGGAGGGAGAGCAAGAGGAGGAGGAAGAGGAAGAGAAAAAGAGGAGGCCAGACAGGAGCTCAGCCACTTGTCCAAGAGTAGCTGGGTCCCCCCAACAGGCTCAACCGCTGAGGGGCCTGACGTTAACGGTCAGCCCTTGACCTGCTCAGACAGCACACGGTTGTACAACATGGTCTAGTGACCAGCAAAAGGAAGAAGCCACCCCATAGACACACATATACACAAAGCTGATTTGATACTGGATTTACAAGCACAACCCATCACACGGCAAGACCAAGACAGATAATTGGGGTAGGGGTGAGAAGACACCAAAACAGGGGGATTTAAAAGGCCAGACACCTGTCCATAAGGGGAGGCGAGGGATGAGAAATGCTTTGGGAGAGGGGTGTGGGACGAACAGATCTCTGTAGCCAAAACAGAGCAGAGTGGAAGCAAGAGAGAGACACTCCCCCACCATGGGGCTGGCCACAGCCCTCTCCCACTACTACAAGGAGCCGGAAAAAAGTTATTGCCATCGGTGTGTATCACAGGCAGACGACAGAGGGAAGAGGCAGGGGGAGGAGGGTGACCATCGGCATCCCAGACCCAACCTTGCTGAGTGCCGTGTCAACAGCACACCCCCATGCTCTCCCCAACGTGGCCCAGAGCCACACTGACTTTGAGGTATTAAATAGAACCAGACACACTATTCCAAAGATGGGGGTCAACCTGGACTGACAGAGACGTGAGGGGACATTGTGGGTGCCTCAGCTGGCTAAGTGAAGCCCAAGGAAGGCCTTAAGTCCACCTCTTGACCAAACAGTCCTGCTTTAAAAATTCTGTCCTCTACCCCGCTATTCCAGAAGGTTCTGAGCTATGATCAGAGGCTAAGTCCAGATGTTAATTTCCCCATGCAACTGCTGCTTTTTCCAGAGACAGGTAAGGCAGGTAAGGAATAAAGGCTGCTATTCTACAAGGATACCCTAGTGCACCCCATATCTTCTCTCAACCTGTGCTCAGGAGCAACATGAGAAGCAGTGATTTCACAACAACTACTGTTTCAAACTGGATCTCACAGCTATTCCACTGGAGGCCTGGTACCCACCTGGGAACCTCGGCATATCAATGCGCCACCACCCAGGACCCTGCATGGAAGCCTGCTAGCCAATTTCCCAACCAGGAAACACACTCTGCTTTTAGCGCCCATGGAAGCGAGGCTAGGAACCCCATCAGAGTGGTCATGCTGCAGGTCAGATGGACGATGCTGGGCCACAGCAGAGCTGAGGACCGTCCACCTGACTGCTGTGGCCAAAGGAGGAGGAAGGGCAGGCTTTGGAAAGCCTATCCTTTTGCCCTTATGCTCCAAAGAATTCCTGGGAGACCCACAGTGGGAGGAGGTGCTCCCTGTTCAGGCTGCAGCCTTGGAATGTCCCACAAGGGCAGGAAGTGCTCTGGCTGTTCCCCCTATATACTGGGAGGCAAAAGAGGGTGAATAGGGAGAAAAACTCAAAAGTACAATGCCTTAAAGCCTTCCAGGTCCCTGGGGGCTCTGTGAGCCTGAACCAGCTGGAGCCATCTGTGGGAAGGACAGCTAGAATCGTCTTTGCCTGTGTGTTCCTCCTTCTGGCTTTCTAGGCAGTTTCTCCTGGCCCTATTTTTTTGTGGGCGACCAAACACACTTAAAATGAAAGCCAAGACTGGTGGCTGTGAGCCACAGAGCAGAGATAAAGACTTGGTTGTCAGACACCCCAGTAGCCAGAACAAACGGTGGAAAGAGCAGCCCTTGCTGGCTGTAGCTCACTTTTGAAAGTACGGGGTGTGTTTTGTTTCGTTGTTGTTGTTGTTATTGTTTTAATCCAAAATACTTCTTGCTCATTTGCTCTAGCCCTCAGCCAGATCAGCGACCCCACCAACACACACACACACACACACACACACACACACACACGCACGCTTGCACGCACGCACTGCCTCTGGCACTAGAGTTCAGATAGGGATCTGAGAAGCAGCACCCCTTCCCCCACCCCCACCCCTGTTCTCAGCAGCTTCCTTTCTCAGAGGGTTCCATTGCTCAACGAATTAAAAAAAAAAAAAAGACAAAAAAATGAAAGAAAAGAAAACCGACTCGGTGATTTTCAGGTGCAAAACGGAAGCCTCATTTGACATTTTCAGAATGACTGTGACTCGCTCTCTTCTTCCACCACCATGGGAAAAACAGTTCAGGTATGCTGGCCGCCATGACCCAGAGGAGCACGCTGCCAGGACTCTACTGGTCCTTCTTTTCTTCTGTTGTCTCTTCACAGTTGTCTTGCTCATCCTCCTGGACCAGGAATTCCTCAGGAGGCCACCGGAGCTCCCCGCTCTCCACCTCCCCTTCTGTGGGTTCCACCACTATGGAGGGCAGGCGGTCCTTCAGTTTGCAGCAACGGTCAAAATCTGATGGGTCGGGAAAGATCTGAAATGTTAAAGAACAAAGCAGATATCTGGTCATATACACATCTGAGAGAGAAACTTGGTTCTTTCCTTACAATCACACACACACACACACACACACACACAGGGAGAGAGAGAGAGAGAGAGAGAGAGAGCACTGGCTGTCTTCCAAGGATTATGTTCTGCCTTCTAGACACTGTGGGTGTAAGACAGAATCCAGGGGAGTACGCTCTAGGGAAAATTATCTCTCAGCCAGATTTTTTTCTAATCCTGAAGCTAAAAATTTGTGGACCATGCCACTGAACAAAAGGGTGGGTGTAACTCTGCTTCTAGTGTTTTACTTCTAGATAAAAGAATAAAAAAAAAATCACGTTCCTCACAGAATGTTAGGCTTCGCTTTGGAATAAGCAAGCACTTAATGCCTGCAATCTGCAGGCACTAAAACATCACGTTCCTGCCAGAATAATTATTGGTGTCTAGAAGAAGTAAACAACCAAATCGTTCATCATTCTAAACTAACACAGTCAAAAACAAGTGTTGCTCGTGCTATGTTAAAAGTCCCCGGCTTGGGAAAACCAGTGGTCTAGGCCCTTCTATCCTGAGCAGAACGAAGGCTCACACTCAGGCTCACACTCAGGCGTTCTTGCTCCCCTGCTCCTGTGTCTCCTGCCCTTTGACCTCATTGCAAATGCCAAGTCTAAGCCAAATCCAGATCAAGGCAAGGCCTCCAGTCACAAGCTAGCTGGAAAAAGCATCCTTCCCTTTCCACCTGTGAGCAACTCCTGACTTCCTGCCATCAGTACACCTGGAAGACTCGAATCTCAGCCCAGAGTCCCGTGGAAGAGGCTCCACTCCACTTACTCGGCTTCTTCCCAGTGCTGACCGAAACACTGAGCCAGGCTATAAAACTAGGGGCCAAGTCTGGCTTCCCTTTGCACATACTGCCCTGTGACTACAGCTGACCCAATTCTTTGCCCAGTAGCTAAGCACTTAATCCACCAAGCTGCTGGTCCCTTGCCATTCACAGCCCTCAGTGACACACCCATTAGGGGAGAGCTTTGCTCTGGGAAATCTGGGGCTCACCAGATCACGGACACTTGGCACCTTCGAGGCCATCTCCTCCTACCTCTCTGTCTGACAGACAGGAAACCCAGGCCCCAGAGGGGAAAGGAGACTCCACTGAAGGTCACACGGTCTGTTCAAAGTCAAGTGGATGGAAACTGGCATTGGCAGAACTCCTGGGAAGTTGCCCGTTTTGCTGTACTCAGAGGGTAGAAGAAATGCTTATCCCACCCAACGTCTAAGGTCTCCCAGGGTGTCCGATCTCCTAGATGCATTCAGAAGCGCACACGGGGCTTCTGAGAATCACGGGCCTCACAAATCGTCCCAATCCCTACAGACCAGTGATTATTAACTATTTATCCAATAAAGGCCTATTGCTTGGGATTAAGCCTTAAGCCAGCTGCAGGAGTACGCATCATTAAAGACTTACAGGGCTCATAAAAAGTATCGTAATAGCTGCCAGAAGGAAAACAAACCAGGGAGAGGCTGGACCCAGGCAGGTCAGGGAGGCCTGGAGAAACTGGCCACCAAGTCCTGTCATGTCACCCGCTCTGATGTTTGCCCTTGGACTTGGTGGCGGGTTCACATTAGCAAGTGTGAACAGAAAGTGGATCGACTGGGATTGGGGGAGGGGGCTTACTCACTTCTATGGAACTGAGCCCCTTCCTGAAAGTAAGGGAGGACAAGAGGCATCATCTTCCAAGCATGAGCTCTGAGGTGTGATGCAGGAGCTCCCCAGTGAGTGGAAAGCACTCTTTAGTTTACAAAGCTCTATCAGATATGACTTCACTGAGACATCACTACCACCCTGGGGTTAGCAAGCCTCTGGGACTCTGAAGGTCAAAAGGCAGAGCTAGCATTCAAATCTCATCCTGAACGAGGTAGGATACACCTAGGATACACACACGTGCTCGAGCCACAAGGCAGCTCAGGCCAGCAGAAGCAGAGCAGCTGATTTTACTATGAGCTAGAAAAGCGAGGCTTATGTCGTATGGAAGACAATGCTCATGAATGCAGCCATGGGTGAGCAGGGCCTCTATCTCTATAACAGTATAAAGTAATAGTAATTCCTAAGTAATTCCTAAGAGCAGAGAATGAAGGGTGCATTCTTAGAAATCAGCTGCTCCTGGACCCAGGTGTCTAAAGGACCCAGATGTTCATTTGAGGACAGAGGGCTGAGGCACTGAATCTGGACATCCATTGCATGACTCCTGTCATGGCCTCTCAAACTTCCCCCTCAGTTTCTCCTCTAGAGAAATGAAGTGGCCGTCTTATCACAGAAGATGGGTCCAAGTTCTTGGCTTACACAGAAGTGATACAATGCTTTGAGGACAGAAGCAAAATTCAAATAACAATGTCTTCTTCGCAGTAGTCTCCTCAGGTTTAGAGTTAGTTGCCACTCCTCAAGTGTGAAGCCATCCTTCTAACACAGCCAGGAAAACAAGATCCACCAATGGCTTCTATACCAAGAGCTCCACAGTCGAGTCTTTTAAGTCCTCTGTGGAGGGGGTGGGCAATCTAAGCATAGGGAATCTGATACCATGGTAGTTGCCAAAGACCTTTGCACTGTGACCTACTCAAAGCAGGAACCATTAAAGAGGAAAAGTTATCTGACAAGTCACTGCATTTGTAAAAATCACTATAATAATTGATATACACCTTCTGTCTGAGATTTTTTATTATTATTATCAGATCATACAGATTTGTGCTTCTGAGAACTGTAGCTCTCTCCAAAAATAAACAACAACAGCAGAATACACCCTGCACCAAAACAGTCTCTTTCGTTTCTCCGGGAAAAGACAGAAAGCCTTACAACAATGTTTCTGAGTCTTTTCCAGCACAATCTTATCTCCGGCAGCTGCTTAAGAGGCTCACCCGGGGGAGGTCAGCATTTTTCCACTAAGTCATGGTTTTTAATCATCCAGGCAGCAGAAAAATGAGAGGCTGCAACTACAATTTGATGGGGTGGGGAAGGCAATGGAAAAAAAAAGAAAAGAAAAAAGAGCTCTCTCGTTTGACCTGCCAAGCACATGACAGGTACGATTGGGGTATCTGGCAAAAGACTGTGTGCTGGGCTGCCCAGCAGAACCTGGCAGAACAAAGAAATGCCCTGGTCAGAAATACTGCTTCTGCTTAGACCTCCAAGTCCAAAGAGCCCCATATTCTCTCTGAGCTGCAAACAAGCAAACAAACTGGAAAATCCCTCTCCAGTAAAGGCTCTACGGGAGGTATGGGAGGCTCTGACAGGTATCTCCTACCCTCATCCCCTGCAGGACAAGTTCAGAGGCATCTAGCAGTCAACTGTGTTTTCTTCAGCCCTATCTCTTCCTGTCTCTGCCATCACTACCCTCTACATGCAGGGGAGACCCAGGATGATGGCATGGACAGAACTATGAACACCAAGTTCCCCACCTACACAAATAGGATACAATCTTGTCAATCACACATGCTCCGAGAACATCTTGGATTCTACATGAGCAGCATGTGTGTAGCCCCAGTGACTGAATTTCATAGGGGACACCTTGGTTGCCGTGCCCTTTGGCAGGTGCCCTCTCATCACCATGGGTCCTGACATTTTGAGAACTTGAGATGATTCCATGGAAAGGGAGAAGGAGCTTCCGAAGGATCTAGGTCTATGTAATGTGATTTAGACGCCAACATACTAGAGTTTATGAGATGTCAACATACTAGAGTTTCTGGCTGCGAGAGCTAGCGTAGTACAAGAGAATACTCTACTGTAATGAAAATGTTTTCTGTGCTGTCCAATGCTATGGCCACTCCTCATGAGTAGTTAACCGAGCCCTTGAAAGATGGCCAGGTTTTACGTTATTTAAGTAAACACAAATTTAATAAAAATTTAAACAGCTACTGTATTCAAGCTACATAATTAATTATGAGAACAATGAAAACAGGGATTTCAGGGAGACTGAGGCTATTGGACTGTCTGCCCAACATGAGCAGCCTTAGAATAGAGAGCTGTGGGACTGAGGCCAGGTTTCTAGAGACCATAAACTCATCAGTAGCCTTTGTGCGTAGGCTAGAGAGTTGCTACTGAGCCAGCTCCCCTATCATGAACAGATAGGAACCAAAAGACAAAACTAGGCCTCCAAAGGCCCCAAATTTGGAGGCCTAGCTATCAGCTGTCTGCCTTTGAGCCAGGTGACCTAAACCTAGCTGCCTCTGGGGTGGGACAAGAAAGAGTCGCCTGGCACCTACTATGGAAAAAGTGAGTGAGTCTGGTCTTTGTGGCCCTTCCCTGTCTGTGCACTGCCTGGCCATCATCTCTGACAAACAAGATGATCTGGCCACAGAGAGGGTGGAGGGCTCAGCAAGGAGCTGGGAGATGCTAATGGGGAAAGCAGACACCAGCAGGTGGGCAGATGAAAGGTGCTTAGCTGGACACAAAGGGCTAATTACCAGCTGTGCAAGCTGAGACTCTGGCAGGCCTGGATACCCTACTCCTCTTTGCTGGGGAAGAGCAGAGGGCAGGAGAAGCTGGGGTGGGAAGGAGGACAGACGGCCTGAGAGAAAGAGTCAGGCTAGCTCCCTAAGGCATGGTGCACATAAAACTACACAGTAAGCCTTTAACCTCTCCAGTTGCAGAGAGCAACAAAGAACCAATCCCAAGCCAGCTATGGAAAAATAGCACACTGTGCCTCCAGGTGGACCAGGAGTTCAAAAGGTCTGGCTTTTACCTGGCCACTAACTTGCTGTATCTGTGGCCTCGGTTGGATCGTTCTTAGTTCCTCTGGGCCCCTAGAATGAAAGAAGGAAGTGGTTTGGACTCTGCAGGGTTGCTGGGGAGGGGGCGGGGTTCTGATGCTGAGCCAGCCCTCCCCCTCCTCCCCCTCTATAAATTTGGATTTATACTAATGCTGATCTTACAGGGCTTGGGAGAGAGTCAAATCCAGGTGTGTGTGAACATGCTCTGGAAACTCTTAAATTGCTAATGTTGGTCCCTATTAAGTACTGCAAGCCCTCACCCACCCCACCCCCACACCCACCCCTACCACCTGGAGTAGCATTTAGAGTGAGCTTGGAAAGCCAACAGCTGTAGCTTGAGACAAATGGACTGGGTTTGTATTCACAAATCCCAGTCCAGGTTCTTTGAAGAAAAGCCTGTGGGGGTCTCTGCCTTCTTCCCAGAGCTGCCTGTTTTCCGTAGGACATGGATTAGGCCAGCTGGAATGGCAATCACAATCTTGACCAGACTCTGGTCTCACCATGGAAAGCCTCTGACTCTGGGCCTGCTCCAGGGACCCTCACCCAGAGAAGTCAGTTCCCTAAAGCCTAGTTTCCCAAAGCCTGGAATTCTTAGTTTTCCTTAAGAACAAGAATGGATATGCCTCGTGTGTTTCTTCCTTCCTAGGAGGGGCCGGCCTGTAGCAGTGAGCAGATGGCCCCAGCATCCTGCTCTGAGGAAGGGGGAATGAATGAGCTGCAGCCAATTTAGCAGATACCCTGAACTTTGGTCCTTAACTATACAAAATGACAACAAGTACAGTCTTTGAAATCTGACCTCCGTGATAATCTAATCTTATCACGTTGTTAGTACTATTAGCATCTGACTGGGTTTTCAATGTGGCAAGTGTCTGGGAAAAACACAAGGATTCAGAGAAGCTTAATGTTATCCAGTTTTGTACTATCTGTCTCAGCTCCAAACTTTTCTCTGAACCAAAGCTATGGGCCACCCGATTCACCCCCCCACCCCCCACCCCTCCCCCCACCCTCTCCTGCCCTTCTCTGATGCTTCTAATACTTCAGGGCACTTGAACAGAGATTTGAGCTTTATACCAACTCTGAACCTCCTTCCTTTGGATCAAAGATACTTAAGTGCTTAAGCCTTGAAACTGGACGGAAAGGGAAATCCTTGGGATAAACACCATCTTTCATAAACATCTCTCAAACACACACCCATCCTGCAAGTCAGGGGTTCCAAATTCCAATCAATTAGTACTAACAGCACCTGATAATGCTGGACCCAGAAATAGATGAATCTTCTAGGATATTAGAGGATTTTCCCAAATTTCTCTGGGGGCATAAATGGTTTCAAATATCTATATCTTATCAAACACATGTATCATCATTACTTCTTTGAAAGAAGACAACCTCCTGCCCAGTCTTCCCAATCCCTCTCTCCACCCTTCTTCATGAGCCTACCCTCATATCCCATGACTACATATCCTCTGTCAGAAAACTCAGCCTGACCCAGCTGCCATTTCAACCATCCCTTCCTTCTTCATTTTAGAGACAAAAGGTCTTGAGTCTTTAGCCCTTGACATCCTATCTAGATCTTGCTTCTAAAGTCTACCCAACAGCTTCCAGACCTACAACTTAGTGCCCCTCTCCAACTTTCAAATTTCCCAGGACAACTCTGCTATCCTCTCAAGGCTTTGACAGGCTTCATTCATACCACTTTTGCCCCATATTACCAGGTCAGCTTGTTTTGCTCCCAAATTTAAGTCATCTGCTAATGACCCATCTTTAAGGGTACACCCCAAGAAAACCCACCTGACAATAACACACATCTCATTATCTCATAGCCCCACTGCTCTCCTCAGACACATTCTGTTCAGTCTAGAGAAGCCACTTTCAAGATCCTTTCAGGGAGAAAGCACAGATGGAAATGAAAATATTTTTGATAATACTTAGTTTCCACTTGCTTTTTATACCATGTTGACACTTACAGTGTGGTATAAAAAGTCAGTCACTGAAACCACTGGCACCGTCACAGTAGCCTGGAATGTGTACCTGTCATCACTTACCATTTCTCACCTCACATGATTAAATAAAGACAAACAACAACACAGTAGCAATCCTCTGTGTACTTCATATTTGCCAAATACTGACTAAGTAATGCTTTCATATTTGGAGCAGTGAAATGCCAAATTTAAGTAAAATATCCCTGCTGTTTACCAAAGTACCAGGTTATCCCCAACAAAAGCACTGACATGGTTGAGTTGCCAGCTAAACTAACCACTTTTTCAATGGACCATCACTGTACTTGAAAAAATTACTAAAAAAAAACCCAAAAAAACCAAAACAAACAAACAAAAAACCCAACAACCTATGGTTATTCCAATGTGGGTAATTTCTCAGAAATGACAAAGTAGATTGCCATTTTAAGAGATATTGAGAAATATCATCAATTACTTATGATATCTGTAACCAATGATAAAAATAGAGCTCTCAAGAGAAAATTAGAATCTTGGGAAATTTGTATCGGTCATCATGAACTTGGTAACTTCCTAATTCTTGCTAGCTTTCTTATGAGACCTGCAGTGATATTAGCAAATATGCCTTTTTTATATTGCATAATGAAATGTATCACCATTTGAAAGATCTTATTTCCCTAATGATCAGTATAAAACACTACAAAACTGAACTTGGAGAAAAGATTTTTAAAATACTAGAAGCCAGGCTAATGAATTTTAATGTAAGAGTACAAAGAGTTCATGCATAAGGTTTTGTATGAAGACACATGACATTTAAGAAATGACCACTTGTTGAGTGTAATATCCTAGCCTTAGGGAATTGGAGGCAAGGAGAATGTGAAATTCAAGGTTATCTTCTGCTATATAACAGGTTGGAGGGCAGTTTAGGCCACATGAAGTCTTGTCTCAAAAGAATGTCAGGGGAGAAGGGAGGAGGGAGAGGGAGGACAGAAGAGAAGGGGGGGTGGGATAGGGAAAGGAAAGAAAAAAAGAAAAAAGAAGGCCTATTATATGTTACATTTTGTGATGTACCAAAACAATCTGGAAAAGATGTGAAACTATTTCTCCCTTTCCTAACTGTATAACCTGTATACGCCAGATTTTATTCATTTAGTCCAACCAACACATAATTGCAACAAATTTACTCATGGGAAGTACACATGAAAATATCACCATTTTCCATTAGACCAGACATAAGACTTAAACATGCAAAAACAATGCTTTTCCTCTCCCTAGGATTTTCCGTTTTGGAAAATATAGTTATTTTATGAAAAACTATTATTTATATCAGCATAGAATTGCTTCATTGTTATTCTAAGTAAGCTAATAAGTAAAAATTGGAAAAATCTGTTTTAATTCCTAAAACAATAAATTTAAAGACAAAGTACACATAAATAAAAGCTCATAACTTATTTCTTTTTTTTAAAACTGAAACTTTTTTTTTTTTAAGTATAAACTGAAACCCAAAATTTAGAACCATTGGCCTGAGAGAAAAAACATATCCTCAGGAAGATGGCCAGGGAAGTCAATGCTGAAGACAACATACGTTTTACCACTGCAAAAGAGTCAAGTAGAACATCAAAGGTACCTTCAGATACGTCAAAGACCTAGTAACAGAAGGATTTCATGTCACCATTATTGTCCATCAAAATTAATAGAGATTAATTCTTACTATGGATGAGAAAATTGAGGCCCACAGTGGTGACAAGCTGCCTGTGTTGGCACAAATAACACAAAAATGAGAGTAGAAAATAGTTATCCAGATCCCCTTAACCCCTCTGAGTTGAGAGATTCCTAGCTTGGTGTTCTTGGTGGTGCCCAAAGGATCCCTGGGTAATGCAGTACCATGCTACTTTAGAGGGGAACTCATGTCAAGATGACTGGTCCAATCGCAAAGGTGCCTCCCACTCAGATGCTTACCCTGAGAGGGTGGGGTTAGAGGGCCAACCTGTGGGTATATATGCATTTTTGCTGATATCATCACTAGAAGAATTTGGAATAACTATGCCTCCTTCAGAATGTCCAAACACTCCTCCTATATCACAATATTAACACCTTAAACAGGATGTATATACTGTTCTTTTAACTATAACCAGTGTTAGGCTAAGCACAGTAGTTCATACTTACAAATCCAGTACTCGGGAAGCTGAGGCAGAAAGGATCATTGAGAGAGATCAAGGCCCGCCTGAGCTATACAGCAAGACCTTGACAAAAAGGAAGGAAGGAAGGAAGGAAGGAAGGAAGGAAGGAAGGAAGGAAGGAAGGAAGGAAGGAAAAACAACAAAAAGCCCCAAAATACTAACAAACAACTATACTCAGTGTATTATAAGAACTATAGCAATTTTATATCAACCATTTTCTACTAAAACACTCCCCAAATAATCTCCTATGTCCACTTTATAGTATTCCTTTCTCTATTTTAAACATTTCTACTCTATTACTAAATGATATTTATACCTGTTTTAAAATTTAGATAGTGTTCTATTCCATAACCCAAGCTAGCCCAGAACTCACCAAGTACCCCAGGCCTGCCTCTCAAACTCATGATCTTTCTACCACAGCCTTGTGAGAACTGTGATTACATACATGCACCACCACACCTGACTGGAAATTTTCTTAATATATTTTTATATTTTCAAGTTTTTAGCCATTGGTTTTTCATACTTTCCTTCAACAAAAGATCTATTATGTATATAAATTGACAGTTTTAAAAGTCCAGTGACCTTAGGGTTTTATAAATTCAAATATTCTGTATTGGCTCAATGTGGCTATTAGTATTATATGATCAATAAATATCACAAGTAACTGTGATATTTATTAAACTCTGTATTAAGTACAGAGGTTAATTTTATTGGATAAGTTTCTCACTGTGAAGGAAGGGAGGCTGCCTGGACATGGTCCATTTCTCTGAGGGACCTAAAGTTTCTACCCCGTGGCCAGCTGATCTCCCTTGTAAAGAGACAGAAAGACAGACAACCTGGACATAAAGCTGGAGAAAGAGAGCTAGTGAGGTCGTCTTCAACATGATAATTTGCACAGAGCCACAGAAGGAAGCTGGGGGCAAGGGCATGGGTTTCCTTAGAATCATCGTCCCTGCTTTCATGTCTCCTGGAGAGTCTCAGCGACCCCTGGGGCAGCTGTCTTCCTGTCTTAACACTTGAAATATGCAGCATAGCATCTACACAGGGGATCACTGAGAAGCAATTTGGCATGAACCTCTCTCATATTAAAGTGCTGAGAAAAAGAGCCAGGAAACATCTGGGGTGGTAGATCATATTTCAGTGGGTAAATCACAAAGAAATCATAATTGAGTACTAACTATCATAGTGTTTCTACCAAAGAGGGTACTTAACTTTTGAAGAAAACAAATCCCTTCCTGGCCAGTCCCAGGGTTAGCCACCTAAAGAACCATGCTGTAAAATGTCCCACTCATGAGGACAGGTGTCTGCCAGCCTCACAACGCCACCTTCATTTTTCTGATATATCCACTTTGATGTCAAGCTCCTTCTTTACTTGCTTGGTAAAGCATACTTGCTTAAATATCAAACTCTATGGCCATGGACTAGAAAACTAGCCTGTGCCATGGGAAGCATTGGCATTTTCATAAGCCAATGGGAACACTGGACCCTACTTGAATACCAGCCCATATTACTGACATGCACCAGAAGCCTTACTTCCTCGTTGGATAGATGGCAAGGCAGCCATTAAACTTAGATCTACTTCTAAGTATCCAGTCTATTCTAACATTCAAAGGAGCAAACCGAAGAACCCCAAAATGGTTCCTAACACTAAACCTGCCACTGGCCAAACTTCATGGGTCCAGACAACTGCACTGGTCTTTTCAAGGTTACAAGATGCTTCAATGTCATTAACAGAGTAAGATGCACATATAGGACAATGGCTGACTTATATACTTTTGTAATCTCAAGAGTATATATTAGCTATGGGTCAAGAATATGATCACTAGCTATTTTTTCAATGCTGACTAAATGTTTCTTAAGCACCATTAATTTGTTATCATCGTGCACATAATAAATCAGCTACAGGAAGATGTACAACGCCTGAGTACACTAAAATAACAAAATGCCTTTCTGATCCCATCCCCTGGTTCCGTCATTATCCCATCTCTATAGATGCTGGAAGATTACATTTTAATAAACTCATTTGTGCATTCCGTTTCTAAGGTACTATATAAATGAGAGGCTTAACATTGGATCTCTTTGAATTGGTAGCTCTATTTCCAGGAATTTATTTCAAAGAAACGAGTCAGGGCTGTGCAGAGATTTATGTAAAATGATGTTCGGAGTGCTGTTTGTCTCAAGAACAAAAGATGACACAACCTAGACATCCAGCAATCAGAAATGGTACATAGAGAATGAAATACTGTTTTACAAAGAAAACCAAATGACAAGAACAATCACAGTATTATATTAAATGAAGAAAAAAAAAGATTTGCTACACATTGAAAAATATGCATAGAAGACAGTCAAAAGTAAACACACCAAAATACTCCAGGGATAGGAATGTGAATAGGTTGATCCTCTTTGTTCTGGTCTGCGTTACTACATTCTATGAAGAATAAATATTACCTTTACAATGATAACACATATACATCCAGCCACACTTTTACCCTTTGACCCAAAAATCCTACTTGTAAAACAACTCTCAAGATATAATATTAATTATTCACTAAGGTTTATATTAAAATTTTAATGTAAACTATCACAACATAAGAGAAAAAATATGACCTAACATTTTCAACAATAAGACAACGGTGAAGCAAATTATCATCCGACCTCGTGATACAAGATGAGTCTTTCCAGGGTATAGTGGTGGATGCCTTTAGGGAAGATGAGACAGGAGGACTGTTGAGAGTTCAAGACCAGCCTGGGCTACACAGAAAGTACAAGACCAACCTAGGCAGCTTAGCAAGAACCTATCTCAAAATCCAAAGTAAGGAAGAATATGTAGCTCAATGGCAAAGCTATTGACCAGCACTCACAAAATCTTAGAGTCAGTCCCTGGGACCAGAGGACAAAGATAATTATAGATTGTTCTGGAAATAATATTGTAGTGACACCACGATGCTGGTGATTGGTGTTATTTAAAACTTCAAACCAGAATGAGGTAAAAATTCTAACTGCATGTGATGCAGTGGAAGAGAAGATTTTAAAACGATGAGTTATGCCCCATAAGCATATGAAAATTAGAAAAAAATAGGGAAGAAAAATGAACATTTTCTAGTAGTCACCCAGTTTTGAAAAGCACAAAAGTAACCAAATGCATGCTTTCTCAATGAAAACAGGAAATGACTGACAAGAAGGGAAGGAAGAACTTTCCTATAACTACAACACTCTAACTGGAAAAATAAACCCCCGCTGTACTGACGTTCTGCTGCTGCCTAGGCTGTTGGGCAGATCGGGAGTGGGAGCTCGGGCAACTGTCGGCATTTACCCTTGCTCTGTCCACAGGCACAGTTGTGGGAACAGATTTTATGGTCTCCAAAGTAAAGGCAGAATATGAACTCAAGGCATGGGGACCAAGCACCCCTACAATGGAGTTTGTGATGCTTTTTTTCTCTTGGCTTGGTCCATGCTGCTTCACACAGAAGATCTAGGACTGTTTTTCCTTTTGGCACCCATAAAATCCCTGGTCAAGAAACTAGCAGTCAACACAGCTTTAATTAAATGGCTAGAAACATTGACTATAAGGCCTAACCTGAAGAAGAAGGAGAAGGAAGAGGAGGACAAGGAGAAGGAAGAGGAGGACAAGGAGAAGGAAGAGGAGGACAAGGAGAAGGAAGAGGAGGACAAGGAGAAGGAAGAGGAAAAGAAGGAGGAGGAGGAGGAGGAGGGAGAAAAGAGAAGAAAAGAAGAAAAAAAGAAAAGAGAGAAAGAAGAAAGAAAAAAGCCCCGATGCAAGATACTGAAGAGCAGAGGGAGGAGTTGAAAGGTGCTCCAACCATCCCCTGAGGTCGCAATGGCACCCCAATAACACTTTGAAAGAACCAGGTAAAGACAAAGATTGTCTCTTAGGTGGGTTTGTGCAGTTCAGAGGCTAGCCTGAAGACAATGATAAACTGCAGGACACAGGATTTGACTGGTTGACACAGATCCTCGCCTCCCCAGGGTGGAACGGAAGGAAGTCCCAGCACACTGCAGCCCTGTGTGAATGAGGTCCTGTCTTCCTATCCTCTGAGGATTATTTCAGACTCAGGCCTGAAAGATCATCTCAGGACATTCGCCAGACACCCAGGAATAGCTCTTGGCTTCAGTCACAAGATTCACCACCCAAATGCATTCCCTTTCCTCACCGTACAGTATAATCCTCCTCTTCTAGCTAACGTAAGAGAGACTGGGTTGACTGGGAGAAAATGCTGATCTTGTTAAAACAGTCACCAGGGGATTGCCAAGGTACAGAGATGGTCTCAGCCCAGGAAAGGGAAGGAGGAAGGGCCCAGTCCATCATTCAGGACTCATTAAGCATCTATTTGTAGGACACTGGGAACAAAGTGCAGTGTAAGACATAGCCCCCGGCTCTGCAGCAAGAGGCACACACAGCTGCTGGCGGAGGGAGGGTGAGGCCCAACACAGGCCTTTTGAGAGAAGCTGTATGAATCCAGTGTGCAGCAGGCTGGCTGGCCGTGAAAAAAGTCCTGCTTTCTCCATGGCCAGGCACAAACACACTGTTGTACCCATGGGGCTAGGGGGGGTGAAGGAGAAGTCTCCCATGGGAACAATTCCAGCCATCTGTAGGCCCTAATCCAGGGACTTTCCACAACAGTGAACATGACCTTTGTGTCTAGGCTTCTAACATAAAAGGGAAGGTGCTGGACTCTCCTACAAAGAAGACTTTCAACGCAAGGGTATGTGATGGCTTAGAAAGAGCCAGTGTCACTCAGAGGGGACAGACGGCTCAAGCTTTCTAAATCCAGTGGATGCGGCTGCCGTCCATCTCATCACTATGAGAGAAACAGAAGAAGGATCAGGAGAACGAAAACTTGCCACAATCCCAGCAATGTGTCATGTCTATATGGCTGACCATCTCCTGTGACAGGTTTGGGGGATATTAGCTTTATGACTCTCTGGGGACAACTGAAGCTTTTTAAACTCTGATGTTTGTGAAAGATGATTTCCTGGTGACCATGGACTCTGCAGGATACTATCTTGCACATGCTTTTTGAGTCCTTCAGTCCTGGCTCCAGTGCAGAGTTACCATAAGGCTTTGGGCCTGCAAGAAGCAAAACACTATGCAGAGACAAGAAAGGCCAACCCACCACTGTCCCTCCCGTTGCCCTGGGAGGTGAAGGGTAGATGCAGGCCACTCATAGCTCTCTAAGTCTTTTGGCTTAGAGAAGGCACGGGGGCACTGGAGCAGTCGGGTGTGTAAAGAAACCGCTCCTTCTGGTTTTCAGAATGGCCTTCCGGAAAGGAGAGTCTGGGTACCTCTCTGACTGAAATATGATGTCAAAGGCAGGCAGGCATGACCAAAAGTAAGAGCAAGTCGAATAGTGAGGTACCAATGGCAACAGAAGAAGTGCCCGGGGACAGGGGGCAGTGCAGCTCAGTTGGTAGAGCGCTTCTCTAGACTGTATAAGGCTCTTGGCTTTACTCTACACCACCACAAAACTAGACTTGGTGACACAGCTTGGCACTGTAGCACCTGGCATGAGAAGATCAGAAGCTTCAGGTCACCCTCAGCTACTTGGAGATTCTAGGCCAACTGGTGCTAGAAACCTTGTATATAATTAAATAATACAATAACTGTGGGCGAGTACAAGAAATAAACTGTGTAGATCTAAGTATAGTAATTAAAAATAGGATGGCCTACGTATGCTGTGCCAGGAGAAGTTAGCGGGCAAAGCCAAAATGCTGGGGTCCCTTAGGATTCATAGGGAAATAACTAGAACCCTTCCTTATCTAGAGCTCTGGCCAATATGAGAGGAACCTTTAGAGAAAGACATATCACTATACATCACGTTCTTACAGTAGTGGGTCCATAGAACGAGCAGGCTCCACAGGTATCCAGTGACTGGTGTGCACTGGATGGTCCACATGCCTGTTCCATAGGCTGGTGACTGACTGGGAAACTCATAGACACAGCATAGGCATAGAGCTACAGCCCTTAAGGACATAAATATCCTCACAGAGACCCTCCCACGTGGCTCTGAGAGCCTGCTACCACCCACAGCCTGAGCTAAATGTACCAGGCTTTCTAGTAACTATGTCCTCGCCCACCCAATGGGGTGTGAGAATTCCTGCCAAATAAATGTGCCACGTGGGTTTCACTTACTTGAATGACTCTCCAGATGGATATGAAGACAAAATAAGATCCTGGGCTCCAGGTTTTTACACATGCTCACAAAACAACATGAACGCAGAGCTAAGGACGGAGCTCTCCATTGGTACAGAACTTGCCTGCCGTTCATGAGGCCCTGGGTCCTATCCCCAGCACTACATAAACTGGGCATGGTAATCTGTGTCTAAAATTCCAGCACTGAGAAGTGGAGTCAGGAGGATTAAGAGTTTAAAGTCACCTTTTGCTATAGAACACATGAGACCCTGTCTCAAAATAAAATACAGTAAAGCTAAACAAAATAATTGTTGCTGTGAAATTCTAAAGATTAATAGAAGGGCTAACCTGAACCCTTTGGGGGACACAAAGGACAGGCAGCCAGAGCCTGGACAGGCATGGACTTGACCTATGCCTTCATCAGGTCCTCCAGAGACCACCCCAGAGGTAAAGGTGGCTAAGTTCCAAATTGGGATATCCTTCCCCTTAAGAACTTCTCTGTAAACATACAGGCCCATGAATGGGGAAAGGATGATGGCTAAAGGATACAGAATCAATCGATAGCAAGGCCCCTGCATTGGAGCCCAGGCAATGGGAAGGTATTGCAGGACCCATGTCCTGAAAACCCATCCCAGCTCCTTAGAAAGTCTAAGGTTCCAGAGGCATGAAAAGGGTAGCCATACGCAACACAGAGAACTCAGCAAAGCTTGACTCTGGGTGGGTCTGGAAGGTACGGGAACGACCTGAATGCCCAATGGGTCACTTATATGATGACCTTGTTTCAAGGTCAAATCACAAGTCTGAGATTGTATTTCATCTGCCAAGTCGGGGTTGCTGTCTCCAGCCCTTACTCAGTTCCTTGGAAAAGCAGGACTCAATAAAAGCCACAAACTATTATTATCCAGAGGAGTAAAGCCAAGAGGAGAGCACTGAGTTCCCACCCTCAGCTCCAAGCAGAGTCCAAGCATGCAGGGGACAGGCTTTAGCCAAGAACCAGGCCCAGCCATTCCCCAGGGCGTTGGTGGGAAAGCTTTTAATTGGATGGCACCAGCTTTGTGGGGGCCCAGAAAGCACCCACCATTTGACAGTTGCCAGTGCGGCTCACGGCAGAGTCCCACACTTTGCTCAAACACGCAGCCTAAGGGTATCTGAAGCTGCAGTGAAATTACATGTGAGAGATGGGGTTGCCCGCCCCTTCTCCCAAGGCTCCCATTTTTCTTCAAAGCCCACCCCTCGCTGATCCCTTGGCTTATGACATCTCAGATTCTATAGGATCACATCATCAGTGCCCACACATTTCGGGCAGACGGCATATGTTCCAGAAGTACATGTACATGCTAGTTCCCATAAACCCCAGGCCCTGAGTGCAGCAACCAGTGTATCAGGCTCAGTATAGAAAGTGCCTAGTAAATACTGTTTGGCTAAACACTACGACTTTCCCTTTTCTCTTCACCAGACAACCAAGAGTCTTTTCTGAAACCATCTGTGACTGAAGGGCTCTACAGTTCCAAGTAAAGTATTTGGACATGGGGCAGTGGTCCCCACCCAGGAGACAGAGGCTCCCACCCAGGAGACAGAGGTTGACTTCCCAGGGGCTGTGGGAACTGGGCCTTCAATACAGTGGAACAATGGGGAAAAGGCCTTTGGAGGTCTTTTTCTCAGGAGGTATCCAGATATTGCAAGAACCCAGGAATGCTTTTGTTCCTCAGCCACCTCAGCCCTCATTCAGCCCTCTTCCCCCAGCATGCCATCCCCATCTTCCATGGCCATCGGATGTGCTCGGAGGGTTACAGGGCGGAGAAGACTGCCTGGCTCTTTTGCCTGGGATATATTTAAAGCACACAGAGAAACATGCTGACAGGTATGGCTGGGAAAGGTTCTGTGGTGGAAATCTACAACCTGGAACTGAAATACGCCCTCACCAATACGCCCTCACCTGTAACTGACATTCAGTCTGACTCAGAGGCTTGGAAACTGGTAACCAAAACTACAGGAGCAGGTGGGCCAGGAAACTTCTGTACCTCCCACCTGGCCACGGGGCCCTCAATTGCCTTTCTCAGTCCCTCTCCAGGAAGAGAAGGTTAGAACAGCTGTGAAAGACTATTTTCCCTGAATCGGCTAGTCACCACCTGCAGGCCACCACGTGAGGTCTGAGGTGTTGACACAAAAGATCGGGGCTCCTGAACCCCCCAAGCATGTCTGGTATCTGAAGACACACTCCCAATCGTAACTTTCATCTTGGCTTCTCCTTGACTACTCAAATGGCTGCAGGCCCAGTTTTTCTATTTGTTTCATTCTTTACAAAATAACTGTCCCCGAAACAGCTCTAAGGAGCAAGCAGCTGGGGTAAGTCTAGACTCAGGCCAGAACTAACCCAACGTGAAGACACAGATACGTCAGAAGATCAAAGCCATTAGGAGAAGATATCCAAGCCCCCATATATGGCAGGGCCAGGGTCTCAGTGTAAAGGTGGGTGGACATTCCCTTGAGGGCTACAGCAAATAAATAAATAAATAAATAAATAAATAAATAAATAAATAAAATAAAATAAACGAAGCAATGTGTGCAGAGTGTTTCTCCCTTCATGCTCTCTCATCTTGCCTGGACTAGCTGCTTTACACAATATCCTTAGCCTAAAAACATTCCCTTACAGATACTTCTCTCTCCCAGATCTGCCAATCTAGGGACTCTCTGATGTTCCAAAAACCAGCCGCCTGTCCTGGAGGTAACCAAAGCGCTCTTGCTGACGAGGATACTATCCCGCCACCTCTCTGTCATGCTGAAGCTTCACCACAAGTAGAGAGCACTGGCCAGGAGTGAGAAAGGAGGCCTTCCATTCTGTTTTTGCTGTCCTGTGTTTATCCCCACCAGACAGGATGATTCCTACACCACACTCTCTCTTGGCATCCCTAAGAGACTGTCCTCTTCAGCTCCGTGCAGTTTAAACTTGAACTCGGACTCAGCCAGCCAGTTATCACCCTGAGAAGACAGGTAGCCATTCTCCTACCAGACGGCCCTCCCCCACCCCCTTGACTCTTCCTCTTAATCCTCTAGGGTGCAGGACATTGTTGTTTCCTCTGACAAAGGGAGAAACTGAAACTCCCGGGCAGTCAGTGAGCATGTCTCCCTGGCAGTCAAGGACGTTCTCAAGGTGACACAGCTGTTACAGGTGATACTGGGATGCTCAAACTCTTACAGGTGATACTGGGATTCCTAAACCAAGCCTACTTTCAGTCTCTCTTGGCAGAAGTCACAAGGCTCCAAGAAGTTTGAACTTACCTGATAGGAAAGGCCATCCTTGCGGGGGCTGAGCCCAATCTCTTCCATGGATGGAGTGTTCATCATCACCTCGGTCATCTCAGCCGATCTCAGATAGTCAGAGCTGCAAGAAAGCCATATAGAAGTCAGTACATGCTCACACGGGGCCCTGAGATCGGGGAGTGGGGAGGGGACAGGAGGGATTGGCTGGAGACAGGATGAGCTCACATGGGGCCCTGAGGTGGGGGAGTGGGGAGGGGACAGAAGGAATTGGCTGGAGACAGGATGAGAGATGCTCAAACAATTCACAGCAAAACAAGCTCTCTGGAGCAAACAACCTGCAGGCCTACAGCCCTGTGGCTCACTCACCTCAAGAGACAAAGCCTGCCCTCCGCAACTTCTCCCCCATCCTCTACAGAAAGCAAATTGGATTTTCTTTTAAACAAACTGGAAACACAGTGGCAGGGGGTGGGCAGAAGGCAGCGTTGCCTCTGTGTGTGTCCATATGAAAGTAATGCAGCCAGGTTTCCCTTCACCCATCCACTACAAATAAGAGTCATCTTGCCCATGAATTTCCAGTGGGAACTGCACAGTAGGATTACATAATAACAATAACAGTCCAGCCTCCGGGAGACAAAGTCTAATCATCTAATCATGATGCCTTCTGAGCTGTCTCTGTCTGTCTGGTGCTCCTTTAGGCAAAATGTCCCACCCCAAGGGGTCAGCTTTTCTACAAGCTTCACATCTGCCATTCTACCCCCTTCTGGAGTGCTAGCAGCTGCTGCTAACTCCCAGCCTGAAAAACATCCCCGGATTAAAAGCCTTATGGGTACAGATTCTGACTGCAAGGAAATTTCCAGAGGGGCCAAGCTGGCCCACCAATGGCTGACATGTGAAAGTACTTTGTACTTGCTAAGCAGGGTACAAACAGTCCATTATCCTTGCACAGGCCACGGGGCAAACTCAGAGCTCAGGAACCATAACACCAAATACTCATACCAAATCTAGGTACCCAGGACACAACGCCCAGTATTTTCATGATCACATCTGTGCACAAAGTTTTAAAAAGGTAAAAGGCAAGGCAGGGGTAGGCTTTAGAGAAACTACATCTAAGAAAACAGGAAGACACGAACCTTTTCAATTTTTTTCTCCCCCCCCCCTTTTTTTAAAAAAAATACCAAACAGAGTAAAAATGGTATTTGGCACTGGCAAGAGAAGCAATGAGTTCTGGGAGGGGGAGAGGGACTGAGAGAGGGTGACTGGCTTGGAGGCCAGTTTAGGTTTAGAAGCTTTCACAATCTCCTCCCCAGTCTGGAAAAGCTGCCCTCACCACTGTGTGATTTTTAACAGATCATAGAACTTCTCTGAGTGGCGGGAGCCCTGTTTATGACCAAGATACTAATGATTGCTAATAATGCATATCTCGTGGTTACCTCTGGATGAGAAAATGTTGCAGACAGGTGTAGGAAGTGCTAATTAACCAACTAATCATAAATCTTAATGGGTGACTGGGGTGGGGGGCTAATGTCTCCAAGGGCTGCTAACATCTTTACCTTACTACATTTGCGGGGGTGTGGTGGTGGGGTGGGCACGAGGCCTCCACCACTCTTCAAAACCTCACCCATATGGCAACTGACTTGTCTGCACTTGAGGGGGTATACAAGCTTCAGGTGTAGGGGCTTTTTACTTTGTTTTGAAAGTCACTGGCCTCACTAATCATAGTTAAACCCGGAGGGAGAGGAGGGACTAAGAAAGGGTGAGTGTCTCGGGGGCAAGTTTAGGTTTAAAAGCTAGACTTTCACAATTTCCTCCCTGGTCTAGAAAAGCTGCCTCCACCCCCCAAAGAAGGGAGTCAGTAGCACCACAGGGTTGAAACCAGGGTAGTCGCCTCCTGTAGCAGCGGCTGTTCCTTCTTGGAACTGTGGCGAGGGCCCAAAAAGTTAAACTGAGAAACAAGAACTTTCAGAGTTCCTGGGCTAAGCAGAACAGCGCCGCTTTGCTCGGGTTCAGAGCTTGCATTAGATCAGGGGACTGGCTCTCCAAGGCTGGCACCTGCGAGCAAGCGAGCGAGCGCGCTCCAGGACCACGGGCGCTCGCCCCTCCTCTACACCACAGCAGGAAGGAAGAAGCAGCTGGCGCGCACCTCCCAGCAGCTAGGGGCCTGTCCCCAGATCCTTCCCTGCACTGATCCTCCACAACGCGATCCTTCCCGGCTGGAGGCAAACGTCTGCAGCCCCCGACTCAGCAGTGACTGGCTTCTTCCAGTCTGGCGCTGGGAGAGCCCGCTCCTTCCCAGCCCCGGCGCGTGGGATTTTAGGGACTAGAGAGAGGGCAGGGGTTGTGAGGGTGTAGCTTGCACCCTGATGCTTGTGGCTTGCTTGTGCGGAGAGAGTCTCCCCAGCACCCTCCCTCTCCCAGAAGCTCTGCAAACCCAGCGGCTGCACCAGTTCAGCCCCTCTGCAGCCATCCTCGACGCCGAGACTTGCGTGCAAACAAAAAGGAAAAGGGGAGGAGCCGGGGGAGCCGGAGCCCCCTGCACCAAGCAGGACTCATCTCCTGTCGCCCTCGGCGGACAAGGTTTCCTGGGGGAGGAGGATTGGGGGGGCTTCAGGTGGGACCTCAGGTTCTCCCCACCCAACGCCACCACATCCACACCCTCTGGCCGCCACTTAAGTGAAGGTTCCGAGTTCACTTCCTTTGTCTGGATGCTCTCAGCACCGCCTCCCCCAACCCCCAGCTTTGCAACCTTGACGTCGACTCCTGCAGGGGCTGAGGCGGGCGGGTTAACCAGCACTGGGTGTCCATGCCACTCTCCGGCCTCGCACCCGGAGCCGGTACTAGGCGGCTGCCGGGCTACGCAGTCACCCAGGTTAAACTGGCGTTCGCCACAGGCGCAGGATACTCACCAGTGAATAGGGAAATATACAGACATGAAGTCCTAGGGGAGGCTGACCCACGCCCTTGTGATTAAGAAAAACAAAGCAAAACAAAACAAAACAAAAAAACGGTCACTACGTCCTGAATGAGATTGGCAGGGGCGCAGAGGAGAGCAGCGGGCAGCCAAGAGCGGGCACTGGGCTAGCGCCGGTCCGCCTTCCGGAGACAGCCTCGCTGCCAGCGGCGTCGGCAGTGCAGACCAAGCTCTCTGCTATCCACCGAGCTCCGGGTCCCACAAAGAGCCCGGGAAGCAGCATTTATAAAGGGGGGGCGGGGCTTGTCCGCGAGCGGCCCCGCCTCCCCTCGCCCACTCTTAGAATAACGTCACCAAAATCATGAATGGCTTCAGCGCTCACAGTTCCGCGGGCGGCTGCAGGGACCTGGCGGGCTCTGTACCCTGCCTGAGCTGGTTCACAGCAGCCACGAGCCCGGCCCCCTCCCCACCGTCGTGACACACACGCGTGTTCCCTAGCTGGAGTTCAATGTCAACGCCGCTTCCTGCCCACAAATCCGCAGCGTCTGCAGCCCCCTCCCTGCGCACAGCCAAGGACTCTTAGGGCTACGGGGATGGGTGGGAATGAGGAAGGAATGGGGGCCCACACGGGAAGAGAAAGATCGCCGGGGGAGGGCGCCATTCCTCCACCAGAGCTCCTGCGGCTCGGTTCTCTGTGACTTCCACATCTCAGGACCCTTGACTGGTCATCCATGCAAAGTAGGCCTCTCTTGGGCATCATCGTCCGTGGCATCCCGATCGTGGCGCCCAAGGCAAGACCAGGAAAAAGGAAAAGATGGGAAGGAAGGCTGTAGAGATGTGGAGGTGGAGGCACCCAGGCCCGAGGGGGCATTGTTGGCTTTCTAAAAATCTGCAGTCCTGGAGTCCATGGAGGGTTCTCTTTGTGGGAGAAAGGATGTGGTGTCTTACTAGGGTTTTTCCATTGCGCGAGCACACTTGCGTGTGTACACATACACGCACACGCACGCACACACACACACACACACACACACACACACACAGAGTCTCGCACACGCGGTTTGCGTTGGGAGTAAGGGGTGAGGAGAATACCCCGCTTGCCTTAGTTCTGAGAGCCAGTCTGATAGGAAACACAAGGAGCTGAGGGAGACCTGATTCCTTTCTAGCCCAGGAATCGCGTTCAGTGTCTGTCTTGGAGACTAAGCCGCTAGAGCCAGAAGGCCGGGAGTCCGACCCAGCGCTGCCCCTCTGTGGCCTCTGTCTCAATTACTCCTGTAAAACATCTTCATAACCTTGACCTATGTGCATAAAGGGACTGAGGAAAGGGAGAGCCGTGGTCAAAAACTAAATACAATTAAATGTGATTTAAAATAAGTCTGCACCCTGAAAGAAAAGTGTACTGGTTATTTCCAGTAAAAAGCTGCTGGGATCAAGAGAGGAGTTTTCGGTCTCAGGGATATGAGGATGCAGGGAAAGAGGACCTCATAATTTTCAGCATCTACTCTTTCTAAGAGCAATTTTGCAATAACTGCTTTCCCAATTATGCACACCTATATACAACCTGAGTAAACACTGGAGGGTCCTAAAAGAGCCGTATCTCATAAGCCCTGCAACCAGAAAAATGCAGGAGGCTGTCCTTACCCCTGGAGACAAATCAAGAGCTGTTTGTGCTACTCAGAACTATTCCCTGCTGCTTCCAGCCAGGTGACCGGGCCTGGTGGAGGGCCGGGGCTTCATGAACAGATGCCAAAGGAAGATGGTCCACAGTGTTATTAACAGAAGGGCAGCCTGTGCCTTTTACTAGGATGACAAAGTATCTCAGTGCCACTGGCTGGCATGTGGCATATTGTCACCTGGGGAGCCAAAGTGAAGTCAAAGTTGGAGATCTAGATTCTAGGCTGAGCATTCCTGGAAACCTGTGGTCCCTGAGGCAGATGCTAGGAGGAGCAGAAGGAAGCCTTCTCCCATGTTTGCCCATACAGTCCTTCACAAGGCCTGAGATGAAAGGCTGCCATCCCACCATGACCTATCACAGACACACGCCATGCATATTTGTGATTATTACCTTGTGAAGCTATCAAAAGTTAGAAAGCTATTTTTAACCCACCACCTCCTCACGCCACAGAAGTCAATCCACCCTTTTGGGGAAGAGGGTGTGAAGATCAGTCTACTCCCTCTAGAGTAACAACCTGGCCTCATGGAAAATGCCCTACACTGGAGGACACCGAGTTAGTGCCAGGTGACGACTCTTTGGGAAAGTGTGTGAATGAACAACACTTCAGCTCAGTTTCCTCTGTCAGTAAATTAGAGCAGAAAATCAGCCTTGGATCGTGATTCCCGAATCTGTGCTCTACCCGTTCCCAATGCTGCTACACTGATGTAGTTAGTTCCTTGCAGCTTTTCAAAACATTGTCACTGTGTTGACTTTCAATCGAGTGGGATGAGATTAGATAGCGTAGCTTAACAGTTTGCAGAGCCCAGTTTACAGATGTACAAACCGTGGCTGACACAAATCCGGGAACTTGCCACAGTTAGACAAGGCGGGGCTGGGACTGGAACTCGGGGTTTAGGCACACTCAGCTTTCTCTTTCTCTTCTGTCACATCATTCCCCATCTTTGCATTTCCCTGTTCCTTGAAGATACAGGAGATTGGGCCCCCGCAGTAATGGTAAACGCCTTTAATCCCAGCACTCAAGAGGCAGAGAGGGGCAGGCAGATCTGTGAGTTCAAGGCCATCCTGGTCTATAGAGAGGGTTCCAGGACAGCAAGGGAGAAACTCTGTCTCAAAAAAAAAAAAAAAAAAAAAGATACAGGAGCTTTTATGGTATACATTAAACATTTCTTCTCTCTGCTCTGAGACAAGTTTCTACCACTCCTGCCATCGAATAAATGAAGAAACAGAAACACCAGTCAATGAAGTGACTTCAAGCCCCAGAACCTTACAGCTGAAAGAGACCTTCCAAATTCCAGCTTCCTCATTTTACAGGTGAGAAGACACTTAATAGATTAAATAGCTCGTTCAAGGTCGCCAGGCCGTTAGTGATGTAGATGGAAACCACACTGTCAGGCCACTGGGCAAGTGTTCTTTCCATGATCACAGCGAAGTGTTTGCCAAGAAGCCTAAGGCAGAGATAAGATGGGAGACCTGCGCTCACTAAACCACCTCAGGCCATCAACCAGCAGCCACTGGGCATGCCCTAGTGTGTGCAGATCTGCTGAGCCCTCCGCACTGACGCTTCCGTCTAACACTGTCCGAGGAACCAAAGGGTTGAATTGCAATTCAGCTTGAATTAAAAAAAAAACAAAAACACAGAATTATTTTTTGCTTCCCAATCTTGCACCAGTCTGGTTTCTTAGCTCCTTTTCTCCTTTGGGTAAAATCATTAAAAAAATTCTTTTAAGGATAAAGAGCTTAAGATATGTATGTATAGTGATATGTATACAGATATACACATATAGTGGGGAGATATTGTTATGTTTTTCTTTTGTATTGAGAAAGGGTATCACCCCATAGCTTAGGCTAGCCTGGAACTTGCAGCAATCATCTCCCCAAGTGCTGGGAATTACAGATGTGAGTCACGAAGGCCAGCTGAGCTTAATATCTTATTAGAGTTAACTATCTCGGTTGTAATTGTACATACAGAAGGCACATAGTTAACTATTCATCTTATTAAGAAGTCCCCATCTAAATTCATCTAGAGATGTGGCTCACATTAGGTCTCCTTTTGTTTTGCCAAGGATAATATTGCACTTAAGTTGTGCCAGTAGTGGTGAAAACTGGTTCTCTGGTTAGTTCTTCGGAACTTTAGAGATTATATTTGATGTGTTTGAGGACAGCTGGGGGAGGGGCAGGGAGCAACTTTTGCAGAGGTGTTCTCATGTTTACGCCCAGAACACCTTAGTTACGGGCTCTGTGACTACCCTCTACGGATGAATGAAGACATCTAGTGTCCAGGGATCAAGTACCCTGGACACAAGACCTTTCTAGTGTCGAAGCCAAAATATAACTCTGGAGCTGGCTAGTTCCAAAGCCTGTGTCCCCTACAATATCACACTTACCATGGCCTCTGTGCCTTTGTTTGTTTTAACAGCTGAACTGTAGGCAATAGCAAAGACAGGACTCTTGGTAGCCCTCCAGTAAGGCAGGGCGGGCAGAGTAAACACATCACCCACCCTGGTTACCCGAGAACTTCTTAAAGATGCCAGTCAAAGGCATGGGTTTTTGTTTGTTTTTAACGTGAGCACATGGGGAGTTTGGGGCCGATTTTTCAGTGAAACTCATTTGGGTACATAGGAAATGTAAAGGACAAGAGCATGAGTGGGCTGACAGATGGGAGGGGGTGTGAGCACACTCGTGCCTTAGAAAGCACTGGACGGCTTCGGGGCTTGCTTCTAAGGTGTTTGGGGAAGAAGACCAGTTTAGCAGAGGCCGCTGCATCAGCTACAAGGTCTTCTACATTTTAGACAGAGCACTTGATTTCCTCAGCCCCGCCCCCTGACTGATTCTCTGTTGCTATTTTCAGCAGGTAGAGAATGACTTCAGTAGAGATGCTCTGTCCAGTGTCCACAACTGTCGCTCCAGTGTCCACATCTCCTGACAGTACTGGTACCTCCCAAGATATGCCAAGCTTGGCGCACGATGAATTCAGAGGCCTGGGAATGTGACTCTACCTTCTTTCCTTGATCATTACAGAATGAGAAGTCAACAATACAAAAACCCCAAACCCACAAGACAAAAATCTTTCAACCTTTCATTTTCTTTACTTTGTATCCTCTAGCAGGATGTCAATCTCAGCACTCAGGAGGAAGAGGGGGCAGACCCTCAGGCACCCTTGTCCACATAGTGAGTTCCAGGAGAGCCAGAGCTAGCCAGCTACACACACACACACACACACTATACACTACCTCAGGCTCCTAAAGCAATCTATCTTATTTATAAATCTCAGAGAGATGATGATGTTGAGAGAAACTAAGTCTAGAAATTATTGGGAGCAAAGCATTTCACATCGGTGTTGAGGTGTGGTCTGTTACTATATGTTACAATGCTAAATTCTATATCCCAATGTCTAATTGCTGCAAGATAAGAAGATGCTCCCATACACCAGCTTTCGTTGTATAAACCTTGCCCCTCCCCCCCAAGAGGTAGGGGCTTCGGTTCCCGGGCTTGGGGTCTGAGGCAGAGACCACAGTGAGAGAAAGAAAAAGTATAAAAGGGGGAAGGTGCTGTGGGGCAGGTGGCTCGTGAGCTCAGGGCTATGAGGGTAAGCCAGTTGGAGCAGGAGCAGCCCTGGTGGAGCATGACACGTGATATTTCAGGGCTGTTGACAGGGAAGTAGACACACGAGCAGAGAGATTTCATGTCTGCCCGGCTTTGGTATTTTAATGCTTATTATAAATATAAAGGTTTTATATCTTATATTTTATATTTTGTTTGGAAACTAAAAGATCTAAGGTGCAGTAGAAACCGCCCCCCCCCCAAATAATATTTACCTCAATGCACCAGGACTCTGCAGTCCCAGGGAGAGCCGGTGGTCCTCCTGTCCTGCCCTGTCTCAGAAAATGCCTCCTCCTTTCCACTCAGAATCCCCTCACTCTAAAAGAGGCCTGGGAACTGGCTGCCCATAAACTCTTGCCTTCCCAAATATCAAAGAGACTCCAGCCTGGCTTTTTCTTTATTTCTATCAAGGGGCCTTTGAATCAAAGGGATTTTTTTTTTTCCTTTCTGAGAATGAAAACACTACAGAATCTTGAGGGACCAGGCCCTAAAAGAAAACAGTCCAACTGGAATTGTTTCAAGGCCCTCGTGTCCAATTAAGGAAACACTCACATTCCTGCGCCAGCTCTGGCCCTATCTTTCTTTCTCTCCCTCCATATCCACACAGGAATGCACTTCTGCAGCCAGTAGGAGAGGCTACTATCACCGGGACACTGCTGGCACAGTAGAAAGCTCCTCTGGTGGGCTGGGCCTGTCAAGGCTTTAGACAAAGAGCAGGGACTACAAAATAATGCAGACACCTTCAGGCCAACCCAATCCTGCTCCTAACCGACCCAGAGATCCCAGAGAAACTCCACCGTACCTGTGGCGTTTTGAAAAAGGGAAGAAAACACTTCAGGAGCTTCCCTCGCTAGGAGCACCCTTCCTGTTTTCTTTTCAGGTAGATGGGATGTCAGCTAGCTTCCTCCAGGGGCAACTGGTCATGGGAGATCTCATACCCACTGCTCCTCCATGGAGGAGCAAGCAGCCTCTGATGCCCCCAGAGAATGGCTTCTGAGCACTTGGCTGCCTGTGAGAGGGTAACCTGAGCCAGCTCTAGCCTGCTGGAGTCCCTGGTGTACTTCACACCCACAAGGCACGCCTTGGAATCAGATAGCTGGGCCCATCTTACACCCTGCTGCCTGTTCAAGAGTTCCAGCAGGCATTAGCACCTACTATGTACCAGGAGGGTTGGCCACGTTTTTGAGGAGCCGTGCTAGGAGGACTTTAGGTCTCTCCCGTCTTCGCCCTTGCCCTCACCCGGACAAAGCCATTCCTCAGGAGCACCGGCAGTGTGTTTACAGGCAGAAGTGCTATGCCCAGCAAGTGAACACGACTATAAGAATTCCTGAACCAGCATCAGTGACTCCCAGTGAATTACAGAGCTCCAGAGCGGTGGCTCTCAACCGCCCTAAGGCTGAGACCTGTAGGTGCAGCTCCTCATGATGTGGTGACCCCCAACCATACAATGATCTCACTGATGCTTCATACTGTATGCTTTATTCATAACTTTACTACTGTTATTGAAGGGGCTTAAAAGGGGAGCGTATAGGGAGTTAGGGGAGTGTGGCTAGGCGGCATAGGGGAAGGTCTCCAGGCGGGCCCTTGCCTGGGCACCTCTGCCCCTGAGGGACCACACACACACACACAGGCATAGTATAGAATAGAGTTTATTCAGAGTAGGGGATGGGAGTTAGTGGTAGAGAGAGGCAGAGAGAGAGGGAGAGAGAGAGAAAGAGAGAGAGAGAGAGAGAGAGAGAGAGAGAGAGAGAGAGAGAGAGAATAGAGAGAGTGGAGTAGAGGCTGGCCATGACCATGTGGAGGAGGGAAGAGCCCAGAGAGGTGAGAGAGTGTGGGAGAGCTGAGAGCAAAGAGAGAGAGGAGGAGCAAGTAGCGCCTCTTATAGTGGGCCAGATCTCTGGGGCGGGGCATACCTGGCTATTGCCACGTAGGTGTGGGGTGGAGCTTAGACAAAACCCCAACAGTTATTAATAGTAATTTAAATATCTGGCATATAGTCTGTCTGATAGGCAACCCCAAAGTGGTTGTGCCCCATAGGTTGCGTGAACCACTACTCTAGAGAAATGGCTCACAGGCTGTGTTAAGTGCAGAGTGTAGGGGCTGGAGAGATGATGGCTCAGCTGTTAAGAGCACTGACTGTTCTTCCAGAAGTCCTGAGTTCAAACCCAGCAGCCGCATGGTGACTCACAAGCATCTGTAATGGGATCTGATGCCCTTTTCAGGTGTGTCTGAAGACAACTACACTGTACTTACATATAGTGATAAATCTTTAAAAAGAAGTGAAGAGTGTACTGAGGCCCATGACCTCCCCTTTGTATTCAAGTTCCTGCTTGATACAAAGAAATAAAGTGTTGTCTCTGATGCTGGACTTCATGTCAGGCACCAGGGAAGCAGGACTGAGATACCAGCTCCTTATACTCTGTGTAAGTGCCACAACAGAGGCAGGTGACCACGATAGGAATATGATAGGCACTATAATGAGCTGCAGGCAATGAAGAGGGAGGGGTGTTGAATCTAAGGTCTACCAGAACAAGGATTGTGTCTAACAGTCTACTAATGTCCCTTGGACATCTGACATACAGTAGGTACTCTATAAATATCTGTTAGACAACAGTTGCTGGGAAACAGGTCTCATATTAATATAGTTATGGATATAAGGATGAAGAGAATGCAGAGAAAGGCAATCTTGGCGTCAGGAACAGTGCTAGCAAAAGCTCGGGGGTAGGAAAGTACCAAGAGAATGCTGGGAACTAGATGTGACCTATTGTCATCTACAAAGTTCAAGCAAAAGTAAAACAAAACCAACAAACAAAAACACCACCACCAACAACAACCATAAAACAAGAAAAACATGTAATTGAGTTACAAATAAAGGAAATCTCAGTGTTTAAGTGAGTTTACTAGTTCACATTGGCATACATTTATGGCTGGCCTCCACTGCATGCAGCCCACAGGCTGTAGGCTGAAGCCTCCTGTGATGCCAACTCGGCATGGTAACAGAAGACATACCTATGTCTAGAAAGGGCTCTGTACTCTACAGAGGGACAATCTCTTGCAGAAAAAAAGGGGGGGCTCTCTCTTCTGTTGGCCAAACCGATCCTTCACAGGCTCTGTTACCTGGGCTAGTGACCAGCTGGGAGGAGCAAGTGGGTCAGATTGAGTTTCTGTGACATACGTCTTTGGAAACTTCCCCTTCTGCCCACTCTGGGCTTACACCTCTCTGCAGCTGTGGGCAGGCCCCTGCCCTCAGAACCTAGCACTTCCTGACTGCTTCCCAAGTTCCTGGACCTTCCTTTTCTTTACCCCACAAAGGTCTGTCTATCCTGTGACTCCCTAAGTCTCAGAAGCTGCCAGGCCAAGAACAGAGTGCACCGAGTGCACTCAGAACTGCTGCATCTCCTCTAGGAGAGGAAAAGTTTCCCCAGTGCTAACACCAGAGGCTTTAGAGCCAACGGTTCTACACCTTCCTAATGCTGCGACCCAGTTCCTCTTGCTGTGGTGACCCCCAACCATAAACTTATTTTCGTTGCTACCTCATAACTGTGACTTTGCTACTGTTATGAATCCTAATGTAAACAGCTGATGTACAGGGTATGCCATATGTGAAGACAAAGGGCTCACGACCCATACATAGGTAGAGAGCCACTGGTTTAAGGCAAGAGGCAGAGAAACAGCCACAGGTGTCTCAGCTCACTGCCATTCCACAAGGCAAAGCTTACATCAGCATGTGGTGGTGCATGCCTGCTATCCCAGAACTTTGCAGGCTGAGGCAGGATGCTTTCTGGACAGGACTAGCCTAGGCTACTCAGTGGTTCCTGGTCTGGAAGGAGGATGAGGAAGAAATGGTGTTACCTGGCCTTTTTTTTTTTTTTAAAAAAAAAAAAATAAGCCACCATCAGTTCTCTCTCCTCGTCGGGGAGTTCACTCATCTGTAAAATGGCCTGATACCCGCTGCCCTCAACTGCACTACACAGCAAAAGTGAAATAGTGACAGGGACTCAACTTCCTTAGCAGAGAGGTAGAGTGGTCTCTGAATAGAGACAGTAGGAAAGAAAAGAGAGAGGGAAGGAAGGAGGGAAGGAGGGAGGGAGGGAGGGAAGAAGGGAAAAAGGAAGGGAGACAGCCTTATCATTGATTCTACTGTTGATTATTAGTAGATAAATAGCAAAAGCACCAAGTGAGAGCCTTTCCGGGGGTCTCAGCACAGCCAGCTCTAGAAGAGACCAGTGCCAACAACTGTGGTCCATCTCTCTTCCTTCTGACACACCTTTTGGGGTGTATGTATACAGGAGCTCACACTTACCAGCATCATGTCCACAAGCACACACAGGACTGAGAGCTGAGGTGTCTAGGTGGCAGGATATGGATGGTCCACTAGTCCTCAGTGGCAGGTTTACAGGCTCCACCCTCATAGACCACCACGCTACACCCAGGGCCACAGACTTCCATCAACATCTCATACAGGAGCGTTAAGAAAAGCGACAGAACTGAGTGCCAGCGAGTTGCTCCACTCTTTTGTTCTTGGGCCTTCTGCATGTCCACACAGGCACACATGCCCCAAGCCAAGGGCATCGCAGACTCAAACAGGTGTCTGCGTTCTGGGTCAGTGCAGGGGAAAGAGCAGCCACCCCCAGTCGGAATAGAAGCCTGTCCAATTCCCATTGTCTCGCCATCTTTTGTTCTTGTGTTTGGGTATTTCTCACAAGTAGCAACCAACACCTGCCAGTGACTTCAGGGAAACAGGTGTGAGGGTCAGGCTCAGTTCCAGCAGGGTTCTCTCGTCTTTCTGGAGGGCAGTGATTCACACAGGAGGCGACAGAAACAGCACAGAACCAGCCACCAGGCTTGAGTGCCTTACAGGAGAAAGAGGGGTGGGGGGCAGCAAGGGCCTGGGTTTTGATGGGGGAAAGGGGAGATGGCCAAAGTTGATGTCCAGACAGCCCCTCAGGACTTCAGTGCTGTGGAGATGGAGGATTGGAAGGGAGAGAGACGAAACAGGCTTGCCAACAGATGATGCTCCCATATAGTCACCCGGCGCTTGTAGAGTAGCAGCTGGGTATTGTCCCACTACCAGTGCGCGCTGTTTCTCCAGCTCTGTTGTCTGTGGCACCGTGGCTTTTCCCTGTATAAAGGTCATGAGCTTGCACGTGTATGCCATGGGTATTTGCACAGACTGTGTTCTGCGGAAGCAGATGGAGGGAGACAGCTTGGGATCCAGACCTGAAGAAAGGAAGAGATGCCCAATAGAAGAAAGAGTGGGGGTCTGGTGGGGAAGAAGGAATGGGAAATCTTAGTAACTCTGTAAGGGACTTTGGGGCAAATGTCATCCATCAAAATAATCTTGCTCTGACAAAATGCCTGAATCTTAATTTCCTTGGCTTGCTCAGACCATAGTCTGGGCGGTCTTGAAAGGGTCTGAGCATGGGGAGGCAACACCTGGAAGACGGTAACAGCTGTGGGCAGTCTGCTCACGCTCACTCACAGCCAGGCCAGACTCTTCCATAGGAGGAGATCTGGGTTGCCTCATCCCATGTCTTCCACAGACCCCAAGGCCTGCAGCCCTGTCTCGTCGCTTCTCTTCAGCTAGCTGTGTACTGCGCAGCACTGTAGCTGGCTGACTCCTCAGGGAAGGCCTAATATCTGCTCATCTGATTCTCCCACATTGCAGGGGACAGAATAAAAGCCCAGAAAAACAATCTACCTTTGAACAGCGAGGCACAGTGGGCCTAGGTCTGCCACCACGGGATGTCTAGGTGTTTACATCTCCACCCCTGAGTGGGGACTTAAGCCTGATGCTCTGAGAATGAGAAAGGAAAGACCACAGCTCCGGCTTGTGGAATGGCAGTCGCTGCGCCCCTTCTTCCGCGTACAGCTCTTCAGGAAGTCCCAGCCGCTTCCTTCCCAAAGTGAGGCGAGCACAAGTCCAGGAGGCCGAATCCAGGTTTCCAGCGAGTCTCCAAACAGGTTCTTTCTTCTGGCTTTTATCCTGGGGTTAAGTCAGGCCATCAGAAGTCATTCTGGAGTCTTCCATAATTGCTCTTGCTGGAGTAGGCATTAGCCTGGCCATCCATCTTCACAGAAGGTTTTATGGGAAGCATCCCAGGCCACTCCCTCTAGGTGGGGTTGACTCCCCTAGAGGCCCCAGGGGGAGCCTGGGCATAGGAAATGACCATACTCGCTTGAGGCAGCTCTGCTTTGAACTTAGATTAGGAGGCTCACAGGCTCCTTCATAAGTCAGGAATTCTAGTCTATATTGAAAACACCAGTGCAAGTGCCCAGGGATTCATAGCACGCACCAAGGTAGCAACTGCTCCTGCTTGACCTGCTCCTGCCTTCTCTGTTTCTCTCTCTCCAAAGTCTCTCACATTCTAAACACCTCTGCTCTACCCTCTATGGCTATTGTAAGTGTGACTACTTCCTAGAATGATTTAAAATATAAAATTAAAAAAAACAAGTAATGCCTTTTAGGGAAACTGTTTGTTTTGGGGTTTATCTCTCCTTTTCTATGTGGAACCACTTTGTAGGGATGGCGCACTAGACTTTTAGGGGTCTTGAAGTATCCCCTTGCCCACTGCAGTGCAAATTTTGGTAGCATTTGAAAGGTTAGTTTGCAAATGGAGTCACAGAGCAGCTAGATGTGCTGACTGCATCACAAAACTCAGGTCTCACAACCCTCAGTTATCCGGAGGGGAGTACATGGCCAGGATCAGGAAGCCATTTTGGTCCAGACATGACGAGGCTTCTCCCTGGGCACAGCTGAATTTATTTTGCACAGCACAGATTGTCTAAGTGTTTGCATCTTTCCAGAATGCTTCATCTGACCACCATCGCCTTCCTGGCGGTGTTTCCTCAAACTGGACATTTCTAGTCGTGCTTTTTTCCTGCAATCCTCAATGGCCTGCCTGAGGCACTCTTTCCCAGCTGACACATCAACGCGACTCCTCCAACTTCATGTCCTTAGGCGGAACGTATCAGCACTGGAGAGATTTGAAAACCTGCCTGCATGGAAGCCAAAGCTTCGGAGGCCAAATGCTGATACCAGGCTCTCTAAAGTCCTGTGCTTTGCACAGGATTCTATACTGAAGGGATGACTTCATCCCCAGGTGTCGAGAGGTCCAGTCATCACAAGCAGACAACGCCCATCGGCCACAGGGTGTCTATTACCCTTTGTCTCAGGGTTATTTCAGATCACTGGACAAGGGTCGAGAGCAGCCATGAGATCTCTTGGACATGGCAGGTAGACAGCATGAATTAGCCTTTCTCAGACTCGGGACTTTGCCTGCCAAGTGGGGGGCAGAGGTAAGTAAGCACGCCCACCTTGCAGAGGTGAAGAGTTAAAATGGTAGGAAACACCTGGCGTGCACTGGCCGTGCTCTGATCTTTCGATGGAAACCAGTTTCTGCAAACACGGTCATCTGAAGCCCCAGCACTTACTATTCCAGAGAGGCCTGAAGGTTACCCTCCTTCTACACCTTATATTGATGCTTATTTCTGGCCATCTCTACCTGCTGCACCAGAACCTGCATTTTAATGGGATTCCCCGGGTGGCCGTGTGCACATCAAGGTTTGAGAATTGTCAATTTAGAGGTCAGGAGCCTCACCTTTGAACCTCGTGTGTTTAATGGTACATCTCCTGGCAACGAACAGTCAGTCAAATAAGTCTGCCCATCAAATTAAGACAATATTGACCTAACACAGGTGAGCCCAGGTCAGGCTGGTTCTGCAGTAGCTCTGGCCAGACCAAGGTTCCCTCTGCTCACCTGTACCATTCACCCATCCTCTCCTATCACCTGCTCGCAGCCAAGGCCCCGGGGACTCGGCTCCTGTTTACCGGGTAGGCACAGATAAGGTTTCTCACAACTCCACCTGGGCCCCTCTGCCAAGGTAAACTTGCTCTCCTGAACTGCTCCCTGACTGGAAAATGTGTCCGACTATTTATTTCTCACTCCCACTGGAAAAAAAAGGTGGGGGAGACAGGTTGGTGATGATGTCATTCTTTCCATGGAACTTCTCACAGGCATCACATGTCACTACCGCTTCCAGGCAGTGCTTCGGTTTCTCTGCACAGTGCCCAAGGAACAGAAGTAGCCAAGGGCGCAAGTTTCCCTTCCTTCTTCTCCTACTCTGCCTGTCTGTCACCTCCCGCTGGGGCTTTGACACCCTGGGGACTCAGAGCAGCCTAGAAAGGGAACCTTCGTCTAGGAGGTGAGGCACTGATGTTTCCTTGATATTTCTCTCAAAAGTGAACTGCAACTGCACACATAGTTTGGTATTCATCGGGACTGGGGGGCCTGTGGTTGGCAGACACATCAGAGAGCAGAAATCAAAGGGTAAAAGGTATTTCCCAACGCCACGCAGAGTCCACGGCGACTGCATTCATTCCAGACCTTGCTTAAATCCTTCACACACTAACCCATCTTCTTCACATTCTTTCATGTTAAAGCAACTGCTAGAAGCCACGCCTGGGAACACACACCTGAGACGCCAGCACGCAGGCAGCTGAAGCAGGATGGTCGCTGCTTGTTTGAGGCCAACAGGCTGGAGCAGGACTAAGCTTTCAAACCAGGCTTCTGAACCCCACAGTTACTGCAGGATGAACTCAGATGTGTTGCAGCAACAATAACCCCCACCCTACCCCCAATCTCTGGCCAAATCCAACAAAGACTCCTTTCTCACATCCATTCTGAATGGGCCGGGTGTCTCAGAGGCTAGGGAGGACGAAGCTTTGTATCTGGGCTGCCATGTTGGCCAAAGCATTTTTGCTCACTGGCTTGTGAGGTCATCAATGTGAGCTGTGCTTCTATTTTACTGGGTAGGGGAAGTCTCCAGGCCACTTCTAACTTCAAGGTAGATAGGAAATACAATCATCAGCCCGGAAGGCAGAAAGCTAGAAAATACTTAGTAGACAGCATTTCTGATGGCCACGTGAGCATTAGCAAATATTAACACGTTACCCTTTTTGCTTTGTGTCTTTTTATTTCGAAGATAGTAAATAGTGGAAGCCTCATGTGGCAGTGCACACCTGTTACCCCAGCATTTAGAGATGGAGGCAGAAGACTGCTGGCTGCAAGTTCGAAGCCAGCCTGAACTACAGGGCACATACCAGGCCAACCAAAGATACAGTGAGACTCGATCTCCAAAACAAATTATTCTAAAAAACACAGAAGAGAGGAAGTAAATCTGAGAGAGACACAGCTAAGTTCCTCTGAACACTTTATCCCAGTCTCTGCTCGGTTGCCAGAGCTTGTTTTGAGTTTCACCCTAACCATTTCTCCCTCGCCTTTTCTTTTTATTGCATCAGTCAGTGTATCAAACATTGTAAAATATTATTTACTGATAAAGTATTATAACCCTTTATATTACACAGGCCGTAAGCATATGGAGAGAGAATTATAATCTGCACCGTGCTTCTGCCTTGACATCATAATCGTGGGATCATAATCTCTGACGACACCCGCCATTGTATTCCACTGAATAACTACAATACGATTTGCTTATCCGTTCCTTTGTTGGATATTTCGGTTGTTTCCAGTGTGGCAGTAAACACCTTACATGTCTTCCTGACTGTCTGCTAAGAGCAGGAGTTTCTAGACATGATCACTTTCATCTTCGTGGGTTGTTGCCAGATTGCTGTCCTCCAGAGCGTGTTTGAGTCCCACCAGCAGTGTGTGAGACTTGGAGTTTTAACTGCTCTTTCCTAATACTTGGCACGAGTTGCACATTTTTACTGATCTGGTGGGTGGAATGGTAACTCTTGTTTTGCATTGTATTTCTCTAACAGTGAGAGTGTGTCTTTTTTTTAATCTATTGACCTTCTGGGGTTTTCTATTTTTCTATACTCTTCATCCATTCCTCTTCCATATCTTGACTACTCATCAATTTGAGGAATTTATTTACATATTATATTAATTACGAATATCTTCTCCAAGACAATATGGTTTGGTTTTTTATGATAATGGCCTTTGTTGACTAGATGTTAATGCAGCTAAATTTATGAACTTTTCTGCCTCTAATTTTCTGTTAGTGTGTTTTGCTTACTTAGTGAAATTGTTCTTTATCTTAAGATTGTGGCTTTTAAAAATGTTTTTATGTCATCTTTTCAAGTTTTGCTCTTTTTCTTTTCTTCATTGTTTAGTCTTCCTGAGATTAATTTAACATGGGAATCTACTTTTTTTTCCTTCTATAGATGGAAGCTATTCCAAGCACTCCTTAGTCGACAGAACACTTTTCCTACCCTGGTTCACAGCATTACCTGTGCCTGGTGTTGTCTCTGAAATGGAGGAACCGTGGCTGGTTTTTCTGCCCGCCTCCATTACTCAATCCTGTTCCCAAACCGCATTGTCTTCTTATTAAATATTTTGAGACTAAATGTTGACATCTGGTATGGCAAGTTCTTCTTGCTTGTTCCTCTTCAAAACTGCCTTTTAGTTATTCTTGGCCATTTGCTTTTCAAAAGGAATTTTATAATGATATTATCTAGTTCCAAACAAAACAAAACAAAATAAGACAAAACATAACCCTCAACTCAAAACTATTAAACTTAACTGACATTCTATAGATTAATTTAGAAAGAAATGATGTGTGTTTTTGAGTCTCCTTTTTAATTATTTGTATGAGGCGTGCACTGACAGTTTCCTGGGTTTCTCTAAGACTCCTAACAGCCTTCTATCTTCCTCTTTCTCACCCTTCTTTGGCTCGAGCGTTATGTTCAATTTCTTCTCATTGCTTTGTTATCCTTCCGTGTCACACCATCCATCTCTTCTAAGTTTCTGCATCCATTGAACTCCTCCTCTGGGTGCATGAGAGAGAAGACCCAGATGACTGTGGTGATGATGGGGCCGATGGAGAATGAGCTCTCTGGCCATTGCCAATGAAGAGACGAAAGCATAATTACACATAAGGGCGTGAGGTCATGCTTTCTGAGCTTGATGACATAGGTGCCCGATTTAACACACCCGGGATGTAGTCTGGTGGTTCTCAAGTCCAGCTCTATCATCTATCAAATCAGATCTTGGGCAAAACATATAAACTCTTTGTGTCTCAGTTTCCCCTCTGTAATATAGTATTGAAAATATTAATATCTTGTTCTCATAACTGCAGGGAATGAGTTGACATGAGTCAGGCACTTAGAACAGTGACAGGCACATTCCAGGTGCCATTGATGTGTCGCTGAGATAGGGCCATTACTGAGATAGGGCATCTTAGAATTATCCAAAATTGTTGTTTGGTTGGTTGGTTTTGGTTTTTGGAGACAGGGTTTACCTGTGTAGCCCTAGCTATCATGGTTCTCACTTTGGGGACCAAGCTGGTCTCAAACTCACAGAGATGGACCTGCCTCCACCTTCCAACAGCAAGCAAAGAGTACAGGTCGGCACTGCGTCTTCTCAGTAGGCAGAAGGCCTCCATCTCTACAGTTGATGTAATCATTAGTGGCCAAAATCATGGTTTGGTTTTGATCATGCTTTTGAATTTCAGACTCATTTTGCCCAGGATTAAATGCCAATCAAGATAATCTATTCTGCTGTCCTGCCTCATGCTTGATAGCCCTTAGGATAAATATCTGGAGAAAGCTGGTGGGGGTGAGGGGATTGGTTATGAGAGAAAACCAAGAAGTTTGGAATCTTGAAAGATTGTCATGCTTACTTAAACAAGCAAACTGAAGAGATGAATACTGGGGATCAATAAGAGTTACTAGGTTGCTGAAAGAAACCCTGAAGTAAAACTCATGTTTCTCATGAGCTGGTGGCTGGGGATCTAGAGGAAACAGACTTATCAGGGAGAGGTCTGGGTCTTTATTACTCCTAAGTGGGCTATTGGAGGAATATATCTCTCTCCCCTGCTCCCCACCAAGCAGAGGATCTAAAAATTTCTATTACTGTGAATACGTACACATGCATGCACACACACACACACACACACACACACACACACACACAGAGAGAGAGAGAGAGAGAGAGAGAGCATATCACCCATGACAACCTTAGTTTGAATTCCTCCATGTGGGCCTAGATAATTGTATTCTGTTGATGTCTGTCAAGTTCTGCTGAGTACAGAGGAAGGGAAGACTTATGGTGTTGGGCCTTTTAGCATCAGGGAAGGCTAGGGGAGATCCAGTGAAATTGGTGGAGGCTAATTGGGAAATCATGGATGAGGGAATAGGAAAGGAGAGCCAAACTGTGGATGGATTGTTGCCATGGAGTTACTTCTCCATTGGCCTTAAATCCCTAGAGAGTCTCCAGCAGTCCCGATAGCTGCAGACCCATGGGACATCTATCCCCCTAATAAGCAGGATTAAAGCAAGGGATCCACATTATGTAGGACCTTAGGCCCTCAGACTCCAGGGTAGAGGTTGCTGTGTGTATGTGTGAATCCATGCAATGGTCAGAGTGATGACATGCCGAGTGTAGGCTTTGTGTGTTCAGAGCACAGGAAGGTCTTCTTTGTGTCCTCTTACCCCCGGGAGCTTCATGGGGCAGTATGATTTTTATCTCCAATTATAGAAAAGAATACAAGGTTCTTTTCTATACAAGAAGAAGACGCCAAGAAGTCAAGTCAGACGGTCAGGATGGAACATGAACCAAGTGGGGAGCTAGTAGAGGTCATTATTTCAGGGTTGGGCTGGGCGGGGCTGGGCGGGGCTGGGCTGGTTGACTCAGGAGTTCCCTCCCCCAAGGAGGGGCCTGCTGAAGGGGCTGCCACCCTGACAGAGGTCATGCCCTGGGTGTGGGCACATGCTGCAGTCATGACTCAGCGGCTACCACTGTGCTCACCACACCGCCTGCTCTCTCCCTCCACCCCCGTATTTTCTTGGTTCATTCATTAACACATTTACTCAGACAATAGACAAGATTGCACTGGACACACAGAGATCACGTAGGACCCATTTCTGCCCTTCACGGTGTGTTGGAGGGCAGCAAGACCTTCACAGACAAATGAAAGAGTGTTCTTTTCAGACGGGTGCAGTGGTTAGGAGCACGGGCTTTGGAGCTGGAAAGAGTGAACAAATAATGAAGGGAGGATACATTTGAAGGCACAGTGACTGAGTTCTACTTAGAAATAAAATACGAAACATCAGATTGAACGGATTCCTGGTGTTAAGAAGAGAGACAAAAAGGAAAGTGAGGTCTCTATAGTGAAATTTAAGAACATAAACAACAAAGAAAAGTCTCGAAACACTAGTAGACGCTTGAGAAATGTTAAATGGAAAACACCAGGATGTCAAAAACTTGATGGTGAAACTGAACACAGCAATTAAGTAATATTTAAGGTGTTCATGGAAAGGGATTTCATGCCTACAACTTCATATCCAGACAAACTGTCACTTAAATAAAAGTAAAACAAAAGTTGTATCAACTATTTAAGATTTTAGTAACTTTATTCTAAATCTCTTCTGAAAGCCTTTCTGTAGCTAAAAGTTCAATAGCATATACTGACGAACAAAAACAGTAATGACAAAAATCCAGAATAAACCTTAAGAAATCGTGTAGTGTAAGCCAGGTGCGGTGGCTCACACCTGTAATTCCAGCACTGAGAAGCTAAAGCAGGAGGATTACCAAGAGATCAAAGACAGCCTGAGCTACATAGTGAGTGCCAGAATAGTCGTTGCTACAGTGAAACCTGTCCAACACACACACACACACACACATGCACACACAACACATGCACACGCTCGCAGTCAGAGAAGTTAAGTATTATGGGACTGGCAAGATAGTTCCATTGGTACAAGCACTTGCCTTGCAAGCCTGATGACCTGATATAATTCCCAGGACACACATAAAGGTATAAAGAGAGAACCAATTCACAAAGGCATCCTCTGACCTCTGCACACAAGTATATGAGCCAAAACATACACATAGGAATTATCCATGCACACACATAATAGTAAATTCTAAAATACTTATATATGCACACAGATATCTGGTGAGATTGCAAGAGGGATTAAAAAGAGAAGTTAAAGTCATATGCTAAGTACTGAAAGTATCCACAAATATAACAATAGTTTTAGCCTAACAATATTATAAAAACATTATACTTTGGAAGTTTATTAATATTGAAGGGTTATTTATTAATATAAAGATTTCTTTTGGTATAACTACAAAATTCCGAAGCTGGGACTAAATAACAAGCCAACTTTTTTCAAGCATTCAATAAAGAATTGTACTCTAATCAGAGACCCTCCCCTTCCTGAAAAGCCCTAGACTCGGGCCACAGGTGAGTTCTGCTCTTGTTACAGGAAGAGATAATCCCCAGACAAACACAAGCTGTTCCAGAAAAGAGAACTGAGTTACTCCATTGTGAGACTAACCTTTATTACAAAGTCAGATAAGGATGGCAATACTTCATGTTTCCAAATTCTAAATAAAATATTAGCTAACCATATGTATATAAGATAGAAGTCAAGTCGAGATAAGACATAAAAGTATCAGAGAGCAGTGGGCGGGGGGAGCAGGATGTGCGGCTAGGTGACTGAAGATGGTCAAAGTATATCGTGTACATGTCGTAGTGAAACCCATTATTTTCTGCCGTTAATGAATGCTAGCAAGCCAGGCCAAGCATCTGGATGTATCCTTTAATTGCAGCACTCAGGAGGCAGAGGCATGCAGATCTCTGTGAGTTCTAGGCTAGCCTAGTCTACATAGCAAGCTCCAGGCCTGCCTCAACATAAACAAACTAGTAAATGCTAATAAAAATGAAACAAAGTAAAAGCAGCAAGTGAAACAGTTACCAGTGAGGCTAGGGAGATGGCTCACTGCTTTAGAGCGTTTGCAGCCCTTGCAGAGGACCCAAGCTCAGCAGCAATACAGACCCTTTCAACATCTAATAACTCCAGGTCCAGGAGATCGGATGCCTTCTTCTGGCCTCTGAGGGCACCGAATGCACACAGACAAACGTAGGTAAAACACTCATACACATAAAATAAAAACAAATAAGCCACTTAAAAGATAACTTATAAAATAGGAAAGCCTAATTTGAGAAAACAAGCATGATTTTCACCATTAACGGACTGAAGTGTTCATGAATTAATTGTTCATGATTATAATTCATATTTCTGTTCATAATTAATGTTCAAGTTTTTCTCCCCAAACTTAGTAAGTCTAAGAAATTTGGATTTTTAGGAAATAGCAAACATTTCTACATTCTATTTTCTCAATTGGATGAGGCTATTCACTGAATGCTTATGCCCAATAGAGGACACAAAGAAACTTCAGGTGTGTGCCTGCAACCAAAGGGCCTGTGGTCATTGCCACAGTTCAAGGGAGTGTTCGAGGTCTAACCAAAGCAATAAAGACAAAGAAACAAACAAATTAAAGCTATAGGGAGGGAGTAAAGGCTGATGACACACAAAGAACTCAATCAACAAGTTATTAGATCCAATCAAAGTTCAGCAAGCTGGACTAGAGAGATGACTCAGCAGTTAGGAACACTGACTACTCTTCCATAGGTCCTGAGTTCGATTCCCAGCAACTTACATGGTGGTTCATAACCATCTTTAATAGGATATGATGCCCCTTCTGGTTTGTCTGAAGACAGCGACAGTGTACTCACATACATAAAATAAATAAATCTTTAAAAGAGAAGTTCAACAAGTTTTCTTGATACCAGTTATTTTATAAAGATGAGTGTTGCTCCTCAATATCAGCAATAAAGGGTATATCAAAATGTAAAACATGAAAATATACAAGATTTTTAGACTAGTAAGTGCAAAATAAAAACAAATCCTGGGGCATTTGGAATTATTCTTTCAAGAAGGGTTCCCCCTTTTAAGGAGAAAACCATTAGACTGGCCCAAAAGAAGAGCTAAAGAGAAATGAGATTCTACATTCATTGATGGGATAATTTAACTATTTTCATGATGTTTATAGTCTTTATGTGTTTGTGTGTATATGAGTGTGTGTGGGTGTGTGTGTGTGTGTGTGTGTGCCTGAGGAGGCCAGAGGGTTGTTGGATGCTTGGATATAGCGTTACAGGCAGTTCTGAGCCTCCTGACATGGCTTCTGGGAAGCCAGTGCAGGCCCTCTGCAAGAGCAGCAAGCACTCTTAACCACTGAGCCATCTCTCCAGCCCCAGCGCCTTAACATTTTTGATGTAGCCATTTCCTCCAAGTTAATTTATAAATCCAATCAAACTGCAAATTAAAATTCCATCCCATTGCTTTAGGGACTAAAGAAGCATATTTTATAATGTACATGAAAAGGTCGTGAGGGTATAAGGTGCTATGATGTTGGGAAAGAAATGGGCAACTGTACAGGCAAAGCAAAGATGTCAAAGCCAGACCCCCTGTTACGCAGAAAAACCTGACATGTATGGTGGAGGCAGCACTTCAAACAGTAAAGAAAGGATGAGTTGGAGGTCAGCCGTGGGATCTAGCTAGCTCTTCCCATGCTGAAAAGCAAATTACACTGATTTTATGTGACATGTTAACTCAGTATGAAAAAATGGAATTTCTTTGTCACTTTGGAGTGGGAAAGTATAAGACCTGATGGAGTTGATTATATCCAAAGTGCAGATTTATTTTAGTGCGATGTACATGTAACTGAATGATAGTTTGGAAGAGTGTTTGTATCCAGAAGGGGCTGCACACCTAGATTATATTTACATATCTTATACACCAATAGAAAAGAGAGGAACTGTCAGATGACTTTTGGTAAATTGAATGAATAATCAGGAGGAAACTCAGATGATTGTCAAATGTGTAAGATACCCAACGACAATAGCGATAAAAATTAAAAGTATAGGACACCTGTGTATACCCACTCAGCCAGCAAAACAGAAAAGTGAAGAAGCTAAAACATTAACCCTTCTGTGCATAAATGGAAGTCTAAAGATCAAGCAACTGTATGAACTCCAGACCCCAGTACTTAGCATTCCTACTCCTGGGTATGGGTCATACAGAAACTTTGCAGTTAACTATAATGGACACAGGTATGAATGTCCCCTGCCTAAAGACACCTAGAGCTGCCTCACTAAAGGAATAGATCACTAAAAAGAGATGGAAATGAACAGAGACCCACAGTGACATACAAGGAAGTGGGCAGAAGTAGTAATATCAATGTAATTAAACCTTAAAAATGAATTAGGGATTCCATTAAAATAAAAGAACAAATTGTCAGAAAAGTATTTCTATACACTAATAATGAGCAATTTGGAAAGGAAATTGGATATCAATTCCATGTACCACAGTGTTGAAAAGAATTAGATATTCTTAATGTGATGGCAAAGGTTACATTCAGAAGAACTAAAAAAAAAAAAAAAAAAAAAAAAAAAATCCAAACCCAAATGACATCACATGATTACACATTCATATGTTAAGTTCAAAGGTTAAGATGCTCAAACTGCCTAATAGGATCTATGTTGTCAATGTAACCCCTAAAAAATTCCAACAATATTTTTTGTAGAAATTCTACCAAAATATCCATTTTCTATTTGTGGGGAAATTAATGTGGAATCTCAAGGGTCCCAAATAATGAGGGGCCTGCTAAGAAGAGCAGGCATGGAGGACAAACACTTCCTGAATCAGAAGCATATTATGAACCTACAGCAATCAAAAAACATTGTGGCATGGGCTGGAGAGATGGCTCAGCGGTTAAGAGCACAGACTGCTCTTCAGAGGTCCTGAGTTCAATTCCTAGCAACCACCTGGTGGCTCACAACTATCTGTAATGGGATCTGATGCCCTCTTCTGGTGTGTCTGAAGAGAGCAATGGTGTACTTATATACATAAAATAAATAAATCTGCTGGGAGGTGGTGGCACACGCCTTTAATCCCAGCACTCTGGGAGGCAGAGGTAGGCGGATTTCTGAGTTTGAGGCCAGCCTGGTCTACAGGGTGAGTTCCAGGACAGCCAGGGCTACACAGAGAAACCCTGTCTCAAAAACAAAACAAAACAAAACAAAACAAAAAACCAAAAAAAAAAAAAACCCAAAAACCAAAAACATTGTGGCACTAGTGTAAAGACCTGCAAATGGGGAAGAGCTGGTCTTTATTTTTATTTATTTATTTATTATTATTATTATTATTAATTTTATTTACTTACATCCCAAATGTTGCCCTCCCTCCTGGTCTCCCCTCAAAGAGTTCTTTTCCCATCCCCTCTCCCCTTCACCTCTGGGAGGGTGCCCTCCCCACACACCCTGCCCCTGTAGCATCCTCTCCCACCGAGGGCAGACAAGGCAGTTCTCTGCTACGTATGTGCCAGGGGCCTCGGACCAAATGGCTGCTCTTAAACAAACTGTGTTGGGGCAGTTGGTGATGAAGCAGTACCTCATACCACATGAAACAAATAACGCATGAATGAAAGGCTGATATAAAAACAAAACAGCCAAATTAGGACATCCCTTAAACTCAATATTGAATTTGGCAACTATTTCTTGGATTCGCTACCAAAAGTACAGATAACAAAAACAAAAACATACAACTGAGAGATCAGCAAACTAAAAATCATTTGTGTATCAAAGCATAAAATCCACAGAGTGAAAGGGTGACACGGGATGGGAGGTGATAGCTACAAATTACTGATACAAATTGTATCAGTATGTCTGATGGCTGAGTATCCAGGATAAGTAAAGAACTGTAACTCGATAATAAAAGATTGAACAACCTGACACAAAAATAAGTAAGTTTGTAACTCGAAGATGGTGTGTATCTTTTCAGCTAAAAAGAATAAAATTACACCATTTGCTGGGAAATAAATAGATCCACAGATGATTGTGTTAAGCAAAATGAGCCAGACTTGGAGAGACAGATACCATGAGGCCTCTCATTTGTGAGCCTAGAGTTTTAAAAATTAAGATGGAAAAGTCAAAGGATTGCTTGGAGGAAGGAAAGAGGTCTACATGATGAGAAAAGGGGACAAGAGAGGGCAATGGGGGCGAATATGGTCAAAGTATATCATGCACATGTATACAAAATCAGAATAAAACCCACTATTCTTTTCCACAATAAATATGCACTAGTAAAACGATGGCATAAGATATCCAGTGTTTGCTGAGTGAGCATGAGGACCCGAGTTCCATCCTCACAACCCTTACAAATAGCCAGGCATGGTGCTGTGTCTGTAATCTCAGTGCCATGACAGAGGCGAGAGAATCCCTGGGGCCTGCTGGCCGGCCAGCCTGGTAGAATCAGCACGCTCCAGCCCACGAAGAGATCCTATCTCAAAAACAAACCACACGGCACTTAAGGGGCAGCATCCGAAGCTGCCCTCTGCCTTCCGCATTCGCACTTGTACTTGGGCAACACACACACACACACGCACATACACACACACACACACACACACACACACACACGAGCACATACAGGAGCCCCCCACACACATATAAAAATGATACACAACCGACTAATGAACACGTGAAAAGATGTTTAACATCAGTAATTTTCATAGAAGTACAAATCACAACTATCACGTCCTCTCATGTGTGTGTGTGTGTTTCCAGAAAATAACAAATATTTGGCAAGGATATTAAGAGACTGGAATCATTGTCTCTGTGGTTGAGTTGGTAAAATGTTGTCATTGCTACAGAGGAACAGGTGTATAGATGCTTCTCAAAATAATCACGACTAGACCTACCCCTGATCCAGCAGCCCACATCTGGGCATTCAGACCAAAGACCTGAAACCAGAACCTTGAAGAGAGATATTTGTACACGGTTCTTTGTATAGCGGTTCTAGTCACCATGGCCAAGAGGTATAAGAGAACTCAGGAGTCACCAAACAATGGATGAATAAAAAAAATGTGCTGTACAATATCTATCACTGGAATATTATTCAGGTTTAGTAAAAAAGCACGTTCTATCACACCCTACAGCACAGAAGAAGGCAAGGACAGTGGTTCCCAACCTGTGGGTCACAGCTCCTTTGGGGGTCAACTGACCCTTTCACAGGGGTTGCATATCAGATATCTGTATGTTGTATGTTTATATTATTATTCATAACAGTAGCAAAATTACAGTTATAAAGTAGCAACAAAGATAATTTTACCGTTGGGGGTCACCACAGCATGAGGAACTGAAGTCAAGGGCTGCAGCATTAGGAAGGTAGAGAACCGCTGTGCCAAATGATGCAAGGCAATCACAGAAAGACAAATTAGACCAAGCAATGGTGGCTCATGCCTATGATTCCAGGGCTTGGGCGGTGGAGGAAAAAAGATTGCGATGGGTTCAAGGTTAGCCTAAATGTGAAGCTTATATTTTAAGAAAGAAAGGAAGCACCGGGCAGTGGTGGTGTACGCCTTCAATCCCAGCACTTGGAAGGCAGAGGCAGGTGGATTTCTGAGTTCGAGGCCAGCCTGGTCTACAGAATGAGTTCCAGGACAGCCAAGGCTACACAGAGAAACCTTGTCTCGAAAAACAAACAAAATAAAAGAAAGACAAAGAAAAAGAAAAGAAAAGGAAGGAAAGAAGCCAGGCAATAGAGACCTACACTTTTGATCCCAGAACTCTGGAGGCAGAGGCAGGGGGAACTCTTAGTTTGTGGCCGGCCTGGTCTTCAAAGCTAGCTCCAGAACAGGCAGAACTACACAGAGAAACCCTGTCTCAAAAAGGGGGGGGGGGGGGTGATAAGGGAGCCTTTGAATCTTAATGATAAAGAAATTGATGAGAGGGATTTTATTTCTATGACAGAAGTTGGGGAGAGAGAGAAAGAGAGAGAGAGAGAGAGAGGGGGGGGGGGGGAGAGAGACCAGAGTCAGAGTTTTGTCTGTTGGGTAACTGGTGCGAATCTGCTATGGTTTTTGGTCTTATTAGAGCAAAACTCAAGCAGACCTCTCTCTCTCTCTCTCTCTCTCTCTCTCTCTCTCTCTCTCTCTCTCTCTCTCTCTCTGTCTCTCCTACTGCTTCCCGGGCATCTGGCCTGGGAACAACATTAAGCTGGGTCCTCTGGCCAACTTGGAAAACCCTGGACACTGAGATGAGTTCAGGGTGGGAGTGACAATTCAAAGGCTCTGGGGCTTCTGGCTTCTCAGCCTCACAGCACCATTTGCAGGTCTAAGCTGCGTTAGCGGCAGCAGGCTCTGCAAAGGGCTGAGGAAAAGAAGGATGTATCCAATTCCTGGGGCTCCTCAGCTGCTGCCCACAAGATGCAACATAGGACCCCAGGGGACAGGCTGCCGTTCTGAAACAGACTAAACTAGGGTGGTGTGCTGACGTCCACGTGACCCATCCAGATGGGCGCAGCTACTTTCTTCCTTTTCCCTATTCCCTGCACCTCGGTGCCATCCCTGTGCCTCGTGAGCTCATGCCATAGCCAGAGATGCTGCATGCTAAATGCCTGTGAAGTCACCTCCACTGATCTGTGCGCACATAATGTCTGCGAAGGGCCTTTACTCAAGTGTTTCCATACTCCCACAGACGGAAGAGAAGATGCTCTCTTCCTGATGCAGAAGCAGGTGTTGAGAGAATTGATTCCAGGTTAGAAAAGGAAAGGTCGCTTTGTTTCTGTTACAATTCCAGGAGTGTTCTAGAGTCCTGCAGGGCCCTCCCACCAAGAGATCTTGCAGTCCACTTTGGCTCCTCCTGCTTTGAGGGGAAGGAAAGGAACAGTTCCCCCCACCCCCACCCTCGCGCGCCCCTCCCCCCTCCCAGGCGCAAGGGCTTTAAAGGATGTAAACCTCTTGAGTGGCAGGCTCCTGCCCTCTACTGGTATGCCTGGGCATTGCTCAAACAACATTCCAACCCTTTGAAGATCACTTTCTTTCTTGAAAATTAGTAATCCGAGCACCATTGCGGCAGCGCTCCACTGTATCTGAGCAGAATACAAATCAGGCTGTGAGCTCCAGACTAAACGTCAGGAAACCCCATTTCCAACTATACCTTTTGTGTTGCATTTGGGCTAATCGCTCAGCTTCTACGGGCCTGTTTTCAAAATTCTAAAATGGGTATAATAATATTTACCTTTTGGAGTGGATGTGAAGATTGAAAAGGAGGCTTATTTGGAGTGTTTCAAAGCAGAGACCAAGGAGAAGCACTGTTAACATTCATTGATATTCAGAGCTTTATGAGGTTGTAGTGGCTTCCTGTCCCACTTGCCTAAGGCCTGAATTCTGCCCAAATGTTTTAAACAGCCACAGAATTAGAAAGTAATTAAAGGCAAGGGAGAAGGGTTAGATACCTGCTGCTCCAATACTTCTGCCCCTCTTCACCTCCCTCCTACCCCCATTCTCAGGAAGTCACAAGCAAGCTCTCTTCCTTATAGCAGGGCACAGCACTCCTGCAGAGGTCACAGGCAGGCTTTCATGCATACTGTTTTCTTTCCCAGTCTATTTACTTCAGTGAGTGAATTTAGGTTGGGACTACCTGATTTTTTGCATTTATTAGGATATTTTCTCCAGAGGCATTGGAAGATAGGAAAGAATGTGATGAAATATACTATGTGAAATTCTCAAACAATAACATATATTATCTTTATGAATTACATATATAATCTTCATGAATTCTCCCACCCTGCTATCTCTTTGGAGATAGCAGACTCCCACCTGCCAATCAAGGGTTTGCTAGCTGTTTTCAGTTGTTCCTACTGGGCATGAATGCCAGCCCTGTCAACAGATACCTGCAGCCCCGAGTCTCAGGACTGAGAAAGAGATCTATGGCGGCTAATATGGTCAGCTTGATTGTATCTAGAATTGTCTAAAAGACAAACTTCCTGACATCTGTGTGTGTGTGTGTGTGTGTGTGTGTGTGTGTGTAGAGGGTGGTTCTAGATTGAATTAATTAAGGTGGACAGACGAGCCTCGGTGTGAACGGCACTGTTCTCTGGGCTGGAGTTCCAGGCTATGTGAACAGGAGAAAGTGCGCTGGGTGCCAGCAGCCACTTCCTCCACTTCCTGACTGTGGGTGCGGTGTGACCAGCTCCCTTGAACTTCTGTCTCTGTGCCTCAAATTGGAGCCTCACAAACCCTTCCTTCCATAAGTTGCTTGGTCTAGCATTTTGTCAACACAACAAGAAACAGAAGAAATACAAGATCCTTGGGGGCAGGTGAGCCTGCATAGGCTAGGACTTCAAATTATGAGAAGGTGCTGAGAGCACTGGGAGAAGAAAATTACCCAGCACTGGAGGCTGGAGAAGTCTCCAAAAGTAGGGGTTGGGGGAGAGGCTGTGCAAGGAGCTGATGAGGCGGCTGGAACCTGCAGTTTTCCTATAGGGACTCCTCTGCTATCGATGGGCAGGTGTAACACTCCTGTATCTAGAAACCACCCGGGTTAGCATGTCTATTGGAGACATCTTTGTTCCGCTTGTGTTTAAGGAGCCATGTTTGTCGGGGTTGGTCTGGTGCTGCCATGTATTCAAATGCTAAGTTTTGTACCCTAAGATCTGGTTGCCTCAAGATGAGCTAATTCTCCTGTATACCAGCATTTGTTGTGCAAACCTTGCTCCCAAGTTAACTGGTCAATAAAAGGCTAAAGTCTGTGATTGGAGAGTAGAAAGGCGGGACTTGAGGATCCAGTGAGGGGTAGAGGAGATGGACCATGAGCCCGTGGCCAGGAAAAACAGCAAGGAACAAGGGACATGTGGCTGGGTGTAAGTCAGAAGAACTCCAAACCTGCGAGATCTAGGTTTACAACTTGTAAATAAATACCAGGATCGTGTGTGTTTTATATGAGTGAGCTAGAATATATGATCCACGAGACATCATGGGTGTGACTTCTCTGACATTTCTAGGAGATGCTTCCTGTCCCTCTGACTCCTATAATCTTTTCTGCACCGTTCCCCTGAGCCTTTGGGACAGGAATGTCTTGTAGAAGTGTCCACTGGGACTGGGCTCCACAACTCTGCATTCTGATCAGCTGCCGTTTTCTATAGTGGTCTCTTGTCAGTTGCAAAGAGAAGTTTCCTTGATGAGGGATGAGAACTACACTTATCTGTGGGTGTAAGAATAAATATTTAGAGTGTAGTCAGGGATTATGTTGGTTTAGTGAAGAGGTGGTTGTAGGTTCCTTTTCAACATGACTTCATTAGCCCTGGGGAGTTGGCTACATCTCTAGGACCAGGCTTGATTTCCCAGGTGTTGAGCAGGCCTTAATAGACATGCTAATATAGAAGGAGGAAAGGTCTCAAAGCTTCTTCAACTGTAGACCAAGAACTACAGGCAAGTAAGAAATGCTAAACACTGGAGAAGTGGAGACAAGGTCTTCCCCAGGGAAGAGCACTCCAGGTTATCCAATACCAAATGGTCAGCCTTGAAAACATTATATAGACTGAACAAAACAAACAAACAAACAAATATATATATATACATATATATGTACAAAATACACACACACATATATATATACATATATACACATATATACGTATACATGAGACAGATAGATAATATGTATCTATCTGTGCATGAGAGAAAATGATGCAATTATAACCTCAAAATATAATTAAAGAAAAGAAGAAAATCATCCAAGAGTTCAGAAAAAGCCCATCACTTGACAACCTTGTTATCCAGTGTCTTCTTTGGAGAGTATGTGTATCAGATAATCTCTTTAAATGGAATAGGAGAAACACAAGTCCAAGTGTGAGTTTTAATTAGATTTCAGCATCTGTTCCTTACTTGCTTAGCACCTTACCGGTAAACACCTGGCTGTGTGTGGCCTGTGAGCCACACATGGGAGTCTGAGTCACGTGATTACAAGATGCCTGCCTGAGAGAAACTCGGAAGACAGGGTGGGAAGATTGTAAGAGCTGGCAGGTGGGAAGGAATCCTGAGGAAAGCTGCCCTTGGGACGGGACACGGTTATGCAATTGCAAACACACAGACACTACGGCTGTCTGTACAAGACCTGAACAGAGCAAGACAAGAAAACTAAAGGGAGAGGAGTTGGGGAAGGGGCATGGAGAGTGGGGGAGGGAAGGAACGGTAAGGTGAAATGTTCGCAAGTACTGCACACACAGGCGAAGGTGCCAAAAATTAAATAAACAACAGAACATGAAATGTATTTGGTAATAATGATTTTTCTAGGCTCCCATGTTTGTGTGTGTGTTTGTATATGGGTGTAGTGTATGTGTATGTGTGTGTATGGTGTGTTTATGTGTATTTGTATGTGTATATGTGTATAGTGTATGTGTGTGTGGTGTATGTATGTGTGTATGGTGTATGTGTGTGTTTGTATGTATGTAGTGTGCATGTGTATTTGTATGTATGTATGTGTAAGGTACATATGTATACATGTGTGTGTTTGTATATGTGTGATATATGTGTGTACGGTGTGTGTCTGTGTGTGTTTGTATGTGTGTATGTATATGGTGTATGTATGTTTGTAGTGTGTATGTGTATGGTATGTGTATGTATATATGTGTATATGTATATATGTGCATGGACTAATTGTATCTAGAACTGTAATAAATTAGTCATTTTTAAAAATCATATTGGGTGATTTACAAATACCCTAATGGCTAAGAAGCATGACCTTAGAAACTCCCTAACCTAGCGCTGTGTGATCACATGATTGTCACAAGTTCTCAGTGGCAAGTGCCTTCTTTCTTGATCCAATAACTGGTCTGTAACTCTTCCAACATTTTCAAAGCCTCCCTGTTTTTTCCTGGCATTTTCTCTTTCTATGGAAAAATGAGAAAGAAAAACAAAAAAGAAAGAAAGAAAGAAAGAAAGAAAGAAAGAAAGAAAGAAAGAAAGAAAGAAAGAAAGAAAGAAAAAGAAAGGAAACAAATAGCTCTCAGTACTGATTTGAGGCCCCGAGGGAGAGAGAAAGAGATCAAAAGTCAACATCTGTGCTTCTGCAAATAGAAAATGAAATGTTTCCCAGGCAGGCTGGGAAGCGGCTCTGGTTGGCTTGGCCAGTCCTCCAGTGGTCCCAGTCAAGATGGCTGTGCTTAGCTCACAGCCTTTAAGGGAAACACCGGACTGGGGAGATTTGGCAGGTGTGCTCAGTCAGCCCCACAGAGGAAACTAGGGGTGGGTCTGAAAATGCCTGGGGTCCAGCCAGGTGAGCTGAGGGGGACCCTGCTCCTCACTGGAGAATCTTCCAGAAAGGCAGGATGAGCTAGCGCCCAGATGTAGGATATATTGCACAGTTCCTGCTCTGCCAGGCCTGAACCAGGCAAGAGCCCTCATCACCTGACCCTTCCTCTAGCTGAGGACTGGGTTTATCGAGATTCCGGGAAATGCTCCAAGGGCCTTGAACCTTCTTGCTCAGTGTTCCAAGCAGGTTATTTCTCAGAAACAAATCATTCTTTGATTCTGTAGAATCAGGCAACCAGCACGGTGTGGAGAACCCGCTGTCTCCCTAACCATGCTCCTTGAGATGGAGACCTGGATGGGTTTCTTCCTCAGGCTTCTCAGAAGAGGTGACAAAAGCAACAATGGCCTGTGACCCAACTGGCTATAGTGGCCTTCCTGGAGGCCTAGAATAGCATTAGTCCCTTTGCAAGCTCCCTCACAGGATCTTGCAAGGTGGGCAGTGGGGGCTGGATTTATAGAAGGAGCTGAGACTCTGAGAGATGTGTAGTAACCGTGCCCTAGCTCTGGGAATTCTTAGGAGGTAATGCTTGAAGGGAGTCTAAGGTTAGCGATCTACTGGACAAATCCGCCTCAGTTTCCAGAAATCGAAATGCACTCGACCCTCGTCCCAGCTTTAAATAATTAGCCCTGTCACCATAAGCAACACCTTTGTCTCCCGTGGCTTGCTCATTTTGAAAAACAGAAAATATTAATAAGACTCCTGGTTTCATAAGGTGCCTGGCACATATCAAATGCCCTAGTGAATTCTAACTTTGTCTTCTTTTGAGGCCTTTATGCAAAGGTATACACTATGGGGTTTAGGTTTGTGTTATTTATTGGCCTCAGAAGGCACTGACCTCCCTCAGGTGAGGACTGAGTTCTGGGGCAGTAGGAGGGTCTCCAGCAGACCTCCTGAGTCTGTTGCTCACCTCAGAGGTTTGCTGTCCACCAAGCTCATGAAGTCCCTGAGCACCATGCACGGCGGCCTCAGCCCCTCATACCTTCTCCACTTAGCCCAAGGACAGCATCGAGACAGACTCACCTTGGCCCAACTGTAGTTTACTCTCCCTGTTCTGAATTCCAGCCAAGAGCAAAAATCAGATGTACTGGCCTTGGGAACATCGGTTCCTCAGTGTCTGGCAGGTCTCCCAGCTGGAGGGAAAACAAGCCCCTGTGAGAAGGTGCTCGGAAGCCAGGTGGAGAACAGCCGGCTCCTGAACCAGGCAGGAAGTCTTCCCACCAGCTCCACAGTTTAGAGAACGCTGCTGAAGATCCAAGAGGGATCTTGAAGCAGTTCAGTGATGAGCCGTGAGCTGTGGAGCATGGATGGAATGGAATCCCCTCACACCTTCACCGACGTCAGAGTCTCACATGCCACCACCCAGCAACGGCTCACTTCTGACGTCATCCCAGCCAAACAGAATCAGTGTCCTTTTACGTTTGAATGTCAAGTGTATAAATAAACCTTTCTTTCTATAGCCATTCTTCCTAGACGGTTGGATTATGGCTTTTATATACCATAAAAATGCTAAATATTCACTGTGCTTAACCCAGTAAGTCTGTACTCCTGAAGTTCTATTCAGGGATATAAGCAAATATATATATATAGGTACTCAAGCCATTGCTTCTTATGATAGCAGAAAAACTGGAACAGCATAATGTTTACCAACAAAGGGCACTTCAGTAATAACATGCATTTAATATGGATAAATAAACCCATTAGAGGTTATGCTTGTGATCATTTTAATGACCAAGAGTATACAAGAATTATGTGAAGAGCATATGAAATATTTATATATTTATATACTATACCTATAATATATAATTTAAAACATTCTAAAAGAAAAAACTACAAATGTGAACTGTACCTCTTGTGGATTATTTAATTGTGGTTTTCATTCTTTTTGTTTAATCTTTTTTAATTTACCATGATTTCCTCTCAGGATAAAAACTGTATTTGTTAAAAGAGGAAAATCAATTTATCTAAAATGTTACTCCTTAAACCCTAGCCGTCGTGAAGACTCAGAGCTGATTCCATTGCTTTGCACAAAGAGCTTTAAGGCTGGAGGTGTAGCTCAGTAGTTGAGTGTTCGCCCTAGCACATAGAAGGCCCTGAGATTTTTTTCTTCTGTTTATTGGAGGTATTTTTTTTTTTTGGTTTTATTTTTTTTTGTTGACAGAAAGACTCCCTGGAAAGAAATAAGAGACCAAGACAATAGCCAGATTTAAAAATGCTTTAAGGTAGGCACAGTAGTTCATGGCTTTAATCTCACCCTTTGGGAGGCAGGGGCAAGCAGACCTCTATGAGTTCAAGGAGAGCCTGGTCTACATAGTGAGGCCTTGTCTCAAAACAACAACCACAACAGCAGCAGCAGCAGCAGCAGCAGCAGAAGAAGAAGAAGAAGAAGAAGAAGAAGAAGAAGAAGAAGAAGAAGAAGAAGGAGAAGAGCTTTGTCAGCTAGGGAAATGTGCCTGCTGTGAAAGCATGAGGCCGTGAATTGGGATCCCCAGCACACACAGAAAAACGTCAGGTTTGTAGGTAAAGCTTCTAGGACCCAGCATGAGGCGGGGCAATAGTGGGAAAGGGGTAGGCAGATCTCTGAAGCACCTTGGCCAGGCAGCCTAGCCAAATCCACGAGCCACAAGTTCAGTGAGAGACCCTGTCTTTGAGATAGAGAGCAACTGTGAAGAGAAACCTGACATCCACCCCAGCATCGACCTCTGGCATACATGTGTACGCATGTGCACATACACACCACAAAATAGAAATAAAGCTTAAGTGAGGTGTGGTGGCGCGTGACTGCAATCCTAGTACTTAGAATAAGACAAGAGAATTTCTAGTTTGTGGCCAGCCTGAGCTACACAGCAGGACCCTGATTTAAAAAGACCCAAAATATCTAGTGTTTACAATCTCCTTCAGTATCTATTTTTACTTCATAACAAATCACACCCAAATCACATAACAGAACCCAACAATTTTCTCAGTTCATAATTCTGCGATTGGCTGAGCTGTGCTTGGCTGTTCTCCCCGCTGTATGTATACACACATACAAACACGCACACACATACAAACACGCACACGCACACACAGAAAAAGAAAGAGAGAGAGATGGGGTGGGGAGAGAGAGAGAGAGAGAGAGAGAGAGAGAGAGAGAGAGAGAGAATAGAGGACAATCCTGGGAGCTGATTCTGTTCTTTACACTGTGCAGGTTCCAGAGATCAAACTCATGTCATCAGGGTTTGTCTGCTTGAGTGATCTCCTGGCCCTGAATTATATTTTATTACTGTTTAATGAAACTATTGTTTTTATTAAAGTAGCCATGGGGGCTTTATATCAAATATGATTGTGGGGGAGCTTGAAAATTATTTGGGATAACTTTTATTAATAGTTTTTGCTGTTGAGCCCACTTTTCTTTCCCTTTTGATCCTTCAGGGCCTGGTAAGTTAACACTAACATGTTTGTTACATGAGTTTAAGTGATGCTATATTAGTAAAATATTAATAGTGATGGGCATATGCCAAACACCATCTAAATTCCCGTGATTACTGTTGTTTTCGGTATCTTTTTTTTTTTGAGTGATTGATTTTATCTTACATGTTTGAGTATTTTGCCTGCATGTATGTCTGTGTAACATATGCATACCTGGTGCCCATGGAGATCAGAAGAGGACATAGGACCCTAAGGGACTGGAATCATAGATGGCCACACACCACCATATGGGTTCTGGGAATTGAACCAGGAGCCTCTGCAAGAACAAATGCTCCTAACTGCACAGCTATCTCTCTAGTCCCATGTTATTGGAATCTTCACATACTCTATGGTGAACAGAAATTCTAAACCATGTTGGAGAAGTGGGATGAGGAGACATTTCTGCTGCCTGCGAGAAAGATACCCCGAGATTCTTGCTCCCTAGATGGGGATTGAAGAAGGCTCAGATGTCAGGACGCACACCTGGCTCCGTTCTCTTCTCACAGGGACACAGGCCGGGCTCCTATGGAAAGGGAAGCTTGTTCTCAAAATGACTTATATCTTCACTAAGACAGCCCTGGCATACCTGATGGCACACATTTGTACCATACATTGGCAGCCCTCAGGGCAAAGGGAGCATAAATTTGACTGAAGGGGCCTTGAAGACCCCAGCTGCATACCTGTGAGCTTGTCCAGGAACTGTAGTTTTGTTCACAGTTTCAGTTATCCATGGTTAACCGTGACTCAGACATATCAAATGGAAAATTCCAGAAATAAGTCATTCATCTGTTTTAGATCACATGCCATTCTAACTTGCATGAGGGGATCTTGTGCTAACCAGCTCTTTCATGCCACAAGTGTGCATGTCCTTGTCTACTGTAACCACTTCATATGCCACCTGCCTACAAGTAGCTTAGAACCAGCTCTGTTTCAGTCCTGATGTTCAAATAACCCATGGTTTCTAAATAATGACCCAATGTGGTGATTCTACAAATCCAGACATGTCAAAGAGAAATCATAAAACATATCCTTTATGCAAAATGTGGAACGTTTTTGACTTAAAAAAGACATTCTGAAGTTGCTAAGATCTATGGTCAGGATGGATCTCAGCATGAAATTTTAAGAAAGATTAAAAAAAAAAATCCACGATAGTTTTATTCTCACACTTCAAAGCTGCAAACAGCACAACCATACAGCATGATAAACACTAAAAGGCACCATAACTATTTGAAGTTTGGGGCATCCTAAGATTGGGGGTATTAGAACATATTCCCTATGATAATCAAGAGTGATATATATTAGTAGTTTGGCCACACTTCTATGAAGGCCATCCTCAAAATAGTAGGTTAAAGGTGAGGATGAGGTACAGTGTGTATAGCTGGCCTAGCTCTGTTCAGTCCATAGCCAAGTGTGTGTGTGCGTACGTGCGTGTATGTGTGTGTGTGCGTGTGTGTGTGTGTGTGTGTGGTGTTGAGATATAAGAAAGTTTAGTGGCTGTTTATTTAATGTCACTTAGTCAAAAATAAAAAGGAATTTTCCCCTGTACAGTCATGTTTGGGCTGGCCACAGAGACTTGTAGAACTTGAAACAGCCACCATTTTTGAGCCCTGATGGCTGTCATAGGCACAAGCATTTGGCTGCTGCAGCTCTTCTGTTTTTCCTGAGTTCACAGCCTTGACTCTTAGCTACTTCTCATCCTGGGCCAGGTTGTATTAGGGTTCTATTAGAATCCCGTTGTGGGTGACCAGCGAATCATGTAGGTCACCAAAGGATGATGAGACAAAAACAAATTCAAATTGGTCTTTGGGATACTAATCTGTATTCATGGAGTCTGGTTTGTTCTTGCTCTGTCCACTTCACATCCATCTTTCCTTCTTAATTCCTGGCCCCAAAGACTTAGGCACCAGGTGTGGAAACTGCAACCCTATGCAGAGTAGTTAACAAAATCCCACACCTGTATGAAACCTGATTTCCCTAAGCATTTATAACCTATATCACTCAGAGGGCTTCTTTCCTTCTCATCAAATTCCAGGGGCAAAGTGAGGGGTCTGATGAAAGGGGGCTCCAAGAGACAGGATTTCACTCCAAGACACTCTGCAAAGCCCAGCTGTCTTCCATGATAGCACCCCATGATATCACTTCCATGATAGCATTTGTAACCTATATCACTCAGAGGGCTGCTTTACTTCTCATCAAATTCCAGGGGCAAAGTGAGGGGTCTGATGAAAGGGGGCTCCAAGAGACAGGATTTCACTCCAAGACACTCTGCAAAGCCCAGCTGTCTTCCATGATAGCACCCCAAACTCCCATCCTTCCCTTGAACTCTCAAAGTCACCTGTTCTGTAGGATAATTGGCCCAGTTTCTTTCAGATAAGGATGGAGAAAGAAGGGATATGTGTTTCTATATTATAAACAGAACAACAATTTAGATAAACTATCTCTAAAAAGATGGTCTGAGATAACTGGGAGACTCATGAAATGGCACAGTGCCTGAGAGTGAGTTGTCCTAGCCTCTTTGGCTGCTATCATGAAGTTCCAGACCAAGTGACCAATAGATGACAAATAAAACCTCCCCAGAATTCTGGTGGCTGGAAAGCCCAAGGTCACGGAGCCAGAAGAGAAGAGTCAGAACCACTTCCTGATCTACAGACATACCTTCTGGCTTTATCATCTCAGGGGCCTTCGGAGTTGATGATCCCCTTGTGACAGCAAAGAGCCCTCAGGACCACCTCCTCAAAGCTTCACCTCCTGATGCATCACACCAATGATTAGGGTTTAACACATGAGAGTTCTGAGGAACACAAACCTCTAGGTTCCATGGTATGGAACAAAGGGATCTTTTCTGGGCAGTGGATTATGATGTTTCTCTTATGACTTGATCCAACTCTTCATATATGTGAACTGGCCATTCTCATGTCACTGGCTCTGATACATGGTAGGACTTTGGCATATATCTGTGCTTACAGCTGATTCTGCCTGCAAACACACTAGATGTTCCTCGGCACACATTACTTCATTTGGACTCATACCCACTGTCCATACTGAGAGTCTACACCTAGTGTCTCAGTTACTTTCCTCTTGTTAAAGGGAGAAAGAAGAAGGGGTTATCTTGACTTACTGTTCTAGGAGTTCATCCCACCATAGTGGGGAAGACACAGCAGCAGCTGGGAGGCAAAGAACACAAGCAGGAAGCTGGCCAGTCACATTGCATCTGCAGTCAGGGAGAAGGACAAAGTGAATGCTGGTATTCGGCTAGCTTTCTTCTTTTTATGTAAACTAGGAACCAAGATTATGGAATGGTGCTGCCCACTTTTACGGTGAATTGTCCCACTTCAATTAACCTGATTAAAGAGAGCCTGTCACAGGCAAGGCCAGAAGTTTATCTCCTAGGTGGTTGCAGACCCTTTCACATTGACACCTGGGAAGACAGAACTGGAAGGACTCCAAACTTCAGCCATACGTTTCCATCTCCTATTGGGAGAAGTGGTAACTGAGGCCCAAAGAGGCAAAGAACACAGAAGATCAAGAGCCAGAATTGGAGACACAGAGTACATTGAGTGTCATAGACAATGAATTGAAGAGATTCTGATGAGGGCCAGTGGAAGGGGGTATGGGGAAGAGGATCTATGTTGGTCCCTGAAGATGACTAGAAGGAACAGAATGGGGTACAGTCATGAAGGCACGAGAAGAATGAAACAAAATTAAGGGACCTTGATATACCTGAATGAGATGAAGGGAACCCATGGTGTGGGGAGGATCATTATGCAATTGGGTGACCCAGGTAAAATGTAAACACAAAGGCTCAGGAAGTTACCCTTCTTGGGCTTACCCCAACCCATGGCGACGAGACCACCCCCCCCAAAGGCTAACAACCTCAGCTCTATATGGGGATGGGTATAAAGTCCTAGGCATGTCATCCGTACCAGCTGACACGTATCCTAATCCAATGGGTAACTGGCAAATTCCCTAATCCCAAGGCATCATGAACATACTCCCACCCTGGCCTTCCCTATGCCCATGAGTCTTCTCAGCAGTGAAACTCTGCTCAGAGAATAACTGGGCACAGACAAAGAGGGGAAGGCCAGGCAGGGTCTGTAGCACCATAAGGTGGAAAAGAGAGTGTCAGAGAAGTGGAAAGGGAGCAGTCAGGAGCCAGATGTGGTTCCCTCGCACCATCAGACTGCCTTCAGAAAGCGCAAACTCTACGGTAGACTTATCTATTCAGCCATTAGAAACAATGATTTCATGAAATTCTTAGGCAAATGGATGGAGCTAGAGAACATCATACTAAGTGAGGTAACCCAGACTCAAAAAGTGAATCATGGTATGCACTCACTAATAAGTGGATATTAACCTAGAAAATTGGAATACCCAAAACATAATCCACACATCAAATGAGGTACAAGAAGAAAGGAGGAGTGGCCCCTTGTTCTGGAAAGACTCAGTGAAGCAGTATTCGGCAAAACCAGAACGGGGAAGTGGGAAGGGGTGGGTGGGAGGACAGGGGAAGAGAAGGGGGCTTATGGGACTTTCAGGGAGTGGGGGGGGCTAGAAAAGGGGAAATCATTTGAAATGTAAATAAAAAATATATCGAATAAAAAAAAAAGAAAAAAAAAGAATTTCACACAGTAGATGTGGAGCAGGGTCCTTATTGGGATGAACTGGCACACATCCTCATTGCTTACTGAGCCCAGAGGTCTTGACCAGGTGCTTTACCGAGACTTCAGGAAGGATGAGGAATGAACCACATAAGTATAAACAGGGGACAGCACTGTTGAAGGCGGTGGAGACAGAGAGACAAGAAGCTGTATAAGGTGGCTCTCAAGAACCCATACTATTCTCAAGAGCTAATGATGTTCTATTGCTGGTTTTTGTGCATGCTCATGTGTGTGCTGGTACATATGCATATGTGGACACATGCATGTAAAGGATAGAGGACAACTGTGGGTGCTATTCCATAGAAAGATATCTATGTACCTTATTGGGTTTTTGTCTGAGACAGGGTCTATCTCTGGTCTGGAGCTTACACAGTAGAGTAGGGTGTCTGACCTGCAAGCCTTAGGGATCAACCTGTCTCTACCTCCCCTGGGATTGCAGGTGTGCCACCACGCCTAGCATTTCCACGTGGGTGCTAGGGATCAGACTCAAGCCTTTATATTTGTGAGGCAAACACGTTACTGACTGAGAGATCCCTGCACCCACCTCTTTAAACTCTATTTTGATTTTCTGTGCCCGTACACTATCCTTTGACCTTCAAAAGGACATCGGCCCTATAAAACCGAATACATGGCTGCCTAGAAATAAATATTTTTGGGAGCTGCAAAAATATTTTTATTTGGTGAACTTTCTTGTATTCCTAGTCTAAATAAGAATATTCACTCGAATATAAATTCGTGATGCTGTCTTGCTTTTAAATGTCAACTTAAAAAATAGAGGCACTAAAAAAACACTGCCTGTATTTATAAGGTACTATTTCCATGTTACTGTTTACAAATGCCTTGCTATTCATCAACTACATCTTGACATGTGTCTGCCATTCCATGTTTGCCTCAGTGCCACAAAGCAAAACAGAACAATTTCATAGCCTAAATTTCCTCTGCACCCCATAGTTTTGATGTCTTCTACAAGGCCCAGAGTCAGGACCAGTCAGTATGCAGCCTTGGCAAGTATGTCCTTCTCCTTTTATACACATTTAAGTTTCTCCTGAGTCTTCTCAGGCTTCAGCAGTTTCTTTCTTTGGTGCTGACTAATATTCCATTGTGTGCACGTACCGAAATTTATCTGTACATCTACTTAGTCTACTTGGTGGCTTCCAGGTTTTGGCAATCAATGATGTTGCTGTAAATCCCTGTGTGTACATTGGTACATGCTCATACAAATTCAAGACAATTGTTTAAGAAGATATAAGGCAATGGGTGGTAGTGGGGGTAGGGTATGTGTGTGTGTGTGCGTGTGTGTTAGTGGTTAGTGTACTTGTTCACGTAGGTATATGTGGAGGCTGGGATGTTTCCTTGATCCCCACCACCTTAGATTCTTTTTTTTTTTTTTTTTTTGGATTTTTGGATTTGGTTTTTTCAAGACAGGGTTTTTCTGTATAGCCCTGGCTGTCCTGGAACTCACCCTGTAGACCAGGCTGGCCTCAAACTCAGAATCTGCCTGCCTCTGCCTCCCAGCTTAGATTCTTTATGTAGGGCTTCTCACTGAATATGGAATTTATCTGTCCAGCTGGGTTGACTGGCCAGCAAGCTGATGTCCCAGGGATCTGCCTGTCTGCCTGTCTCAGGGATAGAGTTATAGGGGCACACTACCATGCCCAGCTTTTTAAGTGGGTGCTGCAGATCTGAACTCAGGTCCTTATGCTCCCGTAGTAAGCAGTCTGTCCGATAAGCCATCTCCCCTGTCCTAACTTATGGTCCATTTTTTAAAACTCTGCGACTATTCATCTTACCATTACTGATGGAAAAATAGCCTGGTGCCCTCCTTTCTGATGGGAAGAATTCCAGTCCCTTTCCTGCCCTTCCGAGTTGCCCCAGGACCACACTCCACAGATCTTCTGGCACTGTGTCCTTGTGAGAAGCACAAGATGAGGAATCCAGGCACAGCTCATCTTTGTGTTCTCAAATCCTTACAAAATGGTACAACAGTTCAAAAAATGAGTATGACAGACATGCACAGGGAGGGGGAGCTTTGTTTTTGCCATGGTAGACACTAAAACCAACTTTCAATCCATGTCTCAGCTAAGCCAGTTTACCCTTTGTTGACTGTTCCCTTCCAGCCTTAAAGCCCGCTGAAACGGTTGCAAAGAATTTAATGGCAGAAGCTCCAGTTTGTACTGTTCTCTGTCCAAGCTATAAGGAGCTATTTAATCTCATCCAGTATCCATTTACTTGCATATCTGTGTGTGCATCTCCAATGCTCTCTCTGCTACTGGACAGAGGCTTAGCAGCAGTGGCTATGCGTGTGGGCTAAAGTGGGCTGAGGAAATGCTGGCTAAATAAACAGTATGAGAGTGGAAGGGACTCAGGAGGCAGGGAGTGGAATGTTCAATTCTGTTGATTCACTCTAAGCACTGCATGGGCTTGTCCTGTTTCCTGAAGGAAGTCTGAGTTTCAGAGAGCAGAGACGAGAGACACGGTGCCCTGTTGAAACCACCCCATCCCTCTTCACACCAACACATGGATGCATCTGTTCCAATCCTGCTGGCTCTACTTTCATTGTTGATCTTTTAAAACTTGTTTCTACTTCTCTTTTGCATCCCCATCACAACCTCAAGTCCCCCACTGAAAACTTGTCAGTAACAACCTGGTAAGTTTCTTTCTGTGTTTTTCTCAGTTGACAGAGACTTACATATAAAGACATGTGACTATACCTATGTGCTACCATACGCAGCAATGGGGCTGCTATAGCTTCAGGCAAGAGGATATATGTATGTGTATGTATACATATATCCTTTAAAAGCACAAGTGTTTTGCTTTTTCCAATCAATATATGGTGGAAATTCATTCAAGTCCATTGGAGAATCTCTAATTTAGACATTTTAATATTTCATAGAGTCACTGCACTGTAATTTATCCAGCCATTCCCTGGCAGAGGGGCAATGCTTGATTTATTGGTCACTTGTTCTTGAGAAGGAGAGCTGCTGAGAATTCTGTGATCTTCCTGCCAAAGTACACTGTCCCCATTTTATCACTGTCCCTTCTCGCTATCCAGGTGCTTACCTGAGTTTCCCAGTACTCGGGAGTTTTGAGTTCTTCCATTGAGTCTAAATTCACATGGTTTTCAATATTTCATCTTAATGGGATTTATGGCTTTTGAAAATAGAATCTTGGCTTTCTGGTCTGTTTCCTGAGGAGATGACTTTCTAACTTAATGGCATCAACCCTACTAATCCTGTCTGAAATCTAATCAACATATCAGACAAGGAAAGAGAATCGTGTTTTAGGTGAAATAAAATAGCTTTTTACAATAAGATGTTCCTCCTCTTGATCACACACTCTAAAATGAGTCCTGATTATCTGCAAGGAACCCTTTCCCAGGAGCTCCTTCCTTGAAGGGGTGGGGTACCCCTTCAAATGGAAGCCATTTTGTCTAGGGTCCTTCCCAGAGCCAAAGCTCTTCAGCAGCACCAAGATGCCAACTTCCAAGTTTTTTACTGTTTTTTTTTCTTAACATAATATTTTTTTTATCAATTATTTGGAAAGTTCATACAATGCATCCTGATCACGCTTGATTCCCATTTCTCCAAGGTCCATCTTCCCACCATTTTGTCCCATCACCCCCTACCAAAAAAAAAAAAAAAAAAAGAAAGAAAAGAAAAGAAAAAAATATATGCTAAGTCCAATTGGTGTTGCTCCTATACTCATTGGAGCTTGGCCAAATTCCCAGTGGCCAGCCCTTAAAGACAAATGAACACTTTCCCATCCCCCACACCCACCACCCCAGAGGTTTATCTATTTAATGCAAAGCAGGAAGACAGGGGAGATGACTCAATGGGTAAAAGTATTTTCTGCTCAAGCATGAGAACCGGAGTTCAGATCTCCTGGATCTACATAAGACATCAGGCACAGTACACTATGCTTGAAATACCAGTTCTGGGAGGTGGAGATTAAAGGATCCTTACAGCTCATCAGCCAGAAAATCTAGCCAGTCAATAAACTTCAGATTCAGTGTGAGACCTCGTCTCAAGACAATAGCAACAACAAAAACAAAACAACAAAACAAAGAAACCAACTGCCTTAGGGTTTCCATTGCTACGAAGAGATACCATGACCAAGGCAACTCGTATAAAGGAAAGCAGTTTCAGAGGTTCTGTCCATTATCATCATGACAGGAAGTGTTGCATCCTGTAGGCAGACTTGGTGTTGGAGAAGGAGCTGAGGGTTCTATGTCTTGATCCAAAGGCAGCCAGAAGGAGACTCTTCCACAGATAGCCAGGAAAAGGGTCTCTTCCACACTAGGCAGAATTTGACCATGGGACCTCAAAGCCCATCCCCATAATGATTCACTTCCTCTAACAAAGCCATACCTACTTCAATAAGGCCACAGCTCCTAATAGTGACGCTTCCCATTGGCCAAGCATATTCAAATCACACCAACCAACCAACCAACCAAGACAAGGCAGAGTGCAACTGAGGAAGATATATAGTAGAATGGCTGGCTGGGAAAGCCACGCAAGCAAGCTAGCCAGTGAGCAGTGCTCCATGGCCTCTGTACCAGCTCCTGGCTCCAGGTTGCTACCTGGTTTGAGTTCATGCTTTGGCTTCTTTTGAAAGATTCAGGATATGCATGTCAAATAAACCCTTTCCTCCCCAACTTGGTTTTGGTTGTGGTGTTTTATCACAGTAATAGTGATTCCAATCAAAATACCCAGGCTGCATGATAAACCCCTTTATCAAAAGTCAAGAAGAAGGAGGAGTTGGAGGAGGACTTGGAGGAGGAAGAAAAAGAGGGGTTGGAGGAGCAGTTGGAGGATGAGAAGAAGGAGGAGGAGGAAGAGAAGAAGAAGGAGAAGGAGGAGAAGGAAAAAGAAGGATAAAAGAAGCTTAGTTTGACATTTGGCTTTTTCTTGAGTTATATGTGCAGTAAAATATGCAAATGTCTACTCCCAACTCAAAATAGTTGAGCTTTATTAAGTTGTTGTATGTAGCATAAGCTATTTCTTTTCTATTGTGGTATAATATTGGATTAAAGTGCCCTCCACCCGTAGAACCAGTCTGGTGATGAACACCAGGCTGTTGCTGCTTTCCAGGTCTGAGCAAGTGTGAATTAAGTAGTTGTGCACATTCCCATGCACAACCTTTGTAGACCATTATGCTTCTTTTTCTTGAATTCATTATCCTAAGGAGTTTTGTCACTGGTAATACAGGAGGCCCTTTGTTCTAAGGACTGGGACTCCTGTGTGTATTTCCACATACTTACACTGACAGACACTTCCAAGGACAATTTTTGAGATTTCCAGTTTTTCCCCACCTTGACAACATAACACTTGGTAGTTTTAGTCTTTTTAGGTTTTCTCTCTCTCTCTCTCTCTCTCTTTTTTTTTTTTTTTTTTTGATTTTTGAGACAGTTTCTCTGTATAGCTGTCCTGAACTCACTCTATAGACCAGGCTGACCTCAAACTCAGAAATCCACCTGCCTCTGCCTCTCAAGTTCTGGGGATAAAGGCGTGTGCCACCACTGCCTGGCTTTTCTTTTTAGGTTTTGGCATTTTGGTGGGTAGCATACTACATCCTTGTGATATTAATTTGTGCTTCCTCTTGGTGTCATCGAATCTAACTAACCATACCCCTCTCCTTCCCTCCCCCATTACAACTTAAAGACAGTTAGTTGACATCAGATCTTTGACGCTCTGCCAGCTGTTGAGCAACTGAAGGTCTCTGCTCAGTGCTGCTCCACTCTCTCCACTGAGAGTCTTGGAGGCAACTGCTGTGGACTCCCCTGGAGAGCAGCTTGCTTACCATGTCTGGCTTTGCTTCCAGGGAAGTGTGGGTTTCTTTCGGGGCTTACCATTTATATTTTATGGTTGTGAGTCTAGCCTTTAACGGCTGAGCCATCTCTCCAGCCCGGAGTGAAATTTTGTCCAATTTACCTGTGGCCATTAATTCTGTATCACATGACCTGGGGTACAGTGTCTGGTGTTTGCTCTGCAGCCCAAATCGACTTGTGAAGGTATATTTAAAAATGTGATTAACATTTATAATTGGTAGCTTCAGAGGAAACAACTTGCTGGCTTCATCCAACCATTTGAAGGCCTTGAAATCGAGCAAAACCAGCTTCCTGAACAAGGGATTCTCTTCAAGATTTGGACAGACTGGGCTGGTGAGATGGCTTGGTGGGTCAGGGTGCTTGCCACAGAATCTGATGACTGATGACCTGAGTTCAGTCTCTGGAATCTGCATGAGAGAGTCCGTTCCCAAGAACTGCACTCTGATCTTAGCATGCACACCAACAAATAAACATAACAAAAATATTTTTAAAGAAAAGAATGCAAGATAAAAGCCCAGTCTTCATTTCCAGTCTCTGCTCTGTGCATCAGACTGGAGACTGATGACATCAGCTCTCACCCAAGTGTTCAGCCTCCTTGCCTGACCCATGGACTCTGGGCCTGTCAGCCCCCAACATCACATGAACAAATTTTCTACAATAAGTCTCTCTCCTACTGATTCTGTTTCTCTGGAGACCCTGAATGACGCACAACTGCACTCTCAAGCCTTGGTTTTCTGTACACTAGAAGGTAACTAAAGCAATTCGGCCAAGTTGTGGTGAGGCCCAGACAGTTTCTTGAGAACCTTCTCCCTTACTACACATCCTTGTTCTTCCTTCCCCTTGTCTTGTTCTCTCCTCCTATGTAGAATAAGTTCTACAATTTTTTCTGGAAAGGTCAGAGGAGTCCTCATGGCTTCAGGAGGAGAGGAGAAGAAAATGAAAAACAACAAATCAAACAGGAAGATGCTAAGACTTTGTGGGGAGAGGTGGTGTTGGAGCTAAGAGGCAAGGTGAGGATGTACCACAGACCAACACCACACCCTGCTCGTCACACACAGCACACCACACACAGCACACCACACACTGCACACCACACACTGCTCACCACACACTGCTCACCACACACTGCATACCTCACAATGCACTCCACACACTGCTCACCACACACTGCACCCCTCACACAGCACACCACACACTGCACACCACACACTGCACGCCTCACACTGCTCACCACACACTGCATTCTACACACTGCTGTCCACACACTACACTCACACACTGCACTCTACCCACGGCACACCACACACTGCACCCCTCACACAGCACACCACACACTGCTCACCACACACTGCACCCCTCACACAGCACACCACACACTGCTCACCACACACTGCACCCCTCACACAGCACACCACACACTGCTCACCACACACTGCACCCCTCACACAGCATACCACACACTGCACGCCTCACACTGCTCACCACACACTGCATTCTACATACTGCTGTCCACACACTACACTCACACACTGCACTCTACCCACGGCACACCACACACTGCACACCTCATATAGCACACTTCACACTATACACTACCCACCTCACACTGCACACCTCACACTCCACTCCACACACTGCACACACACACTGCACTCCACACATTGCAACCACACACTGTACACCTCACACTGCACATACACACTGCATACTATACATCTCACACATACTACACACAATACAGTGCATATTCACACTCCACACTTCACACTGGACATCACACACTGCACACCCCACACTGCACAACACACCCTGCACAACATACACTACATCATACATACTGCTCAACACAAACAACTCTGCACAACTCACATTGTACACCTCACATTGCTCAGCACATACTACACAACACATACTGAATACCTCACACTGCACACCACACATTGCATACCTCACACTGTACCCCTCACATTACACACCTCATACTGCACATCACACACTGCACTCCAAAACTGCATACCACACATTGTACATCTGACACTGCACACCACACACTGCATACTATGCATCTCACACTGCACTTTACATACTCCACACAACACATTGCACACCTCACACTCCACACTGGACATCACACACTGCGCACCCCATACTGCACACCTCACACTGCACACTTCACACCACACACTGCACACCTCACCGTGCACACCACACACCCCATATCTCACACTGTATACCATCTAGGAGCACTGCACAAATCACACCGTACACCTCACACTGCACAATACACACTACACAACACATACTGCCCATAACACAGGAACATTGCACAACTAACATTGCACACCCCACATTTCTCAGCACACACTGCACAGCAATACTGCATACTACACACCTCACATTGCATACCTTATACTACACAGCACATACTGCACACACCATGCACTAAATATTGCACACACCATACGCTGCAATCCACACACTGCTCACAAAAAAAGAAAAAGAAAAATGGGTATCTTATTCCAAAGCCCAGAGTCAAACACCTGACATTAGAGCAATTTTCGCATACATGGTAATTATTTTGCTCAGTTCTGTGGTTTTCAATTTTGGAATTCAGTGGACTTTTCCAAAGAAATATTTCATATCTAGTGTCCTGGTTCAGATAGGGTTTGCTTACCTCTCCCCAGAGGTTCGTGTGTGGGCAATGTCTGGGCCTAACGCATGGGCAATATTGAAAGATGTTTGAACCTTTAGTAAGTGGGAGGTCCTTAGGCCCCCGGAGCATCACTGTTAGATGGTTTGTGAGACAGATTGTTTCCTTCAGCTTCCTGTTTAGTAATATAAACTTTTACATGCAGTCAAATCAGTACCTTGAGATCTAGGGGGTGGGTTGAGGGGGGAGTCCTCACTAGAACTAGAGCTGATACAGGACCTCCCAAATGTGAACAAAATACATCTGTGTTTTTATAAGCCGCCTGTGTTGAGTATTCATTGTGCTGGTGAAATGCTAGCACATCTAATGATGTTCATTGCTTCTCCTTATTCGTAGGTTAAGACAATCCCCCTCCCCTGCTGCCTTGTGAGGCAGGATCTCTCTACATAACACTGGCTGTGCTGAAACTCACTCTGTAGACCAGAGTCTCAAACTCACAGGGATTCACTTACCTCTGCCTCCCTAGTGCCGAGATTAAAGGTGTACACAACCATGTCCAGCTAAGGATCCCACATCATCTCCATCACCAGAGTGTACTCGATTCATCTCTGGGACCTCTTCTTCTTGAATATTGTTGGCTTTATGAATGAAATCAACTTCTTCCTTCTCATATTCCAAGGCTGGGAACAGAATAGCATTATGAGCCCAAAAGTCAACTCTGTTGTCCTGGAAGGTATTGAACTTGTAATTCCCCTGCCTATGCTTCCCTAGATGGGATTGTAGGCCTGTGCCACCAGCTGATTATTTCAAAGTAGGCCTCAAAATGTTTTAACTTATGCCAGGCTTCTGTCTGTAAGCACCCACCCCACAGCATCAGTAATAGTGTCAGGCCCTGGAGCATGGCTGCCCCTGAGCTGTGCAACAAGCAGTGGACTGAGACAGAGGTAGATCCTTGCACCCAACCAATGGTCTGATGTTGGGGACCCCTGTGGTGGATTTGGGGAAAGACTGGAAGCAGTTGCAGAGTAGGGTGGTCCCATGGGAAGACCAGCTGTCTCAGCGAATCTTAATCTCAGAGTTCTAGAAACACTGAACCACCAATGAGGCAGCATACGCTGACTGGCCCGAGGCCCCAGACACATATACAGTGGAGGACTGCCTGGTCTGACCTCAGTCAGAAAACACACCTAGCCCTTGAGAGCCTTGGGGTCCTAAGGAGTGGGGAGACCTGGTAGGATGTGGGGGAGGAGTTTGGGGGGAGACATCCTCTTGGACACAGGGGTAAGGGGAATGGGATGGGGAACTGTTGGAAGACAGAACGGGATGGGGATAGCAACTGGACTGCAAGGAAAGATTAAAGATAACAACAACAACAATAATAAAATGTTTTGACTCTTTTTTTCCAAAGATGGACTTTGTTTCTACCCTTAAGTGTGGCCCAGACTTAGTACTTACTTCTCACAAACAAAACAGGACAAAAATTCCGTGTGATTTCCACACTAAGTCACCGAAAGAATTCAGCCTGGTTTTCTTCCCTAAGACCCTTGACCTTAGCCACCACACATCAAGCTGAATGTTGGTGTTCTGTCTCTCCAGGCCATGGCCCGCATCCTTACAGATTTAGGGTCGGATAAGCTTGTGGATCGGTGGTTCTTAACCTGTAGGTTGCAGCATCTTTGTGTAGGTGTGTATGTGTGGGGGGAGGGGAGGAATTGTTGAATGACACTTTCACAGGAGTCACCTTTTGGTCACCATCAGAAAGCACAAATATCTACATTATAATTTATAATAGTAGAAAAATTACTGCTATGAAGTAGTAGCAGCAATAATTTTATGGTTGGGGGTCACCACGACGTGAGGAACTGTGTGAAAGGGTCACAGCGTTAGGAAGGCTGAGAGTCACTGTTGTAGATTCCAGGTGCCAGCCTTCGCCTCTCCCTCTAGGATCTAGAGATGCTAGTAGAGTGGGGACAAGACTTCCTGTCTGTGCCATGGTCCGAACTTCTGGGCCATGGAAATCATAAACCTTATTGTTCTGTGCTGGTAAGTATCGGGGTAGTTTGTTGAGGTGTTTGTAATCCCCTCAGTTTAGGGTCATCCTCTACATATGAACTCAGGTACAAGAAGGTACGATGGCTAGATTATAATTTTCATTGGGTATTCTGCCAGAGAGAAAGCAAATTGAGACCCATATCCAATGAGCCTGAGCCCACTCGTTTATTCCTACCCATGTATTGAATATTGGGGTCTGCCTCTAACTGGGCAGCCATGTTTGCCTTGGCTGCAACTTGAAGCCCATCTGAACACCTCGTGTCAGAGCTTCATTTGTTAGTCCTAGGTACTGCTGGGTAAAATTGATTCTTTCTTCCTCAGTCCACCATCATTCCCAGGAAGCTGGAGCTCAGAGCAACAGTGAGTGTGGCAGGCCAGGCAGCAGATTATTTGCCATAGTCTGAATGCCGGTGTCTTCCCTGCTCACATGCTGAGAGCCCAACGCTCTAGGTGATAGCTGTCTGGAGATGACTCGATCCCCATTAACTGGACTGATGGAGGACCAAGGGGACTCTTTTACCACATGTGGATGCAGAGAGACAGCCATTTACAACCCTGAGGGAAGCCCTCAGCAGAACACAACCAGGCCTGCTCCTAGTCTCAGGCCTTCTGAGCTCTGGAACTGTGAGGAAAGAGTCCCGTCGTCTAGAAGGTACTTGATCTGGGTTATTTTGCAGAAATAAACCAAGATGGCTTCACAGCATGAGCGTGGTGAGGACAGGCAGGCAGAGCCATCCCAGCCTGGTTCTTGGGTCCCTGTCATGAGGCTGTAAACCCAACCCATCAGTCTCCATGCTCTCCACATACCCTGCTGTATATTCATATCAGTGTTAAGGGAGACCTATCTCATAGCGACTCCTCTCTCCCTCAGCCCAGAGGCTACTAACTAACTCTCTCTTGGGTGGGACTTGGAAAATGTCCCCTCAGATGATGTCATGTCTTCTGGTACTATCTATAAACCTTGTGCCCCTTCTATAGCACATACCCTTGTCTTTCCCAAGCTTCATTTGCTCCATGACTTGGCACCCCTGTTACTCCTTCCTCAGTCTCCTCAGGCTTCCCAGATGTTCAGTACCACAGTGACAGCCAAGTCCACCATATGGCAGCTGGTAATGGTTTTGAGCCGTGCTGACCAACTGACACAGAGTTCACAGAAATCTTAGAGGCTTGCTCAGTTGAGTGACTCACACCTGCTCTCTGCCGAGAACACTCAGTTCCCAACCACACTGTCCCCCCAGAAATCACAATTCTAGCTGCAGCCTTCACCTCTGCAATGTCCCCTCAGCCTTCCAAGGGTGTTCCAGGAAACTGGTGCATGCTGGGTCATCTTTCTCCTCTTTCAAGCCAGGATTAAAATGCAACTTTGGCTCAAATCCAGGCATATGACTTTAGCTCAAGAAGTATTGGACAGTGACTTTTGAGCTCCCAAATCCTTGACAGTTCTCACCCCTCCCCCATTGTAAAACCTACAACGCCCCCCCTGCCCCCAACATGATAGAGACTTTGAGTGGTGTAAGGATTAATGAATACAGTGGTGTTCTACTTTGTTTAATTTAATGGCTGCATTATGTACTACGAATGGACCCTAATTTGTTTAACTAATCCCCTATTGAGGAACATTAAGGTAATTATTATTGTTATTAGATGAGCACTGAACCTTGGAAGTACACTCTTAAATGTCTTCCCTCCAAAGAAAATGAAGAAGCTGTTTCTTACCAAGCTAACCACACCCCTTAGAGGTGAGTGTACCCCAACCTGAGACTCACAGGCTCTTTATGAGTTGTCAGGAGCAGGAGTGGTACCCTTAGGAATACCAGGTGGGGAAAGGTTGACAGCAAAGTGAAGGACAAATGTCCAAAATGGCCACTTATGACAATGTAGCTAAAAATGTATTTTTCTCTGTTATATGTAGTCAGAGACTCATGCCTTCCTAGACATATATGTGGTTCTATCCTTACTCCTTTTAGGTGCTGAAAATGGTCAACTTTCTGTGAGTGAAGGAAACCAGGACTGGTGTCTACAAGAGCACAACCCTCCTCAGATGAAGACCGGCTCCTGGGGCTCCTCACACATAACTTGCCCTGCTTTATACCTTGTGATACTGCTACATAGCTAACGGTGGCCAGCCACTCCTCTGCAAATGAAATAGGGGAAACTAGCTTAAATGTGTCCATCTTAAAGACAGCCCAGACTCTTTGGGAGACCACAGAAAGACACTCATGGAAGCTAAAGAAAGCTATCAACAAATAGTGTTTGCTGTGTGTCACATGCTCTTCTGAATCTTCTACAGGTCCCAACACCGTTAATCGCACAAGCTGAGGAGGTAGGTTCTATCAGCCCCATTTTACAGGTGGAAAGGCTAAGGCACAGCAGGATTATAAAGCCAGAAAGGACAGGGTGACTAAGGATGTAAACCCAGGTAGTGTAAAAAAAATGGATTTTCTACCAGTCCTCTGTCTCTCAAGGTAACTTCAGCAGAACTGGAAAAGGGAGAAAAGTCTTCAAGTGGGAGACAAAAGAAATGAAGGCAGTCCTGTGATTGGTTCAGAGAGACTAATTCCTCCACTTCTGGGGGGAAGACAATATTACTGGGTTACCAGGCCATTGTTTTCTGTGATCAGGGGATGATGGACCATTTGAAGGCTTCTGAAGACCCTATTGCCCTGTGGCAAATCAAATAGGAGCTGGCCTTTGTGCGCTGCAACCTGAAAAGGCTCTGCTGTTAAGTATTCAGGTGGCCACTATAAGCTAAGTGCTCACAGAGAAGGAGAAAGAGACAGGAACATGAACCAGGAGCTCCAGGGCCTGGCTGTACAGTAACTTAAAAGGCAAAGGATGCAGTTGGACGAAATCACCTATGTCATGTATGTACGTACGCATGGACTACACTTCTGACTACTCTCACTTCCATTGGATTTCATGGCTTCGGTGATTTTTCATGTTTCCTACTTGCTTCGTTGTCTCGTCAGCGTTAGGAGCCAGGCCACACAGGTACTATTATCCCCATCAGATAAGGAAGCTGAGGCTCAGGGAAACTTGAATGGCCCAGGGTCATGCAAGGGAGGAAGGGGCTGGGCTGGAGAGCAGAGCCAGAAATAGAACCCATCTTTCCACTCTTAATTTGGAAGTGTAACACGAGGGCACTAGGTCCTTTCAGGTTGTGAGAAGGGAGTAGACACAGCTCATCCCGGGTCCATGTTCGATTACGTCACTCGGGTGGATAGCTTGCCTTTATATTCACACATAGAAAGTGGCAGGGTCACATCGTCAGGGCTAGATGTCTAACATGTGCCTGTACGTTACTGTTACTGACACTATACCAGTGACTTCTCAAGTTGATGTTACAGAAAACATTGCAGCACTTGTTGGGCTGCAGTGAGGGTTGATGTGTGTGAGAAATAATGGCGAAAGGAAGGTGCCATCTTCCCAAGCCTATATTCTCCTTTCTGTGGCAATGGTAAGAACATTGATTTTGTTTGCTCCGCACCAGTCACTGTGTCACCTGCATCAAGCACTGTCTCAGCCCAGATCTACAAAGTTAGAAGGTGATGAAATGGGCTTCAAATCTGGATATCTAGAAAGTTCTTATTTGCTGGGCAGTGGTGGCGCACTCCTTTAATCCCAGCACTTGGGAGGTGGAGGCAGGCAGATTTCTGAGTTCGAGGCCAGCCTGGTCTACAGAGTGAGTTCCAGGACAGCCAGGGCTACACAGAGAAACCCTGTCTAGAAAAACAAAAAAACAAACAAATGAAAAAGAGTTCTTATTCATTGCGCCACTATCTTAGTTATTAGTTCATGAGCAGAACATATTTCTCTTTTTAGTTCCACGGCACGCCACATTCTCTCCTCTTGTAAACATATAATCGAATTATAACTAAAATCAATCAAGACAACTAATTTTCAATACACAATGAATATTTTAAGGGGACTTCAAACCTCATAAGACCCCATAATCTATTAGGCCATTTTAGCAATTTATAATCATAGCCTATAAAAAATGTTAGGAGTAACAATTTGGCCTCATTATTTCAACCATTAGAGATTTCTTGCATGATAATTGGCTCATACAGCTATAGTCTAATTTAATTTATTGACAAATACCTAGTATTTATATTTCATGGATATCCTTTTAATTATTAAGTCACTACATCTTGGGAAAAAATATAATTTTGTTACAAGGCAAATGTTCTTTATGTTGACATCTCTAATGACATTTTAAAAGTGTATGAGGATAAGATTATCTAGGTTTCAAAGATGAAATTTGTTGCACTTTGCTAAAGATTTTTTTTCAGAAAAGAAATACTTTACATGCTATTTAGTATTGAGACAGATATAGTATTTAGTATTAGACAGATATAGTAATTATCACGGTGATTAAGGATAGAAACTGAGCACCTGGGGCTGGAGAGATGGCTCAGCGGTTAAGAGCACTGACTGCTCTTCCAGAGGTCCTGAGTTCAATTCTCAGGATCCACATGGTGGCTCACAACCATTTGTAATGGGATCGATCAGATGCCCCCCTCTTCTGGGTATGTGTGAACACAGATCACTTGTATACATAAATAAATAAATAAATAAATAAATAAATAAATAAATAAATAAGTGAAAGAAGAAACCAAGTGCATACCTGTACACTTTAACTTAGAGTGTCTAGAATTACTAACCACCTGCATATATAATTAAAAATAACAATATATTTCTAAAATTTATTTTATTATTTTAAAAATAATTTTTTAAAGGTGAGATTAAAGAAATAAAATCAAATACAAGTTCGTGGTAAGATAGAACTAATCATACAGTTTTGGGGGCACAGAACAAAATCAAAATGAGGGGTTCCTTGCTCAAAATAACCAGAGCCTGTAACGGTGGCATCCATCTGCAATCGCAGCACTCTGCCATGACAACTAAGGGGATGTACAAAAAGATCTCGTCTCAATTACATAACTAAAACAAATGGAGAAAAATAGAATCTCAATACTACAATGTCAGGAGGACACGGCCTTTCCTAGACACTGGACAAGTCTGTGGAGGCTTCCGAGGCAGGAGGGACAGAGAGGACCTGAAATGCCACATGGAAACGCTATGCCATCTGCAGAGGTTACTGGAGAGTGCCAGTCCTTTGTGCTTGGGCTCAGTTTGCCACCTTATTTTACACTCCATGGAAAATGATCCTAAGGGTAACTTCATCTTGCAAAAAGACGTGCAGGTCCAGCTTCAGAAATCAGATTTTAGGCCCTCAGGAAGGACTCACATGCTGAGAGTAGGCGGATGCACCCCCCATCTTCCCTTCTCCTGGTGTTGTGTCAAGTTTAGGAAGACAAATACAGACCATAAGGATGCTGTTTCCTAGCACAGGTCTGAAACCATAAAGCTAATCTAATTGGGCTTTGCACTACATTGAATTAAACTCTTAATTCTAATTTCTCCAAATAGGGTTACCGAGGGAACAGGAAGGGAAACTTGGTAACTGAGTTCTACTGGCCAATGGGAGGTGAGAGGGGACAGAAAATTGATTTTGTGCCTGCTGAGGAGCAGGTGAGGCTATTTTGATCTGTCGTGCATAAGTCTGTTTCTTTGTAAGGAGACAAAGGCGTTTCTGGTAGAAACTGTGCTTGGAGGGGTAAGCTGTGTGTTTCCTTGGGGATTCTTTCCATGATCTGTTGATGAGTCGATGTATACTGTCGTTATATACTCCAAGGAGGGGCATCCCAGCCAGACCAGAATCTAGAAAGAAGTGTGCTCTCACTACAGTCTACCGTGTGGCCCTCTCTAGGCTGGAAGACAGTTCTTAGAAGTGGCTACAAGTACTTCTGAGGCTAGGGACCACCCAAGGACCTTAGTGACAGATCCTTGCTCCTTTACATTAGATCTAGATCTATAAATGGGAGGATATCAGTGATATCCGAGTCTGATGAGGGGCCCCAAAAACCTCAATAATAAAGTGCTAAAGGTGGTCTACAGTGCATGCCAGAAGACACAGCAGGTGTTTTCTGAGTTGAGGGCAGCAGAGGAGCCCAGCCTATCACCAGAGCGCTCTCTCTCTCTCTCTCTCTCTCTCTCTCTCTCTCTCTCTCTCCAAGAACAAATGGATCACTAAAATCAGTTATTGAAAACACTCCTCCAATTTTGCCTCAGTATCCCATGTGGGGATTTTGAACAAACATTTCTGGCCAGTGAAGACTTGTACCCAAGTCCACCCAGACTCTCATAACCCACCAAGCAGGTCTACACGATCTGGGATCCCTGGTTGACAGGGGTGAGGAGCCTGGTTTGAACTTGTTTCTAGAACAGGCTAAGTCTTCAAGGCACCAGCTTACCCACAAGCATCAAGGACCTGACTGGTCTGGCCATCTCCACTAGCCTCACTGGGTTTGTCCTCTGCATCAGGGACAACAATTAGCTGCATAGCCAGACCAGAAAGTGTTCCAATGGCTCCCCCTGCTGTCCACATGTCCTACTACATGCAGTTACAAAAGGAAGTACTCTCAAATGACCCCTTTTGAAATGATAGTTTTTAAACTATCTTGTTGTCTTTCAGTGTCTCTCGGTCAGAACTTTGGTATGAAGATGGCTACCTTTGGTTACAAGGGCAGAGCCTCATGAATGAAATTAGGGGCTGAAGAGGTTAGGGAGATGCTCAGTGGGGACGCTTTCCTGCACAAGCATGAAGAATGTAGGTGCATGTTCCTAGCACCTACGGAGACAGCAGACATGTGTGTCAACTACCCTATAATTCCAGAATTCCTGTAGCCAGGCAGGGGAGCCCTGTAGCAAGCCAGAAAGCCAGACTAGACAAATTGGTGAGCTCTAGGTTCAAGCGAGAGGTGATGCCTCAGTACAGAAGGTTGAGAGCAACTAGGGAAGACACTCACGGTCAACCTCTGGCATCTACATGCACACAGGCGTACACGTGAACACTCACGTACACACTGAGGCAGGGCACATGGGGAGGGTGCCAGACACCAGAGACACCAAAGTTCTTCCCTCCCTCTGTGTGGGAGCACGCCAAGGCACTATCTGTGAGGAAGCACACCACATCTACAGGTGTCCTGACCTTGGACTTCTCTGCCTTCAGAACTGCAAGAGGCCCCCCTGTTCTCAGTCCAACCATTCTGTGGTACGTGTTGAGTATTTCTTCTCTAAAGTACTTGGCATTAACAGAAGCGTTTCAGCTAAAGATATTTTTGGAATATTTACACAGATTCAAAGAGGCAAGCCACCCCTAATCCAAAATCTTGAAATGTTCTAAAATGTAAGACTCGTTGGTCTGGACTAACTGGTTTGGGATGTTTTAGAGTCTCACCAAATGGAACCACTCCCAATGCCCCACCTGACACCAGGTATTGTAATTGCTTCTGAGGGCTGGGAAGTTACTCAATCCAAGACACAGAGAAGAAATTATATGTGCCCATACAGTGCACATAAGTGGCATCAAAGAGGCCAGTTAAGGTTGTCTTAGCAAAGGGTGGGATGAGTGGCCACAAGAGCTGGGGCTTCACAGACAAGCAGGAGTATCCTAGGCACCAAAGGGTGTGGGCAAGCTAGCCAGAGAAGCTGCCTGCAGTAGAGCGTGCTGATGACAGCATGGCCCTTGCTGGGACAGGCAAGTATCAGGACTGTAGCTGTGGAGGAATGAACTCAGAGGCAGAGTAAAGTGTGGGAAGTCAGGAAGTATCAGGACACACCGGACAGATGGCTTGCAGAGTGTGTAGGAAAACAGCTAGTATCTGATGTGGAAATTTTTAATTTTGATTTGGGGGTTCTACCCTGCCTTTCACCATTCAGTTCCCAGATAAAAGACATATAACTTTTATTATATATTTATATATTTTTAATATATATATGTACATATTTACCCAATGGCATAATACCAAGTGCAGCCCCCAAGACCTCGTTGCCCCAGAGAAGAGAATGTCCCATGTAGACCCAAGTGACATTATGTGACCTTGCCCCCAAATTATTTCTGATTGGTAAATAAAGATGCCAAAAGCCAAGAGTGGGGCAGAAGAGAGAGGTGGGGGTTTAGGGTTCCTGGGCTTGTGGAGTAGGAGGAGAGCCACAAGGAGGGGAAGACAGTGATGGAGGAGAGAGAAACCGCCCTAAGTTGGGTGAGTCATGGAGATGTGGCCCCGAGGGCCGGCCAATTGGAGTTAGGAGTAGCCCAGATGAAACCTAGTAATAACTCAATGTTATTGATAAAAAAAAAAAATAGATTCTAGCAGCATAGTGGGTAGCTATCTGCCCAGCTCTTGTGCTATTTAAGGCTTGTTGTAAATATAAAGGTTGTGTGTGTCTTTTATCCAGGTCCTAAATAGTCAAAGGCAGAGTAGAAACCCTAGATTAGGATTCGTTTCTACAACAAGTGAATAAAACCATAGGGTTTTATTGTTGTGAAGAGACACCATAACTATGAAGAAAGAAAAACAAAGAAAAACCTTTAATTTGGGCTGGCTTACAGTTTCAGAGGTTCAGTCCATTGTCATCCTGGTAGGAAGCATGGCAGTGTGCAGGCAGACATGGTGCTGGAGGAGCTGAGAGGTCTACATCTTGATCCGAAGGTAGCAGAAAGAGACTGTGCTACACTGGGTATAGCTTGAGCATATGAAACCTCAAAGCTCACCTCCACAGTTACACACTTCCTCCAACAAGGCCACACCTCCTAACAGTGCCATTCTCTACGGGCCAAGCATTCAAACACATGAGTCTGTGGGGGCCATACCTATCCAAATCACCGCAGCTGAGGAGGCGGAAGGAACTGTAGAAAGAGCTCCTCTTCTCCAGGAATCCACCCCTCTCATCCTCCCCAGCTGGAGATTGATATCCACCAGGGGATCCTGTTATGGTTGGGATCTCAGATCTCTGAGCAGCCAGATACTGAAGGTTTTATTACCAGCCTGTGGTCCTCCAGTCACGTCCTTAAGCTTGTGCCCTTAAATGGGATACTAGTGCCGCCTTTCTTTGCTTCTTGGCCATCCTCCTCAGCCACACGTGGCCTTCACTATGATCTGTTTGACCACACTTGAAGCCATGGGGCCAGACGATGATGAACTGACTGACTATTCCAAGTCTAAGCCCTCATCTTCCTCCAGCTTTGTACTTTATGTTCTTTGTCACTGTGACAGAGACTAACACTGAGCATCTCTGCATCTTCTGGTGGGGCGTAAATGTTGATTGCCCCTTCCAAATAACGAGGGAGGAAAAGCACAGGCTCTTGAGTTAGACCAATTTGGTTCAAAAACAATTCCATTCCTTACAAGTGGTGTGATATTGAATGAACCAGTCACATTCTCTTCAATAGAAATTGTTCCAAGTCCATAGGATTATTTTGATTAGGCAATTTTTTAAAAAGTCAGTGATTGTCCAGGTCTTGCTCCCTGGGCCACCTATGGTCAGCAATGCAACTTCTTACATGTTACCAAGACCTGCTAAGTCACTCAGGACTGAGGCCAGCAATATTTCAACATGTTATCTCTCATGCATGTCAAAGTTTGAAAAAATGCTGATTAAAGTAATTGTTTCTTCATCCTGGTTGGTTTTTTTTTTTTTTTTTTTTTACAAGCCTATATTACTTTGGCAATGTGGGGGAAGAACAATGGGTGCCTAGCTGGCCTCTGCTCCAGTTCCTCTGTTGTTTTGTTCACTGCATACATAGGCACATGGGTAGTCAGGGTTTGAGATGAGTATATATAAAACTAAGATTTGGGGTTGTAGGAACGGCTCTGCAGTTAGGAGGGCTTGCTGCTCTTGCAGAGGACCTGAGTTTGGTTCCCAGCATGCATGTAACTCTACCTCTAAGGGATCCAATTTCATTTCTGGCTTTTGAGGGTATCCCATACAGGTACATAGAAAAACAAAAACAAATCATTAAAAAAAAAATCTGAGTTCCATACTCACTGTGTACACATAGACTTGACTTCTGTGGAGCAGCCTTCTCCACAAGTCAGAGTATAAATATCAAGGGGCTGGTCTCTGATCTTTCCACCCATTACGTCATTTTATCCTCAGAGATATCCTACAAAGTTTATACTTCTAGTATAAAAATGAAGAAGCTTCGGTCAAGAAACTGCCCAAGGGCATGGTCCCCAAGACCCAGGGCTAGGATTCAGACACAAGTGCACCAGCTTCAGGACCTGCAAGGTCATCTTACCGCATTCCTTACAAGCTCTCTTGAAGATTAACAAGCCTTACTGAGCACGCTGATCCTCAGGTCCTTGCTGTTCGCCCTCCAGTCTGGGCTGGCTGTCAGATATTAGTGTTTCTGCCGTGTGACCTCAAAGTGGTGATTTAGATCAGCTTGTGGGAGGCAGACAGATGAAACTTGTTTTAGAATGTGTGATTAATCTAATTTCAGAATCTGCTGCATATGGAGCGATTTATTTTCGTTGACTCTGGAAGTTCTTTCCTAACTCAGACATCACTGGGAGAAGCAACTGATGGAGAAGTCAGGGTCTTTCCTTTGTTTCCTTCCCAGAATGGCCTTCATATCCTGCAGCTTACAGGCCGTGGGAACAGGCCTCCACAACTGCCAGGAAGTAGGTGCCAGGCGCTGCTCCTAGCATTTGGCCTGACAGGTGAAGCCGACCTCAAATACTGCTGCCATGGATAAGGGACAGTGCCAACTAAGCATTCAGGCAGTTGTTACGTAGCGCCTGGATGTCTTTGTTACAGAAATGCACTTCAAATCTTCATTCCTGTTTTCAGATTTTGTTTTTCTATTTTAAAATGGAGAAAGTAAGTTTTCAAGAGGTAACTTCAGGGACTGGAGGCACGGCTCAGCAGTTAAGGGCAGGGGCTGCTCTTCCAGGGGTGCATGGCTGGTTTCACAGCACACATATGACCACACACCAGCAGCAGGGGCTCTGACACCTCCTACTGTCCTCTGTGGGGAGCAGGCATGCGAGAGGTGCAGACTTAAATGCAAGCAGGAAACGTGAACACATAAAGAAAACTTAAAAATAATTTAAAAATTGCACTGACTTTCCATAACTTTAGATTGACATTATTAAGAAGAAAGTCAACGTGGAAGGAAAGTAGTTTGACAAAAGGTGCTCTTGTTTTAAGTCTAAGTGTGAGGATATACGCTAAAACATGATGGCAGAGTGGGTATCATAGGTGGTGGAAACAGCAACTTGTACACTTGATATTCTGCAGTGTCTACCTGCCATGCTCCCCTAACGCTGACCTGATTACTGGAGTAAAGTAGTCCTTCCCAGTAGCACCCGGCGCTCCTTGGTTAGTGGATTTGTTCTGACTGATTTCACGGTAAAAACATTTTTCTTCAGAGTAAAGCTCTGTGGGGCCACTTGATGTTAGCCTTGCTCTTCAGGTCTATGGAAACACTCCCTGCCTCGGTCTTTGAGCCCACATTTCTGTTGACCCAAGGAACCTACTCTAACACCCGCCTTAGGCCTCAGGAAAGAAGTTGGGAATCCTTTCCTTCTCGAATACTGGCAGGTTTCAGAATGGCCTCTGAACATTTTGAAATTGGCTTAGAAGGGCCAGGGCCGAGGCTGATCTAGAGACAGAAAACTCAAGGAGTGATTGAAATTCCAAAGCAGCAGAGCCAACCTCCAGGCTAAGGTGCACACATACCTGTGAGAAGATAGATATTTGATAAAAGCAGCAGTAGCTCTGAGAAATGAGTGCTTAGGGCAGGGATGGTGGCACTCGCCTTTCCTCGGAAGCAGAGACCAGACCAGTCCAACAGCCAAAAACAATAATGGAAACCTGTCCAAGGCTCAGAGTCCCCTGGTCTGGGAACAGTGCTGGCCTGTGTGCACTTTACCACTCACTGGGTGACCTTTCATCTCTTCTTCCCCTCTGCTCCAAGGTGGTAGAAATTTGGGGGGCATTGAAGATTTTAAAAGCAAAGCAATACCAAGTGTCTGACACAGCAGATTATCAGTCTCTAAGCACAGGTCCTGACAATGTGATGAAGGTGCAGACTGAAAGACGGAGCGGGCATTGATACATGCCAAGCTGAGGTAAGACCGCAGAACTGAGACCAGCCCATCCCTCTTTAGCTTAGCACGGAACTGGATTACATCAGCAAGAGCTGTTCGGGATAACTCTAACAAGATGAAAGTATTTCTGCCACAATTTGCATACTACCATTACATGTGTATGGCCTACATATTTGGGATTTTCTAAGAATTGCTTGAGAAAGGGCTTGTTTTCAGTCAGGCCTTGCAAAGGTTTAGATGTTGACTTCCCAGAGACATAAAGTCAACTAAGTTAGTCAACAGGGAAGACTTGTCTTTATATTTTTACTCAGTGCTCTTAAAGCTAGATGCTTCTGTCTCTTCTACTTAGTTATATTTGCCCATCTTAAGAGTCACTAGAAATTTTTTTTAATGGCAGGGTCTCACCATGTAATGCCCTGAAATTTGCAATGTGGACCAAACTGGCCTTGAACTCTGAGATCTGCCTGTCTCTGCTCCCGTGTGAGGATTACAGGTATGCACCATCACGGCCATCACATCCTGCTCACCGGTTCCTAAGCGGGAAGAAGGTCACATATTTTTATTCTCATCTGCTCCTCTGACCCTCTGGCAGTAAGCATGCTTGGCCCACATGGTAACATAAGAAGCATATATTATTCTGATTTTTAATACTTCATATTAATTTCTCTCCCTGTCACTTTGAGAAAATGCCTGACGGAGCCACTTGAGGGAGGCTGGCTTGGTCTCAGCGTCAGAGGGTACAGTCCATCACAGTGGGGAAGGCATGATGGCTGGAATGAGGCGGTCTGTGGTGAGCTGCAGGCCTCTCTGCTCACATCTCAGCAGATTGGGGAGCAGATAACGGGGACTGAAGCCGGATTGAATGGAACCCTCAAGGCCTGTTCCTAGTGGCCTACATCAGCCAGTTAGACCTCCATGCCACTGTGGTTTCACAACCTCCCACAGCAGTGCTACCAAATGGGGAAAGGGGTTCCACAAACAAGCCTGAGAGGAATGTTTTATTTCTAAACAACTCACCTCAGGTACTAACATTACTTTGAGAGTCTGGTTGAAAAATCTGCCATTTTTCTGACTCCACCTTTGTCTTTAGTTAGGTTTTTATTGCTGTGAAAAGATGCCATGACCAAGGCAACTCTTATAAAAACATTTAATTGGGGCTGGCTTACAGTTCATTCCATTGTCATCATGGTAGGAAGCAGGCAGCATCCAGGCAGACATGACACTAGAAAAGGAGCTGAAACTTCTGCATCTGGATCCAAAGGCAGCCAGGAGAAGGTGGTCTTCCAGGCAGCTAGGAGGGTCTCTTCCATACTGGACAAACCTTCAAAGCCCACCCCCACAGTGATACAGTTTCTCTAACAAGGCCACATCTATTCCAAAAGACCACACCTAATAGTGCTACCTCCAACATGCCAAGTATGCGCAAACTCCTGCAACCTCAGACACCCATTCAGGACTAGAGAAAGAATTTACATAGTGAACAAGTTTCCCAGGTGGTCATGTAGTAGATGATTTTAAAGCTTAAATATGATGAGTGATGTCCAGAATCATAAACCTCAACAAAACCTCAGTGCGTTATTTCCTGCCTTACTATATAAACTTGGATTTGAGAAGCATATTTTCGGATAAAGAAACCATACAAATGCTTGCTCAGCAGGTAAAAATGCTAGTCTTGTGTAAACCTGATGGTCCAGGTATAAAGCTGGCCATGTCACCACATTGTCAGAATCCCTAGCACTCTTACTGCAAGACAAGAGGTACAAACAGGAGAGATGCAAGCAAGGATGTAGGCCAGCTAGCTGAGTGTGCATGGTGAGGCAGCAACAGTAAGAGAGACCGTTTAAATAAAACATGGCGGAAGAACGGACTCCTGACAAGCTGTTCTCTGATCTTCACAAGTGCCATGGCAGACCCAAGCTTGCACACAAACACATACACTTTTTTTCTGAGACAGAAGTCTCACTCTGTAGTCTAGGTTGGTTCAACTCACAGCAACCCTGCTTCCCAAATGCTGGCATTACAGGAATGAGCCCCTGCACCCAATCCTAATTTTTACTCCTCCTCAATTCCTGTAATAGGTTATCTTCAAATCTATACTAAGGGAATATTTCAGCTTAGTCTCACTCCATCCCCAAATCCCTTTTTCCTCCCTAAATCATGTTTTGTATGGCTTCTGCTGGAAAAGTAGGTGTTAAGTGGACAAAGACCAATCTGTGTTTGTGAGCTTTAATAACACAACTTTTGGAATTGTTTCTTTTCTCCATCTTTGAAGACTTACTTTTGTACATGGTATGTCCATGTACATGAATGCCAGGTGGGTGTACCATGGTGTCTTGCTTAGGACAGGGCCACCTTGTTGCTTACCACTGTGGTGCCTTACTGGCTGAGCTGCAAGCTTCCGAGGTTCTCCCAACTGCCTCCCAGATAGCAGCAGGATCACTCCAGCATGCACCGGAGACGCTCACCACCATGCCTGGCTCTTCATGGGTTCTAGGGCCCCAACATCAAGCCTCATGCTGAGACAGTGAGTCATCTCCCTGGCTGCTAAGTTTCTCAACTTAATAGTTTACCCGTTTTACCTCATCAAAAATTACACAGATAGGACAGGAATAGGTAAATTTAGGAAATATTTTCCTTTCAGTCCCAAAGGAGCCCTTCACAACTGTAACATATTTTACCCCAGAATACTATAAAAAAAAATGGTTTAGCAGGTAGACAGGCCTAATGACCCAAGTTCAATTCCTCCAACCCACCTGCTGGAATGATAACCCCTGTGGTCTGTTCTCTGACCTCCACATGTTGTTCACAATATAATTAAAATTTAAAATAATTTTTAAAAACATGTTTAATGAAGCTGGGCAGTGGTGGCACACACCTGTAATCCCAGCACTCTGGGAGGCAGAGGCAGGGGGATTTCTGAGTTCGAGGCCAGCCTGGTCTACAGAGTGAGTTCCAGGATAGCCAAGGCTACACAGGAAAACCCTGTCTCCAAAAAACCAAATCCAAAAAAACATGTTTAATGGCTGTCACCTAAAACTAAGAATCCTAAAATCTTCAAAAAGAGAAAGATTACCAGGGCTGGAGAGATGGCTCAGTGATTTGGAGCACTGACTGCTCTTCTAGAGGTCCTGGGTCCAATTCCCCAAAACCACATGGTGGCTCACAATCATCTGTAATGGTATCTGATGCCCTCTTCTGGTGTGTCTGTAGACAGTGATGTTTACTCACATACACAAATAAAACTTAAAAAAGAAAAAGGTTACCCATGTACTGATATCCAAATTTATTTGAAGAGTTAGCTTTCCTGCCCCAAAACTTATGCATACTGGCTTGGAACTGTCTGTAGCCCAGAAAGCCTCAGACCTGCAGTTTACCCTCCCAGGTGCTGGTATTAAGGTGTGAGCTACTAGAACCTGGTAACTATTATACCTGGTATATTCCTGGTAATAATGAGTCCAACTGATTTTTTTTGGGGGGGTAAATAATCCAATCCAATTTGGATTAAAAATATGTGTGTGGGGGTGGGGTATGGGGCCTGGGAGCATGAGCTCAGGAGCCTTTCAGAGACCACAGGTGTTGGATCTTGACTGGAGCTGGAGTTATAGGTGGTTTTGAGCAGCGTGTGGATTTGGGTGTGGGTGCAGGGAAGTGAGCTCAAGTCTTCTGAAGACTATTCACTCTCTCCAGACTTTAAACATATTATAAATAGGACTTTTGCTTTTGCAGTGTTAATGATCACACTCCGGTCTTCTAGCATGCTAAGCAAACACTATCATTGAGCCACACCTTTTAGCCCAGCAAATGAAGGTTTTTAAAATGAAGGTATCTATCTAGTAGTTTGTTGTTTAACCTGTCAGCAACCCAAGTTAACCAAACAGTGTGACATTATTTGTAATTTAACCAAATTACATTTTCATACATCATGAACCATGGTTTTATCTGGCAAAATGACCTAAATTAATCGTGGCAAATTTAGTTTTCAGGCATAAAGAAGAGTTAACTGTCACTTTACCACTGTAAAGCGCAACAAGCAATAGCTATTCAAAAGCACAGTGTTAGCTGGGTGTGTGGTGGTACAAACCTACAATCTCAGTAGATGGGAGACAGGCAGAGATCTCTGGGTTCAGGCCAGCCTGTTAAAGAGCAAGCAAATTTCAGGTCAGCTGGACTACACAGCGAGACACACATCTCAAAACAAAAATTATGTGTTTAGTCATTAAAAATAACAAAGATAATCACTAAATAGGATCAGTGAAAAATAAGTATCAGTTCTGTACCAATGCAAGACAAAATATACTTTATTTTGACAGCAATGCACATGGTGCTGTAGGTAAGGCATGCGACTAGAAATCCGCACCACAGGCCAGTGCAGAAACCAGTTGAAATAAATATTAAGTCTTGAAGTTTCATTCAAGTTGACGACAGAGTTGTGTTCACTCACTGGAAATGCAGTATTATACTATCCCTGCTCAAGACAACCATGCCATTCACTAAGAGTGCAAAGCTAAGTATAAGAAGCTTTACTGTAATCAGAAATTACTTTTAATGTCAATGACCGAAAGTTTCACTTGTTCAACTCAGGCAAATTTCCTTCAAAGACGACTTGGAAACTGAACATACAAATATCCATCTGTTCACTTGTATAACTAGATGATTTCACTGCCCTGTCTAACCCACCAAAAGCAACTCTCATGTTTGCCTAAAAATAGTCTAGATAAAGAAGCATATTCTAATACTTTGTAATGTCATAAATTTATGGCGGAAGTTGAGTCAAATCCGGCCTCTTTCCAAAAGGGTGTGTTATCATGTCCAGCTCAAATGCAATAGCTGAACTAAGGAAAGATGTGAAATAATGACCCAAGCAGAGACCCAGTCCTCTGATGAAATTGTTAGCGCCACAGACTTGTCAAAACCATTTCACAATGTGGGGGGCTGAAACACTTTGAAGCAACTTTAGAAAAGCTTTTAGAAAAGTTGCTTCATTTCCCTATTTTTTAGAACAGATGCAGATTAGCAGTGTATATAAGAATGCACACTGATTCTGCTCAACTGTTTTCTAAACATAATACTGTTTAACCAGCATGCTTTCACCTACACAAATACCTTATACATAGTCAATATAGCTTATGTCTGAGAAGAATCACTTTAACCACTAAGAAAATCACTTATCAAACTTTTGCTCTCTTATTAGATATTTTTAAAAGTAACACAGGACCAAAGCATCCAACTACCACTTTATTTATATTACTATGCTTAAGTTACATGGGAAAGACAACCAAGCAGTTCTGCCCCATATCAGAAAGTTTCCAATCAACACCAAGTCCATGGTGACAAGGAACTAGGGATGGTGACATCTGTGGGTCAAGACTGACAAGGAAGAATGGGTTCTGGTGCTACAGTTCCTCTCCAACAAGAATATGGCACACTGGCCAGCACAAGCCACGCTAACACTGAGCCTCCAGCGCTGGGCACAGATTCGGATCTCTTCTTGAAGCTAGCAAATTAAGTGAAATAACTGGGTTAAAAAGAAATTTTTAAATGAAGCCCAAATAAATTTAAAAACCATGCTCTTGACATATTCTCCACTCAAAATGTACACAAAACACTCCTTTCACTCTAAGGACCCCAATTTTTTCCCTCACATAGCCCACCATGTAGGTACAAACTCTTCTGCCTCAAGAACACAGGGAAAAAATAAACAGCATATGCATAAAATTCTGTCTACAAACTGCTTTTGGATGGAAAATACAAAATTAAAAAGAAAGAAAGAAAGAAAGAAAAAAAAGGTTCCATCTTAGATTCTCACAACCTCTTGTTCCGTAGTTCATGAATCCGACTCTGATGCTAAGGTGACAGTGTATGTAAGGAGATTTTTGTTTTCAGTGAAGGAGACCTGGGAAAAGATGGATTTATCTTTTGTCTTCAAGAGTTATCAGATGGTACATGCTCTTCAAAGCCTTCACTCTCTCGAACTAGTGCACGTTCCAGGATCACACGGCCTTCCTTATAACGCTGGCTGTCTTCAGTAGCAAACTCATAGATCCATCCCAGTTTGCTATTGCAGTTTTTGCAGCTCACATCTCGAACCATGTGGCGGCCAGTGAGCATGACCCGATCTTGAACTTCACTGTACTGCAAGTTAACTACCTAAAGAACATACAACAATCTCTTGTAAAGTCATGTAAGTTAGCTGATAATTGTAACAGTAAGTACATGTGTGAGCAATTAAGTACTACAGAGCCGAGCATGCCCATGACCCCAGTGTGGGAAGGCCAAGGCAGGTTCTCCTGTATTTGAGGAGAGAGCAGCGCCTTACTACACACTGAGATCTCCTTGTGTGTGTGTATGTATGTATCAAGAGAGCTAGCCGGGCGGTGGTGGCGCATGCCTGTAATCCCAGCACTCTGGGAGGCAGAGACAGGTGGATTTCTGAGTTCGAGGCCAGCCTGGTCTACAGAGTGAGTTCCAGGACAGCCAGGGCTACACAGAGAAACCCTGTCTCGAAAAAACCAAATCCAAAAAACAAAAAAACAAAAACAAAAACAAACAACAAAAAAACCAAGGGAGCTTTTTTAAAGGCTTATTTAATTTTATGTGGATGAATGCTTTGCCTACTGGTATACATTGTGTATTGGGTGGCTATGAAGGACAAAAGGTATTGGGGTCCTGTGAATCTAGAGTTAGAGATGGTTGTGAGCCACCATGGGAATTCTAGAAACCAAACTTGGGCTACTGCAAAAGCAACCAGTGCTCTTAACTGTTGAACCAGCTTTCTAGCCCCCAATCTAACGCAACCTTTATGTAGTACTGGACAAGCTCATGTCTTCCCATGTATACTTCTGATTGTACGAAAGAAAAAGGTCTGAAATTGAAGATATGAGATATAAGCTTGGGTCTAATTTTTAACTCTGCAGTGAGTGTAAATAAGATACTCAAAGAACTTGTTGGAGCACCACTGTTCCATACTATCTTATGTGTTTATGAAAACTTTATATGGGACTGGCTAAGCTACCACGAATCATACGTTAGTTTCCTAGTAAATTCAAAGATAATGAAAACAGGAATTGAATTCTAAAATAACCTGTGGAGAATTTCTAACCATTCTAAATACTCAAGAAATCCTCTATGCTTTATTTTCTTCTAAAAGATCAGTAAATGTGTCCTTGTTATATGGTCTTAATTCAACTATTTAACTTTTGACACTGTAACATGAAAATCAGAGGCTATTAGTGAGTGAGCAAGGCTAAAGATTGCATTAACAGGCAGCTGCTCTGCCCCAGCGGTGACCCCTCTCTGTAAAACGTCAAGGGGATACAGCATTGTCTCTGAGACGCTTCTTTACTCAGAGCAGAGGAATGTCTGCCAGTGAAGTTTATCTGACCTTCTGAAAACAGTCATTTCAAACAACATCTGGCTGGGTGGTGCTGGCCCATGCCTTTAATCCCAGCACTCGGGAGGCAGAGGCAAACAAATCTCGGTGAGTTTGAAGCTAGCCTGGTCTGCATAGAGAGTTCTAAGACAGGCGGGGCTCCACAAAGAACCCTGTTCTCAAGGTGGGGAAAAAGACTAGATTTGTGTCCTAGCCTAGAAGACTTGGAAGTTAAACTGTGCTAAGTTCAGGGTGCACAATCACATCAACATCAAAATGTTTTCATTTCAGGGCCAAGCAGACTACAGATGCGTATCTGCAAATCTGTAAAGTTTCCTTTTGGTAGACCAAAGAAGCCAAATGATAACCAGAAAGCTTACTGGAGCACGAGTTATAGCAAGAGAAGCTAGTTAGATTCATGTTCAACAAATAAGTACAATAGCCGTCTCTGAATAAATCAGTAACATACAAGGGAAAGAAAATGGCCGTCTTAGCCTATTTCCAAATTCCGTGAAGTGACTAAAGTTTTTAAATTGAACAGTTCCCAAAGAAACAGACACCTCTCCTTTTTATGGTTGTGAGCCTAGCCTTTAACAGCTGAGCCATCTCTCTCCAGCCCAACACCTCTCCTTTTTAACTGCTATTTTGAGACAGCCTCACTGTGTAGCTGAAGCTTGCCCAACTGGCCTACAATCCACTGCTTTTCCCAGGCTGGTCTCCTGGTCTCCAGTTCGTGGCCATCTTCCTGCCTCAGTTTTTCCAAGCACTGGGATTAGAGACAGAAGCTGCTAATACACCCTGCTTCTCTTCTTCTAATACATTATAAAAAGGCTTAATAAAAATACATTTTAGGCTTTATAAAAATAAGTAAAATAAAATCATGTTCTATAATGTATACCTGAAATCCCAATCAGAGACAAGGTAATAACCAATCTTCTGTAGGTTTTGACCACAACTCTGATATTTTCTGCTATCTAAATTCTCAGAGAACAGACTCAGGGAATATAGCCACTGAAGACATGCAAGAATCAAGTTTTCTCCACCAACCTTGTTAAAAAGAAATGCTCTACCAGTGGCGCCTGTGAACCGAGTAGAGATGAGTTCTGAGCGATTGGTCAGGATTGTATCACAGTTTGCACAAGAAAACAGACGGGTACCACCGATATGATCAAGAAAGATTCTGCCCATTTTGATAGCTGAAGTTCTAAAAACCTAGAACAAATAGAAAAGTGACACATATTATTTTAAAAACTTGTAGCAGTTATTGGGGGAGGTGTTACAGGTTACTTATATACTGAAATATGTTTTTTCCTAGTACCTGCTGGATGAACTATCCAACTTGAAATGAAGGGATTCATAGTTCACACACTGAACAAATAAATAGGACACCTCAAGTTGTTAGGAGTCATAAATATGCTTAGTCAATACCAAGAATGGTTATCACTTCTCTTTTAGTTAGTAAAATAACATATTTATAAGGAAAATAACATATATATGTAGCACAGATGGGGGACAGAGAGATGGCTCAGTGCTCTTAGAGCACTTACTGCTCATGTACAGGACCTGGGGTTGATTCCCAGCATCCATAAAGACTCAACTGTTACTAGACTGTAACTCTAGTTCCCGGTGATCCTATGCCCTCCAAAGGCACAGGCTTACATTCAGATAAAATACCCACATACAGAAGCTTGGAAAAAAGCTAGCATAGTGCCACTATTAAATCTACATTTTGAGCAGATGATATGTAACTTAAGGAAATACACAGAGGTAAGGAGTACAGGTGGGGTGATCAGATAAGAGCAGATGAACTTGCAATTCAAAACAAGAAAGGGCTGGGAATATAGTTCATTGGAGGAGCACTTGCCTAAGTAACTGGAAGCCCTGAGTTCTATCTAGGCCAGCACCACAAAATAAAAACAGAACAAAACAACAAAACAAACAATAACACCCACATACCAAGGGGGACCTGAACACATGGGCCTATGGTCACTGGGTTTACTGACCACTGTATAGGACAACAGCACTAACTTCACTCAGTAAGTTTGAGTCTAAAATCTATGACGCACTTACTTTAAAAGTCACCAAGTCTGGGAGGTTTCACCTTCCTCACTCAACCCAAACAAGTTAACAGGTCAAAGGTTGCAGCTATTACATAATAGTAGCTGGAATCCAGTTCAACAAACTCAGGGACAAAGTTCTTCCATTACACTCTACTGCTTCTCCCAAAGGAAGGGGCACAGTGTAGACAGACCTAGCTATCTTAGAGGCTAGAGCAACCAGGACAGAAAAACAAGAAATTTTACTGATTACTGTTTGGATAAATTCTAGAAACACTAAAATGCTCACCTAACAAAGTATTGAAACAGGTCTCTGAAACCAGGGTAACTCACACTTGAGTATTTAAAGAGTTACAAGAGGCAACAGATTCAACCCTTAAATCTACTGCAACTTGTTTCTACCAAATTATTTTTAAACCTCTAGATATACTCAAAGAATATATCAACGGTTTCATTTTCAAGGGTTTCTGTATACTATCCGTTCCTGTGTTTCAAATGTTTAATAACATGTTAAAATGGTGACTAGAGCTGATACAGCTGTCCTTTTAAGGAGTTGGAGGAGGGGGATCCAGACGGTTACTTTCATGACTAATTAATAAGGAAACTATTTCTTAGATTTCTGAACTTTTCCAGCCTTTAGGCAACTGCCCTGTCAATACGAAGGGTCATTCTTAAGGGAGGAAGGAACACAGGATGGAAATAAGGTGAATGGATGAAGCCATGTATAACGACACATTTGAAAATGTCACAATGAAATCTATGATAACCAAAAATATTAATTAAAAAGGGGGAACTAAGGCTAGGCTTGGTGGTGCACGCCTTTAATTCCAGTACAGCCAAGGCTACATCAAGTCTTTAAAAAAAAAAAAAAAAAAGCAAAGCCATGATGTGTACATGTAAATTCAACACCAGACTTAAGCTGTGGTCAACTGACTTTCGGGCAATGGTTGCTGCTTACTTTTAGTCCTTAAGCACATTACTTTTCAAGATCCTACATACACATACCCAGAAACTAATTTAGGGCCTACTAAGGTGAATCTATTAGCCCAGAAATATAAGCAGTGAACAAAACTGATAAATTTCATTTGAACTGTATGCAAGCTTTGATTAATTTTAAAAAGTTGAGCTGATACTTAAGATTTGGGAAGCTAGAGTTAGTGATATACCAAGATAATCTTGGTAGTCAAGAGTCAGAGCCCTGCCGTGCGGTGGTGGCGCACGCCTGTAATCCCAGCACTTGGGAGGCAGAGGCAGGCGGATTTCTGAGTTCAAGGCCAGCCTGGTCTACAAAGTGAGTTCCAGGACAGCCAGGACTACACAGAGAAACCCTGTCTCGAAAAAACCAAAAAAAAAAAAAAAAAAAAAAAAGAGTCAGAGCCCCAGGGAAACACAATTTTCAGGCCAGCTTAGTTTTTTTAGTGAGTACCAGACCAATCTGGACTACAGAAAAAGACCCTGACTTGAAACATAAAATGTGGGGGAGCAGGGCTAGGGATGTACTTCAGTGGAAAAGTACTCACACAGTGTGCCTAAGGCCCTAGAGTCGCTCCTTAGCACCACAAATAAATTCTAGGTGACTGGACAGAGGACCCTATGTTCAGCTCCCAGCACCCACAACAGGAAGCTCATAACTTACTGTAGATCCAGTTCCAAGGGCCCTGATACTCTTTTCTGGCCTCCATGGTCACTCATACATATGACTGACCAACACACACATACATTTTACAAAAATAAAAATTTGGAGCAGGAGAGATAAGGCAGTGGTTAAGAGTACTTACTTGGCCGGGCGGTGGTGGCGCACACCTGTAATCCCAGCACTCCGGGAGGCAGAGGCAGGCAGATTTCTGAGTTCGAGGCCAGCCTGGTCTACAGAGTGAGTTCCAGGACAGTCAGGGCTATACAGAGAAACCCTGTCTCTAAAAAAAAAAAAAAAAAAAAAAGAGTACTTACTTATTGATCTTGCAGAGGACTCAAGTTTAGTTCTTAGTACCTATGACACTAGCTCCAGATCTGATATCGATATCTCTTATAGCCTGCAAAGGTACCTGCACACATGGGATATGAGCATGTGTGCACAAATGTGTACACATGCACACACACATGAAAACACTAAAAACCTTAAAAGCCAAGTTTGGGTAGAAGCTGCACTGTGAGTGCGTGTACGAATCCGGTACCAGGGAATGCACAACACATTCTCCCATGGCAACTGAGTACTGTTAGGCAGTTTATTATTTCTCTCTATCCCAATTTATTTTTTCATTCTACACTGGTCCTGTTTAGACCTTGTACCACTATTTCAACTTATGACTCAATTAAATAAAGCATTCAACACACATGAGCAATTCTTATGTTTATAATGTAGTATGTATATACGTATATATATTAATTGTTTAACAAAAAGGATCAATAGGCAAGACTTTACAGTTCAGTCATTTAGCTTCAGGTAGTTAGTTTCTGGGATTTGTTTTATAGGTAATTTTCGCTCTTTCAAACAGACATGATTTAACTCCAATAAAATATCATTTCTAGATCGACCTTCGATGCTACTATGGAAGATGCTATAGCACGAAGTGAATGTTATGCACTCTGCCTAGATCATTCTGTCCTTGGTTCAGTGTTACAGAAATAGCTGTGACCAACCATTTGGTACTGAGGGTAAATAGATTTAATACGCCTTCTTTCCTGCTTCAAATTCACTTCTATTTTTTACTCCATCCAAGTATTTCTACTGGCTTCAATTATATGATTCATTATCAAGACTAAAAATATCTAAGACGACCTATATGTTAACTTGATTCCTGATTGTGACTTCTATTTATAAACACATCTGTAACTATAAAATATAGCTTTCTTTGCCAAAAGTTATATTGTCAACAGAAGTAAGCCAAATATTATTTGCTATCAACTCTACATGGTCATTAGATCCCAACAAGCCTTAGCTTTACAAGGCTAAAAAAATTAAAACAGTACTGAAGTACTAAAGCTGACTCAATTACAATCCCACTGTTACATCCTGAAAATCTGTGTCCCCATTATCTTGTACATTGAAATCTAGTCACCAATGTGTGGAATCTGGGAGTAACTGGGTCACGAAAACAGATGGTCAGTACAGGATGCTAATAACCACCTTAGCATTTCTACCACGAAGACACATGTAAAGGGGGGACATCAACCAACCAGAAACTGGCTTTTACTAATACCATTTCTGCCGATGCTTTTTTTCTCTAAACCATGATAAATCCCTGTGATTATAAACCACCCATACTACATTGTTCAGTCACGGGAGCTTGAAAAAAGTCCTGAGGTGGCATTAACAGTGTGAACGCTACCTTAGACTTAAGTATGTATGGGACACTGCATTTGATACATATCATTTAACTGTGGTAATTCTCAAAGTGTGTGTGTGTGTGTGTGTGTGTGTATGTATAAACCCTACCTTTATATGTTCAAAAATACTGACCACATAGCATTTCACAAGTAGCCAGGAAGTCTCTAAGTCTTATTCCAGTTCTCACTTCCCTCATACATAGGGACCAAACAGCTGCTGGAGCCATGTCTCTCAGGTTGACCACAAATTGTCCTCCTCTTATATTCTCTAGTTCAGTGACAATCTAATCATACATTCCATAAAATTAGAAAACTGCAAATGGAACAACACCACTTAAGTGTGTTCCACACACTTAAGTCAGTTTAGGGAACCTTTCCCCTTTTTGTGTTTTTTTTTTTTTTCCCGAGACAGGGTTTCTCTCTGTAGCCCTGGCTGTCCTGGAACTCACTCTGTAGACTAGGCTGGCCTCGAACGCAGAAATCTGCCTGCCTCTGCTTCCCAGAGTGCTGGGATTACAGGAGTGCACCATCACTGCTGCCCGGCTTCATTTGTCAGCTCTTGATCTTAGAGCATAAGCTATTGGGGTTCTGTTCAGGAACATTTCCCCTGTTCCGATGCCACCACCGCCCAGCTCCCCTTTTCCTTTTAAAAATATATTCAAACACTAATTCCACCTAAGACTATCAAGAGTCACGGTGTTCTAATAAATATAGCACATTCTCAGCTAATGCTACACTTGCACTTATGCTACAAAATACAGACAATGAAATACAACTCAGCCAACATCTTCCAAAAACTCTGAAACTGCTTCAAATTCTATGTAATTCAGCTTGATTTTAACTTACAAAATTCCTCCAGCTTCAGCCTCCCAAGTGATGGAAATATAGGCCTATGTAATCATACATGCCTAGGGATGATTCTTACAAAAACCCAAACACCTTAGGGGCTGAGGCACAAGTATTTGAAATTTAGAATCAACCTGAGAAACCAAGTAAAATTCTGTCTTAAAATTTAAAAATTAAAAGCAAAGGGTCATAATCTGAAAAAATGGCTGTGTGTGGCTCAGTGAAAGAACACGTGCATTAATTATGAGGTTCAAATGTGATTCCCAATAATGGTAGTGGGGGTCGACACTAAAATTTTATTGAGCTAATTGTGTGGCTCAGTAGATTTGCTATCATATGAGAGGCCTGTCCTCCAGCTTTAGTGCATCTCCAGAGTTCCAAAAGAAAACAAAATCCATAATAGCATATTGAGAACTACTTCACCTTAAGTACCCCTATGATTTCCTTACAAACGTATCAAGTTGAACCATGACAAACTGGCTTTGCCCACTACATTCTCACAAATCACTCTGCAGCTGGTCACCTCTCCTGGCCTCTAGCACCATACCTAGCTTTCTATTTTTACACCTAAATTATTTTTTACACCTAAAGCATTTCCCACACATACTAATCATTTTAGTTCATTTAGTAGAATCTCCACTCTTCATCTGTCAACATCTGTCAACATCCTTTGTCAACGCTGAAGCACTTTACTGTATTCCACTGCAAAAGCACATCATTTGATACTCTACTATGCTAAATTCCATTTATGGCTGAAATTAAGGCCAAGCTCATAGTATAATGTATGTTGTATTCATGATGCTCCTCCTACTTCAACATTCAGAGCAAAAACCAATACCATATTATTTTGTAAGTGACATAAACAAAGCTCTTCTGGCAGTATGTCTGCAAAAGGCTGAATTATGGGTTGTTTCACAAGCATCTCTCACTCCAGTTCCAGGAGTCTAATGCGGTCTTCTGGCCTCCATCAGGACCAGACACACAGTGGTTAAAACTACATGTAGGCAAAACATCCACACAGAGAATAAAACCCAAACCAAAAGAACAGGGGTTGGCAAACCAAGACCAGCAGCCGAAATTTAGCTCACCTGATTTAACAGCCCACATGTTAAAAATAAAATTCTTTTAAAAGGTTAAAAAGAAAACATCCTATTTTAGTAGTCTGGACTAAAGTCACACTTGTTCTTACCAGGGAAGTTTATCCTGCTTACAAGACACTAAGGTAGGGAAAAGTTCTTCGCTTTCTTTCTTTCTCAGAAAAACAGAAACCTGGCTTATAATCAGGTGTAAAGATCAACAGGAACAACTGACCAATTACTGGAATGCCATTCCCATTTTCTTCATGCATTTTCTGGCTAAATTCAAAGGTTTTCTAAGTTGGGCAGTGGCTTAGGCTTTTGGTCCCAGCATCCAGAGGACTGAGCAAAGAGTGCGGAAAAGTTTAGAGCAGCCAGTGAGTCCCAGTCAAGAAAAGACCCTCAGCTTTCTGTAGCCAGCTGAGTATACTGCTAAGCAACTATATGAAGATCATTCAAATCAATTATACCCAGCTGTGACTCTGCTCCTCCTCCCTAGGGACCCAGACAGTATGGCCTAGATCTAAAGCCAGGTGCTGTTCATAAATTTCAGTTCTCCCTCCCTTCCTTTCTCCCTCAATACCTTTGTAACCTTGGACAGATTACTCTGTTTCCTATGTAAAATGGAGACAGCAGTATCTCTGGAAGAGAATTAAATGAAGATTCTCTATCCTGAGAACACTGCCCTGTATAATGAATGCTAAATAAAGGTCATAAAAGTAGACTCTACATCCCACTTCATTCCTGTCCCACTACAAATGAGGAAGCAGGGTTCAGGACAGGAAAACAGTAGCAAATAACCAGTTTCACTTCTGGTTAATTACAGCCATGTTAAGTACCCAGGTAATAGAAATTATAAACAGAACAAAAGCTAGAAACCTAAGATTTCAATTCTTAGTGTCTCAATTCTAGGTCTTAAAATAGGTATCTGCCCTCCTATAATTAATAATCCAGTTTGGTCTCAATCCTGGCAAATGGCTTTAGCTTAAGGAGGCACCACTTCCTAGCTCTAAAAATACCAGGGAGAACAATAGGCATCTATTTGCATTTGGATAGGATCTCCTGGTGGAAAATATACACTTTCGAAAGACAAATCCCCAAGTAAGGAATTATACCTTTGGGGTATTTCCACAAACACCCATCACAGAGTTCCCTCAGACACTGGACAGAGCAGAGGGGGTTTTTCATTATAACAGACAGGGGTTGGGGAGTGGGAGGGGGGAGACAAAGACTGTATAAAGAACACAATATACATGATACACATGGTTCTAGCTTGGGAAGGGGTTACAAGAATCTGCCCCTTCCAGCAGTAGCATGTTTTGATTCTGCTATAATGGATTCACGTGGAAACATGGCTGTATATTTGGTTTTCAGTCTCTTCTCTCTAGAACAAAGGAAAGAACAAAACCCATAAAACTTTGAATAGCTAAGATAATTTATCAGAGCAATAAACATATAATGCTATTGCAGTTTCACAGCAATTTGTAGCAAAATTCTAACAAAAGTTACTTGGGAAAACAACAGTTCCTTCTATAAAAACTTTCTTTCCCTTTCTGTGATACTGGAAATTGAACCAAGTACCTTGTGCATGCCACATACCACTATGCTACGTGCCCAGGCCATTTTTCTTAGTTCTGTACAGAATGTTAGCAAGAGGCAAGTTTCAATGACACAAGAAAGCCGTGTTATTGATCCTCTTACAGTATCAGTTCACTCTGCTGGGTCAAATGATGTCCTGCTTGGGGGGCTGAATCTTCACTTGACAGTAATTTAAGTTGTGTGCCTCGTCTTCAACGATAATTCCTTGTTTTATGTTTTGTTAAACAATTTCCATGCTGACTGGATTTCTAGAATACTGCTTAGTCATCATTAGAAAATAAGACTAGTCACATAACTCAGCAGTTAGTCGTGAGTCAGCAAATAATCAGAGTTGGTCATCTAACCAAAAACTTTTTTGGCAAGACAAGCACGATCCCTTTGTGATACACCACCAAAAGCTTCTTCCAGACCGAAGTACTAAATAGAAAATTCATATCTAGTTAACAGTTCCAAAATGATGAACTTGTTACCACTCGGTAGTACCAGGAAAACAGCTTTAAGTTACATAACTATCAAGGCACTACAAAACAAAAGACTGTCTAGAAACAAATACACTCAGGGCTATCTTCTCATCTCATGAATATACGTTCGTTTCATGTCTTGGGCATTTTTCAGTTAAGTATCAAGTTTAATTTTTCATAGTGATTGGTTCCTTATTTCCAAAACATTTTTATTAGACCTATTTAATTATGTGGGCCACATGGAAGTCAGGACAGCTTTGTGAAATAAGTTCTCTTATGATCATGTGAGTCCCTGGGTTACAGCTGAGGTTGTATTTCTATCAAGCATTTTCACCTGCAGGGCATTCTTGCCATCCTTTTACTTTTTATTCCTTCTAGATCTCTTTAGTGGGCAAAGAAAGCAAATTAGTCTAGGAAAGAGTTTCAATATTCCAATGAGATGCTCTTGTAGAAGAAGCCAAACATATTTTGCCAAGCATGTTTGGAAAAGTTACTTTTAAATTCGAGTTGGTTTCCCTGTATAAACTGAACATATTTCATTGTGTAACTTTCCTCGAGATAAGATGATTGCCACACATAAACTATGGGAAAAATCTGTACTGAACACTGGGCCAGATGAGGGAAGAAGACAGACATTATTTAGCACACTTGTAATTCAGGCACCAAAGACAACAAGGCAGGGCTGCCAAGAGGGCAGCCTGGCTGGGTGTGTAAGACTCTACAGAAAAACAACTGCATTAGTTCTTTCCAAAGAGTACAAAATACTACCTTGTGCTTTAGCGCGCTCTTGAGAAAGAAACACAAACACACACACACCCCAAATTGTACATGTTCCATCTTCTTGCTACAGTAAATGCTCCAGGGATGTTTTTCCTAAGCCCTTCTGGCCAACAGCAACCCATAGGCTTTTCATTTTCTAGGCCCAACTTCTGTTCTCTTCAAAATACTTCCTCTTTCCTCCTCCTGGTGTCTCCCTGCCCCATGTCTGAAACACTCATTTCATAACTTACCAATATTTAGTGCTGTACTGTTTTTCGATTTCATTGGTCTGTAACCTTTCACTAAATTGGGAGTCCAGAGAGAATTCACCTTTTCTGGAATCTCCTTCTTACCTAATAAACTATAAGTAAATATGCGATTAATTCTCAGTAAAAAGAACCCATCAAGGCACTTCACATCTGGCACAAATATGCACCCAAGAAACACCGATTTCGACTTTTTCTATGCTGTGATGCAGTTGCAATCCCGCCTACGTGGCTATGCAAAACGATCTGATAAGTTTCCTATCATGTCTGTTAACCTGAACTAGCCAAGTTCACTTATTTTCCAAAAGCAAGGTAAGCCTGAAGTTACTTTCAGGTTTTCCATCTGTCGAAGGCCACCTGAAATAAAAATCCTCAGATTTCCAACAGGGCTCTGCAAACAGAAAAAAAAAGTTTAAAAATAAATGAGCTGTACACCTTCCCTGTCACTCCGAAGGAAGACCGGTCGGTGTCCGGATTAAACAGACCTTTGTACTACTGCGGCTTCCCACTCCCCGCTGGCAATACCCGGACTTCCTACCTGCCTATCCAGCAGCGTGGAATAAAGGGGTGTGCAGAAGTGTGCTTATCCCTGCCAGCAGGGAAGAGCCTCCGGGTCGGCTTCCCAAGCAGCGGCGGGGGTCTGCGCTAGTCCGACCGCCCGCAGCCGGCCCAGCTGATCGCGCCCACGTGACGCCCGCCAGCCAATCGCCCGGCGCAAGGCGGAGAGCGCGGCGGCGGCGGGGCCTCCTCGGCACAACAAACACAGGCGGAACAGCTGGGCAGGCACGGACTACCCGGCGTTCAGCACCCGCGGGCTGCCGAGCGGAGTCCCCACGCCCAGGGTCCGGAGGGCAGCGTGGTAGGGGCTGGCACCGAGGCAGGCACGGCCCACAGCCCAGACACCTGGGCACGAGTCGGGCCTCCGCAGCGGGCGGGGTGCGAGCGCGGCCCTGGAGCGCGGGCCCGCGGGCCGACCCGGATCGGAGCCCGGGCGCGCCCCCGACGCTGCGGCGGGGACGGCTGCCGTGGGGGCGGGGCGGCCTAGGAAGTGGGGGTGTCACTGGGAGAGCTGTCTGCGGACCAGCGGCCGAGGCGACTGCCACCGAGGGAGGCGGGGAGGCGGGCGGGGGCCGCGGGTCGACAAGGGGTCGCGGCTGTTGCGGGCTCGCGGAGTGCTCGGCTGCGCGGCGGGGGCGGGCCGACGGCGGCGCCGCGCCACAGCCTCACAAAGAGGGACCGCCCGGCCCGCGGCCCTACGGTCCTAAGGGGCCCTGGTTGCCGTCTCGGGACCCTGGACGAGGGGAGAAGGGGAAGAGGCACTTCCTGCCTGGGCCCCCGCCCCGGGCCGCTCCCCGAGGGCTTCGAAGCCGCCGGCCTAAGGGCTTCGAGCCCCAGCCGACTCCGATCCCAGCGCCCGCCGCTGTACTCACCTGCGCGCTGGGGATCGGCGCTGCCAGCAGCTCTTCGCTCCTCTGCTGGGTCGAAGCCCCCTCGGCCTCCTAGTCTTCAGGTTTAGTCAGGCCTTGGCCCCGCCTCTCCTCGGTCGGGCCGCGGCGTCAATCACCCAGCATGGCCCCGCCCTCCCTTCAGGCGGCTCTCCCGGTTGGCTCGTAGCACCCTTCATTTCTAGGCTCCGCCCCTCTCCCTGGCACTCTGCCCCTTCCGCCGGGCCCCGCCCCTTCGCTGGCTCCCCCTCCCCCCCTACTCTGCCCGCTTACACTCCGCCGCCCACCCCGCCCCGAAGCCGCAGAGGTTGGGCGGACTCATCGCTGCTCGCCCCGCCCCTAACTCGACACCTTGCATCCTTACAACCAATCAAGGAGGCTAACTCTGCCTCCTCGGCCGAGGCGGCCAATGTAATGAGAGTGAGGACCCACCCCCCCCACTCCCAGCTGAGCGCACACAACACAGCATCCACGTGAATCAGTTTCTTAAAGGAGACACCTCAGCCGTCGTCAGTGGGGCCGCTGGGACTCCTTAGGGCCCGACATCAGCGTCGCCAGGTGGCGGCTGACGCCTTAGCTTCCTGATATCCAAGGAAGCAAAGAAGACGCGAAAACAACAGGTTGTTTTCTGGGTACTTAGATTAGAGTGCACCCTAGGACGAAATGCCCCTTTGATTACTCCTCCAGGCTACTTTTTCTTGCCTTACACGGAATTGTCTTTAGCAAGTCCCGAACTCTTCGAGTCTGGGTATATAGGAATTCATGGAAAACGAGGGGTTTTTTTCAGCGTGCTTGATTCTATTTACAGCTTTTCAAGTTTTCTCTTGACCGTGGAAGACAATTCTCAAAAACACAGGTCTTTTATGTGGACATTATCTGTCTTGTTGGAACAGACAGCTGTTCCCTTAGCTCTCCCTCACCATGTTTAAGATAAGTTGGAAGATTTTTGCCATTCCATTGGCTTTTCCAGGTAAGTACATCTCTGTCTGCTGTCCATAAAGATAACAGGAATACCTCAAAAATATTTCATGTATAAAAATAACATATAAAATACATATATAAATGTATGCACACATATACTAGCACTTGAAATTTGTTTATAACATGGAATATGTGTTCTGAGAAAACCCTGGTACTTAACTTTAAATCCTTCAATATTTTTCTTTAACTTATTTAAAAAAAAAAAAAAGCTTCTCTGGCCTGGTTTGTGGCAAAGGCCAGGGGACCTCTGAATTCCAAGCTAGCCTGGTCTAGAGTGAGTTTCAGGACAGCCAAAGCTACAAAGTGTCTTGGGGAAAAACAAAACAAAAAGCTACTCTGACCATCAAAGATAAACGACTATTTTTAGATAAAAGAGAATTTTGCAAGAGAAAAACAGCACTTTTAGGTGTATTGGGGGAGTCTCATAACACCTTTATTTTTATTTTGCTTTCATGCAAGACTGTTACATTTAGAGCTGAGAACACTGGTATATGCCTGTTGTCACAGTACTCTGGAAAGCCGAGGCAAGTGACACTGTCTTAAATCAAGGTACACATTTATTACAGGACAGTACAGTGCCTCATTTCCCCCCAGGATTTGGTACAAAGGCCAGGGTCTGACACTTGTCAGGCAAGTATTCTGCCACTCAGTTCATCACCCTCCCCCTTTCCGAAATACTAGATGGAGACACATTTCAGCTACAACGTCCACGTTGGTTTCCAATTTTCCTTAGTACTGCCGCAGCTCCCAAATAGCTGGGTCACAGATTTGTGCCACCAACCCTGGCAGGCTGCCTCATTTCCTAAGACTTCTGTTCTCTGCTGACAATTTCAAATGGAGGTGGGTGGGGACACAGTGTACTTCAACTTGCTCTGTTTTTTTTTTAACTTAGCAGCCATGATTGGCCATTTTTAATATATATACATATGTATATGTATATATATACACATACATATATATATGTATATATATATATACACATACACACACACATATATATATATATATGTATGTGTATATATATATATGTCTCCATATGTTGCTGGAGTGCTGGAGGAGGCCAGGAAAGTCTTCAGATCTTCTGGATCTGGAGTTAACAGGCAGTTTTAAGCCACTCAACATTGGTGTTAGTAATTGTATTAGTCAGGGTTCTCTAGAGTCACAGAATATATGGGTAGTTTCTAGTAAGGGAATTTGTTGATGACTTACAGTCTGTAGGCCAACTCCCAGCAATGGTCAGCAGCAGCTGTGGATGGAAGTCCAAGGATCTAGCAGTTGCTCAGTCCCAAGAGGCAAGCAGGTAAGGAAGAGTCAGTCTTCCTTCTTCCAAGGTCCTTACATAGGTCTCCAGCAGAGGGTGTGACCCAGATTAAAGGCATGTGAGCCTTTAATCCCAGATGACCTTGAATTTGGAGATCTCCCTGTCCTTTTTTGAGACAGGGTTTCTCTGTGTAGCTCTGGCTGTCCTGGAACTCACTCTGTAGACCAGGCTGGCCTCGAACTCAGAAATCTGCCTGCCTCTGCCTCTGCCTCCCAAGTGCTGGGATTACAGGCGTGTGCCACCTGGGCCAGCTCCTCCTTGTCTTAATCTTCTGGAATGCTTCAAGATCTCCATGCCAAGATCCAGGTCAGAAACTTATATCTCTGAGCCTCCAGATTAGGATCCTAGGTGAACCAATTCTTGATTTTAGTTCATTCCAGATATAGTCAAGTTGACAACCAGGAATAGCTACTACAGTAATCTTAGATCTCCTGTCCTCTGTGAGAGCATCAAGTATTCTTAACCATTGAGCCATCTCTCTATCCCTGATCATTCTTTAGTGTCAAATGTACTTTTATCCACAAATTATAGGCCCATGCACTTCAGTCAGTTGCAGATGGTAATCTCTATTGTTTTCCAATGCCAGAGAGACATTGGATGGATATAGAAAACTCTCTAGATCTTAAAACTCAGCCTGTCCTAAATGGAGCCTGTGTCTTCTTTCAACAGCAGAGACATTTCCTTAGGCCTTGTCTGTAACTACCCTCTCTGTTTGGGGGTAGAGGTATGGGGGGGAGTGGGAGGGGAGTGGGATTGGGGTGCGTGATGTGGAATTCATACACACACACCCCAAAATAAAAGCAATAAAAAGGTTTTTAAAAGTAGGGTTAGTAATGCTACAGTTGTACATCACCAAGCTAAACAAAATTGGTTTTTTGACCTTCAGAAAGTGGAGTTAGCTAGTTGGTAATGGTACATCATGGTGTTAATCCCAGCACTCTGAAGGCAGAGGCTGGCAGATCTGAGTTCAAGACCAACCTGGTTTACAGAGCAAGTTCCAATACAGACAGGGCTACACAGAGAAACCATGTCTAAAAGAAAGGAAAGAAGAAAGGGAGGGAGGGAGGGAGGGAGGGAGGGAAAGGCAAGAAAAAGAAAGGAATGAAGGAAGGAAGGGAAAGAAAAGAAAAGAAAGCAGAATTGCTGCCAGCCGTGGTAGCCCCGTGCACCTAAGGTTGAAGCTGAGTGGGTTCTGGGCTAGTCTGAGACCCAGTCTCCAAGCAAATAAACCTGAGTCAGAGAGGCCAATTTCTGTTGAAATAATGATGAACTTCCCTTTATTTTATTCAAACACACAAAGGTAACCTGATATTAGGAAATGACTTGGTATTAGGGTTGGTTTTGTTTTGTTTTTTGAGACAAGGGTTTCCGCTGTGTAGCCCTGGCTGTCACTCACTCTGTAGACCAGGCTGGCCTTGAACTCAGAAACCCGCCTGCCTCTGCCTCCCAAGTGCTGGGACTAAAGGCATATGCCACCACTGCCTGGCTGTTTGCTGTTGTTGTTTTTTAATGCTTTGTTTTGTAACCCTGAAGATCAAATCCAGGGCCTCTGGATGCTGGGCAAGTGAGCTTCTAAGTTATCTGTTTGTTCTGTCTCCTGCCCACACCCTAGAAAGAAAGTAACTCATTTTTTTCTTTCTGCTTTTTGCGGTCTCTTCAGGTTTTTGATTTTTTTTTTTTTAAAAAACTGAAACACTTTTCTGTTTGGTTCATCAGAGCACTCATTCTATTTTATGGAATGAGGGGTTCCCTGACCTAAAAATAAAAGCAATTTAAGCTCTTCAGGATGAATTTTTGTACATTTGTCTTCTGTCAGATTGATCTTTGCAAATGATTGTAGTCTCACATTCAGTACTCTGGCTTATACCCCAGCAAACAGTGGGTCTAGCCCAGTAACTGTACTTAATCACATGTGTCTTTCCCCATGGTTTGTGCCAATATCACATCCTTTTCCTGCCTCCATCTTGCTGCCTTAAGCACGGATGGCCCATTAGGACTAAGGGCCGAGAAGAGTATTGATCCTGGGAGCTGTGTGCAGACAGCCTGTTATTTGCTTTGTTATTGTTATCATTTTGTTTTAACTTAAGCTAACGAGAATAGACAAGCTCTTTTAGGGGTGACTGTCAGTTCACATAGCCACAACAAGAATATTGTGCTGCAAATGCAGATCAGAGGTTTGGCATTTGTCTAGCACATGTGCAGACAAAAGTGGGTTGGTGGGACCCACATACTGGTGACTTAAATGGCAAATATTTATTTCACACAATTCTATAGGTGGGAAAGGCCAGGCCAAGGTAGTGGTGGATCTTTTGTCTGATGAGGGCCTGTAGCTTGACCTATAGGCAGTCAGTTAGCCTTATCTCCATAAGGTCTAGATATCTCATCTTTTCTTAGGTTACTATTCCACCCGTGAGGGGTCTCAATTACAAAAGGCCCCACCTCCCAATACTGTCAAATTGGGGAGACAAGAGCATTCAATCTGTAGCAAGGACAAACATTTAATAATCATAAGTTAATAGTGAATAAAAATATTATTTTCAGTTGTAGATCTGCCACTTTAATAAAAGCTGTCACAGAGGTGACATAAAATTCAACCACATCTTTAGACTGCACAGAAATATGAAGTACTCAAAATCTCAAGGACCAAACATTTATTATTTAACTTTTATACTTGTGGCAAACTGTGTTCTTCCTGTTTAGCATCTATGAATATGCATAATTGGGTATACATATGATTAAAATAATAAAGCAAATGTGAAAGAAACTTAATCTACCAATCGAAATAAAAAACCACCCAAACAATGTTCCTTTGTAGCTAAGTTCTCCTTCCTTTAGACCCATAAAAAGATCCTCCAGAGCCAGATAGTGGGGACATGCATTTGTATCTAATCCCAGCCCTTGGGAGATGGAGGCAGGCAGATCTCTCTGAGTTCAAGGCTAGCCTGGTCTACAGAAAGAGTTTCTGGACAGCCGGAGCTACACAGTAAAACCAGATCCTGAAAAAGCAAAAACAACAACAAAAACCGGTGCCCGAGGCTGTAGCCTGAAGCCCGTGAGCGCTCTCTTTTTTGTGGCCTGCTGTTAACTGTCATAGTGTATCCCTCTCTAAACTGTACTGTCACTTTGTTTCCAATAAAATTATCTTGATAATTTTTCTAATATATATGTTTGAGCCATTATTTTCAGTTCTTTGGATAAGAGGTAAAGAATATGAAACACCTAACCTAGATCCCAACTATTGGTACACAATCAGTGTTAAATACCTAGCTAACATCCCTAGTCTAATTCCATGCTACCTAAGTACTGCTGTTATTTCTTATTTCTGTAACTCTTGATGATGAAGCAATCAGAGTTCCTATTTTTTCAGTACTGTCCACAGAATAGAATGTTAAGTTTTCCTCATAGTCTGTCAAGCACATGACTGATTGGTTTCTTTTGTGGTTCACCTTGAGTGGAATTCTGCCAGTAGTTTGATATAATTTTCATCATGAAATTCAAAAAGGATATTCAGCTTCTTTCAAAAACCCATCTCAACACAAAAAGTCAATAGCAAAGTCCTACAGACTCTTAAATAATTCTAGGGGCATGTAGGGTAGGAGCATGGTAGGGAATGTCCCAGCAAAGGCTGAGATCAGGAGTTTCAGACCAGCCTGGACTCTGAGTCTGCCTCAAAATAACAAAAAAAGTCCTGGGACAGTGGTTGTAGCTCAGTGGTTGAGTAATTGTCATGTATATTCAATTCCCAGAAAAGAAGATTCTATTGGTGAGATTACATACACACCAGTGACCATATTACCAGTGGCAGTAAAGAAAATGTACTTTGAACAGAGATGAATTTCTCAGATACCACCAAGAAAAGCACAAGGCTAATCTTGTATGAACTGATATATCATGGCATCCAAAACTGTGTTTACAAGTGGGATCTGTATAGGAGTATGAACATTTTCAGATCTATTCTTTTGCAAAAAAAAAGGCCATGATATGCATTTCTATGTGTACACATGTCTAAAATATTCATCTCCTTAACTTTGCCAATTAGAAAACTGTTAACCACAGGCATTTTAAAATTAATGTGTCCTTGGCTTTCACAGAGGAGAGGTTAAAATAAAATAAAAATATCCAGAAGCTGACACAGCTCAGTGGTAGAACACTGGCCCAGCACAGTAAAGGTTCTGGATTCTGTTCTTCATACACACACACAGACACACACCCGCACACACATGCATGTGCATGTGCACAAACACAAAATCTTCCCATGTGTTAAAAGCACCAAACAGTTAACTCTGTTAAGGTTTAAGTAGCCGAGGTCCAACTTGAAGTAGCTGATGCATAAGAAAGTTATTTTAAAATTTTAAAATATTTATTTTATAAGTGTTTTGCCTATATGCCTGGTACTGGTGGAGATCAGGAGAGGGTGTCACATCCCCTGGAACTGGCTTTATGAATGGTTGTGAGTCACCATATGGGTGTTGGGAATTGAACCTGTTAAGAGCAATAGTGCTCTTAACCACTGAGCTAATTCTCCAGTGCTAAATTATTATTTTTTTAAGTAGGTATAGATTACCTTTGCATCCCAAGCTAAACTTGAACTCACATCCTCATACTTCAGCCTAAGTTTTGGGCTTACAGAAAAGCAAAAGCATTGCTCCGTATCCTGGGAGAGTGGGATGGGTGGTTTGAGCTAGATTTAGGGAACTTTGAAACAGTCAAGACTGGCTGGCTCTGTCTGAGTATGTCTTTTTCCTGAATGACAGACTTAAACTTCCGAGCCATTCCTAAGGCAGCGCCACATTTGCATCTGCATGACTCCCTTACCAGAAAAGGGCTTCTTTCTCCTTCATGCTCCACTTTAGAAATGGTTCTGTTTGATGTTTCAGAGACCAGTCACCATAGCTATGGGTGAGGGGGCGGAATCCACCACTGACAGTCACCGTTCAGCAAACGAGCTGGGAATGACAGTCCCGGAAATGAAGGTGACTGCTCTGGACAGACAAAGTTATGTGTCCTTATCACTGACTTTGATGGAAGATGCATGCTGGCTTCTTTGAGAGATCCTAAGTGACTAATATGTCCTTAGCCAAATGCTCTGAAGGTCAGCCAACTGAAGACAATATGAGAAACAGAGGCCTAGAAGGCTGAAGATAACTAGAAGTGCCAGTCTAAGAAATTTGGCTGGATCAATACATTTTAAAAAAAAAATTAATGACTACTTATATAACTATAACAGTTATATAGTTTATATAGTTTATATAGTATATATACATTTATATAGTTATATAAATTGTATATACACATATAAAATATGTAGACACATGTATTTAGCTATTTTTTTTTTTAATTACAAAGACATGAGAGCTGGGAAAACCTATAATCCTATTACTATGGCAAAGGCAAGAAGTTTTTAAGTACAAAGTCAATCTGTGTTACGTAGTAAGGGCCTGTCTCTTAAACAACAAAACCAATAAATACTAAGGAGCTAAATTTGTTTTTCTCTTTTTCAGTGCTGGAGATTGAACCCAGGTAGGGCCTTATATATACTATACACCAGGTTAGACCTCTAGTCTTTTTGTTAGTTTGAGGCAGACAGAGTCTTGCTTAGTTACACCCCCCCCCTTTTTTTTTAAGGCAGGGTTTCTCTGTGTAGCCCTGGTTATCCTGGAACTCACTCTGTAGAGCAGGCTGGTCTCAAACTCAGAAATCTGCCGGCCTCTGCCTCCCAAGTGCTGGGACTAAAGGCGTGCACTTTTATGTAGTTCCTCGAAAGGTCTTCGTTTTACCAAAGTTCATTATTATGTCAGCAGTTTGGAAGAGGGGGACTCAACAGACAACCTGCCTATTTATTTATTTATTTATTTATTTATTTATTTATTTAATCTCTGTGCTTCACCATGGGCATTGGAAGTTGTGCATGTATGGGTTGTGGATAAAGAGAGAGAATAACTTTCAGAGATAGGCAAACATTAAGCCAACAGTAGAGTCTGGCACTGAGGCTTGCTTATCAAATTATGAGTAGCATTTTCTTTCCTCAGCACCATGCCCAGTGTATCCCACTGTGCTCCTGGAAAACCTTTCATCTGTAAGACCCTCAAAAACCGAGGGTGCCCTAGCACCCCACACCTCGGAAGACGATACCCAAATCACTTGAGAGAAACAATCTCCATGCAATAGCATGAGGATTTCTTTATTCCAGAATTCTGGGTTCCACAGCCATACACTGCGAAGGGGTAGAGGACTGAGGACCCCTTGCAACTGGAGTCAGGCGTATTTAAAGGGGAAAAAAAATCACAAGACAAGGGTTTGAGGACACAATCCATTAGGCAAGGGGTGGAGAACAAAACATGCATGGAATGGGGAAGTACAGAATGAGGAAGTAAGGAAGGTTAGAGATTATCTGGAGCAAACGTCCTTGGGGCTTTGTATAGTTAAACATTGGAACTAGAACAAGGTGGGCTATCTTTCTCAAGCTGAAAGCAGAAAAACAAGTTACTCTGTGCTGGGCTAGTTGTTTAGAGGTCTAAAAACATTGAGTTGGAGGGGGGTCTCTCACATCAGCTAACATGTACCAAGATAGCGGGCCGTCTCTCCTCTGTAGCAGCTCTGCCTCACTAGTGTAGCTTACTGTGTGCAGATTCTGGGGCATGGATGGTGTTTGTCCCTCCTGGATGGGTCATCTGACATCAAGGTTAACATGCCCTGGGCTTTTGCTGATGGACCATCACAGTCCAGTACACTGGCAGGGCGTTGTTTTTCACCCCCCTCCCTTCTCTCCTTCCCTCTCCTCACCCTCTTCCCTATATTTGTTTAGAGTAGTATGCAGTCATTGTGCTTACTTCCTAGAATTTATGGAGAAACAATAGGCTTTGCTTTTTCCTCTCCCAGTCTCTGATTCTGTCTGTCTATCTGTCTCTGTCTGTCTCTCTTTGTATCTTGAATGTAGAAAAGGCCTACCTATGGTATGTAGTAGTCTATACCACGTGAGCAAGTTGAAATGGATGGCCAGTCTTCTAGTAAGGGCTGGGAGATCTTAAGTAAAGCTCAGTGTGAAGACTCAAGTGTTTATCTCAGCTCTTGGGAGGCTGAGATAAGATGATTGCAGAGGGTTTTTGACAATCTGGAGCTACAATTGTGAGATCCTGTCTAAAAAGAAATTTTTAAAAAACCTGGGCTGGGTGTGGTGGTACATGCCTTTAATCCTAGCACTCTGGAGACAGAAGTAGGCAGATCTCTTTGAGTCCAAGGCCAGCCTAACCTAGAAAGAGTTCCAGGCGGACAAGCCTACTAAGGGTCAGAGGCCAGCCCCAGCAGTTGACAGGCTTCCAAGAGAAGATAAGGAGTCTGCCAAGGATGAGTAAGTCAGGTACAATGTGTTTCTGACCTGGACTTTAAAAGCATGCCCAGGGGAATCTTGGAGCTCCAACTAGCAATCAGGTAGCTTCTTTATTTATACAGATTTCACACAACAAAGACGTACTCAGGATTTTCCAAGAAGTACAGATTCTATCATTTTGTCTGCAGACATGTGTTTGATTTTTCATTACATGTCTGTGGTTACAAGTTCTGTCACAATTAGAGAGTACAAATAGAACAGATTTCATTTTTATTATCAGCCCTATAACTCCAATTCAAAGCATCTAAAGAGTGTCCCTACCAAAGCAAACGTATTTACCCTAAGACAACCTGCTTTTAGACTGGCAGTATTTGCAGTTTTAAAGTGCTCCAGACAAATAGAAACTCTCTGAAGCAGTGTTTTTATGAGTAGCAAATACTAATACTGAGCTCCTTCTACTTACATCCTTTCATCATCAGTGCTATGAAGTAGTAAAAGTCGATCTATCTTTTCTACTGAGTTGTTTTCCTCCAGGGGTGTGCCCTGTGTGATCCCCATCTTTAAGTTACATTTTCAGAGAGCTAGAAGCATATTGTGAAAAGACCTGGATCTCAAGGCCAGCTAGAGTTTGTCAGAACTCTCCAAGTTTACCTATCTTGAAAGACACCCCCACCACCACCCCCAGAGGGGAGATCCTCACTCAAATCTCGGGATATCATACCCTCAAGTACTCAAAAAACTATCATTGCTGCAATCACATGAGGTTTATTCTGGAAACCGGCGCACTGGGGTCAAACTCATATCCCACGCAGGGATAGAGGAGTTGGACCCTGAGCAACAGAAGTCAGGGGTATTTAAAGGGGAAAAAATCACAAAGCAAGGGGTGGAGGACAAATTATGCATGGAATGGGGAAGTACAGAATGAGGAAGTCAGGCATTAGTTTGGGCCTTAAGGAAGGTTAGAGATTAGCAGGAGCAAATGTCCTTGGCACATTGTATAATTAAACATTGGAACTAGAACTGGATGGGCTATTTTTCTCAAGCTGAAAGCAGAAAAACAAGTTTCTCTGTGCTGGGCTAGTTGTTTAGGGGTCTAAAAACATTGAGTTGGGGGTCTCTCAATCTTACTTTGTAGATCAGGCTGGCCTCAGATTTGCAGAGACCTGTTTACCTCTATCTCTCAAGTGCTGGGGTTAATGGTAGCAACCTATACCTTAAATGTGAAATTTCAACAAATTCGTTCATGGACACAGAAAGCTGCAGATGGTGTGAGTCAGGTTTCCTGTTCTACAGATGCAAACCATATGAGGAAGAGGCTTGATGGAGCCCTTGATGGCTAACTAGGGTAGTGGCATAGTTTACCCCTTGGCAGTTTTTCAGAGCTGCATGGGCTCTTCACATCGCCAGTTATTCTTTACTAGAAAGCAGTAGGAAAAAGTGTGCCCTGGCATGGTGACTGTCTTTTTGAGCTCTGGAACAGCTGGTGGCTCTAGTAGAAGCAGGTGCTATGCCACCACCCAGCTTCCTTTCTCAGCAGACCCAGGATGCTCTGTGTGACTTCAGGTTCTCTAGAAAGTAGATGCCAGGCTGTCGTCAGACAAGCCAGAGATAACGAAGGGAACACAGTGATGCATGAACACAGGTGAGCCATATCAGCTGGAGAGGAATATCTGCTCTCCTGTGTCCAACCTTGGAAGGTTTGGGCATAAAGAGCCCAGGACTGTAGACAGCCCCAAGGAAACTGAACAGGTAGAATTCTACACCAAGAAGAAAGGGCCAGGACTGTAGCATCCTTGCCCCTCAGGCACCCTGCCCAGGAGCTGCAAGAAGAGCACATGTTCTACCCTGGGTCAAGTAGTTACCGCCAAGCCTCTTGTGGACAGTGATGTGAGTTCAGAGACCCTGTAAGTTTCTATTATTGGTCATCTTTCCAACTGGTCTACCCCATACCCTATGTCTTTGTGAGTTACTGTCCCTCTCCTCCGAGATGCCTAAACTCTGGACAGATGTTTGGCCACTGTTCCTGAGTTTCCACACTAGAATATATTTCTCACTTATCCCTTACATGCCTTCCTAGAAAAACATTTGCTTGGCTTTCCTGAATTTTCTTCTTGATACAGTCACCTTAATGGGTTAGAAAATAGTTATTTTTATTTATGTGTTTGTGTGTATATGTGCACATGTGTGTGCAGATGCCTGCCAAGGTCAAAAGAGGACATCTGATGCCCTGAAGGTAGAGTCACAGGCAGTTGTGAGTTGCCTGACGTGGGTACTAGGAACTGAACTTGATTCTTCTAGAAGAGCAGGCAAGTGCTTTTAACTGCTGATCTCTCTCTCAAACCCAGCTTAGTGTTTTGTTGTTGTTGTTGTTGCTGTTGTTTGGGTTTTTTTTCCCCCTGAGACAGGGTTTCCCTGTGTAGCCCTAGCTGTCCTGGAACTCACTCTGTAGACCAAGCTGCAGAACTCAGCAATCCACCTGCCTCTGCCTCCCAAGTGCTAGGATTAAAGGCGTGCGCCGCCACCACTGACCGGCAGCTTAGTGTTTGTTTTTTTTTTTGTTTTTTTTTTAAGAGCTATTTATTTATTTTATGCATGAGTACACTGTCACTCTTCTTCAGACACACCAGAAGATGGCATCACATCTCATTACAGATGGTTGTGAGCCACCATGTGGTTGCTGGGATTTGAACTCAGGACCTCTGGAAGAGCAGTCGGTGCTCTTAACCTCTGAGCCACCTCTCCAGCCCCAGCTTAGTGTTTTAATATTAATGTTTATTTCTAAGTTTATTGGCGAGATATGCTGAGATGGATTTCAGGTGACTAAAACCTTTACATAGCTCAGGCCACTCACATCAGGGGAAGCTGGAATATAGTGGTGATCTCCTAGCAACCTGTAGTAGAAGAAATTTTTTACATTTATAGACTTTAGAGAGGAAGACTCGCTGAGCTCCAGGGAAGGAGTCTTTGAATTTAGGAGTCTAGTAATGGTATGAATAAATTACTAGAATAGAATATATAGGATGTAAGGAAACTAATCCCCTTGTCCCATCCTACCTTGGGATTGCTACAGGTTAAAAGCTAAGCAATTTAGGGAAGTCACTAAATAGGAGATAAGGTGTGGCTGATCTCCTGTACAGAGAGATGCTTTGTTCTAACATAGAATCCCAAATGTTGGGGTTTTATATAATATAGTATTTCCCTCACCACTGAACCAATTTAATGTATTCATGCAACTTGCCTTTCCAGATGTTCAAAGTTGTGTGTTTTAGAAATGATGGTTTGTATCATGTATATCATCCATATATCCATTAATCTATCTGTCTTTGCATTAACTGTCTTTATCTGGGTCTCTTTGTTTCTGTTTCTTTAAGCCTGCTGGCATCTTAATGTCTCACCCTCCTATTTAGTGTGTGGATCCAAACTCTTACATCAGAGGACTTTTTCCTACACATATTATTCTCATAAATATATCACAAGGGTTTTTTTTTTTTTGAGATAAGGTTTCAATGTAGTCCAGATCAGTCTTGAACTCTGATCCTCCTTCTGTCATCTCCCAAGTGCTGGAATTATAAGCAGGTTTTACCACACCTGGCTTATACTAGAAGAATTTTAAAAACGTAATGATGGCTTTAAAGATGTGAATTATCTACTCTCTGTAGGTGACAGTATATATTTTGGAAGGCAGTAGCTAAAATTAACATTTCTTCCTCTCTCCATCTTTTTTCTTTTTGGAGACAGGACTGGCCTAAGAAATGACTATGTCACTGAGGCTGACCCTGAACTCCCTTTGCCTCTCTCTGCCTCTCCAGTGCTAGGGGTATGGGCTTGTGCGCCACACGTGGTTACTACTACCTAATAAAATAGAACAGTCTGGGCCTCGTAATCTCAGACCTATAATCTCAGCTACATGGAAGGCTGAGGATTCAAAGGCCTGCTTGCGCCACTTTGCAAGACCCCGATTCAAAACAAAAACTTACAAAGGGCTGGAGGTGAGCCTCAGTAGTAGTGTTTGCCCAGCATGCATGAGGCCCTGGGTTCAGTTCAATCCCAAGAACATTAAATAAATAAAGGGCCCAAACTTTAGCCTAGTCCCTTTTCTCCTAGTGAACAACACCAGAATAGATTGTGCATATAATTAGTTGTTTCCAAAGTATTCCAACAAAGCTAAAAAATTATAACACTATAAGTCAAACTATGGTACGGCCATTCTGTGTAGCTTTTGATAGAAATGAAATATTTAAGCCAAGCATGGTGGTGCATGACAGTAATCCCAGGATTTTGCAGGTGAAAGGAAGAGAATCAAGAAGTCATAATTGTCCTCTGTTATATAAGAGAATGTGAGGCCCTCCTGGACAGCATGAGACACTGCCTTGGAAAAACAGAAATGGGAGGTAGAGAGAAAGGGCAAGGGGAATAGGAGAATATTGCTATAGAAAAATATCTCAAGATGGGTGGTGGTGGTACACGCCTTTAATCCCAGCACTTGGGAGGCAGAAGCAGGCAGATTTCTGAATTCAAGGCCAGTCTGGTCTACAGAGTGAGTTCCTGGACAGCCAGGGTTACACAGAGAAACCCTGTCTTGAAAAAAAACAAACAAAAAAAACCCAAACAAAGAAAATTATATTTGGCATAATTCCATATTTCCTGTTTAAAAACTATAATGTGAAAAAAGCTGGGTGGTGGTGGCGCACGCCTTTAATCCTAGCACTTGGAAGGCAGAGGCGGGCAGATCTCTGAGTCTGAGCCCAGCATGGTCTACAGAGGGAGTTCCAGGACAGCCAGGGCTACACAGAGAAACCCTGTCTAGAAGAAAAACAAAACAAAACAAAAACCAACCCAGTATAGGGCATATATAAGACTTAGAAATATATAGTGTGCCTGGTACCCCTAAAGGCCATAAAATGGTGGTCAGATCTCCTGAAACTGTAGGGTTGTATGCTAGGAATCACACCTAGCTCCTCTGAAAAGGCAGCCCGTGATCTTAACAGTTGAGCCAAGTCTCCAGCCCCACCCTGCCCAATAACTTTTGAAAACCATGAATTTTGTTGGATGTTTGCATTGCATTAGCGATAACCATGCAGTTCTTTTTAGTCTGTTAATACAGTGGTTGCGATGATTGATTTTGAGTACTGAACTCATCTTGCATCCCTGCCTGAAATAAACCTCACTTGGTCATGTAACATAATAATTTTCCTGGAGGTCAGAGGACAGCTTTCAGGTGTTGGTTTCTTCCTTCTACCATGTGTGTCCCAGGGATCAAACTCACAGGTGGTCAGTCTGGGCAGTAAGTGGGAATTACCCACTAAGCATCTTATTGCCCCTACATATTTTACACACTGATGAATAATTTTTTCTAATTTGTATGTATGTGTGTAAGCGTGTGTGCGTGTGTGTGTGTGTGTGTGTGTGTGTGTGTGTGTGCGCGCGCGTGCGTGTTACTTGTTTGTATGTGTGAGCGCGTCTGTGCAAGGCCAGATGTTCTCTGCCACTTCCACCTATTCCTTTGAGGCAAAATTCTTCCCTGAACCAGGGTTTAATGTTTTCTCATGTAGGCCAGAAGCCAGCAGTCCTCAGTCGTTTCTGTTTCTGTCCCCTGCAGAGCTGGGGGACCAGCATGCTTCGGATCCAAACTTGGGCCTCATGATTGTTTTGCAAGCGTTCCTGACCTCTCCAGCCTCTGATTTTGCTAATAAGTGATGATGTTTTTGCATTTATATTCATGAACAACATGGCTCTGTTTTGAACTGTCTTCATTTGGCTTTGGTTTCCAGGGATAGTAGCTTCCTTGTGTGATCTGGAAAATGATTCCTCATCTGTTTCCAGGGAGGGGTTGTTTAGAACTGCTGTTCTTACTTAAGTGTTTCACAGAACTCTAGTAAAACCCCCGGCTCTGGGGGTTGTAACATTTTCCTTTGAGGTCATGAGCTATTCAAAGTATATGCTTCATATAGGGTATGATGTAGTGGGTTTTGTTGGTGAAAAAAAAAATTGCTTTTTTTTGTTACAGCTCACCCACTGTATGTGTGTAAAGTCATTTCTTATGCTTCCTGGTTATATTTTTTGATGTGTGTCTGCTCTGTGGCAGCTCCTGTTTCACTGTTTATGTCTTCTGTCCTTTCCCTTTCTTGGTCTTGCCAGTCATTTCTGCTTTACTGATCTTTGCAGAGCTGGCCTGCTCCCTCTTCCCCTCCCCTTCCCTCTCTCCTCCCCTCCCCCCCTCTTTCACCTCCTCCTCCCCTGCCCCCCCCCCCCCTTGTTGATCTTTTTGTTTTCCTTTGCTGCTCCTACAGCTTATTTTGGTAGGCTGTTACCCTCTTCTTTAAGGCTCTCGAGTTAGAGCAACATCATTAGCTTCAGGCCTTTCCTCTTTTCTAATGTGAGCACCTAGACCTGGGAGTTCTCTCCCCAGTGCTGTGGCATCCCTCCTGGGTGGATAGGTGGTATTTCCCTCACGCTGCTCCGTGTCCTTTACAGCGCCTGCCTTCCTTCTCTTTGCCCATGAAATATTAAAAGTGTGCTCTTAATTTCTGAGTATGGGAAGACAGGAAGTCTTCCTTTGGTTTCTAGTTTGATTCCATTGTGGTCGGACAATACAGTGTATAACTTTAACTTTCTCTGTCTTAAAAATTGTATTTATTCATTTATTCTCTCTCTCTCTCTCTCTCTCTCTCTCTCTCTGTGTGTGTGTGTGTGTGTGTGTGTGTGTGTGTGTGAACGTGAGTGTATGTGCTGGTGCATGTGTAGAAGGATGACAGAGAACGACTTTTGGGAATTGGCTCTATGTTTGCATCATGTGATTGTTCCTAGGATGTGTTTTTTTGGTTTTTGAGACAGAGTTTCTCTTTGTAGCCCTGGCTGTCCTGGAACTCACTCTGTAGACCAGGTTGGCCTTGAACTCAGAAATCTGCCTGCCTCTGCCTCCTGAATGCTGGGATTAAAGTTATGTACTACCACTGCCCTCTTTTTTTTTTTTAATTTACTTTTTTTATTAACTTCCTCACTTTACACCCTGCTCACTGCCCCCTCCCAGTTACCCCCTTCTACAATACTTCCCCCTGCCCCTCTCCTCTTCCCCTTTTCCTCTGGGTAGGTGGGGGGGGGGGGGCCCTGGGCATCCCCCGCCCTGCCATTTCAAGTCTCTGTGAGGCTGGGTGCTTCCTCTCCCACTGAGGCCAGACAAGGCAGCCCAGCTAGAAGAACATATCCTATGTACAGGCCACAGCTTTTGGGATAGCCCCTGTTCCAGTTGCACATCTGCTACATATGTATAGGGAGGCCTAGGTCCAGCCTGTATATGTTCTTTAGTTGGTAGTACAGACTCTGAGAACCCCCAAGGGTCCAGGTTAGTTGACTCTGTTGGTCTTCCTGTGGAGTTCCTATCCCCTCTGGGATCCACAATCCTTTCTCCTATTCTTCCATAAGAGTCCCCAAGCTCCATCCACTGTTTGGCTGTGGGTGTCTGTATCTGTCTGAGCCAGATGCTGGGTGGAGTCTCTCAGGACAGCATGTGCCTGTCTGCACCAGGATAACAGATTATCATGATTAGTGTTAGGATTGGTGCTTGCCTATGGGATGAGCTGTAACTGAATTGTAAGGGCCTCATGTAGGTGTTGTCAGTGGAATGTAGGTTCTCCGAAGAGCAGAACATGCTGTTAACCACCAAGACATCTCTTTAGCCTGGAGTTTGTCTTTACTATTTTTGAGAGAAGGATATTTAAGTCTCCAACTATAATTATGGGTTTGCCTATTTTTCTTTTCAACTCTTATCAGGTTTCTTTTTGTACACATTCATTTAGAATTGTTATGTCTGCCTGACTGAGCTTACTTATTTATCATTATAGAATGTTCCTCCCCTGTCCCTGGTAATTTTATTTGACTTTGAGTATACTGTTGTGCATTTTCTACCATAGTATGCCATTTGTACATGCTCCCCGTCCATGTTATGTACAAAGTGAAACTTTCACACATGAGTCCACTTCTTTAAAATCATCTGGAAGGGAAACACTTGAAAATATTCTCTTTAGACTATAGACTATATGGTTACAGGTGATTTTGTTTTCTTCTCTGTATTCTTCTATTTTCTGAGTTTTACAAGAATACATACTACATAAATATAAAAAGGCCTTTAAAAAAAGAAAACAGACAGACAAAAAAATTGTTCAAAAGTGAAACCAGCTGTGAGTGGGCACAGCGTGAAAGGCACACAACAGTCTCAGAATAGACGCAGCCACGTTCTCTGCCCTCATGCGTACAAATGGTTCCATTTATACACTAGATGACTTGTGAGCAAGGCTCCTTCCAAATCAGTTTTTCCTAAGCTGAAGCTTGTTTTAAATAGTCAAAGGAAAGTACTTATATAAATAACATTGTAGTAATGCTCTCTGTAAAGTAGTAGCCGTACATATATTTTCATTTTGTAATTTATAGAGTGTTGAATACAGATTGACTATCTTTCATCCTAAATGTCTAGAACCTGAAGGGTTTTAGATGTCAGATTAAAAAAAAACATTTGCATATGCAAACATATCTTGGGAATAGGATCAAAATATAAACATGAAATCCTGTTCCTCTTTATATACAGCTTGTCCATATAAACAGAAGGTAATTCTTGTGCATCTTTATATGGTTATTTTTATTTAAGGTCTTTGTAGTGCTGGAGATTGAATCCATGGGATTCATGCATGATAAGCAAGTGTTCTCCACTGAGCTCACTCCCTACTAGTGCACCCAGACGCTTACTGAAGCCTGTCACATAAGGTTAAATGTGCAATTTTCACCTGTATTGTCGTGTTGATATTTAAGGAGTTTTGGATTTGGAGCAATTTGGATTCAGTGTGTGTGTGTGTGTGTGTGTGGTTTCTAATATAGATGTGTGAGCATGTTTAAATTTTAGGGATGGAACCCAAGACCTTGTACACACAAAACAGCCTCTCCACCCAGAGCTATATAGCTCCCCCATTCTGCATTTTCATTTTAAAACATGTGTGTGTGTGTGTGTGTACCTGAAGAGGTCAGAAAAGGCGTCAGATCCCTTGGAGCTGGAGTTATATAGGTGGTTCTGAGTCACCTGTCATGGTTCATAGGAACTGAGCTCAAATTGTCTTCAAGAGCAGCAAATGCTCTTAACCATGGTGCTATCTCTCAGCACCTGCTTTCTTATTTTTGTGCTCTACAAATTAATCTGGAATTTTGAGTTTCTAATACTTTGGTCATAAGATAGAAGGACAGTCCACCAAGCACTTACATTCCTGTCTTAAGATGTTTAGTATGGTTTTCTCTCTAGTGTTTCACCTTACAAATGACAGTTGCCAAGTCTACCTGGACCAAGCTGTTTCTGCAATATTTCCCTCTAAAGCTCTTGAATAACTACTCTGTGCTATCCCTTCTCCCTTGACTGGGCCCTGGAAATGAAGCAGACAAGGAAGAACCTCATTTCTTAGTTTATAGTAGGGTAGGGCTTGTGGTGGGGGAGGAGATGACAAAAGTAGCTTCTGATGGGAAAGAAAGACTCATTAGTGTTTAGGTATGGATGGAAAAGGCCTTAATGAGGATATAGAATTCCTGCTCCCTGGAAGAGGAGACCCGGGTGTGGTGGTGGAGCTCAGAGATTTCCAGGAAGAGGAACTCAGAAGAGAAGTATGTTGGGTATGGTTGGCATAGGGCTTGGGAGACTGAGACAGGAAGATTGCTATAGTTCCAGACATGCCTGGGCTACAAAAGCAAGCAGAAGCAAGCTATCAACGAAATGTCCTAGGGCTGTAATTTGTTTGAGGAACCAAATGAAGATCTTTATGACTAGAGTGACCTGGAGGGCCATGGTCAGGGGCCTTGGCCCCTGCTTATTTTCAGTCTCTTAGAGAACGAGTGAAGGGCCCAGGGCCTTTCCTAAGGTCTTTGTGTGCCTTGAACCTGTGTGCTGCTCTAGTAGGTTCTACAAGTGCCTTCAGCATTGACTTTTAGACGAGTGGCTCCTACGTCATCCCCAGCCTCAGTTTCCCAACCAAGTAGTGCACATGCTATCATTGACCTTTTCTCCTACTGCATGCACTCTTTCCTGTCTCCAAATATTATGAATTCTTTGAAGACTAGAACAAAGTCTCTGCTTTATAGCTGATTTCTGCAAATGTTCAGCCCATCCGCCCACCTCTGGAAGTGTCAGGTTGTTTCTGTAAAATCACATCAGACCAGCAGATGCAGCGGTACAGAAAGGGAGGTACAGGGTTGCAATAAGCTGGAGTTGTTGACCCAACTATAAAAACTAGCAATATAGCCAGTTATAAAAAGAAAAGGGAGGTCTGTGTGGGCACTGCAGCTGGCTTGCTGCTAGCTCTCAGCCTCCCCTCCATCTGTGACAGGAGTAGAGTTGTTTCCTTAGTCATCCTCCTCATGCAGGGACGCTTCGATCAAAAGTTGCACTATCTACCTGATGGGCCACTGGGTCTGCAAGTCTCTGAGGAGGGAGATTTACTGCCTGAGCTGCCTGGTCATTACCAACACTATCTTTGAAAAGCTTACAAAAGGAAGGAGTGTCAAGAAGGCCAAATCCTAGCTCAGCAGCACCCTCAGAGAAAGAGAAGGAGCTTTCCACGGTTCAGTCAGTAGCCTCAGGCCGCTTGTGCTGGTAACTCCTTATCAACTTGCCTGGAGCTAGAATCGCTGGGAGACTGGTGAGGTTTGGCTCTATAAGTATTTGTGAGTTTCCAGCATGAGTTAGTCGAAAGAGGAAGAACCACCTTGCACGTGGGCAGCACCTGTCTAAAAGCGGGAAAGGAGACAGCCAATAGAAGCCCTCCATTTCCAGTTCTGTTTCCTGGACTCTCTTTTCTATGAATTGCATCCCCCACCTGCCCTTTGTGCTATGATGGAGCAAATCTTCTTAGACTGAAATGGAGCCCCACCCCACCTTTCTGCTAGGGGTTTTGGAAGCAGCAATGATAGAAGTATCTACTCCAGCCCTGTGCCTTCCTTCCACGGCGTTCCTGTGCCCTCCGAAAGAAGTGCAGTGTCTGCTGGAGACCTTCCAGGCCAGGCTGCTCTGGCTTCCTCCAATGTCATTGTCTTCAGCTGCTTCCCTGATGTCTCTGTCATTCCCTTTATCCCTTTCTTTCCCATGTGGACTCCTTCAATCCCTGTCTTGGTTACAGTAGCCTCACAGAGACCCCAAGGCAGATGGCTCTGGTTCCTGGTTCCCTGAGCACCCTGAGGTCTGTCTCCAGTTTCCAGTGTTCCCTCAGCCCTCTGCTCCATCTTGTAATTCCTCTTAATGCCTGCCTTCTCTGTTGGCTGGAAGCCCTCTGAGGGCAGTCATACATTTGTCACCAAACTAGCACAGTAATATGGTAGCCGTAGTCTTGAGTACATGGATAGACAAGAGGCCTTTGAAACTGCAACATGCCTAGATTTTAAGGTGACATGTTAAGAGTCTCTTGAACTTTTATTTCATATTAGGAAAATTGTGTGTGTGTGTGTGTGTGTGTGTGTGTGTGAGTGAGAGAGAGAGAGAGAGAGAGAGAGAGAGAGAGAGAGAGAGAGAATGTATCTATTTGGATACCTGTGTTATAAAGATGTGTGTGTGTGTGGGGGGGGTAAGGCTGGGGAGCTTGATATTTTAGGCTACTCTGGTTATTGAGTCCCTGGAATCCCCCTCTCTGCCTTCTCAGTGCTGGGATTACATGTCCCACCATGCCCTGCTTTTTGACATGGTGGTAGGGATTCAGGCTCAGACCCTCAAGCTCACATGACAGAAACTGTGTTCTGAGATGTCTCCCCAGCCCCGTTTATTTCTTTGACTCCAGCAGTGGTGAAAAGTCTGGGACCATGGCTGGGAAGTAAAGGTGAGAAAACCAGGGAACCAACAGCGCTCTGCAGCCTTGCTGGTGTCAGGCCTGCTGGAGCAAGGCTCTTCCCGGGAACCGGGGACCAGTGGTATGGAGAAAAGCAGCAGGTAAAGCAGGCAGTAGAAACCTTACGAAGACAGACGATGGAGTCGAGTCCATCTGTGGTCAGTGGGAAGCAGGGGGAGCCGCCCCCAGGCTTGGCCAGCTGCTGTGGTTTATCTGGTACTGGTCAAAGTCAAGGCCCTGCCTTGGGAGTTTGTCAGTGTCATCCTTCAGTGTGGAGGCTGTGGAGCAGCCCCTGGCCTCTTTCTCTTTAAAGACTTCTATTTTTATTAGTGTGTGTGGCGGGGACACATGTGGAGGTTAGAGGATAACCACAGGAGTCAGAACTCGGGTTGTCAGGCAGGACCTTTACCTGCTGTCCCATCTACAGTTACAGACAGTTGTGAGCCATGTGCCGTACTGGAAATTGAACCTGGACAGTGTTCTTCACCACTAAAGCATCTTCAGCCCCATTCCAGTCTCTTGATCATGATATAGTTATTGACACCGCAACCCCATAACTTGTCTACTTCCTGGCTGACCATATTCCTACTGGATACCGCAAAACGTAATCTCTTTCACAGGCCTACATTTTCCAGAAGTCTTCTGCCCATAGTTAGAAGTCTGATGTCTCTTGTTCCCCTGAGCTGCTGCTACAGAGCCATTTCATCTCTCCAGATGTGGTGGGAGACCAGTTTGTTGCTGTTTTCCTGAGATCTGGCAGATGTCAGCTCAGGAAGTCCTCTATTCTTAGTACCCCCGGTCTGTGTGAAGCTCGTCATTCCGCACCAGGGAAGAATGCTCTAACCTGCCACTTTCTTAGCATCTTAATATATGCATCCTGCCTGAGTGTGTGACAAGCTGTCACCAATCTTCCCGGAAATTGGCAGGTACAGGTTCAGTGTGCTTGCTCAGACTTACTTGGCACCCCTCAAGCACACACTTCCCCTGTTGTGCACTAGATGGCAGCCTCTCCCCCCTGTTGAAAGAAAGGGCACGAATCATTCAACTGGCATTTGGAAGCCCTAGCCATCCATCTAGGATGATCTGAGGGAATGGAAATATGCATGTTTATGCAACAGATCTGAACAGTCAGGCCAGTGTGAAATGGGGAGTGGTAAAGAGGAGAAACATGAAACTAGCTTAAAAGCCTCTCAAGCATTTGAAATTTGATGTGGGACCGGCCTGCTATTTCTCCACGGGGGACCTGCTTTCAGGATCTAATCTGAATACCTGGCCATGAATTCTATATAGGTAAGGAGGAGAAAGATACCCGGAGTTAGGCCAAGTGCAGTGTGGGTTAATTACAGCCTTGGCTCCCGGTTGAGAGAACATCAATATTCTAGAGCCACCCTCGCCTTAACCAGGCCCAGCTGACTTAAGGACTGATGTTTGACAAAGCAAGCTGGGATCTCCCATTCCTGAGGCCAGTGATCCTTCCCCTCCCCCCTCCCTGGCCTCCAGGTTTCTCTGTGTAGCCCTGGCTGTTCTGGAACTCACTCTGTAGACCAGGCAGGCCTCGAACTCAGAAATCTGCCTGCCTCTGCCTCCCAAGTGCTGGGATTAAAGGCATGGACCACCACGGCCTAGCTAGGGCGGTGATTCTTGTCACCTGCAGTGCGCATAGTCCAGAGCCCTTAGCAGCTGCTACATTGCAATTCTGAGAGCACTCTTTGGGCCTGGAGCTGGCCAGGAGGGGGAGAGGACAGCTGAGGAACCTAGCCTAGGGATTAGCGTGCGCTCACATTCTGCGCAGGTGTGGGCGCCTTAGGCTTATTTAAGAAACCAGTTTCAGCTGTGTATGGGTGGGGGCGGTAACATGCCTTTAATCCCAGCAATTAGGGAGGCAGAGGCCTTCAGATCAATGTGAGTTCAAGGCCAGCCTGGTCTACAAAGCCAGTTCCCCACAGCCAGGGCTGTTACACAGAGAAACCCTGTCTTGAGAAACAAAAACAACAATAAGAAAAAGAAAGCAGTTTTCTCCTTCAGCATCTGTCCTACATATATCCCTGTGACTACTAACATGGAAAGTTTGAGGTCCACAAGGCTCAGGTGACTGACCTAGTTTCAGTGAAGGATGAACACATGGCCTGTCACCAGCCATACTAGTAAACAGAAAGAACTGTGGCACTCAGGAGCCCGGGAAGCAAGAGGCTTTTAGAACTTGGGCAGGTCTAGCTGTCCCTGGAGTCACTTTGGGACTTCTTCCAGCAAAGATGGGGTTTATTCTGCATGTGACAGGCTGCTTTTATTTTGGAGACAGGGTCTTACCTCGTAGTTCTGGCTGGCTGGGAACTCACTATGTAGACCAGACTTGCTTTGAACTCAGCTATTTACCCATCTCTGCCTTTTTTTTTTTTTTTTTTTTTTTTTTTTGGTTTTTGGTTTTTGGTTTTTGGAGACAGGGTTTCTCTGTGTAGCCCTGGCTGTCCTGAAACTCACTTTGGAGACCAGGCTGGCCTCGAACTCAGAATTCTGCCTGCATCTGCCTTCTACCTTCTGCCTCATCTCTGCCTTTCAAATGCTCTGTCACACCTAGACCCAGCTAACAGGGTTCTTTTTGGTAGTATTTATTTTTAAGTGCTAGAGAGAGAGAGACACAGAGAGACAGAGATTGCAGGTGCCTGTGGAGACCACATGAGTCAGATTCCTTGAGGCTGAAGTTACAGGTGGTTGTTAGCCACCTAACATGGCCGCTAGGGACTAAACTTGTGTCCTCTGCAAGAGCAGTAGGCAGTCTTAATTGCTGAGTGATCTTTCCAGCCCCACAGCTAACAGTTTTTGAGCACTTATCATGACAAACACTTGAGATACCAGACAGTTCTCACGGATGGGACTGTAAGAAACCCTGACAGGCCTGGGGACATACCTCAGTGGGGGAGCATTTGGCTAGTGTGGAAGGCTCTGGATTCAGTTCTCAGCATTGTAGAAGAAGCGGCAATTCAGTATGTCTTTTTTTGTTTTTGTTTTTTTTCAAGACAGGGTTTCTCTGTGTAGCCCTGGCTGTCCTGGAACTCACTCTGTAGACCAGGCTGGCCTTAAACTCAGAAATCCGCCTGCCTCTGCCTCCCAAGTGCTGGGATTAAAGGTGTGCACCACCACCGCCGGGCAGCAATTCAGTATGTCAACATGGGCATCCTACTTAGCAGGTGGTGCTGTGTAATGCCAGCAGTCGAGAGGTGGAAGCAAGATAATTGTGAGGTCAGAGTCAGTCTGGGCAGTTAGTGATTTCCAGGTCAGCCTGGATTGTATAATGAGGCTTTGTCTCAAAAAACTAACTACACCTAAGAACAGGCATAGGAGCTTCGGCAGTAGAGACCTGGCTGGGTCCTGCCTCCAGAGGTCTCCACAGTGAGTGACTTCACACTCTGTTTCAGGCTATAGGATGGCCATTACCTGGATTAAATGAGAAAATGCACATAACACATTTAATATGATGCTTACCAAGTGCCTACAAATATTAGTGTAGAATATATGCTGGGGCTGGTTATCTGCTCAGCGGGTTAGGGTGTTTGACTCTAAGCCTGATGACTTGAGATTCATCCCCAGGATCCACATGGTGGAGGGAAAGAGACTACTTCTAGGAAGTGTCCTCTTACCTGCACACATCAGCCATGACGTGCGCATGCTCATATTGGTACAAGCACACAGGCACACACACATATACATACACACAGGCACACACACAAGCATACATACAGCTTCTGCCCATCATTTATGCTTGGTGTGTATTGGCATTAAATAGACAATTGCTTCTGCACCTTGACTACCTTGTATCTACAGTGCCACTGTGTCCCACATGAGGGCTGCATTTCTCAGCCTAAGGATTTGAAAGTCAGTGGATGAAGAAGGGTGGATGGGGTGTCCCTGAACATTAGTGGTTTCACACAGGGATTGTGGATTTAAAATTGTTTCTTCACAAACTCTTTTTTTCCCCCCACAGGCCTTGCCTGGGTGTTGAGAATATGTTTGTCTTAGTTAGGGTTACTTTTGCTGTGAAGAAACACTATGACGAAAAACAACTTGGGGAGGAAAGGGTTTATTTGGCTTACACTTCCATATCATAGTTCCTCATCAAAGGAAGTCAGGACAAAAACTCAAGCAGGGCAGGAACCTGGAGGCAGGAGCTGATGCAGAGGCCATGGAGAGTGCTACTTACTGGCTTGCTCCTCATGGCTTGCTCAGCCTGAATTTTTATAGAACCCAGGACCACCAGCCCAGGGATGGCACCACCCACAATGGGCTGGGCCCTCCCCCATTGATTACTAATTAAGAAAATGCCTTACAGCTGGATCTTATGGAAGCTTTTTCTCAGTTGGGGGGTCCCTCTACTCTGATGACTCCAGCTTGTGTTAAGTTGGCATAAAACTAGCCAGTACAATGCTGAAGTTTTCACATAGTTTCTGTTCACAAAACAGTAAAAGTTGAAATTTTTAAAATGGATTCTAAATAAAGGATTTAGTAATATGTTGTATGCAGCCCACACCAAAAGGCAAATGGCAGAATCAGCTCAACAGTCACTGTTGGAAATAGTTTGCTTCCTGACTTTAAGCTCTACCGAAACATCTGCCAGTGGCCCATTTTTGAGCATCTAAGCAATATTCTGTCTTATACATCTGTCAACAGCACAAAACTACATCCACACATCCTAGTTTGAGGCTCAAAATAAGGTCCCTATAAGTAGGTTTTTAGGGGAAAACAAGGCAGGTAATCATCAAATGGGGACGCTATGAAAGGGTTTGCAGAGGTCATGACACAAAGCCAGCTCTAGGAAAGGGAAGGGCTGCTGGGGTGGACAGGAAACAACTACCTCAGGGGACTGGGTAGGTGGGAAGACAGTCTGGTAAACATCATTTCAAGAAAGAAAAATGGAGAGGGGGAAGTGGGAGTCTTGTTTTGCTTTGTAAGTGGTAGGCAGCAGGGTGTGGGCTTAGAAAACTGGAGACAGAAAGCTCACAATGAAAACGTTCTCTGGGGAGGGTTACTGTGGCAAGGTCCACAGAGCAGGTTAGGGAGCATGGGGTAGTAAAAGGGCTTCCCTCAGGGGAAGATCACATCTCAGGTCATTTCCTGTTCCATTCAGGGTGTAAAAGTTAGCTGTTCTGGGCCTTCAGCATTATGCAAAAAACATTTTCAGTCTTTGCATCTATGACTGTTCCTGGTTTGTTTTAACTGACATCTTGATCAGTCACTTTCTCGGAGGTTGGTTCTGTTTAATGTGGACTTCAGGTGCTGTTACTACTCTCTTTCTAACTTGTGAACATTTTGTCCTGCTCCCTAGTTGATTTTACCCCCACTGTGGAGGGCATTCTCTGCCTGGATCAGTGTTTGGCAAACTGGTGAAAACTGGAGGCTATTTAAAAACAAATCCTTGTTGCCATCAGATTGCACATATTTAAAATGTATGATTTGATGTTTGACATATATAGCTACACAATAAAGATTACAAATAAGCGTGCTATTCCTGGAAACTACCTGATGCCAATCAGGAGTCCTTTCAGCTTCATCTGCAGGAAGACTATCTTTAACAGGATTGAAAACAGGTCCCCTCTGTGCAGAATTGTGGAGTCCATGCCATTTCATAATCTGCGTTACCGTTCCTTCTCACTGTTATTGTTTGAACATCCCCTCTATTTACAACCTTTGTAGATGAAGTCTTGGTCTTCAGGGAGGCATTAGGGGAAGTGATAGATCCTTTGGGAGGTGAGGCCTAGTGAAAGCCAACTTTGTCACTGGGGCGTGTTCTCAGTTTCTCTGACTTCCTGTTTGATGATGTAAGCTGTTTCACAATGGGTACTCAGTAATGGTGTGTTGACATTTGCTGCCTTCCCCAGAGGTCAAACCAGCTGGACACTCGATCTTGGGCTCGAAACCCAAACTTTGAACTAAATGACGATGGCAATCTTGATTGTCTTGAGACACCTAGGAGGACAGAATATTAACTGGGGACTCGCCTCAATCAGATTGGCTTGCACATGGGCATGCCCTTGAGGCATTTTCTTAATTGCTTATTGATGTTGGAGGGCCCATCCCACTGTGAGCAGTACTGGTACAAGGGCATGGCCTTGGTTATGAAAGTTACATATGTAGGGCAGCTGAGAGACAAGCAGTGCCTCCATCGCTGCCTCTTCAGATTCCTGTCTTCAGTTCCTGCCTTAGCCTTGGCGATGATGGACTGAATCCTATAAGATAAATAAACTCTTCCTTCCCTAAGTTGGTTTTGGTCTGCATTTTCCCACAGTGATAGAAAAACAACCTTTTATTTCCTTTTCGAGTGAAAAAAATTTACTGTGTGCACGCACATGCATATGTGTACCTGAGACTCAAGTATGGGGGGGGTCAGCGGCCAGTTCATAGGAGGTGGGTTTTCTCCTTTTACCATATTGGTTCCAGAGTGTAACTCAGGTTGTCAGGTTTGTTGGTAAGTCCTTCACTAGCTCAGCCATCTTGTCAATCCCTTTTTATTCTTTTATCTTTTCAAGATTTAATCTTATTTTTAATTGTGTGTATGTATGCGTGTGTGTGTGTGTGTGTGTGTGTGTGTGTGAGAGAGAGAGAGAGAGAGAGAGAGAGAGAGAAAGAGAGAGAGAGAGAGAGAGAGTTGTAGTGGTCAGAAGGAGGTATCAGATCCCTAGTAGCTGGAGTTACAGGCAGTTGTGAGCTGTTTAACATGGATGCTGGGATCTGAATGTGAGTCCTCCAGAAGAGCACTAAACTATCTTAAGTGCTGGGCCATCTTTCTGTACATAAAATGTAGCTTTTATCTACAAATCTACCTTTGTCTTCATAATTTTCTGTGGTATGATGGCACCATCTCAATTTTTTCCTACTGAAGGACATGTAGGTTATCACTGATAAAATATCAAGGTTTTTCTGAATATTCATTTAAAACTAAGTAGTATGGGACCCAGGTCATGAGTGAGAAAAATGCTAAGAACTAGGTAAAACAACTGAGATAATATTTCATTTGAGAAATGCATAAAAGTCTTCTATTAAAAAATAATAATAAAAGATGGTCCATTCCAAGTCTTCTGGAGTGGATGCTTTTCCTTACTGTAAGAGAGATGTAGGGTCTTACTTAGGGCTCCATATGTAGTATGTAGAGGCGCTGACTGACATTTGGACTCTGTGGAGAGTCAGCATATTCTCCCGTCACACCCCACACAGCTCTGGTAAGGCCCAATCACAGGGTGCGCAGTGATCTTCTCTGAAGTTCTTTCTCTGTCTTGTTATTTTGCCAGTGAGCTAATGAGCCAGGCCAGATGGTAACTGTTGGCGCACAGGAATGTTGTCTCTGGGAGGCCGGGTGGTCATTAGGAAACTTCATGAAGTAGTGTGCGCTGTGCTCGTCCAGAGGGCTGGAGTATTTCAGTAGAGAGCACTGAGCACTTGCGTAAGCTAATCACTTGCATGGTGTTGGCCCGGTCCCTTCCTTAAAGCCCACATGAAGAAGGGGGTCAGAAAGGGGAGAGCCTGGGCTCCACATACCCAGTGCTTGTTGTCTGTCTGGAATGAATAAACGACATTTGTCTGAGATAATGCCACCAATTTATCCTCCCTCTGGAGGCCTCAGCTTAACTCGTCAGCATTTAGAGAGTTGCTCTAAAGCCCACAACCTGGGTCCAGGGCTGTGTGCCATCTGGAGCTTGCTTCTTCCTGGTCGCTCTCACGTAGAGCCTGTGCGTCACTCACACACCATCTTGCCCTGTCTTGCCACTTTCTGATTTTACTGTTTAAGTCTCAGGAAGCTTGTGTGCACTGCTGACTCTGGTTAGGTGTTTTCTCTCTTTCCCTTCCTCCCTCCTTCCTTCTCTCCCTCTCTCCTTCTTTTCTTCCTTTCTTTATATATTTATTGGAAAAAAAAAAAAGGGTCTCACTCTACAGTCCAGGCTGGCCTAGAACTTGCTAGTAGCGCAGGCAAGCCTCAGATTCTTTGCACTCCTCCTGCCTCAGCCTCCTGAATGTGATGGTTGCAGGTGTGAGCCAGTGGCCTATATTTCTCCTATTTAGCGTTATCCACACTCGTGTAACAAGAACACTAAATGATAGGTTACTGTCTTAAGAGGTTTCTAGGATCTTTTCATCCACCATAACTGGAGGTCTCTCAGCCCCAGAGATCCAGGACTTCTCCTTTCCCTCTCCTGTCACTTTCCATCTCTGGGGTTTGCAGCTTTCTGTGGTACTAGGGATGGAGCCAGGGCCTTGCTCATGCTGTGCTGCTCTCCCAGCTGAGCTATGTACCCCACCCCGTTTTTGTATTTTGAGATAAGGTCTCATATAAGCTAGGCTGGTCTTGAACTCTTGACTTCTTTACCAGGATTATAGGCACATGTCTCCATGCCAGGCATTTCTGAATATCCCCTTTTCAAGTCACATGCCTGTTTTCATCAAGTTAATGGCAAGCATAAAAGAACTGGTAGTGCTAATTTTCTGTTTCAGGCACCGTTGTGTCTTTAGGGTGCTTCTCTCCCTGTTTGTTTATTGTGTCTTGCTTCACTCTTCCGTTCTCCCAGAGGAATCATACACTGCTACAGCTTTGGAGGGCTCATTATTGCCTCCCCAGACCTGCAGGGGCTTCAACCTGTTCCCAGGGCTGTGTGTCTCCCGGAAGGTCCCATCATGTAGACTGTCACTGGAGAGTGCTGTCTCTCCACTATCCAATTAGCATTCAGTGCTGAGGGCTCCAAGAAGCACCCAACCAGAAAGCTAACCAGGCAGGAAAACTCAGAGCCAGCTTAAGAATCAGTAAGGACAGGCTTGAGCCCTGCTCTGGTAACACAATAAAGCCAAAAGCTTAGCAACTAAGCAGAGGGAGTCTTGACTTCCTGGAGGTCATTGGCCACCAGAAGTACTGGGTAGGCTGTTCGCACACATGTGCACGAGCGTTTGTGTGTGTGTGTGTGTGTGTATGTGTGTATGTGTGTGTGTATGTGTGTATGTGTGTGTGTATGTGTGTGTGTATGTGTGTATGTGTGTGTATGTGTGTGTGTATGTATGTGTGTGTGTATGAATGTGTGTGTATGTGTGTGTGTATGTGTGTGTATGTATGTGTGTGTATGTATGTGTGTGTATATGTGTGTATGTGTGTGTATGTGTGTGTGTATGTGTGTGTATGTGTGTGTATGTGTGTGTATGTATGTGTGTGTATGTATGTGTGTGTGTGTAGCACAGGAGTGGAGCAATTCTTCCATGCTTCTACTTAGAAACAATAAATCATTTTCTTTGTATTTTACTGATAGACATGAGTTATAGGAGGATGCAGGGAGGCTTTACCCTAAGAGGCCCACCAAGGCCGAGTGTAAGGAAGCCTGGTAGTCAACACTGCTATTCTCACAGGAATCAGGCTTGGACAAATAAGATGATGCATCACTGCTTGAAAGTTGATGAGCGTGCCTTTCCAGTCTACCACAGAATATAGATGCTGTGTAACTGTTTCCTCAGAACTGAAACATTCCCCAAGCATTCTTGGTTCGCAAGACCCAGGAAGCTAATGAACCAGGAAGTTGAGAAACTGGTGAGGTTCACAAGGCTCCTCTCCCAGGTTATAAGAGCAGTGGACACTTGCTGCGGATAAGACTCTCAGATGAATAGAACTGCCTGCTCTATGTATGGGGGCACTGGGGATGCTTTCAGGAGTTGGTCCTGATCCTGGGCTGTGCTTCAGTGAGTAACGTCGATGAGTCCAGCGGTTCACTGAGCTAAAGTGGAGTGGCATCCTTTCTTTGGTCTGTCATCAGCCTCCTGTCTGGGAGAAGTAGACATCTGTCCACATCTTCATAGGAAAAGTCAAACAACACAGCTGAGAGGAAATAGTTTGTAGTGTACATGTCCGAAGTAGAAGGCGGGGTGGAGGAGGGTGGAGGGGTGGGGAGTGGGGGGCACACCACAATCAATGGTCTGAAAGGAGACAGAACAGAAAAGGAGTGGAGGCCCGAAAGCAAAACTCTAGAGCCAGGGCCACAAGGGGAGGGCGGAGCCATAGGCGGAGCCATGGGTGGGACTGTCCTTGACTGACCTGCTAATGTGCTCAACACACTTTTTTGTGAACTGCTTACTGAGGTAATATCCATCTGACAGGGTCCTGAAGGTGCGCACCAGCAGCCAACCTGATGTACACTCATTAACAACAACAGCATTTGGAAAGTGGTCTTACCAGTGTGGGAGCTGGTATCACGCGGGATGGTCTCCATACCAGTTCACTTGAGAGGATTTTGTAGGAGGAATTGCCTACTAGGCGTGAACAACTGGACAGAGACATAAAAGTAAGGCAGAGTAGAGGGGACAACTTTAGGACACATGTGACTTTGCTATGTCTGCAGAGAAAGGGCAGGGCTGGAGGCGGTGGCACGCTGACAGCGGATGCTCACTCAGTAGTGTCCTGTGCATTTCCACCTGGAGCACCGTGTGTGGGAGAGATAATGGGGAATGGTCTAGCCTTGCTCATTCTGAAGCAACATGAAAAGACTCCCTCCCTCTCTCCCTCTTTCCCTCTTTCCTTTCTTTTTTATTTCTTTTTCTTGAGACAGGGTTCCATGTTATAGGCTACCCTGGCCGGAGATCCACTATGTATCCTAGCCTATCCTCAAACTTAATACAATTCTCCTGCCTCAACATCTTCTGCAGTGCTGGGATTGCAGGCATACACCACCAAGCCTGGCAAGATGGGCTAAGTCCTAGGAAATGACAGCTGGCTTCAGGTACTGCTGTCACAAGCAGTGGCTTCTGTTAGGGCAAAGCAGCTCAGCAGGGGAAACCGAGGCAGGAGTTCCACCGCTCCCTAGCCTGGACCAGCCCTCCAGTGTCGCTGACAAAGCCTAGTGGCAAAGGAGAGTCCTTGTCTCGGACAAGGACAGTTTGGAGCCCTGCACTCTCATGTTGATTGCTTCTTCAGCATAAAGCTGACGACTTAAATGTCGAGGAGGCAAGCTGTAGCAGGTTCTTTTATGGAAGCTCCTATCCAGGTCAAAGAATGAACTATCACTTCAGTTCTTTTAAATTGGGGTGGTGCCCTGGATCATCAAGCAAAAGCACTTACCACGAAGCCTGACAACCCAAGGAAAGGCCTGACTCCCCAAAGTTATTTCTAATTTCCACATGTGCGAGTGGCATTAAATCGGCTGAGGGCCTCCTGTGTCCTAGGATGTGGTCTCTGGTGTCTGTGTTCCATAGCCCTTTGAATATATTTTTATCCTGGAGCTGAGTACTTGGCAAATGTCCACTTGATGCTATTGGTTGATAGTGTTGTTAATTTTTAAGAATTTGTTTTAAGTTTGTGTGTGTGTGTGTGTGTGTGTGTGTGTTGTCTGCCTGTCTGTCTGTCTGAGTGTGGATATGAGAGTGTAAGTATGAGTAGAGGTGTGGAATCACTGTGGAACTGAAGTTATAGACAGCTATGAGCTGCTTGGTGCGAGTGCTAGGAATTTAACTCTGGTCTTCTGGAAACGCAACATGTGCTCTTAAATGCTGAGCCATCGCTACAGTCCGAGGCAGTTAATTTTGAATGTTAGCTTGGTAGGAGAGCACTAAAGCTCTGGGACTGTGTGGGATATTTCCTGAGAGGATTAACTAAGGGAGAAAGAGTCACATTAAATATGGGTACCCTGTCCTACAGGCGCAGTACCCTAATGACAGAGTAAATGGGAAAAAGCAATCCTCCCTCCCCCCGTTCTCCTACCCTCCCCACTCCCTGCCCTCTGTGCACCCCACCCTAAAGTGACAGCTTCTCCCACCACACCCTCCCTGCCTACAAGAATGGAAATTCTTTAAACGTGAGCTAAAATAAATTCCTTTGCCCTTAAATTAACAGTCATTTGGTCAAGACAATGTAAATGAGCACATTATTGATCGATCGTCCTACCTGTCTTTGCTAATTTTCTCTGCTCTGACACTTACTCAATCTGGTGGTTGCATACAAAGTTGCATTTTTGTTTTTTATCTGTGGTGCTGGAGATGGAATATAGGGCTTCCCACATGCCAGGCAAGTCTTTTACTACTGAGCTGAGTGACTTACACATTATTTTATTAACATTTTCATACTCTATCATTTTCTGCTTTTTTACTCCAAAGTACCTTTTACAAACACATGTATTGCGTTATTTGGGTTTTGTTTTGAGACCGTGTCCTCTGTAGTCTGGGCTGACCTTAAAGTTCTTGTATAGATAGAGCTGAAGACCTTTAATTCCTGATTTTCCTTCCTCCATCCCACAAGTGTCTGGATTACAGACCTGCGCCGCCTCAGCTGGCCCTGTTTCTGCAGAATCCTACTGTTAGGTTTAAGCCCTGTTCTAATATCTGTTTTTTTTTAAACATAACCATATATGATAATGAGACACAAAGATGTGTGTGTATTTATTACAGAATGATTGAATAGGCTAATTAGCATATAAATTGCCTTACATACATATCTGTTTTTTCCTGTCTGAATGCAACATTGTACCCTTTGACCAAAGTCTCCTTAATCTCTCCTCATGTCTGTATTTAAGCCATTTGTATTTACTGCCATTATTGATTTGTTAGAGCTTCAGTGTGTGATTTCATTATTTTGTTTTGCTTGGTTTTTTTACTTCTTGGTTCTCTTTTTTCTCTCCATTTTTTGCTCTGAGTTTCTAGAACACTTCTGAAAAGTCCATTCTGTTTAATCTGTAGAGCTTTCAAATGTGTCTTTGTTAGACTTTATTGTGGTTGCTGTATTATATGTACACAGTTTATCAATATCCATTGCTGTATTAATGCTTTACTGCTTCTGGTAAAGTCCAGAGAGCTCACTTTCCTTTATCACCAGTCCCATTTATAATGTCTTAAATCTACCACCTACAGCAAGAGCCAAATTATATAGCTCCTGCTTCAACCATTAAACATAATGTAGGAAACTCAAGAGCAGAAGGAAACTCTGTTGCATTTGCCTATGTTGTGGTCTTTCTCTTCTTTCTTTTTCTTAATTGCTATGCTCCTATTTACAAAGTCGCTTTCTCAGCTGAGTGTGGCAGGCCACATCTACAGTCCCAGCACTTTGGAGCCAGAGCAGGGAGGAGCAAGAGTATAAGGCTAGCCTCACTCTACAGTGAACTCGAATGCAGTCGGGTACAGGAACTCTATCTCAAACAAAGCGAAGCAAAACAACCCTGAAGGCAGGAGGGACTGCTCAGTCAATAATGTTCTCATTCATGAAGCCCTGAGGAGCTGAGCTTGGATCCCTAGTGCCCATGTAGAAGCTGTGAGTGGTGGTATGTGCCCTTACTAGGTAGGCAGAGGCAGGAGGATCCCTGGAGGTCACTGCTAGTGAGTCCTGCATCAGTGTGAGAGACCCTGCCTCAAAACATAAGGTGAAGAGTGATTGGTGATGTCCACCCCTGGCCTAAACACACGCATCCCTCCCACAGTCATTTTCCTTTTTGATTAAAGAGCCCCTTTAACTATTCTTTTAGATAATGACACCATGATGGCCATGAACTCTAACACTCTGAAACTGTAACCCCTCAGTACATTCTGTTTTCTGTCATGGTGTCTCACCATAACAATAGAAAAATAACTAAGATGAATAAATTTTTAAAAAATTATACCAAGCTGTGGTGCATTGAATATGCTTGGCCCATGGGAAGTGGCACTATTAGGGGGTGTGGCCTTGTTGGAATGGGCGTGGCCTCGTGGGAGGAAGTATGCCACTGTGGGCTTGGGCTTTGAAGTCCTATGCTCAAGCTTTGCCCAGTGTAGAAGAGCGCCTGCTCCTGGCTGCCTGTAGAAGACAGTCTCCTCCTGGCTGCCTTAGGATAAGATGTAGAACGCTTCACCTCTCCTGCACCAAGTCTTCCTACACGATGCCATCTTGATGATAATGGACTGAACCTCTGAACCTGTAAGCCAGCCCCAAATGAATGTTTGTCTTTATAAGAGTTGCCTTGGTCAGGGTGTCGCTTCATAGCAATGGTAGAAGAAAGGGGACATTGTCTTGTTACTGCTGGATGGGGACAAAAATTCAGATTTTCTTCCTGGCCTGTAGAAATATCCAGGGCATACGGAGACTTCTTGGAGCTGCCGGGTAGTGGTGGGAGTTCAGGCAATCAAACCACAGGAGTGCATTGGTATTACCCTGTGGTCACAGAGCTTGGGATCTCTATGTAGTCTCTACTGACCTCTCTACACAGTCGGGTGCTGCTTGAACCTACTAAGCGAGACTGGATGTCCAACTTCCATTGGCCCTTTCCATAGCTGTGCCAGCTGGACCTAGCTGGGGAGAGAGCAAGGGAGGATGCTGTGTAGAAGTGTGGAAATACAGGCTTTCTGCCTCAGCGTTGCTGGGGAGGGAGGGCAAGGCTCAAGCAGCCCTAGTTGGCTGAGGGTGAGAAGTTACTCTCCAAAAATGTTTACATTTTTCAGGACTAGAAATATAGTTTAGTGATAGAATGCATGCCCTGGGACTTACCACGTCTCAAATACCACATACATCTTGTATTTCTACTAGGTTGCTACTTTCCTGGAACTTTGATAAGAGAATAGCCTTTCTATGTATCTGTAAATAATACCCATACACATGATGCACATACACAGGATGCACATGCACATGATACACATTTACATGGTGCATATACATAGGCATCATATACACTCATGTATGTGATATATATGTATATGTACATGCACATGCCTATGTATATGTAGTAGTGTATGTATATGATGTCTGTGTATATGCATATGTATATGTATGTGATACATATGCATGTGTATAAGGCATATGCATATGATGTATATGTATATGTAGTATATGTCTATGACATATATGTATATGCATATGATATGTATTTGATGTCTATGCATATGCATATGCATGTGTATATGTGTATATGTATATGATACATGTATGTATGCACATGCATATATATGATATCTATGTATGTGTATATGATGTTTATGTTTATGTAATATGTGTATGTGTGTGTGCATGCGGGTGTGGGTGTGTCTGTGGTATTTCCAAGTTAATAATTTATCCAATAACCAGTGTTGTCACAAAAATAAAGTTGAGAATTCACTCCTGTGTCTTGAGGATCCAAGTCTGTCGACCTTCTCTCTAACTTTTGGAGTCTTCCTAATGTTTATTTTAATGTCTTGGGTTTTTAGCAGTTCTTTGTTGGAATAAGGGTTTCTGGGAGCCCTTACATTGCCTCCATGACTCTCCAGCCACGTTGAGCTGTACTATCAAAATCATGACTCCAAAGAAGTCCTTCCTACCTGAAGTTTCTTATTGTCAGATATCTGTCACTTTCTTTCTTTTTTGTTTGTTTTGTTTTGTTGTTGTTTTGGTTTTTCCGAGACAGGGTTTCTCTGTATATCCCTGGCTGTCCAGGAACTCACTCTGTAGACAAGGCTGGCCTCAACTCAGAAATCTGCCTGCCTCTGCCTCCCAAGTGCTGGGATTACAGGCTTGCGCCACTGTCACTTTCTTTTGTCATTAAATCTGGCCTCATTCTTTACGTTCCTTTCTCTTTTTACTTCTTCTTAAAAATTATTTTGTGTGTGTGTGTGTGTGTCTGCGCGTGCATGTTTGTGCTTGTGTGTGCATGTGCATGTGCATGTGCATGTATTTATGCCCCACTGCATGCCTATGGAGGTCGGAGGAAACACAGTTGGAGTCCATTTTCTCCTTTTACTATGTGGGCTCCAGGGATTAGACTCCGGTTTTCAGGCCTGACAGCAAGAACCTTTCTCTGCTGAGCTATCTCACAGGCCGGCTCTCCTTTCCTTCTTATCCCGTTTTTACTTTCTTATTTCTTCTGGTCCATTGATTTCTGTGTGTGATGTAGGAACTAGGGGTCAGTCTTCCTGAGAGTGCATGTTTTGTTCAGGAGGTGGGGAGATGAAGGAAACGAACGTTTCTGCTGAGATAGGGTTGTTGTCTGCCGCTGTAACAGGAGAACATTACTCTTGGGGTAAAGTGTGCTTAGTCAGGGGTCTTTCCCTGCAGGTGCCTAAGTTCCCAGCGTTACATTTAATTTTATTGAACACTGCCATCTTGTGTATGAAAAGGGAAATGCAGCTGAGAGAAGGCAACTCAAGGACTGTGGGATATTGGAAGATAAGATGAATATGTCCCCTGAGTAAACTGTCCTTCCTGGATGAAAGCTTTCTTCTCTGATGTAGTGCAGTCATTTTTACTGGCTGGTGATTCTCATTCACAGGCATCCATTTGGGAAGCAGAGAATGTAACGGTTGGAGTTGCAGAGAATCAGGCTGAATCAGCTGTCCTCTCAGGAGCTGTGTGACCTTGGGCAAGTCATAGGATGTGTCTGAGCCTCTGTGGAAAAGGAAGCTAGTCCCAGAGTCATTCTAGAAAGCTCATGTGTGGAGAATGTGCCCATGAAGCATACTGTTCTTCCAGTGAGGAAGGAAGGAGGGTTCGTGAGCACAGCACTACGGAAAGGGGCTGCTTTGAGTATAAGGGGTCCCCGAGAGACCCCATGAGTCAAAGAAGGGGGGTTAACACTTGCTCGGTGTAAAGAGCCGGGCGATGTGGTCAGTTCTCTCAACTCCTCAAAAGGCCACTAGTTTCACCTTACAAAGGTGGAGCAGCGGCCCGGAGATACCGGGCAGTTCGCCACACAGCTGATGAGCAGGGTGAACAGTGGAGTCAGGTTTTGTTTGTTTGAGTCTCATTATGTAGCCCTGGCAGACAGGTTTTGCCTCTGTGGACCAGGCTGGCCTTGAACTCGCAGAGATCTGTTGTCCTTTGCCTCTAGAGTCCTGAGAGTAAAGCCTTGAGTCACTAGCCTGGATGAATCAAAGTTTTAAAAATATTTGTTGTTTACTATGAGTGTGTGTGTGTGTGTGTGTGTGTGTGTGTGTGTGGTGTTTGGGAGAGAGAAAGGGAGAGAGAGAGGGTGACAGAGAGAGGGAGAAAGAGGGTGTGTGTGTGTGTGGTGTTTGGAAGAGAGAAAGGGAGAGAGGGTGACAGAGAGAGGGAGAAAGTGTGTGTGTGTGTGTGTGTGTGAGAGAGAGAGAGATAGAGACAGAGAGAGAGAGAGAGAGAGAGAGAGACAGAGAGAGAGACAGAGAGAGAGAGACAGAGAGAGAGACAGAGAGAGAGAGAGACAGAGAGAGAGAGCACATTAAGGCTTCTTTACTCTGGGAGGGTGGCGGAGTGGGAGGGAAATTTTTAATCTGAAAGGAGGACTGGTCACAGTAGCCGTGCTGGGGCAAGAATCATTTAGAGAGCACAGTAACCATGAACCAGGGAAGGGAGGCAGATTTTATTTTATTTATGATAAGGTTTCATGTAGCCTAGGTAGGCCTTGAACTTGCTAAATACCTCAAGAAGACATTGAGCATTTAAAATCAAAATCTAAACACTTAGTGCTGGAGAGATGGCTCAGTAGTTGAGAACACTGGCTGTTCTTGGACAGTCCTGAGTTTTCATTCTCACCACCCACATGTAACTCCAACTCACAACCACCTGTAACTCCAGCTACTGGGTATCTGATGCCCTCTTCTGGCCTTTTCAGGCACTGCACACATATGATACACATACATACATATAGGCAAAACAGTCATTATAAAATAAAAATAAATAAATCTTTTTATAAATGTGATTCTTGTCACATGTGGTGGCTCACACCCTTAATCCCAGCACTTGGGAGGCAGAGGCAGGGTCAGGGTCAGGGGCGAGATCAGAGTTCAAGGTCAGCCTGATCTACAAAGAGAGTTCCAGGACAACCCTGACTGTTACACAGAGAGATCCTGTCTTCAAAACAAAGCAAAGCAAAGTTCATTTATTCATTTATGTGGTAAATATACATGCTCATGTGAGTGTGTGCATGACTAAATGTGCACGTGTGTGTGTGTGTGTGTGTGTGTGTGTGTGTAGGTCAGCCGTCAGGGTTGGGTGTTCTCCCCTGTGGCTTTCCACCCTATCTCTTACTGAACCCGGAGCTCATTGATTCAGCTGGGCTGTTGTTGTCTGGGCAGTGAGCTCCAGGGATCTGCCCCTCACTTCTGGCATCACAGATCTGCACCACCATGCTTGGATCTTACATGGGTGCTGCAGATTTGAACTCAGGTACTTATGCTGGGTGGCAGATACTTTACTGATGCATCATCACCCAGCCCTGGCCATGTACTTTTGATCTTCCTACTTTCCCTCCCAAATTCCAGAATTCCCTGTGTGTGCCGCTGTGTCCAATATGTGCAGCGCTGGGGACTGAAGCCAAGGCTTTGTGCATCTCAGACAGACTCTGCCAGCTGAGCTACACCCTCGGCCTCAGCAGGATGCCTTTAACCTCTGGCTGGTAGGTTTCTGCCTAAGAACATTCTTCACACCCATTGTTTGAGTTATCATTAGCCATCAAGATAATGTGTGTGGAATTTACTGAGCCCAGCATTGTAGGAGGCACGGAGCACAGGCGTTCCCTGTTCTCCAGGAAGTGACTGGTGACCAAGCATGGCCCCATGCTCTGGGATGAAACAGCAGCTGCTTAGGGAGGCTTCTGTCTTGCTTGCTGGCAGATGGCCAACTGATATCAACTGAATTGACCTCCCTGGTGAGTGCCCCTGGTCGATTCCAACGGCAGGGAGATCTAGCATGAGGTTTCCCTCTGGAAATAGCTTAGCTCAGGCGCTGACCCAGAGGCACTTTGGCAGTGTATGTTCACCTCATGAAGGTCCACACAGACCTGTGCCTCTCCCAGCTGAGGCATACATGGTGGAGAACAACTGTCAGAAAGGTAGATGTGAGTGGAACTCTTCTGTTTCTTTGCTGAATTCCCCTCAAGTCTATTTGGACAAGCTCTCTGGAATGTTCCACAGTCCTGCAAGTGAATCACTAACTCTTTTAAAACTTATCTCCTGAAACATGAGCTAGGAGGTTTTCTTTCTAAGCTGCAGAAATGAGTTGCAGGCATCAGGAAGAACTAATTTATTTATATTTATGGAGAATATTAAAAATTACTTGCATATTTATATACACACTCTAGCAAAACACAATCAACATTAGTCACCCCCTAACCTCAGCAACTCCTAAGCCTCCTGGTTATTACGTTGTTGTTTATTCATTTTTATCAGCTTCTCAGTTTCAGCAGAGCTGGCAGGTTCCAACGTTGACATTATCTCTGCTTCTGACTCCACAGTCCCTGGACCTCAGCTGGGGTCGTGGTAAGATGCTCGAAGTGGGCTAAATGGTCTCCGAGAGCCTCCTGGTCTTCAGCTCTGTGCTCTCTGCCTCTACAACAGCAGACTCTGAAGTGAGCCTTCCACGCAAACATTTCCTTTCTAGGTAAGCATTGTATTTGGACAGTGATCCTGGAACTACTCATGGAGGAATGTGGAAAGGGAAGAAGATAACAAAGATTTTTTAAACAAGTTGTTGTTGAAACTGCTGTGGGATTCTGGGACATGGTAGAAGGAGGGATTTGGTATATTTATCACCCCTTCTCCCCAGCTGCTCATGGTGGTGTGGGTGGTAGTGGTGGTGTGGGTGGTGGTGGTGGTGGGTGTGGGTGGGTAAGTCGTGTAGGTGGTGGTGGTGGTGGTGTGGGTGGTGGTGGTGGTGGGTGTAGGTGGGTGTGGGTGGGTAAGTCTTGTAGGTGGTGGTGGTGGTGGGTGGGTGGTAGTGATGGTGGTGGTGGGTTCCTTCCAGGACACTACCCTTTAGGCCAATGGTTCTCAACTGTCCTAATGTTATGACCCTTTAACACCTCATGTTGTGGTGACCCCTAGTCATAAAATTATTTTTGTTGCTACTTCATAACTGTAATTTTGCTACAGTTATGACTCTTAATGTAAATACTTTTGGAGGCAAAGGTTTGCCAAAGGAGTTGCAGCCCAGAAGTTGAGGACCACTGTTTTAGGCACGCTTGTTTTGTTCTGTTTCCTTGTCAGGAGGAGTGTCTGGTAGCCAAAAGCCTCATGCAGAGGGAGGTACTAGTGCTCGCAGCTTTTGCTGTGTACAGGGTGCTGTGAGGGGGCAGGTATCTATACTCAATTTGGGAAAGTCAAGGCTTGCTTTTTCTCTGAGTGTAGTTCTGCTCTCTGTAGAGGATAGAAAGGTTTCCATGGTGAAAAGCCTTGCCTTTTGAAAGAAGCTAAGTATTCTAGGATCACCCTAGAAACTTAAGTCCTGAGCTAGGGACACCTACACTATCTTCAACACAGTTGACTACTGTGGAATAATTTGAGCTGTAAATACTGCGTTCTTGTTTTTTTTCCTGGTATCCAAGACATTCTAAAAGTGCCACTGCCTTGCATGACGTCTCAGAGAAAGTAAAAGTATCTTCTACTCGGCGCTCCACAGTTGCACTACACTGCTCCAGTCTGAGTGCTGGCCTTCAGTGTGTTCTGGTCTCAGACACCGATGTTCTGGATCTCAGCTGTGAGCCACCATGTCCAGGCCATTGTTCTTTTTAAAGAAATCCTTTATAAAAGAACCAAATATATCACTCAGCTTCTTTCTGCTCATTTTTGTTCTTTGTCCAGTCTCAGCCTCTCACTTTTGTGGCCAGATTTGAACCCCTGTCGAGGCCTGTAGTGACATGCTCCATCCCATCCCCCTTGTGTCGTTTCAAGCACTCCGCCTAGACCAGCATGCTCTAACTTGCTACTTTCCATCACTCATTATCCCAGTGACTCCAAATCTGTGTACCTCACCCCACCCTCTCGACTCGAATGGTTGCTGAGATCCAGATCTAGGTCCCCGTGTGTATGTGGCAGGTGCTTTATCAACTAGGCTGTTGGCTGGGCCCTTTTTTTACATCTTGTTTTTCCTTTCAGTGGTTCTGGAAATTGAACTCAAGGCCTTGGGCATTTTGGGGAAGCACTCTGCCGTGGACCTACATCACCAGCCCCTGTTTTGTTTTGTTTTGTTTTGTTTGTTTTGTTTGTTTGTTTGGGATCTTACTCTGTAGCCCAGGCTAGCCTGTAACTCAGTGTATGGCCCAGCTGGCTTTGAGCACACGGTAGGCAACCCTCATCTTTGCTCTCTTTCAACTGGTCTTATTCTGCATTTGATAGCAGGAAATTACATTGGTTCTAGCTCCAAAATACACTTAGAACTTGACTGCCGTTATGTCTGCAACTCACCAACTTTGACCTCCATCACTGCTTACCTACGTTGTTGCAGGGTTCTTTTGGAACAACTTTGTGTCTTTACAGTCTGCCCCAGTGATGCTTTCAGAACAGGACTCAGTTAATGTCATTCCTCTGTTTGAAAGTGTCTCAAAGTTCTAGTGCCCATCAGTGCTAAAAGCCATAGCTTTACATCAGCCCATGAGAATCAATGCCATTTGACTTGTTTTACCTCTTGGCTTCATCACTCTGTTGAAAAAAATTGTGTGTGTGCATGATGTATACATATGCCAGAAGAGGATGACTGATCTCCAAGAACTGAAGTTACTTGGGGTTGTGAAGTGTTTGACATATATGTTAGGAACCAAACTCAGTTCCTCTCTAAGAACAAGTTCTCCCTACCACTGAGCCTTCTCTCCAACCCTCTGTGGTTTTGTTTATGGACAATACAAACTCAAGTTGTGTAAAGCTTCCATACATGCTAAAAATTTATATTCTCTGATGTCGAGTGCCAAGTTCTAAATAAAAACTGCTGACTTGACTATATAATTTATTGTTCAAATTACAACCTGCTTTATGGTGAAAGGGCTCTGCTGGTAGCTAACCATGGCAATAGGCAGTACCTGGACTACACTGAGCTAATCAGGCAATAGAGTTCCAGTTAATTGCTATATCCCAAGCTTTCAATATTGTTGGGAACCAGAGAGCTTGGCTCAACGCCCCCAGCTGAGCTGTTTGCACAGGTTTCTTGAGAGCAAAACATCCCGTGGCTTAGCTTGATTCCTGCCTTCCTGCCTGGTGTGGTAAGGACTTCCCAGGTGCCTGACCTATGACTATAATTGATTTTTCCTGTTCCCGTCCCTGGCCTCTAGTATATATATTATTGGTCTCTCAGTAAGGGGGGGGCATTCTCCTTGCAGAATGACCTGTGTTTGTGTTTTTTAATCCCCCTGGGAATAACTTCTTGAAGATCTTCCTGCGTTGTGTCATTCCTTGCTGGTGAGGGTGGTCACGACAACTGGTGCCGAAACTCGAGAACTCTCCTCGTTCGGGGGTTCGAAGATCAGAACTTCTTGCAGTCAGAAGAAGAGGGGAGAAGTCAGAAGTCAGAAGGCAGAAGAGAAGAAGTCAGAAGTCAGAGGGGAGAAGTCAGAACTCAGAAGTCAGAAGAAGTCAGAAGTCACTACGATGTTGAATTTATTAATTCAAATGGTATTTGGTTAGTCTGTTTTTCACATGAATATACTCTTAACACATACATGTGCACATAGTTAACAATAATAAACATTAGAAAACAAGTTCAAGATCATTCTACACGATACACAGAGTTCAAGTCTCGCCTGAGCTATATGGCATTTATTTCAAAAAACAATCATTTAAAATCATTAAAAATTAGCATAATCTGCCAAAATATGTGGAAGCACTGATGCTGTGAACTTCAAAAGAGTCAGGGTAATTCAGAGAGCATATAATTTATTTAAGAGACATGCTACTCATTTTAACAAAGGTCATTTTATATACAAATTATTTATAATGGAGCTGGAGAGATGACTCACTGGTTAAGAGCATGCCCTTGCAGAGGACCGAGTTCTCAGCACCCACAATGGACAGTTCAGATCCACTTGTAGTGCAGGTTCCAGGGATCCTATACCTTCTTTTGGACTTCTTCACAAATGTTCACACAGACTTAAAAAATAAAATAATGGTAAAACAAGGAAATTATTAACAATGTACTTATTTGTTACCTAGGTTTCTGAAAGCAACAAACAAAATAGGACTCTCAAAATGTTAGGAGGGCAAGAGGCTCAGTGTTAATGAAATTTATTTATTACGGCGGAGGGAGGGAGTGGTGGTGCCTGGGACCAGGGTAGTACCTGGTCTGCCCATGCCAAGGTGGCCCTGGAGAAATCACACCACGTAACAGACCTGGTATAAAAGGGGGAAGGGAAGGGAGTGAGGGCCTGGAGAGGGTGTAGAGGCAGGCAGACAGGAGCAGAGTCATGAGGGCAGAGAAGGGAGGGACAGAGAAGGACCAAAAGAAGGAGAGAAAGGAGAGGGAGACAGGCTGAGAACACACGGGCACAGAGTGCTGCTGCTGGGATGGGGGGGTCATCCTTTTATATACACCACCCAGGCCTGGTGCCTTTGCTGAGTCCCTGGGAGGAGCCTGGCGGGATAACCTGTGAGCCAAGACTCGGGGACCATCAAAGCCAAGGGAGCAAAGGAAGGTAAGAGCTCGGAGTTACGAAGGCTTTGCATCCTGGAGAGGCTGTGTAATGTGTTCCATCCAACCCCAGTATCTCTGAGATCACAGAAAAGGTTTGGAATCTGACCTCTGAGGAACGGGCCTAGTTCAGTGACTGCCAACCTCCCTAATGCTATGCCCCTTTAATACACTTCCTCATGTTGTGACCCCACCCATCATTATTTTCATTGTTACTTTATAATTACAATTTTGCTACTATTATGAATCATAATGGAAATATCTGATATGCAGGACATTTGATATGAAAAAGTCATCTAACTTCTCTATGGGTTGTCCACTGGCCTAGCTGGTTGTGGTGAGCTCTTGAGGGTATGTGATGCGACTTGTCTGGTTAGAGCCAATAATATGGGTGCTGAATCCAGTCGCAAGCATGGGAAAGAACTGGGGCTCCCTGGGTAAAGAAGCATTGCTAAAGGCAAGCCCTCAGGAAGAGGAAGGAAGCAGGAAGCCAGAGAAGACGGCCCCTTCTTCCCGCTCCATCCATTCTATTCTTTATACCTCCTATTTATTGACAGGGCCTACCTGGGAGCCTGCTGGCACGTTAGAAAAAGGTGTGGAGAGAGTCAGTCACAGTATCACAAAGCAAAGTGTACATGACTTAGCTTAATAACTGGAATAATCAGAGAGCAAAGGAAAGCAGGTACTAAGGGTATTTATAGCACAAAACATGATTTCACAGCACTCAGAATGCTGACATCAGTATTAAGTAAACGCAAGCCTTATATAACCTTCCCAAAATAGAAACAACTCAAAGCAGAGAACACACGTGAGAAAATGAAGGATGCAATTCAGCAAATGTAGAACAGCATGCAGATCACGGAAGATAACGTGGCAGAAATGCAGTCCTGCGGGGCATGTGGTGGCTGTAGACAGTCAAATTAGATTTCATAAACACTCTTACACATTCTTACCCAAAGCATCCATTCCTTTAAAAGCAATTATCACCAAAGAGGGCTGGGGAAACAGCTCAGTGAAACCGTACTTGTCCTAGCATGCGCACAGCCTAGCCCCTAGTGTTAACAGAAGCGTACCCTCAGAGCCAGACCTGATATAGCACACTTGTAACCTCAGCACTCGGAAGATGAGGTAGGTGGGTTGACATAAGTTCGAGGCCAGCCTGGATTACAGTATCAGGTTAGACTAGCTACTCAGCAAAATCCTGCTCACTACTCAAAAGAAAACCTTCATGAAGTTGGGAGAGGGTGGGGTGGATATAGAAGGAGTTGGGGAAAAATGAGAGTGCGTGTGTATGTGACCAAAATATAGTGTATATATATGTTCAATTCTCAAAGCAATAACAAATATATTAAGAAGCTTTCATGGATGTACAGAGAAAAGGATAGAATTTTCATAGTATTTTGGCAGCAAATTCTTAAACCTTCTAAGGTTTATATAAAACATTTGGTTCACGTAGATATTTCTATATTCTTTGAAATAAGATCGATTTATCCTTTGAGAATTTTATGCATGTATATAATGCATTTTGATCATATGAACCGTTTTGTCTCCCGATTTCATTCCTCGTCCTCCTTCATAACCCATTGTATCTGGTCAGTGCTGTCTGCATGTGCGTGAGTCATCTACAAGAGCACAAGCAACCTACCAGAGAGCCCACTTCTGCAGAGAACCGGCTCCTCCTCCTGCAGCAGCCATCAACTGTCAGTGGCTCCTCAGCGTCTGCGGTGGATCCTTCAGAGCTCCTTCTCCATCTGTGTTGGAATGTTTACTGGTTTGATCTGTGCAAGGAGCCATAGTTGTATGTTCATGGACACGACACCCTTGTTTTTGTTGTGTCCAGGAAACACCATTTCTAAGCAGTCCATTCCATACTCTGCCCCTTTCGGTCTTCTCACCTGCTTCTGCGATGTTCCCTTAGTCCTGGGGTAGGGGCGAGTACTCTTACGAGCTGTGATTGCTCCAATTCTTACCTTCCTTTTAGAAGGACAGATACAGTGTCTACAGGATGGGCATTGTGTGAAATAATGGCGGGTCACATATACATGGTTACAGTAATTGCTGAAAATCATGTCTGGGAACATGATGTAGGCTCTAGGGAGCCTGGGCAGCTGAACAGGCACAGAATTGGTAGCATTCATATTTCCTTTGTTCTGGGCGCCCTCTACAATGCTTGTCTAGGTTTTGTTCGAATGAGCAACACTGTGTTTGGAAACTTGTAGAGCTAATTTGAGACTCTGAATGAACTCTCTTGCCAAGGATGAATTTTTATTATTATTTTATTTCACTTAGATGATTGAACTAGAAAAATACTCAAAAACTCAATCCATTTTGAAATTCAAAACAAAGAAAAAGGGGCAGAAAATTGTTTGAGTCTCTGTGAAAGCTGTCCCTCTTGTCCTTGTGGATGGCTCTAGCAGGCTCTCACCGAAAACCTGGGAATACTTTACAGGAGCCCGGGCTCTGGCTCTTAACTCTCTTTAGACTACAAAATCCCTATTTAGATCCTCAGAGCTCTGCTGGTGACTTTCTTCTGATTCCCACCCCCACCCTCTCAGGCCACTTTCAGCAAATGTCAGGAAAAAGCAGAGCTGGGTGTCTGACTCAGCCCATGCTGACCTCTTCAACAACTAGATTCAACAGCTGAGCAGGGCTCATAGGGCACACAGAGTGAGGACAGCCAGGGAGCCTGTGTGCGTCTGAGGTGGGTCCTCTGCATGTGTGCCACGGTTAAGTAGCTTGGTGTTCTTGTGGGAGTGACTCCTAACAGTGGGAGTGAGTGTATCTCTGACTCTTATGCCTGCTTTGGGGACCTTTCCTGCCTCGTCCAGCACTGGTATAGGGTATGTGCCTGGTCTCATTGCCACGTGTTAGACTGAGTGTGGTTGACACTCCTGGGAGCTCTGCTCTTTTTTGAAGGGAAATGGAGAAGGAATGGATCTGGGGCGAGAGGGGTGGGTAGGGGAGCACGTGAGAGGAGAGGAGGGAGGGAAACTGTGGAACTGTGGTTGGAATGTAATCTGCAAGAGAAAAAATAAATTAAAAATTAAACAAAACTAGATTCAAGTTTTTCATGTATTGATAGGTGTGTGTGTGTGTGTGTGTGTGTGTGTGTGTGTGTGTGTGTGTGAAGTCTGCATGCGTATGTGTGTGCTACAGCACTTGTGTTGGGGGGCAGAGGCCACCTCTCAGGAGTCAGTTCGCATCTCTCATCTCGTTGAAGTAGGGTCCCTCTTGTTTTGACTCTTGTGCTTGTAGCTACAGGCTAGCTGGCCATGAATGCCCATGCATCTCCGTCTCTGCTGCCCACCTCTCTGGAGGAGGAGTGTGACACTGCGTGTGGTTCTTTACCTGGGTTCGGGGAACCGAACTCAGATGCCAGGTGTGTGCGCTTAGTCCTTTTACCGGCTGAATTATATTCCAGGACTCTTCTAGAACAGTAACCATGCTCTGTTGCTTTTAAAGATGTCCTTGAGAGACATCTTTAAGATGTCCTTAATATTTTACAAAAATCATAGCTCAAAGCAGAGTCTACTCAGCTTTTAATGTAATGCCTATATATCATATGTATTTATTTTATTTACATTTTTATTTTTTTGAAGCAGGGTTCTGTAGCTCTGGTTGTCCTGGAATCCAGAGCTCCACCTTGGAGTGCTGGGCTTAGGATGTGAATCCCCACACTGTCTGTGTACTTTTATCTCTAGGATTTCTTCTTAGATCTTTTTAAAAATATTCTTGATCACTTTTATGGATGAGGACATAATTTGTTTTCTGTTTTGTTAAATTTATCTTACTTAGATATGCTTACAAGTGAAACGGGTTTTCATAGTTGTCTGCATTTATGGAATAAGTGAGCATCATGCAGAATGTTGCCATCACTTCTTGAGAAATCCCTCATGTTACCCTTATCGTTAACTTGCCCTTTCTCCCTTAGATATTCTGACTTTTTTATTGAGTTAGTTTAGTCTTTTGGAGCTTTGTATAAATAGGACCAATCAGAATGTGTGTTCATCTTGTTTTTAAGATTGTAATTCGTCATTTAAATTCACTTCTTTCTGATATGAACACCAGTTTCATTGAATGAACCGACAGCGTGCGGGCCTCCGTGTCTCTGGGAGTGGCCAGCATCCAGACAGCAGCCATGAGCATCCTGAGCCAAGGCTCTCTGTGCGCACTGCGTCTTCATCTTTACTTGGTTTTTCGTGTGCACCCATCAGTTAGTATCTGCGCCGTCTGGGAGCCAGTCCTTGCTCTTTGTTCGACTTCTCCTGGTGGCTTGTTTTCTTGTGTTTGGTCATTTTTGATTTGATCGTGTTTTGCTCGCTGTGGGCATCCTGAGGGGCCTGAGTGTTTTCCTGTTTGTGTCTGCAGGGTATCCAGTGTGCTTCTAACTGAGAAGCACTTGAGATTAATTTTTCCCTGGGGGTTCCCTGAACAGAGAGATTATATTTTCAGACCCCTCCTGTGAGAGGGAAGGTTTGTGGTGATAGATTTTGAGGGAACTTATATTTTTTAAAATTATTTTTGAGATTAGTCTATAATTTGGCATTCTCAAACCAAATGTGTTTTACCTGCTTCTCCTCACATCCTCTCCATCCCTCTCCTCTGGTATCCTTCTCTCTACAAAGTTTCCTTTCTCCTTTTTGTCACATGTATCCTTTTTCATGCTTGCTCATGCTCAACACACACACACACACACACACACACACACACACACACACACATACTCACACATGCATACACACACATATACACACTCATGCACACTCATGCACACACATACTCATGCATACCCATGTGCACACACACTCATGCACACTCACGCACACACACATACACACACTCACAAGAACCACCCTCACTCCACCTTCCTTGTTTCCTCCCTTCACCTGGTTTCCTTTCTAGTTTTTAGGCTCCACCAATATAATCCACTTATACCCATGCATATGTGGATTGCAAACTAGGATCTGAATATGAGAGAGAACACTTGGGGTTGTGACTTTGTTAGTTTGACTCACTCCATGTAATATACGGTTTCAGGCTCTACCCATTTTCCTACAAATGTGATTTGCCGGATTATGAAAAATAATTAAAATGATTCCATGTTATTGCTAGAGGCTCATAACCTTCCAGGTTAGCTCCTGCTATGATCTCTGCTCTCAAGGATAACCCTTTGCCAAGGGCGTAGTTTGTCACAAATCCTTAACTCCCACCTTTTCCTTGGCATCCTTCTAAGCTTGGGGCAGAAACCCCCAAGACAGTTCAAAGCTCTCTCAACCATCTCCCTTCAGTTCTCTTGGAGTACATGGATTCCCTTGGCTTATTGAATTCAGGTTTGCATTAAAGGTTCGGAAAGCTGAGAGTGACACATGCGTGTAATCCCAGCATTTAGGAGGCAGAGGCCAGCCTGGGCTACACAGGGAGGACCCTGTCCCAAAAGAAGCTTTCTGACATCTTTCTTGAAGTAGTAGGTAACTAGAGCAGGGGTTTCTCCCCCTCAATGCCTGGCAGTATCTGGCCACATTTTTGCTGGAGATGTAAGTCAGCTGCACACTTAGTCAAGGCTCTGCTCGCCTGGAGAGGCTCCACCTCTGCCGCACGCTTGCCTCTTCCTCTGTCTGGAGTGTGAGCAGCAGGCCTGCTTGCTCACCATCTCGCTCTGCAGAACGTGCTTTAGTGTTTGCTTCCCTTGGTGAGAAGAGGCAGAGAAATCTGTTCCTAACTTTGCCAGCTTCTAGTCATGGTGTCTAGATTTTTCTGGCATGCTCCCCATTTCCCCTGCATTTGAATCGACGGACATGAGTTCTGGGGGTGATTTCTTTGCTGAGCTAATACATGTCTGTCTTCCACAGACCCAGGAACTAGCCGAGGGCCGGGCACGTGCTTGCCACGCCTTGCCTCTGCCTTTGACTTGGCTCATCAGCCAGGTATTGGGATGTTGGCTGTCGTTTCACTGAGGATGATTTCCCAATCTTTGGGAAGGAAGTTGTGTGGAATTGTGTCTGCACTTCTCTTTCATTCTAGGTGGTCTGTGATAGACAACACTCACCAAACTGCTCCAAACTGCAGTGTTCTGAAGGTGTGGGAGGACGTGTCCCTGTCCGCTCCTGTGCATGCTGGCCTACCCATTCCGGTCTTGTCCAGCCCCATGCCTGTTGCCTCCCTGGACAGAGGAAGCGCTTCTTCAGCCAGGACTCTATCGTCTGTGCACATACTATGCCTGGTATGAAGTAAGCACTCGAGTCTTGTTGACTGAATGGCTTTTGGATGTCTTAAAACCCAAATTATAGTTCATGTCTAGGGCTCCAGATGTGTGGACTTTGGATGTTTAACCGTAAGTTCTAATGACATACTGCTACAAAGTGAGCACTTCACCTGGATCCACAAGACATGACTTTCTGGATAAACTTTTTGTGTCCCTCCGTGCGTTCTGTTTATAAAATGGAACTGTAACAGCTGACTCTGTCTCCCTTATAAGGTTGTTCAAGGTAATGCAGAGTCTTACGATGCCAAGACATCTTTTTACAGGTCTCACCATTCAAAAGGAAGGAGAGTTGGTGCCATACGGGATTCTAGGGCGCTCATTCATGATCACCAATTCCCGCTTCTAGTCTGCCTTGTTGTCCAAAATTGAAGCTGGTGCCTGCAAGATGATGTTGAGTCTGCAGTGATCTCTATGGCCACAAGATGGCACCCTCAGCCTTAAAATGGTAGATTATTACCTCCCTGCCAACAGTGGTTCTCTGGAGAGAGCCTGGTTCTTCTGGGTTCCTAGTGCCCATTCCAACAACTGGCATCAACACTCGAGGCTATCACAACTATCCATCTTGGCCCTCGTTTCCAGGTACAAGGTGCTTATGCAATTCTAATTTATTTTAAATTTTGCCCAACCAGTGCATGACTAGAAATGGCCAAAAATGTTCATGAATTCAATTTCAGGACCAAAGCCAGCAAATTTAGAATTGGTCATGGTGAGCCCTCTACCACTCGCTTCCCACATTTTTTGCTACTAAAAAAATGTGTTTTTAAAATCACCGCCTCAGGATAACCTAGTTATTGTAATAGCAAGACCAGGGAGAAGAGACCCCAAACCTCACCCGAATCCCCTAGACAAACAGGAGCCCTGGTGCTCAGGCTTAGTTCCATCTTTCTGGGTCTTTCTTGAGACATTTTTCCTGCTGATTGCTCTTCTTTTAAAATGCTGTCCTCAGCTGTCATTCCCTGTTTTCCTCATTCTGGGCACGTTAGCTTCCTGGTCCTCTATGGTCTTTCTTCACACCGTTTCACCATGACTCCAGGCACTTGCCATAGCTTCTGATCCTCTACCTGGTACATTCTCCATACCTTGTAGTGATATAGAAATCTGCATCTCAGTTCCAGATGTCTGTGTATGGTCCTCTCTACTGGAGGACACCCTCTGCCTTAGAGGACATTGCTTTCAAAGCAGCTCAGGTATTTACATGTAAATACATTGAAATGGATTCACCTTGGGTGCTTTGCGCCATCTGTTTTGTTCATTGTGTATTGTTGTATAACTACCACCTTAAGATATTTACTTCCTGTGAAGGGTAATCTTGGTTGTCAATTTGACTGGGCTTAGGTATACTTAGAAAACGGTTAAAGCAAACTCCGTCTGTGTTGGTGAGAGTTTTCCAGAAAAGATTGGCCTGTGGTATCTGCAAACCGAATTGGGAAGCCTGCCCTTAATTAGGACAGCTGGGTGGGATATAGTGGCTGGAGAGAGAGAGAGAGAGAGAGAGAGAGAGAGAGAGAGAGAGAGAGAGAGAGAGAGAGGAACCAATGGGAAAGCACACACCCATAAAGCCCCACCTGACTTGAGTGTGCACAGTGTTTGCTGTCACCTTTGTCAGTGGATGTCACACTCAAGCTCTCCAGACATTTGAATGTAGAATTGCATACACCCCTCTTCTGGGTCAGGCCTTCAGCCTCAGAGGCTAAATCATTGGTTCTTCTGTTCTGGGGCTTCTGTCTTCATCTGAGCAGATGTCCTGGCTCATCAACTCCCAGGAGGCCACTGGGCTGGCTAGTTTTATGTCTTGATGCACACACTAGAATTATCTGAAAGATGGGACTACATAATTTCCAGCTATAAGGCATTTTCTTTTCTTTTCTTTCTCTTTTCTTTCTTTTATTTTTCTGGTGGTTTTGTTTGTTTGTTTGTTTGTTTGTTTTTTGGATTTGGTTTTTTAGAGACAGGGTTTCTCTGTATAGCCCTGGCTGTCCTGGAACTCACTCTGTAGACCAGGCTGGCCTGGAACTCAGAAATCCTCCTGCCTCTACCTCCTAGAGTGCTGGGATTACAGGCGCAAACCACCACCGTCTGGCTGGCATTTTCTTAATTAATGATTGATGGGGGAAGGTACAGCCCATTGTGGGTGGGGCCATCCCTGAGCTGGTGGTCCTGGGTTCTATAAGAAAGCAGGGTGAGCAAGCCAGTAAGCAGCACCCCTCCATGGCCTCTGCATCAGCTCCTGCCTCCTGGTCCTACCCTGTTTGAGTTCCTGTTCTGACTTCCTTCCATGATGAACACTGATTTGAAAGCATAAGCCAAATAAATGTTTTCCTCCCCAAATTGCTGTTTGGCCACAGCATAGCATCATAGCAATAGAATCCCTAACTAAGATGACCACTGTGGCATTGTCTATATTCTAGCCATTTAAGCAAATTTAATAAACCTACTCTCGTGATTATATACCCGGACAACTACATCAGCCTTAGAACAATTCTTTCTGGCTCCATGTCCTCTCATCTTAACATTTCTTTTGCTCCTTTTCCTGGTCTCCAGCCGCACAGATCTGATTGCTGTTGCTGTGTTGTTTTGCCTTTTCTGTAATTGTGTGAAAATGGGACCTTATGACACTTATATCTGTTGTGCTTGATCTCCTTTCCTTGGCCCAATTAACACCTTCGACACCTCCCCAAAACAGTGTTTTATTTGTGTCTAGCCTGCTTCCGTGCTAGTGCTAGTGTCTCTCCATTCATTCTGGTCCCCAAGTCAGCAAGCTGCCTGCTGCCCTGCTGCTGCCTCCTTCTCCCTCTGCTCTGCCCCTCCCACGTATGTGGGTAATCAGAAGGTCCTCCAGCCCCCTTCTCTCCCACATCTGCTCTCCTCTGCATCCTGGAGATCACATGTGACGGAGGCTGTCTTTGTTTCTTGCTGGTCCTAACTGGTGTCCAGGCAAGACTTCTTCAGCTTTCCTCTCACAGCCACCAGACCTAAACTGCAAAGCTGACTCTTTAGCTCTGTTGTTTCCCGTAGGCTTCTTGTTGGCTCACAGCACTTCATGCTTACATTTATTTCTGCCTAAATCTCTGTATCCTGTTTTCAAGAATGTTCTCAATGTGCTTGCTCTCAGCTATTGCTTGTGACTTTTTCTCAAGGACTGAGCTCACTCTCCCCCCTTTTGCTGTTTTCTCTACTTGGGGTCTCCCTCCTCCTCCATCATCATCTAGCTGATTCTACTCTTTGTTTGAGAAAGAGTCTGGTGGCTTCCGCTCTGCAATGCTGTCCTTGGCCGTAACTTCAGGTGGGGTTAGGTCTTCTTTGGAATGTGGTATTCATCATCTTCCATTTCCAGTTGAGTCAGTCCATTTTCAAGATACTAATCTGTCCTTTCCACTGGAATTTTACATTCCTTGAGGAGTTTCCATCCTGAACTTACCTTCTTGTCCCTTGCTTAGGGTCAGCCACACAGGAAACACAGTTTAATCTCAATTGTCAACTTGACTGGACTGACACACCTAGTAGATTAGTAAAGGTCATTGCTGGGTATTTGGGGGGCAACTAGATCATAAGGGCTCTAACATAATAATTGGCTTAATCTATGGATGGTTTAAAATCGAATGGACCATTAGAGGGGGTGGTAGAACTATGGAACTCGGAGCCAAGTTGGAGGAAGTAGGGTCCCCAGAGGCATGCGATTTGTGGCTTCATCCTTCCTAGTTCCTAAGCCCTTCCCATAGGCCTTTTGTTCTGTTTTCCGGTCACCACAAGGTTGATAACTTCTCTGTCACTTGTTCCTGCTGCCATGATGTTATCCTGTAGCACATGTTCCAAACAAAGCCGTCCTTCCTGTATTTTGGTCATGGTGACACAGAATCCAATACAAGCTGTCAGTGAATGCGCCATTAATTGAAGGAGGCTGGAAGGAGGTCCAGGTGAAGGTCAGGAAGACCTGGGGTAGAAAAGAAATGTTCCATTTTGGTTCAGTTATAGAAAGAGGAGAGGAAGAGTTAGGATGGGAGCCATGCAGAGCCCGTGAAGGGGATGAGCTATACAGGAAGGAGTGCCAGGGTCTCCATTCAGCTCCAGCTCTGATAGTGAAAGTATCTGGCCAAGCTACAGGGAGGATGGCAGCATGTGTATGCGTGTGTAGAGTGTGGAAGTGTCTGTGGACTGAGGAAGCATGTGTGTAGGTCAGAGGACAATCTTAGATGTCCTTCATTAGGTGCCCCTTCCTTCCTTCCTTCCTTCCTTCCTTCCTTCCTTCCTTCCTTCCTTCCTTCCTTCTTTCCTTCCTTCCTCCCTTCCTTCTCTCTCCCTCCGTCTCTCCCTCCCTCCCCCCCTCTCTCTTTTTCTTTGAGACAGGTTGCTCAGTAGACTGGGGACCTTCTTGTAAATTAGATTGGCTGGTCAGCAAGCCTGTATCTATCTCCCTTGTGCTGAAGTAACAAATGCTTACCATCATGCCTAGTGTTTGTTTTGTTTTGCTTTCAACCAAAAAATTAAAAGGAATGTGAGCTGAGAGAAAGCTAGGGAAAGAGATCCTAGATGATGGTAAACAACAGAAATGAGAGAAGTGCACATTATCAGATTTCTGTAGAGAAGAGGCTTGGGTTTCTGCAACTCCAGCCCTGGGGATGTTTCTCAGCACACAGTTGGACAGACTGTGACTGTCATTTCTCACTGTGAACAGCACACTTGTCATAGTAACTTCTCAGATCTTCCTACCCTACCTGAATTCCAACCAGAGAAGGGGGTAGATCTGATGAATCTCATTTAGCCAGTGTGCCCCTGAGGCTTTGAGGAGAGGTGGCACTCGTGCCCTGGGGCTGGATCTTCCTGTCTCTGTCTGCCTCTAAGGCGAGCTAACCACATCAGGTGAGTACAGAGATGACATGCATGAGAAGGCCCATAGCTCGTTGCAGATTTCACAATGAGACAAGCGAGACCCAAGAAAGAACATCCAGAGGCGGAAGCTATGGTAGGATGGAGAGCAATATTTGAATCAATGAAATGTTAGAACAGTTTAATATTAGATTAACAGGAGAACTGCGAGTTCCCCAAAGTCTTAATGTCCTCCATAGTGCAGCTGGGGCAGCTGGCCAAGGAAACCTGATTAGCTGGAGCTTTGTGGGAGGCAGCACTTCCTGTGGCAGGCTTTGTTTTGTTTTTATTTTCTATGAATGAGAAATCAAATGATCCTCAGAAGGGATAACCATAAAAAGGTTTTCCTCCAGCTTCTCTTTAATAGATGTTCTTGTGTCAAAATGATGCTGAGTCTTCCTGGCTGTCCTGGAACTTGTTCTGTAGACCAGGCTGGCCTCCAACTTAGAGATCTGCCTGCTTCTGTTTCCCAAGTGCAGGGATTAAAGGTGTGCCTACCACTGCCTGCTATGATGCTGGGTCTTAGCATCATAAAAGACTCAGTCTTTCTTTTGAGTGGGAGATTAGCATTTTCCTCTGTATAACCTAGAGGATGAGACTCTAGCTGCCTGGCTTTAGAACTTGATGCATTATTTCTTAGCTGTAGGAATCAAACCATTTGTATAATGGTCCTGTGCCTTATATATGCTCACGACTCCCAGGCTTACTTAGTATAACCAAGATAAAGCACTTAGCATATTGTTGATAATAATAATGTAGTAATTAGGCAGCCACCATCTTTGTCTCCAGCTGGACTGGACAGGTGACCCCAGGTACTGAGTTATCCCGAGTCTAAGACCTCTGGGGACGCAGACCACCGAGCTGCAGGCAGCTGCCTGTGCCCAAGACCTGGGAGAGCAGCCGTTCGTCTGTGTGCCAGTCAGGCACTGGGCCGGTGCTCTGCGGGATCCCCGCTGCCATCTTCACTCCCTGACAGAGCAGATGGGCAGCACCAGGTTCAGTCCACAGAGACAACCCAAGTATAACATTGATACATTGGGGCAGGACATACCAGTGCTCCAACAGCACCCAAGAGGAGGGCAGCACATCAGCAATCTGTGCCAGGGGAAACCCAGTCATCCAGTGTTATGAAAATAGCCTTACAGGCTCAAAGGAGGTTGAAGCGCCAGCTAATGACAAGACCAACTAACACCAATGAGAACTAGATGGCAAAAGGCAAACGTAGGAGCATTACTAACAAAAATCAAGGCAATACGGCAACATCTGAACCCAATTCTCTATTAACAGCAAGTCCTGGATATCCCAACATACGAGAAAAACAAGATTTGGATTTAAAATCACTGTTCATGATGCTGTTACAGGAGCACATGAAGGACATAAATAAATCTCTTAGAGAAATTCAGCAGAAAATGGATCAAAAGTTAGAAGCCTTTACAAGGGAAACACAAAAATCATTAAAAAGAAATTCAGGAGAATACGGGTCAAAAGATAGAAGCCAATAAGGAGGAAATGCAAAAATCACTTAAAGAAATACAGGAGAACTTTGGTCAACAGGCTTAGGTCATGAAAGAGGAAACACAAAAATCTCTTAAAGAATTACAGGAAAACACAAACAAGCAAAAAAGGAGCTGAGCAAAACCATCCAGGATCTAAAAACAGAAGTAGAAACAACTAAGAAATCACAAAGGGAGACAACTTTGGAGATAGAAAACCTTGGGAAGGAATCAGGGGCCATAGATGCAAATATCAACAACAGAATACAAGAGATAGAAGAAAGAATCTCAGATGCTGAAGATTCCATAGAAACCATGGATTCAACTGTCAAAGAAAATGCAAAATGCAAAAAGCTTGTAAACCAAAACATCCAGGAAATCCAGGACACAATGAGAAGGCCAAATCTAAGGATTATAGGCATAGAGGAGAGTGAAGATTTACAACTTAAAGGGCCAGCAAATATCTTCAATAAAATTATGGAAGAAAACTTCCCTAACCTAAAGAGAGAGATGCCCATGAATATACAAGAAGCCTACAGAACTCCAAACAGACTGGACCAGAACAGAAATACCTCCCGTCACATACTAATCAAAACCCCAAATGTACTAAACAAAGAAAGAATATTAAAGGCAGTAAGAGAAAAAGGCCAAGTAACATATAAAGGAAGATCTATCAGAATCACACCAGACTTCTCACCTGAGACTATGAAAGCTAGAAGATCCTGGGCAGATCTCATGCAGACTCTAAGAGAACACAAATTCCAGCCAAAACTACTATACCAAGCAAAACTCTCAATCTCCATAGATGGAGAAACCAAGATATTCTATGACAAAACCAAGTTTACCCAATATCTTTCCACAAACCCAGCCCTACAAAAGATAATAGGAGAAAAAGACCAATACAAGGAGGGAAACTTCACCCAGGAAAAAGCAAGATAGTAACCTTCTATCATCAAACCCAAAAGAAGATAACCAAACAAATTTAAAAAGTAACATCAAAAATCACAAAGTAATAATCACTATTCCTTAATACCTCTTAACATCAACGGACTCAATTTCCCAATAAAAAGACATAGATTAACAGACTGGATACATAAACAGGACCTTACATTTTGCTGCGTACAGGAAACACACCCCAGTGTCAAAGACAAAAACTACCTTAGAGTAAAAGGCTGGAAGACAATTTTACAAGCAAATGGTCTCAGGAAACAAGCCAGAGTAGCCACTATAATATCAGATAAGATTGACTTTCAACCCAAAGTCATCAAAAGAGACACTGAGGGATACTTCTTGCTGGTCAAAGGAAAAATACACCAAGAAGAACTCTCAATCCTGAACATCTATGCTCCAAATGCAAGGGCACCCTCATTCATAAAAGAAACTTTACTAAAGCTCAAAGCACATATTGCACCTAACACAATAATTGTGGGTGACTTCAACACTCCACTCTCCTCAATGGACTGATCAGGAAAACAGAAACTAAACAGTGACACAGTGAAACTAATTGAAGCTTTGGACCAATTAGAGTTAGCGCATATATATAAAACATTTCATCCTAAAGCAAAAAATATACCTTTTTCTCAGCACCTCATGGTACCTTCTCCAAAATCGATCATATAATTGGTCACAAGACAGACCTCAACAAATATAAAAAGATCGACCTAATCCCATGCCTCCTATCAGATCACTATGGAATAAAAGTGGTCTTCAACAGCAACAAAAACAACAGAAAGTCCACATACACATGGAAACTGAATAATACTCTACTCAATGATACCTTGGTTAAGGAAGAAATACAGAAAGAAATCAAAGACTTTTTAGAATTTAATGAAAATGAAGACACAACATACCCAAATCTATGGGACACAATGAAAGCAGTGCTAAGAGGAAAACTCATAGCCCTGAGTGCCTCCAAAAAGAAAATGGAGAGAGCATACACTAGCAGCTTAATGACACACCTGAAATCCCTGGAACAAAAAGAAGCCAATTCACCCAGGAGGCGTAGAAGACAGGAAATCATCAAACTCAGGGCTGAAATCAATCAAGTAGAAACAAAGAGAACCATACAAAGAATCAAGAAAACCAGGAGCTGGTTCTTTGAGAAAATCAACAAGATAGATAAACCCTTAGTCAGACTAACCGAAGGGCACAGAGACAGTATCCAGATTAACAAAATTAGAAATGAAAAGGGAGATATAACAACAGAAACTGAGGAAATTCAAAAAATCATCAGATCCTACTACGAAAGTCTATACTCAACACAACTGGAGAATCTGGAGGAGATGGACAGTTTCCTAGACAGATATCAAACACTAAAATTAAATCAGGATCAAATAAATCAGCTAAACAGTCCCATAACCCCCAAAGAAATAAAAGGGGTCATAGAAATTCTCCCAACCAAAAAAAGCATGGAACGAGATGCTTCAGTGCAGAATTCTATCAGACCTTCCAAGAAGACCTAACACCAATACTCTTCAAACCATTCCACAAAATAGAAACAAAAGGAACACTACCCAACTCGTTCTACAAAGCCACAACTACGCTGATACCAAAACCATGCAAAGATCCAACAAAGAAAGAGAACTTCAGGCCAATTTCCCTTATGTGTATCGATGCAAAAATACTAAATAAAATTCTTGCCAATGGAATCCAAGAACACATCAAAACGATCATCCACCATGATCAAGTAGGCTTCATCCCAGGGACGCAGGGATGGTTCAGTATGAGGAAATCCACCAATGCAATCCACTACATAAACAAACTCAAAGGAAAAAAAAACACATGATAATTTCATATGATGCTGAAAAAGCATTTGACAAAATTCAGCATCCTTTCATGCGAAAAGTCTTGGAAATAACAGGAATTCCAGGACAATACCTAAACATAGTTAATATACAGCAAACTGGTAGCCAATATCAAACTAAATGGAGAGAAACTTGAAGCAATCCCACTAAAATCAGGGACTAGACAAGGCTGCCCTCTCTCTCCATATCTTTTCAATATAGTACTTGAAGTTCTAGCTAGAGCAATTAGACAACATAAGGAGGTCAAAGGGATACAAATTGGAAAGGAAGAAATCAAATTATCACTATTTGCATATGATATGATAGTATACTTAAGTGACCCAAAAAACTCCACCAGAGAACTCCTGCAGCTGATAAACAACTTCAGAAAGTGGGTGGTTATAAAATAAACTCAAGCAAATCAGTAGCCTTTCTATACTCAAAGGATAAACAGACCTATGGTCACTTGGTCTTTGACAAAGGAGCTGAAAACATCCAGTGGAAAAAAGATAGCCTTTTCAACAAAGGTGCTGGTTCAAATGGAGGTCAGCATGCAGAAGATTGTGAATTGATCCATCCTTATCTCCTTGTACTAAGCTCAACTCCAAGTGGATCAAGGACCTCCATGTAAAACCAGACACACTGAAACTAATAGAAAAGAAACTGGGGAAAACCCTTGAGGACATGGGCACAGGGGAAAAGTTCCTGAACAGAACACCAATAGCTTATGCTCTAAGATCAAGAATTGACAAATAGGACCTCATAAAATTACAAAGTTTCTGTAAGGCAAAGGACACTGTCAAAAGGACAAAATGGCAACCAACAAATTGGGAAAAGATCTTCACCAACCCTACATCCGATAGAGGGCTAATATCCAATATATACAAAGAACTCAAGAAGTTAGACCCCAGGGAACCAAATAACCCTATTAAAAATGGGGTACAGATCTAAACAAAGAATTTTCACCTGAAGAAATTCGGATGGCTGAGAAGCACCTTAAGAAATTCTCAACATCATTAGTAATCAGGGAAATGCAAATCAAAACAACCCCGAGATTGCACCTCACACCAGTCAGAATGGCTAAGGTTAAAAACTCAGGAGACAGCAGGTGTTGGCGAGGATGTGGAGAAAGAGGAACACTCCTCCACTGCTGGTTGGATTGCAAGATGGTACAACCACTTTGGAAGTGGTTGGCGGTTCCTCAGAAAACTGAACATGACATTTCCGGAGGGCCCATCTATACCACTCCTAGGCATATACCCAGAAGATTCCCCGGCATGCAATAATGACACATGCTCCACTATGTTCATAGCAGCCTTATTTATAATAGCCAGAAGCTGGAAAGAACCCAGATGTCCCTCAATGGAGGAATGGATACAGAAAATGTGGTATATTTACACAATGGAATACTACTCAGCAATTAAAAACAATGAATTCATGAAATTTTTAGGCAAATGTTTGGAACTGGAAAATATCATCCTAAGTGAGGTAACCCAGTCACAAAAGAATACACATGGAATGCAATTACTGTTAAGTGGATAAGTTTTTCAAAAAAAAAGAAAGAAAAAACCTAGAATTAGCCCAGAAGCTCTGAATACCCAAGACATAAGTAGCATATCAAATGACTCCCATGAAGTAAGGAGAGGGCCCTGATCCTGGAAAGGTCTGATCTAGCATTGTAGGGGAGTACCAGGACAGAGAAAAAGGAGGGAGGTGATTGGAGAATGGGTGGAGAGAAGGCTTATGGGACATATGGGGAGGGGAGAACCAGGAAAGGGGAAATCATTTGGAATGTAAACAAAGAATTTAGAAAATAATAATAAAATAAATAAATAAATAAATAAATAATGTAGTAATTATACTTCATATTTGCAGGTGGTTGGGTTTAGGTTTTTTTCTTTCTTTTTTTTGAAAAACTTTAACCTTTCATTCTTTCATTCTTATAATAGTATGGTGACATAGGGAAGGTAGAGATTACTGTTGCTTCCCCCCTCCCACTGAGACAGGGTTTTTCTGTGTGATAGCCCTGATTGTCCTGGACTTGCTTTGCATACTAGGCTGCTCTTGAACTCACAGAGATCCACCTGCCTCTGCCTCTGGAGTGCTGAGATTAAAGGCACGTGCCATTGCACCCAGCCTAATTAATTAATTAATTTTTGGTTTTTTTCAAGACAGGGTTTCTCTGTATAGCCCTGGCTATCCTGGAACTCACTCTGTAGACCAGGCTGGCCTCGAACTCAGAAATCCACCTGCCTCTGCCTTCCAAGTGCTGGGATTACAGGCGTGCGCCACTACCACCCAGCTAGCCTAATTTATTTTTAAGTGTATGGGTGTTCTGATTGCATGTTAAATCTGTTTACAAGTTAGCAGTGTCCTCGGAGGCCAGAAGAGGATGTTGGAAGCCTCTGGAACTAGAATTACAAATTGCTGTCAGCTGCAATGTGGGGTGCTCGGAATCAAATCCTGGTCCTTTGGAAGATCAGCCAGTGCTCTCAACTGGGAGCTATCCCTCTAGGTCTGTGTTTTTTGATAAACAAGGAAGTGTACCTCTGAAAGGTCAGGAGGCCTCAGCATCTCCCAGCTCCTTGTTTAGGCTGAGCTTACCAGCCATTTCGAACAGCAACAGAAGTAGCAGTCATTGTTAGGGATTTAAAGGGTAGGTGTTTTGGGAGCAGTTCTTAGCCACTTCCTCCTGGACCTCTTGCTCTCAGGCTAGCACCCCCGGGGTTCTCAGCACTGAGGCAAGCCTGAGCAGCAGCGGTTTCTATGGGCTAGTGTTGCATGACAAGTCCTACTTGTTGGGTTTGGAAATAAAGCCTTTATTCCATTAACTTATTCTTGAGATCGCCTTGGATAGGCTTTATTTTAAAGTTTCAGCTGATTTGAGAGGAAGGCAATTTTCCTGTTCTAATAAGTATTTGTTGTGTATCCACAGTGTGTCAGGAAATGGGCAAAGGGACTTTCCATACTTCTTATCATTTAATCTGTTTCATAATCCAAGGCATTGTGGGATATTGCCTCCATTTTACAAAAGAGAAAAAAATAAATAACTCAGAGGTGTTGATGTAATGTGCCCAAGTCTCTCAAGTCATGCAAGGAATTCTAGCCAGTCTCTCTCTTGGATAATACATGGTTCAAATCACACATTAGTAAAGTGACCCAGTAATATGGAGAAAAGATAATGTGTCAGGAACAAGCTGGACTTATGTAGGAAATCGAGGAGTGTTTACCGTTGAAAAATTGGCCAATATAATTTGTCAAACTAGCAATGGAGAAAAATCACATGAACTATTTGGTAGATAACATAAACCATTTGAAAAAAAACTCATCCTTTATTAGTGATTTCAAAACTTTCTTGGTTATACATCAATAAAAGGGAATCTCTTTATTCTGAAGATAGGGCTTTATTAAAAGAGTACTAACAGTGCTGAGGTTTTTGTCAGTTTTCTTGATAAGATCAGAAAGAAGACAATGATGTTCTTCCCTTGCCATTTATCTTGGACACTGTAGCTGAACTATCAGTCAGGGAATTAACTGCAGAAGAAATCGGGGTAAAGGAGCTGAAGGCAGGACTAAGCCCCATTCTTGGCAGGTCCTGGGTTTATGTATCTAGGAGGTGCAGGGATTGCAGATACAGGATCTTAGTGATCAGGCTAATTTGGCCAGGTTATTGGCTCTGTGGTCAGGTGTCAATATTCACAATCAATCAGAAGGTGGAATTTTAGAAGTATACCATTTCTAAAATTTCTTGTAACATTAACAAACATCAATATGTTTAAAGAAAGTCATGTAAAGCCTCTCCATAGGACCCTGCTTCGTTCAGTGTCTTCTGATCAGGATGGTGTGCTTGAGAGGGGTCTGTCTAGTTCTTCTGTACTACTGACAAAACTTCCAGTCTTTTGCAAGATAGGCAGAGGTGTCACAGGGGCACTTCAAGGTGGGGTGCTTAGCTTATTTTGTCCCTTTCAGTTTTCAGTTCGTGTCCTCATGCCAGCCTCTAGGGCAACCACATTCCTCTGTATTTGAGCTCTTCTGCCATTTAGAGTGCAATTTAGTTTGCTTCTTGATGGCAACCTTCTTTCCCTGCTTAGTTTTCATCTTCCTCGCCAGTACTGTCAGCTGTCACCTCCACCTTCCAAGGTCTTACTGATGGATGTCCTTTGTCTGCTGTCATTACTCCTTTACCCCTAAACATTCATTTTTTTTAAATTGTCTTACCGTCATTTTACTATGGTAGCAGAAGGAAGGAGAAAGGATGAATGTATGAGTTTAATCTGCCACTTCTAACCACAAGTTCTACCCAGGATTATGAAGAGCAAAGCAGCCAGGCAGTGTTCATTGTGAGAGAGTCCTCTGCAGGCTGGCTGATCCTGCTCTTCAACCTACCTGCTTCACTGAGTTCTGCTAAGAGATTCCTTCGCAGGCATTTGAGTTTGCTGCTATACCAGTCATCCCTGGGGCTCAACCCAGCCTTGGAAGCCTATCTTCACACTGTTTCCTCAAAGCATCCATGCTTGAAAGATTTGGGTTTGATTGACAAGGAGACCGAAATCCTAAACCTCCAGCCCCCACTTCATTCATGAGATTGCCTTTGGGGGTTGAATAAGCACAGACTGGTTTGAACAATGCCATTAATTAAAGCATATTCTAATTGATTGGATAATCCCTAGGTAGCTTACATTTAAGAAGAGAGAAATGAGAGAAACAAAAATAGATGCAAAAGTGTCACTGGGAAATATTTCTTTCTCAGCCAAACTTAGGCACCTAACAGGTTGTCCTAACTTGTGGATAAATGAGTGGCTCTTGTCACTCCTTGCATCATTGCCTTTTACCCCCATGAACCCACAGTGACCCTAACGGTGACAGTGTGGAGGTAATATAATGAACGACCAACAGTGGGATGCCTGTGCTCAAGTTATCTGCCTATTCCTTGTGGGATCTCAAGACAGTTCCTTTGCTTTCCTGTGCTTGGTTTCCTTATCTTCAAGACAACTATGAACTAATAACAACCTTCATTCCTCAGACACACTATCTCAACTGCAGTAACAATCTTCAATAATATTAATGGAGTTTATATTTTATAACATACAAACAGTGGTCCCATATATTGTCTCATTTTAGAATCATGACGTGATGTATAGCTGGTAATGTTCTTATTTTACTAACAGGAAAACTGAGGATTTCAGAGGTGATGTGAGTTACTAAAATTAATTAGCTATTCAATTATAAACTAGGAACCTAGGCTTTGGGGCAGCACACTTAACTCATGTAGTAGTGGTCTCACTGACTTACACTTTCTTGGAGAGCCCTGATTGTATGAAAATGCACATTTATGTATTGGTTATGATGAAGCAATCATGGCCGTTAGAATCCTACTAATTTACCTGCTACACAAGCATGGAGAACAGAGCTCAAGTTGCCTGCACCCAGGTAAAAAGCCAGGCATAGCTGCAGTGCCCATGATCCCAGCACTGGAGGGCAGGGGAGGCTGCAGACAGGAAGATCCTGAGAACTTGGCTGGAAAATTAGGTTGATCCTAGAGACAGCCTGTGTCCTCTGCTTTGCCCCCAACTCCCTCCCTCTGTGCGAGGGTATCACTGACTTGACTTTATGGTGATTGGTTTCTTTTCTTTTTGGTTTTCACATCTATGAAGGCACAAACTTGCTTCGTGATCACGTGCTTATCTTTAATCTGGGCCTTTATCTACCTGCCCCTTGAAAGTCCTTGAAAGACTACCTCTGTAGCATGGTCTCCGGTGATTCTGTTGTTGAATGTTTATTAAATGTCTCCCGGGAACCCTACCAGAAATATGCAGCATATAAATATATATCTGTCTTCAAATATAATCTCATAGTCTCATAGTCAGTGTCAGGTGGGTTCATTCTTTTCTTTTCTCTGTTATAAAAAATAGCTATAGTTTATATATTTTTGCTTTTTGGTATGGTGTGTGTGTGTGTGTGTGTGTGTGTGTGTGTGTTGTAGGTTATAAATGTTGACTATGTAGGTGCATACTCCACCATACTTCACTGAACTGAAATCTTGCTATTTTGTCTAAGTTGCATGGCCAGCAAGTTCTCAGGATCTTCCTGTAGGCAGCCTCCCCTGCCCTCCAGTGCTGCGATCATGGGCACTGCAGCTATGCCTGGCTTTTTACCCGGGTGCAGGCAACTTGAGTTCCAGTCTCCATGCTTGTGTAGCAGGTAAATTAGTAGGATTCTTAAGCGAGGTATAGTGGCAAATAATCTGTCATTCCAGTACTGGGGAGGCAGAGGTAGGAGGATGAAGAATTTAAAGCTATCCTTGGCTATGTAGTGAGTTTGAGGTTAGCCTGGGCTAAGTGAGCGCCCATCTCAAAAATATTCTGTAGGATTTTTAGTTAAAAGTCTACAAAGGGATGTCTTTTGAATTTTCACAGTTGTACCTTTATCCTTCATGCTTAGGGTAACCAATCTATGTCATATCATGGGTGGCAGGTAACTAGAACACCTCCTTACATGCTGTCTTGTTGGCAATTAGAACTTGTAAGTATTGATCATATTCATGCTAGCATCTGGAATTTGTGTTGATTATCTTCAGCAATAAACTTGCTGTTGAATATTTCTCAAATTTGAGAATTCTTAGACTCATGGCAATACAGCTACAGTTTTCTATCTTGAGAGACATTGTTGGAGAGCCCTGTTATTAGGGTCACAGTCTACTATGTCCAGATAACTCTCCAACCTCTGCAAAAAAATGGAGGATTCCTCCTTTCAGCAGGGGTTCCTTTTCTCTACCTGGCCTTGTTTGGAGAGTGTCTGTGAGCACAGATGCCTGACCTTATTTGGAGGTAACCTTATTTGGAGGTAAACTTCCTGCAAGTGCTGAATGATTCAGTACAGGAGCCTCTACCTCCCCACCCCCATATGATAGTCAGGAACTGTGTTATGACCACCTGACCCTCTCCACCTCTTCTCCTAAGAGGCCTATATGCCCTACCCCTGGAACAACACAGTAGAGCTATCTCATTGAAGCACACACCCAGAAATTCTCCATCATGCTCATGGCTGCCACACTCTCTGCTTCTGCTCCCTCCGCCCCGTGGACCAGTGGCCAATGACCATGAGGATAAGGGAGACCCACACGGCCCTTTGGTTAAGAACATTTGTAGTTCTGGATCCCAGTATAGTCAACACATAATTATAGCACTAATGTTGAACTCTCTTGCTTGGCAGTGTTTAGTTACCAGGGGCCAACCATCAGATGCAGAACCCACTCATATTAGGTTTTAAAGACTATCATAGAAATTAAAATAGAACATCTTACACAAACTTCAGATTTCTAAGGATAGGTTTATATACTCACTTGAGAAACTTTGAAATATTACCTCTGTTAAAGAAGGGCATGAACTCCTGTGCTGAGTGAACTAATAGCTCACCACTTGTCTGGTTTTGGATGCATGATCTAATCTGAGGTGGCTCAACTTCAACGAGATCATGTTCTTTTGGACCTGCCAGTCTCACAGAAAACTGCTGGGAGGATTGGGAAGATGTTATAGGGCTGCAGATTGTTCCTGGATAATCTAAATGCAGTCAACAGCATACTAAATCAGGAGACCTGCATTTGGGTTCCATGAAAGTTTACTGTAAATTTCATTGGCAAACTGGAAGGTAATCTGTTTTTCCAGTGTAGTTTCCTGGTAAGTAGAATATTTCCACTTTACTCTGTTACTTCTCTAGCCACCAGCCTTGGTGGCACAAACAGCTCACCATGCCACTTTGAACCATTTCTGTTTCAACATAGGGAACTGACTGAGTTCATGAGCTTGTGACTTCTAACAGCTCCCAACTCAGAGAGCCACCAAATTCCAGGAAAAAAAAGAGCCAACTGGCTGGTTTCAGGAGATCCTAACATGTGTCCTTCCTTCACCTGTCACCTTCTCCAATTGTTTTCCCACACAACACCAGAGTTGCCTCATGCCAGGTTCCCTATCAGCAGATTCCGAAGGAAGTGCTTACACAGGGATTTATTAAAAGAATGTCCTGAGAAATGTCATGAAAAACACAAGGTGGTGGTTAGGGCGGGGATGGAAGTGGCAGTGACAGGAAGGAAAACAAAAGTGTCATCTGAGCTGGTAGTCACCCTTTCCTGGGTCCCATGGAATTACCTGGGGAAGAAATAGTGTCTCACAGAAAGCCCCTTCCTAAAGCAAGGAGGCTAGTAATTTCTTTGTTGTTGCACCCAGTCATTGGTTACAGGCTGCCCAAGGTAATGGAGCATTGGCAAAGCAGTTTTCCACAGGAAGAACAACCGTTCCAGGAGCCAGTACTTTCCCAACTGGGAGACAGATGCCCACTCTCGAAATGAGCGTGTTGGCTGGATACCAGGTGTGCATGTTACACTAGGCAAACCTGAAGTGCACGCTTGACACTGGCAGCTGGTAAATGACTTGCCGAGTAGCCCATGGCTAGAGCATTGGGATCTTAGCTTGCATCCCTTCAAGTTTGACCTAGCAAGGCCATAAATAGGTAGAGTTAATGTTTGATGTAAGACTATCTTTCCTTCATTCCTTTCTTTTTATTTTAGAGCAACAAAACAACAACTATACAAAAACAAAACAAAACAACAACAACAAAAAGAGGCAAACCCCTAAAATTCCAGTGTTTTTCGTGATTCAGAAATCATGGGGTGGGGGATGTTGCTTTCAGGCCCAGAAAAGGGTAAATATGAAGAGGGCCTCAGAGAGCGACTCAGTAGAGCACAGACTCTTAAGAACGGTAGACTCAGCATTGAAAATCTTCTCTGAGTTGTGAATGAGCATGGCTGTGAGTGTGGGTTCTCCAGAACAGGACATTCTTGGAGTCAGACAGGAAGCGTTTTAGTTTTAAAATAAGGTAGCAAGGACTCATACATTATCCTATACTGTGGACCAGCATCACTGATGCCAAGTGTCCACTGAAAGCAGTGTGACTCCTGATAGGCTCTCACGTTGATGAGAGTAGGCTCAGGGCTTGGAAGGAGGGTGACTGGGTCCTCAGTTGAACAGGTCTTGGTAAGGAAAGGCTGATAGGAACTATGCTTAGATTTAAGTCCCAGGAACAGTCGTACTTTGAATTTGAGAAGTTAGGACGAGCACCTGTTCCCAAGGGGGCTCTCTTACTTTGTCACAAACTCATTGTTGCTTCACTTTGGCAAAATTAAGCTTGTCCCTGAAACTAGATGGTTTGATAATCTTGACAGTTATTGCAGATGTGGTCTGGAAGCTGGCGTCAAGGAGAGGCTCCGTCCCTGCAGTCTGAGTCCCTGTGTGTTCTATTGACTAGTAAATACGGCACAGAAAATTTCAAGCATAGTGATTACTCAGCCAACTAGATCAAATCCTATTTCCAAAAGCTGTTTTCTCACAGAGCTAATGCGTTTCTTCCTGGCTTACTCTGATCAGTGGGGCATCTAGTTGTAAGGAACAGATTGGAAATTATTTTATTGATTTTTTCTTCTTTTTATTTACTAAAGGTGAGAGAAAATTTCTCTTTCCTGAGTGTTGTTCAGCCCTGAGTCAAGTTAAGGACACTGGGAGGTGTTGGAAGAGTGGGTCATAGCCTGATGTGACTGCTTTGCCACCTAAATAGCTTGGGGAACTGCCCACATGGAGCAGTGGAGTCTTTTTCTTCTGCTGTCTTATAAGGGAAGGCAGCTTTACCTTTTGGTCCCAGCTACAGTGGTCACTGGGCCATTGGCAGCCACAGTGCACAGGGTCTTTGTGGCTCAGTTCAAGAGTGTCAGAGATGCTTAAGTCTCATCAACACCCTGGAGGTCATAGTGTAGGACTGCAAAGCCTCTTTTGGCTCAAGTCCTTTGGGAAATATCGGTTGGAAGTTTTCCTTTCATCCTTGGCCACTCATCTTTCATCAGCTGGGAAAATGAAAACAGCAAACTTGGGCCAAACTCACTAGAAAGCTTTCCGACCTACACAAAATAGGAGAGGGCGTGCAATAGCTCATTCCTCACCTTTACCTTTACTTCTTCACAGACCCTTTCTATTCTACCCTCATATTAACAGTGAATATCATGATTAGGATGTCTTCCCATGGTCCTCTCGGTTTTTAATCCCCTAAATGATTTCTAAGGTTATGCAAAGTGAGGACTTTAATATGCACGTTATTAGAAAACATTAATTACGTACCATGACAGGCTACTAAGAAGCTTTACCTGCATTGCTTCATTTAATCCTCAAAAGAACTCTATGAATTAGCTAATCATGACTAATTCTAATTTATACACTCTAGAGATGTTGGACTTGGAATTCAAAGAGAGACATATAACCTAGTCCATGCCCTTCACCATGTAGCTGGGCCATCTTCCAGCTCACTGAGGGTGAAACCATAACTTACTGATAAGTTTGTTGTGGGGGCCCTGACTCGTGGTCCATTGATCTTTGCCCCCAGTCCAAGAATAAGTCTTATTTTGGAGCTGTCGTGGTCATCAGAATAGATTCTCAGAGCCAGGCAAGTGTACCACGATACAGCAGGTTCACTCTTAACTGTATATACCATCCTGGATAACACTTCTCATTAATTGAGAACAGAGAAAAAGATGATTCTTAAGAGAGAAATGCATATTGGTCAATTCATCATTATTATGGGGGAGGGACAGTTCATTTCCTGATTGGACATGTGACTGTCTTCCTACCTTATATTGATCCAAGAATAGGAATAGCTATTTAATTGTGATTAGTCCTCAGGAATCTAGCAGTAAGAGACCCCAGAACCAGTCTGAAGGGAGCACACATCCCTGCCAATCCCCGGAACACCGAGACCAGGAGCACCACAAGGGCTGCCTTTAGAGACACACAAATGCTAAGGAGTTCCATATGTATTCAGTTAAGTGAACTCAGCATCCCATTAACTCCTGTGGGTATGATGCAGCCTGTTAAATTGGTAAGCATCATCCATGTTTCACATATAAATAGAAGTATAAAGGTAATAGAGCCAGTATTCTCAACCCTGGGGGCAATTTAAATCACCTGGAAAGCACAGCAGAGCCCAGGCCAATTAAATCAGCATCTTTGGCATCAGGTCCAAGTGTGAGTATGTTTTCAAAGCTCTGCAGTCAGTGCTGAGAAGCATTGAATGAAAGGTGAATGCACTATGAAAATGTCTTTCTAGGTAAACTACGACACGGAAGCAAGCCTGATCATTAGTGCACAGGATGGTTGAGCAGTCTAGAGGAGAAGGAGCTGCCTGCAGTGGTCACATTATGGAGGGAAGTAGGGGATGTGTAGAGAATGAGGGACAAAACAAATGTTGAACAGATGGCAGTGCAGCTGCTTCAAACGCTGATGAAATGAAGGGATGGTGTGGGGACGGTGTTAGCTGGCTATAGTGCTAGCCAGGCGATGACATCAGAGGGACTGTTATTTGAGAGTTTGAGGGCATACAGGTGCAGACATATTCGGATGTGGTAGTTGTTGGGACTTCTGCAGTCTCATTGACCAAGACCATGAGCTATGGAAACATCAAGGGCAGCAGTAGCAGCCTAAGGCCAAGAATAAGGGACATAACTCTAGGAAGGAGTAAGAAGAGAAAGCCTTGTGAGTCTCCAGGGCAGATTAGACAGGTGTATAGAATTCCAGCCCACCAGAATTCATATTGGATACTGATATTTGTGAACTGAAGTACATTAGAAAAACATCACATAGGAACATTTAAAAACAATCTGTGCAGTTTATGCATATGATAAAAAGCAAGAGCATTGTAGAGGATGTGGGCTTAAAACATTTGTACGAATGTTCTTGGTGATTTAGTTAGATGCAGATGCATACTGTATCCTTTCACCCTCCAGATGAATAAGAATGCATTATAATGACTCCTGAATATAAACCTAGGAGAAGGAAGAAGAGAACTCCAAAGGGAAGCCAGGAGGCTAAAAGAAAGGAGGGAGCCATCTAGAGACATGTGCTGCAGACTGCCTCACTCTTGCAATTGGAAAGGGAGTCCAGCTCATCAGCAAGCAGGACGGCCTGCTCTGGGTGTGAGTGACACTGAGTGGTCAAGCTTAAGCTTGGAGGTGTTTAGTTCCGAGAGGCCCAGAGAGGCTAAGGCAAGTCCTATTGTTGCTACATGATCACTCCTGCAATGGATGTCTTCCGGTGACCCTTGACCCTCAACTCCAGGATCCAAATCTTATGGAGTAGATAAAGAGTGTGGGCAACTATCACCAGGACTGGAAGTTTATACGGTAAGGCACTATTTCTTTCCATATCCAGTGTTGTTATGAGAGTCAGTTGGCTCACAAAGTATAGTATACAATAGCAGTTATAATGTGAGTTTGGTTAAAGTCTAGCACATTAGGGTATATTTCAGTTGTGTTGATGTACTTTTTACTTCAAACCCAATGTTTAAAGAAAATCACCATCCGTTAGAAACAAGGTGAAGCCTACAAGTATAGGAAGCTCTTAAGCCCTGTACCGAGAAGATTCCATTATAATTTTTGTACGTGGTGCTCCACTTTAAATTAGGTCTGTAGCTTTGCTCTGTCCTCCCTGTTTCCCTCCTCCAAGCAAAGTGATGAGACCAACGGTGACATAAGGAAGGCTTTCCTACTGCAAATTATAGAGGGGAAAACAAAACATGATTTGCAAATGCTTTCAAGGAGATGTCTCTTTCTAAAAGCTACAATAAAATGGAGCACAAACTGGCCTGCAAAGACTGTCACGCGGATGTGAACGAGAGGACCATGGTAACGAGAGCAGTAGGCACACTGCCCCTGCTATGGTTTGAATATTGTTGTCACAGGGCCTCCCGCTTCCTGGATAGACCATGCTGTTTTTTTTTTTTAACCTCATCCTGCATTCCACCCTCAGGAGATAACTGCACCTTTCATTCCTCACTGTTTGTGACCTGAATTAGTTTGTGCCTTGCTCACTCTCTTCTGCCACCCCAGCAAGTTAAGCAAACAAATCTGAGATCCAAGTTAGGAGTCCAAGGATTTGCGAAATTCCTCTCCATCATTAAAATTTTTTGTTGATTCTATTCTTGCTGACTTTCCGGCTCCTGGTTCCTTGTATTTCCTTATCGCCATTTTTGTGAACATTGAGATGGAATAAGAAACAAATGGTGGGATTTTGTCTACTAGGAAAATCCCAGCAGGCAGCCTTTGGGGAAGCGACTAAATGGCCACTTATGAAAGCATCCAACAGCAGTAGAACTTGCATCGTTTCTTCTGGGATATAGGAATTCTGGGATTACTCATCCTAATAGCAGGGAGACTTGAAAGGACAAAAGTAATTGTGTAAAAAACAAACTCCTAGCAGAGTGTAAATCCACAGTTACAGGGGAGGGAACTGTTGACTGGTGCTTAAGGTACTTCTGCTCTTGTAGAAAACCCTTTTTGGTTCCTAGCATTCATATAATGACTTACAACCATCTTTAACTTCAGTGCCAGGGACTCAATCCCTCCTTCTTCTGACCTCTGCAGACACCAGGCATGCAATATGGTACACATAAGTACATTCCGGCAAAACATTCATACATACAAAATATTCAAGTTGTTTAAAAATTATTGTAGTTATAACTCAAATTTTCTTTGATTCATTCTGATTTTGAATTTTTCAAAGTTCTAAGAGAGAAAATTGGGGGAAGGGTTATTTTTCTTTTAATCAGCTTAAAATTTGTTTGTTGCTATCACAAAGGGTTTTGTTCAACCTGAACAGAACTTTACTTTCAAAACAGAACAGAGCTTTTAGAACAAGTTCATGAAATAAAAAGCAGCTTTATTATGGTGGTGTGTTCCGGACCCCTAATGTGCTCTGGTTGACTCCCTGGTCCCAGGGCACCGTAGGCACATTGCCTTTGTCTGCCATGACTGTCTCAGGTTCAAGCATGAAAGACAGGAGTGACCCAGAGCAGGCCAAAGACAGGAGTGACCCAGAGCAGGCCAAAGACAGGAGTGACCCAGAGCAGTGCCAAAGCCATGGTGTGAACTGCTGTGGCCTATCTTGGTTTTAACTACCACACTAAACATGTTAGGAATCAATTCCTTTCAGTGATCTAAGAATTTAATTCCTCCTGGGGTGTTAGAAATCATCTTGGCTTTATAAAAACAAAAGCAAACCCCAAAACTCCTCTGCTGAATCACAGGGCACTGGAAATGGGTGACAGGGTCTCAGATCTCTGAGTTTAGAAGGAATGTATATGGAAGGTAAGCTTTTTGCTGGCACCCTCACTGCACGTAGCATAGCTATTCTTGATTTCTGTGCAAGGGAAGTACACTCTACTTAGAGCTTAAATGCACTAGATTATGACGTTGCCATAATCAAACTGTCAGGAACTGGAATAAAGATAAACTTTGTAGATCTTAGCTACAAACTTGAGACTAATGGTTCACCATCTTTATATGATTAATTTATTTTCATATTTATTTCTTAATTACTTGTTAAATATGTGTATGAGCGTTTTGCCTGCCTGTATGTATGAGTACCACCTCTGCACCTCGTCTGAGGAGGTCAGTAGAAGATGCTGAATTCCTGGAACTGGGGTTATGGATGATTGTGGACCATCCATGTGGGTGCTGGGAACTAGACCGAGGTCATCTGCAAGCATGGCGAGTGCTTGTGACTGCTGAGCCCCCTCTCCTGGCTAATTTGTTGTGAATGAATATGCTAAAGTAATTAAAAACAACTGACTGGCAAGAGTAGTCTTTTTAATGTGTGTCTGGGAAGCCAATTCATTCTTTAGTCATCTTTATTTTATAAAATAAAGCTACTCTTCATTTTCATACAAAGAATGACTCTCTACTTAGAAACTGAAAATCACTGGGCCACAATGGAATTAAACTTAAAATCAACACAGAAAAAATTTGAAAAACTCTCAAATATGTAACATTTAAGCAATATATTTTTAAATAATCTGCAAATGAAAGAAATCACCAGGGAAATTAGAGAATATTTTTAACTGAATAAAATGTATTCAACTGTATGAAGGCAGCTAAGGCAAAATTTAGAGAGAATTTTACAGCTTTAAAAGTTTCATTGGAAAATGGGAAGATCTAGCTGGGCAGTGGTGGCTCACGCCTGTAATCCCAGCACTCTGGGAGGCAGAGGCAGGCGGATCTCTGAGTTCGAGGCCAGCCTGGTCTACAGAGTGAGTTCCAGGACAGCCAGGGCTACACAGAGAAACCCTATCTCGAAAAAACCAAATCCAAAAAAAAAAAAAAAAAAAAGAAGATCTGAAAATCAGTAATCTAAGCTTTTACTCTTGGAAACTACAAAGCAAAGGGCAGATTAAATTTAAAAGTAGAAGGAAAAATGACCAGACAAGAAACCAGTGATATAAAACCTAGACAAGCTTATGCCAGGGCTGCTGCGAGGAGGGCTCAGTAGGGAAAGGGACTTGCTGAACAGGCCTGGTAATCCAAGTTCAATTCCCAGAACTTACATATAATCGGAAAGAGGGAAAGGAATGTCAGTCTGCTGGTGAATGGCCAGGCGCAATGGAGAACTATTTAGCATGGAACAAGGGTAGATTGATTCACTCATGGATGACTCTTAGGACTGGAGAGGTTAGACACAAACGACCCCCATTCTGCAGGATTCTATTTATACTGAATTCTAGAGAAGAAAAAAAAAAAACCTTGCATTGTAGAAAATAGATCAGCGATTGCCAGGGATCGTGCAGAAATAAGTACAAAGTATCTTTTGAGGGTTGGCTTGGTGGCACATGCCTTTAATTCCATCCCTGGAAAAGCAGGAACAGTTGGATCTCCATAAATTCAAGACCAGCCTGGTCTACATAATGAGTTACAGGATAACCACTACATAGTGAGACCTTATTTAAAAAAAAAAGAAAACCAATCAAATCAAAACCCCAAACCAAACCAAACCATAACAATAACAAACAAAGCATAAGCCCCTAACCCCTTTTGAACTACACTTAGTAGATAAATGAATTGTGTTTAATTCATACTTCAGTGAAATATTTAAAAAAACTGTAGAGAGCTTCTTACTAAAGGTAAAACACTATTTTTCTGTTTATATTTTTAGAACATATGAAAAAATTTTTACCTTTATCTGTTCTTCAGCCATGCTAGCAGCATGCAGTGTCATGGATATTTGTAATTAATTTGAGCAAGTAGTTGTTTACATTTGTACATGTGGACTCAGATGGAGCGGAACAGCTTTTCCTGATGGTATCATAAAGTGGGAAAACTTAAATCCAGATGTATTCATTATTTTATGAGACATTAAAAACATCGCAACAAAATTTATAAAAAGTTTGGTTAGAATTCTTTACAGTGATATAAGGACAGAGAAAAAGGAGGGAGGTGATTGGAGAAGGGATGGAGAGAAGGTTTATGGGACATATGGGGAGGGGGGATCTGGGAAAGGGGAAATCATTTGGAATGTAAACAAAGAATATAGAAAATAAAAATATTAAAAAAAAGAATTCTTTACAGTGAAAATTTATATATTCACTTACTTTGTAGACTTCATAGTACCCCATATAAGCACACATATACATATACATACAAAAACATGCATGCACATGTGTACACACACCAACATTTGTTTAAATGTTATCAAAATGAATGCTTCTGCAAATGACCACATCACAACTCCTGAGCATAAATAACAAGTATCTGGATATTTCCTAGAGGTCAATGTTTTCTCTCTCTCTAACTCTCTCTCTCTCTCTATGTGTGTGTGTGTGTGTGTACAATTATGTGTGTGCCCCTACATCCACAGATTGATGTCTGCTGTTGTGTTATATTTTTCTCCAACTACCTTATTTTTTGATACAGGTTCTCTCTATGTAGGCCTGGCTGTCCTGGAACTCAGCATGTAGGTCAGGTTCAAGAGAATAAAATCAAATATTTTGGGGATCCTCTATTCATATCGCTACACAAAACAATCACTACCTTTTTTATTTTATGTGCATTTATGTCTATATATGGTGTGTGTGTGTGTGTGTGTGTGTGTGTGTGTGTGTAGATGGATGCTGTTAGGGAATGTTGGATAACCAGTCCATTATGCTCTGCCATATTCCTTTGAGCCAGAATCTCTCATTGACCTTAGAGCTAGTCTGGTGGCCAGCGAGTCCAGTCCTCCTTGCTCTTCACCCTCCACAGCTCTGTGCTTACAAGCGTGCATGGACACTCCAGTTTTTACATTGGTTCTGAGAATTTGAACTCAGCTCATCTTGGAGCAAGTATACCAACCCACAGAGCCATCTTCCCAACCCTAATCCACTTTGTAAAGATAAAGAATATTAATCAGAGGAATTCATGACTTCACTGGTGAACCTAATGGGCTGTTTAGTCACTTTGTCACTAGAAAGTAAGGGGAAAACTTTAGTTAAATCAAGAGCAGAAACCAGACAAAAAAAGGCTGTTAAGGTAACAGTTCACCTTTCCCCCAATGGTTTAGCTTTGCCATTTGAATTCAATGTGTATTTTACTCACAAACATCCTTTTGTCTGACGACCTGAACATTTTTTTTGATAAAATGCAAAAGGCAGAAATACTGAATTTCTTTATTCTTTCAAATTGTCAAACCATCAGAATAGAAGTGAGAAAAAAAACAAAAACAAAAAACAAGCCACACATAGATATATTATGGTTTCAGTATTGCTCTATCCCAAAGCCTATAAATACTCAACAATGTCAAAATGAATTTACTAAAAACATCCACCTTTTATGATTCATGAGGTCGGCAAGTGAGGGAAGGGACTGGGAGAAATATGTAATTAGAAGTGGACAAATAGCTTTGAATCCAAGAAGTATGAAGTGCTGATATTCGGGCTCAGGCTGGAGGCCCTCGGTAGGCTCCTGAATCAAACTCAGAGAAATAGCATTCTTTCTTTAGTGGCCTGAGGTGAGTGTTGATCCTGTCAACTTCCGACTGAAGGCCACATCAGAGGGCTGGTAGAACCAGTTCTTGAGCCCTACTCCAAGACACTTGAGTCTCAGCCTCTGCATGGGTTGGGGGGGTTGTCTTTTTTTTAAATTTATTTATTTTTAAAAATATATTTGCATATCAAGTATTATCCCCTTACCCTGTTTCCTCCCTTCCTGGAAACCCCTATCCCACCCCCCTTGCTTCTATAAGGGTGTTCCTCTACCCACCCACCCATTCTCACCTCCCTGCCCTCAATTCCCCTACATAGGGGCATCTATCAAATCTTCATAGGACCAAGGACCTCTCCTACCATTGATGCCTGACAAGGCTGTCCTCTACTGCATATGCAGCTGGAGCTTTGTATACACCTTGGTTGGTGGCTTAGTCTCTGGGAGATCTGGAGGGATGGGGTGGGGGAGGCTCTGGTTGGTTGATATTGTTGACACAGAAGCTTTGCAATTTTATGAGGTTCCATTTGTCAATTCTTGATCTCAGAGCATAAGTTCTGTTCAGGAAATTTTCCCCTGTGCCCATGTGTTCGAGGTTCTTCCCCACTTTCTCCTCTAGAAGTTTCAGTGTATCTGCTTTATGTGGAGGTCCTTGACCCACTTGGACTTGAGCTTTATACAGGGAGATAAGAATGGATCAATTTGCATTCTTCTATGTGTTGACCACCAGTTGAACCAGCATCATTTGTTGAAAATGCTGTCTTTTTTTTTCTACTGGGTGGTTTTAGCTCCTTTGTCAAAGATCAAGTGACCATAGGTGTGTGGGTCGATTTCTGGGTCTCCAATTCTATTCCATTGATTACCTGCCTGTCACTGTACCACTACCATGCAGTTTTTAATACAATTTCTCTGGAGTGCAGCTTGAAGTCAGGGATGGTGATTCCCCAAGAAGTTCTCTTATTGTTGAGAATTGTTTTCTCTATCTTCAGTTTTTGTTATTCCAAATGAATTTGAGAATTGTTCTTTCTAACTCTATGAAGAATTGGGTTGGAATTTTGATGGGGATTTCATTGAATTTGTAGATTGCTTTTGAGAGATGGCCATTTTTACTGTATTGATCCTGCCCATCCATGAACGAGGGAGATTATTGCATCTTCTAAGGTCTTCTTCGATTACTTTCTTCAGAGACTTGAAGTTCTTGTCATATAGATCTTTCACTTGTTTGTTTAGAGTCACACCAAGGTACTTTATATTGTTTGTGGCTATTGTGAAGGGTGTCTTTTCCCTAATTTCTTTCTCAGCCTGTTTATCCTTTGAGTATAGGAAGGCTACTGATTTATTTGGATTAATTTCATATCTGGCCACTTTGCTGAAGTTATTAGTCAGCTGTAGGAGTTCTCTGGTGGAGTGTTGGGGGTAACTAAAGTATACTATCACATCATCTGCAAATAGTGATATTTTTACTTCTTCCTTTCCAATTTGTATCCCTTTGACCTCCTTTTGTTATCTAATTGCTCTAGCTAGAACTTCAAGTACTATATTGAATAGATATGGAGAGAGAGGGCAGCCTTGTCTAGTCCCTGATTTTAGTGGGATTGAAGTTTCTCTCCATTTAGTTTGCTGTACATTGCTTTTGCTATGTTTAGATATGGGCCTGGAATTCCTGATCTTTCCAAGACTTTTAATATGAAGGGATGTTGAATTTTGTCAAATGCTTTTTTAGCATTTAATGAAATGATCATGTGGTTTTATTCTTTTCAGTTTGTTTATGTAGTGGGTTACATTGATAGATTTCTGTATATTGAACCATCCTTGCATCCCTGGGATAAAACCTACTTAGTCATGGTGAATGATTGCTTTTATGTGTTATTGGAATCAGTTGTGAGACTTTTATTGAGTATATTTGTATCGATATTCATAAGGGAAATTGATCTGAAGTTCTCTTTCTTTGTTGGGCCTTTGTTATGGATAGCCCCGGGCTTGTATTTTGATGCTAATTCCACTCCTCAGATGGACTGCAGATGAGGCATTGCATTGTGAACCTTCTCCCCACCTTAACTTTTCAAATAAAGGCTTGAGCCAATGATTGGGGAAGAAGAAGGGGGAGGAGCTGAGAGTTTGGGGGAGGAGAAAAGGAGGGTGGGGCTATGGGGGATTCTACTGAGAAGCTGCAGAGAAGAGAAGCTCTTGGCCTGGAGAAACTGCAAATTATATGGGATAATATAGATGGGAATAGAGTAGTGTAGTGGGACATCTGCCCAGTCTAGGCTTACAGCTTGTATTGTTACTGATTGAATTGAGATTTCTTTTACTGGGTAATTGGGTTAGAAAAACAGAGCAACAGGTCTTTGTGAGGTTTTAGTAACTGTAACTGTGGTGTCATAGAACAAATTAGGTAGTGTTTCTTCTGTTTCTATTTTGTGGAATAGTTTGAAGAGTATTGTATTAGGTCTTCTTTGAAGGTCTGATAGAATTCTCCACTAAACTCAACTGGTCCTGGGCTTTTTTTTTGGTTGGGAGACTTTTAATGACTGTTTTTATTACTTTAGGGGTTATGGGCCTGTTTAGATGGTTTATCTGATCCTTATTTAACTTTGGTATTTGGTATCTGTCTAGAATGTTGTTCATTTCATCCAAATTTTCCAGTTTTGTTGAATATAGGCTTTTGTAGTAGGATCTGATAATGTTTTGAATTATCTCAATTTCTGTCGTTATATCTCCCATTTCATTTCTGATTTTGTTAATTTAGATACTGTCCCTGTACCCTCTTGTTAGTCTGGCTAAAGGTTTATGTATCTTGTTGATTTTCTCAAAGAACCAGCTCCTGGTTTTGTTGATTCTTTCTATAGTTCTTTTTGTTCCTACTTGGTTGATTTCAGTCCTGAGTTTGATTATTTTCTGCTGTCTACTCCTCTTGGGTGTATTTGCTTCCTTTTCTAGAGCTTTCAGGTGTGCTGTTAAGTTGCTAGTATATGCTCTCTGCAGTTTCTTTTTGGAGGCACTCAGAGCTATGTATTTTCCTCTTAGCACTGCTTTCATTGTGCCTCATAAGTTTGGGTATGTTATACCTTCATTTTCATTAAATTCTAAAAAGTCTTAATTTGTTTATTTCTTCCTTGACAGTGTTATCACTGAGTAGAGCATTGTTCACTTCCATGTGTATGTGGGCTTTCTGTTGTTTCTGTTGCTATTGAAGACCAGCCTTAATTAGGAGTGATCTGTTAGGAGGCAAGGGATTATTTCAGTCTTCTTATATTTGTTGAGGTCTGATTTGTGACCGATTATATGGTCAGTTTTGGAGAAGGTACCAAGAGGTGCTGAGAAGAAGGTGATTCTTTGGATTTAAGGTGAAATGTTCTATCGATATTTGTTAAATCCATTTGGTCCATAACTTCTGTTAGTTTCACGGTGTCTGTTTAGTTTGTGTTTCCATGATCTGTCCATTGATGAGAGTGGGGTGTTGAAGTCTCCCACTATTATTGTGTGAGGTGCAATATGTGCTTTGAGCTTTAGTAATGTTTCTCTTTTGAATGTGGGTGCCTTTGTATTTGGAGCATAGATGTTCAGAATTAAGAGTTCTTCTTGGTAGGTTTTTCACTGATGAGTATGAAGTATGAGTATCTTTTTTGATAACTTTTGGCTGAAAGCCGATTTTATCTGTTATTAGAATGGCTACTCTAGCTTTTTTTTCTTGGAACAATTTGCTTGGAAAATTGTTTTACAGCCCTTCACTCTGAGGTAGTGTTTTTCTTTGACATTGAGGTTCCTTTCCTATATGCAGCAAAATGCTGAGTCCTGTTTGTATATTGTCTGTTTGTCTATGTCTTTTTACTGGGAAATTGAGTCCACTGATGTTAAGAGTTAGTAAAGAATACTGATTGTTGCTTGCTGTTATTTTTGATGTTATTTTTATGTTTGTGTGGCTATTTTCTTTTGGGTTTGTTGAAAAAAGATTCCTTTCTTGATTTTTCTAGGGTGTAGTTTCCCTCCTTGTGTTGGTGTTTTCCATCTATTATCCTTTATAGGGCTGGATTTGTAGAAAGATAATGTGTAAATTTGTTTTTGTCATGGAATACCTAGGTTTCTCCATCTATGGTAAATTGAGAGTTTTGCTGGGTATAGTAGTCTGGACTGGCATTGTGTTCTCTTAGGGTCTGTATGACATCTGCCCAGGATCTTCTAGCTTTTATGGTCTCTGGTGAGAAGCTTGGTGTAATTTTGATAGGTCTGCCTTTATATGTTACTTGACCTTTTTCCATTACTGCTTTTAATACTTTGTTTTGTGCATTTGGTATTTTGACTATTATGTGATTGGAGGCATTTCTTTTCTGGTCCAATCTATTTGGAGTTCTGTAGGCTTCTTGTATGTTTATGTGTATCTTTTTCTTTAGGTTTGGAAAGTTTTCTTCTATAATTTTGTTGAAGATATTTACTGCCTCTTTATGTTGGGTATCTTCACTCTCTTCTATACCCATTATCCTTAGTTTTGGTTTTCTAATTGTGTCCTGGGTTTCCTGGATGCTTTGGGTTAGGAACTTTTTCCATTTGCATTTTATTTGACTGTTGTGTCTATGTTTTCTATGGTATGTTCTGCACCTGAGATTCTCTCTTCTATCTTTTGTAATCTGTTGGTGATGCTTGCATTTATGACTCCTGATCTCTTTCCTAGGTTTTCTATCTCCAGGGTTGTTGCCCTTTGTGATTTCTTTATTGTTTCTAGTTCCATTTTTAGATCCTGGATGGTTTTGCTCAATTCCTTCACCTGTTTGGTTGTGTTTTCCTGTAGTTCTTTAAGGGAATTTTGTGTTTCTGCTTTAAGGGCTTCTACCTGTTTACCTGTTTCTTTAAGGGAGTTATTTATGTCCTTCTTAAAGTCCTCTATCATCATCATGAGGTGTGATTTTAAATAGGAATCTTTCCTTTCTGGTGTGTTGGGGTATCCAGGGCTCGCTGTGGTGGGAGAACTGGGTTCTGATGATTCCAAGCAGCCCTGGTTTCTGTTGCTTGTGTTCTTGCCCTTGCCTTTTGCCATCTCTTTATCTCTGGTGTTAGCTGCTCTTGCTATCTCTGACCGTGGCTTGTCCCTCCTGCAAACCTGTGTGTCAGTACTACTGGAAGACCAATTCTTTCCAGGAGGAATTTGGGTATTAAGAACTATGGTACGGGGTCAACTCTGGGGTGCAGAATAAAATCAGAAGGATCCTGTCCCCAGCTGTTCCTTGGTTCCTGTGTCTTGATGGCTCTGTGAGGGTCCCTCTTGGGCCAGGAATTTCAACAGAAGTGTTGGTCTTACCAGTGCTCGCAGGTGTGTCAGCTCTCCTGGGAGATCAGCTCTCTCCTGGTGATATTTGTGTATTTAGCACTGTGGTACAGGTTTAACTCTGGGTGCAGATGGAAACTGGAAGTCTCCTGTCCCAGGCCACTCCTGTGTCCTGAGGGTTCCTGGAGGGTCCCTCTGAGCAGCAGTGGTGGATTTACCTGTGTTCACAGGATTGTCTGCACTTCTGGGAGGCTAACTCTCTCAGCTCAGGGCCCGGGTGTCTGATTTTTCTTTAGCTTTTTTTTTTTTTTTTTTTTTTTTTAAATGAGCGTTCATTGTGTACTCATGGCCGGTTTGGAACTCAATGTGTAAACCATGTTGGCCTCAAAGTCAGAGCTCCACCAGCATCTGCCTCCTGAGTGCTGGGATTAAAGATGTATGTCACTACCCTCAGCTGGGGCTTTTCATTTTTTTTGAACAGGCTTTAGGCAAGGTTGCTAAGAACTCTAAAGTTTACAAATCTCTGTTACTCAGAAGTGTTGCTTCTATTTATCCTCCTGATTCATCTAAGTCTTAGAAGAGATTTAAAAACAATCCTACTATTGAGCTAATAACTGGTTACAGCTTAATGTGCTGTTTTAATGTAGTATTTACATTTTCAGTATTGATTACAGTCTGGTTCTTCACCTAAAGGAAGGAGCCCTAGATGCTGGTTTTTCACCAACCTCAATGGGTAGATGTGGATAAGAGAGTTCACATAGCAGGAGTGAATTCAAACACTTGAATTTGTTTTTGTGTCTTTGTTGGATCCTGGCTAGGCCCTGGTGAGACCCTTAAATGTGTATTGGTCCCTGACGGCTGCAGAAACTCACTTGGTGCCCTTAGTTTTGTGAATCAACCCTTGTAGCTTGACTTGCTGGTTTGAAAGACACTCTCAAAGAGAGAAAAGAAAAATCCATCAATGAAGTTCAGAACACTATTCTGTACATCTTTGATTCAGACCGTACTTTGTGATATGAGCTTACTACTGTGTGGGAATCTAGTCTAGCCATTCTTAAAACATGTACACTGGAACACTGCTTCATCCATTTCCCCAACAAGCAGTTCATTGAATTGCTTTCATGTACTGGACTCCGTCATATAAATTGCAGTATTATATGGATTGCAGTAGAGAATTAAAAATAACTTATTCTTCCAGAGCTTGTTAATCTACTTGTGAAAGGGGTATGAGTGGATTTAAAAATATATATAAAAAGGCAGGAAGCATTTGTAGCTACTACTTTTATTAACTGCAGAATTTCCTGTTCACTGCATATTACTATAAGAGTTGGTCAGGGTTTGAGGATATCCAATGTATCATTTGACCTGCGAACCTCTAGGTCTTTTGTCTGTATTGTATTCTGTAGAAAAGAATTGTATTCTGTAGAAAATGCTCTTACATACTTACTCCTAAACTTCAAGAATGAGAGTGTTTGCCATTGTTGTCAATGATGTTTGGGGGCTCAGCAGGGTAGAGAGGGCTATTTCTCATACAGCGCAGGGTCACTTGTTTCTTCTCCTGTTTACTGTCAAGTAATGATGTTTTACACTCAGCAAATAACTCTGTTGATGCTTTAAACACAATGGCAGGAGAATGGTGTAAAGGCCAAATAAAGAAACTGAGGCCACTTGCCTGACTTGGATGTGGTGAGAATGGAAAGTTTAGAGAAGAAGGCATGGGAAGGACAATTGTAAGTGAGCATGTTATCCCGAGTAGAAGTCTATCCTGTCTTATTCCTTACATTACACTGCCTGGGAAAGGTGACTCTGTAGGCCTAAGTAGCCTGAGGAGAGAAGGCAGCCAGGCCACAGGCCAATAACTATAATATATGATTTCTTGGTTTTGATTTTTTCTCTTTAAATTATTTTTCTTATGTATTGTTTTAAGATGCTAGGTCTGTAGTAATTTGTTACGTAGTCACTGAAAACCAAAAAGAAAACCACACCTCTCTTTTCATAAATGATGGACTAGAAGATCATGGAACCATAGTATTCACCAATGCATGTTGGGGGGCGTCCAACTTTCAGAATCACTGGATTGTATTGTTGACCTCTGTCTCCCAGGGTATTATCTAGCAGACTACTTTTGTACTTATAGGATATGCACTAAGGTCAGCTCTTCTGCAAGAGCTTTGCTGCACCACAGGAGGAATAGACAGGTGGACAGAGCTAGTGTCTATGGAGTGCCCCAGGAGCTGTGTGCAAGAAAGGGGTCAGGCCTTCTGTGTTTTACTGGTAGAAAAATGTATCCTTTCCATTAGGCTTGGGTCTGACATAGTAAAACACTATGATTACTACAGAACTTCTAGCATGAGTTTATGGAGTGTAGGCTAGCAGCCACTGACCCTTTTAACAGTGAAGGAGTTGATGCTGGAGCTCAGGGGTGACTTGCACAAAGTCAAACACTGAGTAGTTCAGACACTGTCATGAGCTAAGATCTATAGACTCCAGACAGTATTTCTTCTGGTGCTGTATTTCCTTACTTAAAAAAAAAAAACTAAAATGAAACTATTACCTTTTCTTCATATATAATAGTCTACCCAGGTCAATGGAGGAGAGAATAATTAAGTCCAGCATGGTCTAGTTTTAAGGGAGAGCGGCTTACACAAACTAGCTCAAGACCCAAGGGACCATCTTATGTTCACACCTGACTTCCCTGAGTCTCCAAACCTCTACTCTTAAGGCTGCACAGGATGCATAGTGTGCTCTTTTGTGCATTCTGTATCGATTTGCTCAGGTCCCTTATGGCCTCAGTAAGATGAAGCTAGGGCTTATGGCTCCTAGCTGGGCTCTCCCATTATTTGTTTTATATGGATATCCACTTGGTGAAGAATTGCAGGCATCTGGGCCAGGATTGGCCATCCACTTGTGCTTGAAGGTGGAGAGTGTCTTTCAGAAGTTTGACCAGTGGCATCAAGGAAGGTGCTATGGAGATCACTGCTACAAGGGCCAAGTGAAGGTGGCTGTTATCTGCCTGCTATGTGCATCTCATTTAGGAAACTGCCTCCTTCCTGGCAAGATGCACCATATTATAAAAATCCCATTCCCTTCCCTCCCATTCTCCATTAAACCTATTACCCAAAGACCACTTAGGTCATTTCCTTTGTTGTTTTTTTTAATTCAGCTCTTTCATCTTTCAGCTTTTCTATTAGTGCTTTTTGCCTCCCCCTAGCATTAGAGTATCCATGGAAGGCATTTGAGACATTCATTCCATAGCTTCAGTGTCCTCTGGAGTTATCCTCTCTTTCCTAACCTATCCAAAATCCATCCCCAACCTTGGTATGTCCTGGCTTTTGAGGGCAAGGACTAAACAGCCATGTCCAGAGTGATGTCACCAGATGGAATGATGCTGATGATATTTCCTCCAAGGGCCCAGCTGCTGGCTAATGTGAATGCCAGGTGAGGTCCATGGACATGACTTGTCTGAACCCAAGGGCCACATCCAGTTTCCCAGCTCTTCCTGTGATTCACCCTCGCTGGAAGCTGTTGAATCACCACAATCAGGAAAAGGTACTAATACTTGGCACTGAAATTTAATAGCTCTCCTAGCCTAGGGACTTCATTAGTTGGAGGGAGAATAAATGACAAGCTTTTTATGACCCTGAGCTTTGTACATAGAGCTCCCTAGACCATACCAGCCAAGAAGAGGAGCCACTGCACGTTAGAATAGACATCTAAGGGAGAAAACTTTTCTTTTTGTGCTTATATAATAGTTGCGTTATTTTTTTTTATAACCTGGATCCACAACTCCTATGCAAAGGTGATTAGAATTTGGCCTTGGGAAATGGGAAAGGAATTGATTAGATATATTTGGCAAAGTCTGACTCAGGAACGCTAAACCACAGTGATGGGGGAAGTATGTGTCTAGCTGTGTCTCCATCCCAGGTTTTCTTGCTTAGGGGTATCCCTGAACCAAGCAGTGTGAGTATAAAGTGCTTTTTTTGTTTTCTGGGTCAGTTTTAACAGTCCTCTGGAACATTTTTTTTTTGTTCTGAGTGACTCAAAATTCTTTGTTTAGCTCTGTACCCCATTTTTAATAGGGTTATTTGTTTCTCAGGAGTCTAACTTCTTGAGTTCTTTGTATATATTAAATATTAGCCCTCTATTGGATATAGGATTGGTAAAGATATTTTCCCAATCTGTTGGTTGCCATTTTGTCCTATTGACAGTGTCCTTTGCCTTATAGAAGCTTTGCAATTTTATGAGGTCCCATTTGTGAATTCTTGATCTTAGAGCATAAGTCACTGGTGTTCTGTTCAGGAAATTTTCCCCTGTGCCCATGTGTTCAAGGCTCTTCCCCACTTTCTCTTCTATTAGTTTCAGTGTGTCTGGTCTTATGTGAAGATCCTTGATTCACTTGGACTTGAGCTTTGTATAAGGAGATAAGAATGGATTGATGTGCATTCTTCTGCATGATGACCATCAATTGAACCAGCACCATTTGTTGAAAATGCTCTTTTTTCTGCTGGATGGTTTTAGCTCCTTTGTCAAAGATCAAGTGACCATAGGTGTGTGGGTTCATTTCTGGGTCTTCAACTCTATTCCACTGATCTACCTGCTTGTCTCTGTACCAGTATCATACAGTTGTTCTCACTATTGCTCTGTAGAACAGTTTGAGGTCAGAGATGTTGATTCCCCCAGAAGTTCTTTTATTGTTGAGAATAGTTTTCGCTATCCTGGGTTTTTTGTTTTTCCAAATTTGAGATTGCTCTGACTCTATGAAAAATTGAGTTGGAATTTTGATGGGGATTTCATTGAATCTGTAGATTGCTTTTGGCAAGATGGCCATCTTTGCTATATTAATCCTGCCAATCTCCCTGAGCTCCATCTGCTGTTTGGGTGTGAAGCTCTGCATCTCTTCCCATAGGTGGCTGAGTGGAGTCTCTAAGAGAATACTCATGCTAGGCTCCTGTCTACAACCATAATGGAGTAACATTAATAGTGTCAGGGATTTTTTTTTCTTGCCCCTGGGATGGGTCTCAAGTTGGGGCTGTTATTGGTTGGCCATTCCCTCAGACTCTGCTCTATCTTTGTACCTGCAATATAAGTTTTTAAATAACAAACTTGCTGTGTTGTTCTTTTGAACTCTTCCATTTCTTGTCATCAAGTGCTTTTGAGTTTGGCTTGTTCTTGTTCTTGCTTTTCTAAGACCTGAGGTGTATTATTAGGTTATTGAGATCTCTCTGATTTTTATAAGAAGTACCAATAGCTATGGACTTTCCTCTGTCTTAGAACTGTCTCAGATGTGTTCTAAGTTTTAATTGTCAACTTGAAATAATATGGAATCACTTGTGAAGTAAGTCTGATGAGGGATTGTGTAATTGGTGTTGTGGGTGTGTCTGTGAGGGATTATCTCATTTGTGTCAATAGAGGTGGGAAAACCTGCCTTGTATGGGTGGCAGCATTCCCTACTCAGAGAATCCTGAACTGTAGAAGAATGGAAAAAGTTTGCTGAACACAACACACATGTATTGTCTATCTGCTCATGACTAGCTGCATCAAGTTCCAGCCACCATGATTTTACTACAATGATGCTCTGTAGCATGTTATTGTGGACCAAATAAATACCTTCATTAAGTTGTGTTTTCAGACTATTTTGTCATAGTAATAGCAAATGTAACTTAAGACAATTTCATTTTTTCACTCAATTTTCACATTTTGTATCCCCCTTCTCCTGCTTTCTCAAATAACCCAGCAGTCATTCCAGAGGTTATTGTTAGGCTTCCAAGAATATGTAAAATTTTTATGGTTCCTTTTGCTATTAATTTTAAATTTTATTTAATTATTATCTGATCTGACCTAAGACACTATTTCATTCCTTTTATATTTGTTAAGGTTTGCTTTGTGGCCTAGAATGTCATCTATTTTAGACAAATTTTTATGGGGTACTAATAAGAAATCATGCTCTACAGCTGTTGGGTGGATATTTATTAAGTCTGTTTGATATATAGTATATTTTTATCTAAGAAGTTTTTTTTCTCTTTTCTTCCTTCATTTTTAGGGGGAGGCTCTTTGAAGGTTCTTTGGTATTCTGTAGTTTGGATGACATATCCAAAAATGAGAATGAGGTATTGGAATCCCCACTTTTATTGTATCTATACTGATTTGACCTTTTAAGTCCAGCCTTTTAGTTTTACCAAATTGGGAGCTTTATCACTCAGCACATACATATTTATAATTGTTAATCTTCTTGGTGAATTCTTCCTTTCAGTAATATATAATGACTATCATTGTCTCTTCTGATTAATTTTGTTTGAAGTCTTCTTCATATACCAGTAATAGTGATAACAGCTTGATTTCAGCTTTTATTTGCTTGATAATTTGACTCATCCATTAACCCTCAGGATGTAGTTATCATTGTCAATGAGATGTATTTCATGGAGACATTAGATAGTTGGGTCTTACGTTTTAATTCAATCAGTCTTTATTGGTGAGTCAAAACCATTTATACTTAAAGCTATTACTGAGAAATATTGACTAATTCCTTTGATTTTTTCTATTTGGTTGGATTATTGTTTTTCTTTTATCTATTTTCTTTTTGTGTTGTAGTTTTTGTTCCTTTATTAGTATTGAAGGTCTGCAAGTTTATTGTATTATGCATGATGGTGTGTTCCTTTCTTGAAATTTATTTTTTCTTACGTTCTTAAGGTTGAGACTTCTAACCTATGTATATTCTTTTAATTATCTCTTACAGCACTGACTTAGTAGTCATGGTCTTTTTTATTTTGATCTTGTTCTGAAGTATCCCCTTTTCTCTTTCAGTTATAAACAGCTTTCTGAGATATAGCACTCTTGATGGGAAGTTATTTACTTTCACAGTTTAAATTTATCATTCCCTGTTTATCTGGCCTTTAGGATTGCTAATGAAGGATTTGATGATGCATTGACATCTTTGCCTTTTTAAGAGGGTTGGCACTTTTTCCTATAGTTTTGATAGACCTGTGGTTTTTTATATTTTCTTTTTTTTAATTTTCTATATTCTTTGTTTACATTCCAAATGATTTCCCCTTTCCCAGTTCCCCCCTCCCCATATGTCCCACAAGCCTTCTTCTCTCCACCCATTCTCCAATCACCTCCCTCCTTTTCCTCTGTCCTGGTACTCCCCTACAATGCTGGATCAAGCCTTTCCAGGATCAGGGCCCTCTCCTTCTTCATGGGAGTCATTTGATATGCTAATTGTGTCTTGGGTATTCAGAGCTTCTGGGCTAATTAATATCCACTTATCAGTGATTGCATTCCATGTGTGATTGGGTTACCTCACTTAGGATATTTTTCAGTTCCAAACATTTGCCTAAAAATTTCATGAATTCATTGTTTTTAATTGCAGAATAGCATTCCATTGTGTAAATACACCACATTTTCTGTATCCATTCCTCCATTGAAGGACATCTGGGTTCTTTCCAGCTTCTGGCTATTATAAATAAGGCTGCTATGAACATAGTGGAGCATGTATCCTTATTGCATGCCAGGGAATCCACTGGGTATATGCCCCAGAGAGGTATAGCAGGGTCCTTCAGAAGTGTCATGTCCAGTTTTCTGAGGAAACGCCAGACTGATTTCCATAGTGGTTGTGACATCTTACAATCCCACCAGCAATGGAGGAATGTTCCTCTTTCTCCACATCCTCGTCAACACCTGCTGTCTCCTGAGTTTTTAACCTTAGCCATTCTGACTGGTGTGAGGTGAAATTTCAGGGTTGTTTTGATTTGCATTTCCCTAATGACTAATGATGTTGAGTATTTCTTAAGGTGCTTCTCAGACATCTGAATATCTTCAGGTGAAAATTCTTTGTTTAGATCTGTACCCCATTTTTTACTAGGGTTAATTGTTTCCCTGGGGTCTAACTTTCTGAGTTCTTTGTATATATTGGATATTAGCCCTCTATCGAATATAGGGTTGGTGAAGATCTTTTCCCAATTTGTTGGTTGCCGTTTTGTCCTTTTGACAGTGTCCTTTGCCTAACAGAAACTTTGTAATTTCATGAGGTCCCATTTGTCAATTCTTGATCTTAGAGCATAAGCTATTGGTGTTCTGTTCAGGAACTTTTCCCCTGTGCCCATGTCCTCAAGGGTTTCCCCCAGTTTCTTTTCTATGAGTTTCAGTGTGTCTGGTTTTACATGGATGGAGTTGAGCTTAGTACAAGGAGATAAGAATGGATCAATTCGCATTCATCTGCATGCTGACCTCCAGTTGAACCAGCACCATTTGTTGAATCCAGATTAATTTAAGAATTGCTTTTTCTAACTCTATGAAGAACTGAGTTGGCATTTTGATGGGGATTGCGTTGAATCTGTATATTGCTTTTGGCAAAATGGCCATTTTAACTATATTAATCCTGCCAGTCCACGAGCATGGAAGATTTTTCCATTTTCTGAGGTATTCTTCGATTTCCTTCTTCAGAGCCCTGAAGTTCTTCTCATACAGATCTTTTATTTGTTTGGTTAGAGTCACACCAAGATACTTTATATTGTTTGTGGCTATTGTGAAGGGCGTCATTTCCCTAACTCCTTTCTCAGCATGCTTATCCTTTGAGTATAGGAAGGCAACTGATTTGCTTGAGTTTATTTTATAACCACCCACTTTGCTGAAGTTGTTTATCAGCTGCAGGAGTTCTCTGGTGGAGTTTTTTGGGTCACTGAAGTATACTATCATATCATCTGCAAATAGTGATGATTTTACTTCTTCCTTTCCAATTTGCATCCCTTTGACCTCCTTATATTGTCTAATTGCTCTAGCTAGAACTTCAAGTACTATATTGAAAAGATATGGAGAGAGAGGGCAGCCTTGTCTAGTCCCTGATTTTAGTGGGATTGCTTCAAGTTTCTGTCCATTTAGTTTGATGCTGGCTACCGGTTTGCTGTATATTGCTTTAACTATGTTTAGGTATGGGCCTTGAATTCCTGTTCTTTCCAAGACTTTTAACATGAAAGGATGCTGAATTTTGTCAAATGCTTTTTCAGCATCTAATGAAATGATCATGTGGTTTTTTTCCTTTGAGTTTGTTTATGTAGTGGATTGCATTGATGGATTTCTGTATATTGAACTATCCCTGCATCCCTGGGATAAAGCCTACTTGATCATGGTGGATGATTGTTTTGATGTGTTCTTGGATTCCGTTGGCAAAAATTTTATTTAGTATTTTTGCATAGATATTCTTAAGGGAAATTGGCCTGAAGTTCTCTTTCTTTGTTGGATCTTTGTGTGGTTTTGGTATCAGCGTAATTGTGGCTTCATAGAACCAGTTGGGTAGTGTTCCTTCTGTTTCTATTTTGTGGAATAGTTTGAAGAGTATTGGTGTTAGGTCTTCTTTGAAGGTCTGATAGAATTCTGCACTAAAACCATCTGGTCCTGTGCTTTTTTTTTGTTGGAAGTTTTTATGTTTTGATTATAATCCTTCTTGAGAATTTCTCTGGTCATGACCATTAGGGCTCTAAATATTTCTTATGTTTATATATTCAATTCTCTCTAAATTTGAAAACAAATTATGTTACAATTTCATGGAATAGAGTATATGTACTTTTGCTTTATATCTCAGCTTTTTTATCTCATGGGCTTTCAAAGTTTGGTTTCATGATAATAATCCTTAATTATTCTAAATTTTTAATATAATAAGATAAAAAATACTACTAAAATGTAAATAAAATGAATAAGGAAACGTAAGAGCCAAGAACAGATAAAAAGAAGAAAAAAAAAAGAAAGTGTAGAACAGCTTCTGTTCCTGGGAATTTGAAAGTTGGAAACTAGTGGGCACATGCAGAGCATAGGGTGAGTTGAACTTGTGGGCTCTTATCCTTCCTATGGTTTGTGCTGGTGCTAAACCTGTATAGGACAGGTGTTCAGTGTCTGCCAGAACTTCATTCACTTTAATACTTCCTTTCTTTGCAGACCAGGGGTTTCTACTAGACACATTTAGTTTTGCAGTCTGTGATGGGGAGTTTTGCCACTCTCTCAAGACTCCCCAGATAATAACCCCTGGATGCTGGTTGTTCAGGGAGGGGTGTGTGTATGTGTGTGTGTGTGTGTGTGTGTGTGTGTGTATGTGTGTGTGTGTGTGTGTTATCTTCTAAGTACATTGAAAGTAGAGAAAGTAACTATAATACCCAGGTCTCTCTTTATACCTTTAAAAGCCACAAAGCATTAATTTCCCTTCTAGAGGTACACAATTGTGGATATAACATAGTTTTCTGGAGTTCAGTGAACTTCATGACATATATATATATGCCTACAGAGGTTGATCTACTCACTGACCTGAGATCAGGGCTATCAGACATCAGCACTATTCTTAGTTAATGAGTTCTGATGTAGGACACCAAGGGCAGGACTGCATTTTCTTTCTTTCTTTTTTTTTTTATTCGATATAATTTTTTATTTACATTTCAAATGATTTCCCCTTTTCTAGCCCCCACTCCCCGAAAGTCCCATAAGCCCCTTTCTCTTCCCCTGTCCTCCCACCCACCCCTTCCCACTTCCCCGTTCTGGTTTTGCTGAATACTGCTTCACTGAGTCTTTCCAGAACAAGGGGCCACTCCTCCTTTCTTCTTGTACCTCATTTGATGTGTGGATTATGTTTTGGGTATTCCAGTTTTCTAGGTTAATATCCACTTATTAGTGAGTGCATACCATGATTCACCTTTTGAGTCTGGGTTACCTCACTTAGTATGATGTTCTCTAGATCCATCCATTTGCCTAAGAATTTCATGAATTCATTGTTTCTAATGGCTGAATAGTACTCCAGGACTGCATTTTCATATACTATGTCACTTTCACAGTCTGGGCTAAGCCTTTTGCCACCTTTACATTTTTGTTTGTCAGTATCCCTATTACTTTACTTTTTTCAAAACCTACTTTTAATGATGGTTCTTAAACACTTTAACCTCTCTTCCGGCCAACTACCCACCAGAGGTAGCAGAAAAGAAAGGATATGGGGGGAGGTGTAGGCATGTTTAGAAATGGTTCTTTGGAGCAAATTTCATCTGTCTTGTTAGGAACTAGGCAGTTCAGTTCACAGGTCAGCAGCAGCAGCAGCAGCAGCAGCAGCTCAATCCACTCACAAACACTTTATGGATAGACCGCCCATTTCGGTAGAGTCGGGATAGCAAACATGAATCAGCAGCAGTGACACAACCTAGCCTCAGCCTTGGCATGAGTCAACAGGAGGGACCCAGAGGGACACCAGGAAAAGTTCTCAGCTGTGCCTCTCTCAGTGAAGTGAAGATCAGCCAAGATGAGAGACCAACAAGCATTGCACAGATAGCTCTACAAGCAAGCCTAACCCAGCCTCCTTCGCTGTCCACCAAGACTATTTATCTCCTTCTAAACATCATGTGTCCTCCACAGGTCTTGCCTCAGCATGCGAGTCTGTCTCAGATGACATCACTCTGCCAAACAGCCTGAGTCCACAGAAGTGGTAAGACGCCAAGGCACACCACCAGAAGTTTTTTGGTGCATTTCTTTCTATGGAGTCCCGACAAAATGAGCTCGACTATGCAGTGTAAGGCAGACCAATACATGCTTGCCATTAGCAAGGAATCCTTCATCACATGTCCTTTCATGTGCTTGCTTTAGCAGAACATCATGTCTCCTGTGTATGCTTCAGTAAAATATTCCTTCTCAAGTCTTCCTTAGTCCTTCACCTGTGTTCTCTTTAGTGAATCATTCCTTCACACGTTTGCCTCTGTATCCAACACAAATGACTTTCCAAAGAACCCTTAGGTTTCCACTTCATATCCCACTCTCTACAACAGCTTTCTGGGGTTGTTTTTTACCCAGGGAATGTGGCAGGTTGAGTCCAGGCTCATAAAGTTGTGACTTTTCTCTGTTCTCAGGGTTCTGAACTGGGCCGTTTCTCTCTACTGTTGACCTTCAGAACCAGAGATGTCACTGTCCCAGTAAGCTTGCAGCTAGGTTTAAGGCTTGTGTGGGCTGTGAGTAAGAGTACCAGTCCTTTGGTAAGAGTACCAGTCTCTTTTCACAGGACCACTTGGCTTAATTTTCTTATTTTTTTCTGTTCATTCTTTATTACAGTCTAGGCTTTATTCCCCTCCCAGTCCACCCTCTGACTGTTCCACATCCCACACCCCCCCTCAAGAGGATTCCCCCCTCCCTATCATACCTCCCCACTCCCTCCTTGAAATCTTTCAAGGGTTGGGTGCATTTTCTCTGGCTGAGGCCAGATCTGGCAGTCCTCTGCTGCATATGTGTTGGGGCTTCATATCAGCTCAGCTGATATGTGTGCTGCCTGATTGGTGTCTCAGTGTCTGAGAGATCCCAGGAGTCCAGGTTACTTGATACTGCTGGTCTTCCTATAGGGTCACCCTCCTCAGTTTCTTCTAGCTTTTCCACAAATCAGCCACAGAGGTCATTGGCTTCTGTCTATTGGTAGGGTATAAATCTCTGCATCTGGCTCTTTCAGCTGCTTGTTGGACCTTTTGGAGGGCAGTCATAATACACCCCTGTTTGTAAGTACACCATAGCATCAGTAACAGTGACAGGGCTCCCCTTCAGCTGGATCTCAATATGGGTCTGCCACTGGGCCTCCTTTTCCTCAGGCTCTTCTCCACTTTTATTCCTGTAGTTCTTTCAGAATAATTCTGGGTCAGAGTCTTTGACTGCAGGATGGCAACCCCATCCCTCTACTCGATGCCCTGTCTTTTTACTGGAGATGGGCACTACAAGTTCACTCTCTCCACTGTGGGGCATTTCATCTAAGGCTCCTGCCTCTGAGTTCTGGGAGTCTCTTACCTCACAGGTCTCTGGGTCCTCTAGTCTAGAGGGTCCTCCCACTTCATCCTGAGTGAAGTAACTCAGCCCCAGCATGGTATATACTCACTAATAAGTAGATATTAGCCGAAATTGTACAGAATTCCCAGGATACAATCCACAGAATTCAAGAAGGCTAACAAGCCGAAGGGCCCAAGTGAGGATGCCTCAGTCCCACTTGGGAAGGAGAAGAAAGCAATCACAGGAGTGGGGAGGGAGGGTCCAGGGAGGGGAAGAGGAGAACATGATCAGGTATTGGGGGGAGGGAAACAGGACTGAAGCCCTGAGAGCCAGCAGAAAGAATGGAAACAGGCAACCTCAGCAGGCTTGACTCTTTTTTTTTTTTTTTTTTTTTTTTTTGGTTTTTTGGATTTTGTTTTTCTGAGACAGGGTTTCTCTGTGTAGCCCTGGCTGTTCTGGAACTCACTCTGTAGACCAGGCTGGCCTCGAACTCAGAAATCCGCCTGCCTCTGCCTCCCAGAGTGCTGGGATTACAGGCGTGCGCCACCACCGCCCGGCTAGGCTTGACTTTCCAATGAGTTTTCTGCCTTCTCTCCCTTTGCTGAGCAGCCATGTGGCTGGAGTGTTTGAGACTCAGCCTTCCTTTCTCTGCTGTTATTCTTTCGGTGTACCTTAAAGATGTCCTGTCACTCACTCTACGAGTTTCCAGAGCTGTTTCTAAATTTCTTTCTCTGGATAGAGTTAACACTTCCATAACATTATGCTTTTCTTCCTCTAGGTCACAATGAGTCAGCATCTAGTAACTCTGTGTGTGTGTGTGTATTGTATGTATGTGTGTGTATGTATGGTGTGTGTGTGGTGTGTATATGTGTGGTGTTGTGTATATATATGTGTGTGTGGTGTGTGTATGGTATGTATGCATGTGGTATGTGTGGTATGTGTATGTGTTTGGTATGTGTATATGTGTGTGTGGTGTGTATATGTGTTGTGTTGTGTATGTATGCATGTATGTATGTATGTGTCTGTGTGTTGTGTCTCTGTGTATGTGTAGTATAGTGTGTATATATATATATAGTGTGTGTGTGTGTGGTGTGCATGTATATGTGTGTTATCTGTGGTGTTTATTGTGTCTGTGTGTGTAGTATGTAGTGTATGTATGTGTCTGTGTGTGTATTGTGTCTGTGTGCATATTGTGTCTGCGTGTGTTGTGTGGTATGTATGTATGTGGTGTGTGTGTGTGTGTGTGGTATGTAGGTATGTGTGTGGTGAGTGTGCTATGTGCATGTCCTGTCTGTATGTATGTAGTGCATATATGTGTATCTGTGTTGTGTCTATGTGTGTGTGGTATGTGTACATATGTGGTGCATGTACTTGTGTGAGTATGTGCATGTAGGTGTACAGTACATGTGACTATGTGTTTCCATGTGTATGAATGCTAGATATTGATGTCTTTCTCAGTTGCAGTATCTCTTGTGTTCAGGCTCTGTCACTCAGCACTGAACCTAATCACTGAGACTCAGTGATTAGTTTGTTTGTCTTGTAAGTTGTAGGGATACATCTCTCTCTGCCTTCCCAGAGCTGGGATTGAAGGTACACATTGCCACACCTGGATTTTTATGTCTTGTTGGCGATCCTAACAGCTTGTGCAGTAAGCTGTTTACCAACTGAGCCATCTCACCAGCCCCTGCTCTGCCACCTTACCCAGAAATCTTGCTAGCAGTATTCCTGGTGCCTTTTGGTACACACAGCTGCATTTTTATTGGTCTTACTCCTAAGAGAACTGCTAGAATTGTTGTTCATGAAGATATGTATGTTTAACTTGAGTGTGTGTTGCTACTTCCTCAAAGTGAATACCCTGGTAGACATCTTTGCCAGGAATTCAGGAGAGATCCACATGGTCTGCATGTTCGTCAGTACTTGAAATAGTAATCCTCATACTTAAGGAGGTATAATATCATTATATGGCTTCAATGTGTATTTCCTTGAGTTTTATTGAGTTTAATAAAATTTTATGTTTATTGACAATTTGGATATTTCTTTTGTAAGATGATCATTAGGTGTGCAACTCTGTCCTCTGGGTATGATCTGTCCTTTGCTACATAGTAACTGCGATTTACTGTGAGAGACTCTGGTAAGACTGTGTTCACTAATGTTTCCTCATGGAAGGTGGGAAGGGGATCATGAGACAGTTTATTAAGCAGCTCACCAGGTGACCTGTAGCACATGTGGCCTTCCCCTGCCTCAAGGATACATAAGCAATTAATAGCTGATGGAGGAAGGAGCCTCTGCCTCAGTGGTTCTGCTGCCTTGGTTCTGTCAGAATGCCCTCGTCCTTGTTCCTGTGAGTGGCTGAAGTTAAACCCACTGGCTCTCAGAGCTAGTCATCAACATGAGTTCGTTAGTCTGTTGTGCCACTGGTGCCTCTCTGGGACATAAGATTGCTCACTTCTTCCCTAGAAAACTATAGAGTTCCATTCAAGCCTTTTGCGTTTTAGGTTGGGTGGTGTGTGTAACTGACTTGCAAAAGTTGTTTATATAGCTTGGATAAGCTCTTTTTTTTTTCCTGGCCATGTATGATATCTTTGCCTCTGATGGTGTTGTGTTTGGAAACAAAGCATCTTCTAAAGTAGATCAGTTCCTTCTTCTTCGTTCCTTGGATAGGGCAGTGTAGAGCTTCCGGGGTCTTACAGGGTTGCCTAGAAGCTTCCTTGTTTTGCTTTGCATACGCACCATATGCACATCCGTGATGCACCTAGACTTGGCTCTTGTCAGCAGTGTGAGTTAGAGACCAGTTTTTCAATATCATTTTCCAATTTGCTTGGAAAATTTAAAGAGTGGATGGCGCTCCCCTTGGCTCTGCTCCGAGTCCCAGAGGGAATGCCTTGGTCAGTTCACCCTGCACACTGAGAGTTGCATCAGAGGGAGTGCCTTGGTCAGTTCACCCCACACTAAGCATGGGATTTGCAGTAGCCATCTTTTATTAGCTCAGGCCCTATTTTACGAACTTTTGGCAAAACTTATTTTTTCCCCTTTGGGCTATGAAATTGGCATTGGATTTTGTCAGTCAATTCTTCCAACTAGACTATTTTCTTTTCACTTTTGTTATTTCAACTTGGTAAACTACACTGATGTTTCCAAAATATTAACCAACTTTGTTTTGCTGGATGAATTTAACTTTGTTGTGATGACTTTAACATTGTTACATCCTTTATTTTATTATTTTTCCTGGTTGATCAAATAATTGTATTTAAATTTTATTTTAGTTGCTATCTTTCTGTCACATATTTCACTTATTTTTGTTCTTTGACAGTTTTATAAATGCATATTGTATGTTTGGGTCTTTTTGGCCCTCATTTCTTCCTTTCACTCCCTCCTTGCCCCTGTTGAACATCTTTTCTACAGCCCCCTCCTGTTTTCATTTTTTTGTTTTGTTTTGAGGACACACTGAGTTTAAGTAGTGATGCCTGTACGAGCATGGGCTGGACTGTTTATTGGTACATGGACAACTTCACAATGGATACACCACTGAAGAAAGTGATTGTCCTTTCAGTGGCATAGCACAATTTGTTTTATGCCTGTGTGTCTGGCTTGCATCCCCTTTGGGTTAGGAGTAGCCTTGCACTGCCTTGCTGAGCTCTTACTGAGCTGTTTAAAGGAGGTAAGGTACTGTTAATCAATGCAGAGAATGGGTTTGACAGTTCAGATGGCAAGATTCTCCCACTGGCTAATAAGCAGCCTAGGAATGCTAATGAAGGACTTCCTTTGGTTGTCTCTTGTGAGTCAGCAAATGAGCTCTGTAACTTGGAGAGCCAGAAGTTAATTAGAGACCTGTTAGAGACAGACCCTGATGGAAATATGAGAATTTAGGTCTGTCAGAGCAGAGGGCTGATCAGCTTTGAAGGTGAGGCCGTGATCCAGGACATGAGGAGAAAGGCAAAGGGAAAGACGAGAGGTTTGTGAATGAGTGTCAAAGCCAGGCCTGTAATGGAGGCCGGGAGAGGGTCGTGTGGCCTGCCCGGGAAGAGGAGCAGCTCAATATCTGGCTGTGGCTGACACCAGAGAAGCTGTCAGTTCAGAACTTTCCCTTGTGGCAGAATAAAGGAGAGGAATGCAGAGCTATGTTCTGTGTGAACAGCTAAATCAGATCACCCGCCAGCTGACGATGATGGAGGAGGGCACGTAGGTGTCTTGTATCCCTTGTTCATTTTTCTTTGAGACAGGATAGAAAATCTAAAATCCCATCTGCTTACAAGTTTACTACAATAACCCAATGGATAAGTAATTTCCAGGTAGTACTGTGGATAATGTCCTGCAAAGGAAATCCAATAGGCTACAGCCATCAGACAAGGATGAAAGATTGAAGCCGTCCTTGTCACACTGCATAAGTGATGTCCACCATATGCACTGCATTGGACTCAGATGTGCTGGCCAGGCTTATGGTCCCCTGGAAGCCAACTTTGGCCAGGAAAAAAAGTGTCACTCCTTTGGCTTAGGCAGGTACCTAATTAGGTGAGGAGAACTGCCAAAAAAGCAACCAATCGAAAGCTAAATGTCTGCAAGGCATTGTGGGTAAAATATGCAAAATGTCACTGAGGTAGAAGTAAGGAAGCCTTCAGAACAGGTGTGACATAAAAGCTAACCTGCCAGGGAAATTGTTAGTTCTGATTCCTCTTGAACCCCTTTTTATTGTTTTATTTCTCCACTGTGGAAGCTCTTCTCTTCTTTACTGTTGCAAACTGTAACAAATGCTCCTATCATCTCTCCTTCTGAATTCCAATAGACTGAAAGGGGAAATGTGATCCTTATTCTACCATATGTAGGGCCGGTGGCCCAGCCTTTCTGTGCTCATCAGGCAATGGTGCAGAATGGAATGATGCATCAAGATGCATCTGCGCAGCAAACCCTGGTCTTTTCAAGTTTAGCTTTTTGAGTGTAACTTTCCTAATTCATCACACTCTCTTCTTCTTGCAATGGTCATCTCATTGTTGGTGCCACGGAGGGCTCCACAGCTGGGGAAGCCAAGTCTGTCCACATGGTTTCCTCCGGCTCTTGGAGATTTTTCCCTTTTCATCTTTTAAAAGCCATGTCAGAATGCCCCACTGTAATACAGTCTCAGCTCACACACCCGATGCTGCCCAAGTTCATCGACTTTGCTGTAGACATGGGGCACAGTGCTTTATTCTGGGGTTTGCTTTGTGGTAGGAGGGGATGCCATCCTCATTTCAGATTACCAGCTTCCCTGCCCCTCCTCTAGTTTGTCTACAGAGAAGTTGTATTCATTTTCCTGATCCCTATAGGTGGTATATAATTCAGGTAAGCTTTTTAGGGCTGTGTTCCTACCAAGGAAACTGTCCCTAACAGGAGATCCCGGATCACTACCTTAAAGACTATGAAGCAGGTACCTTAACCCCATATCACACCAAAGGAAACTGAGGTTTGGAGTGAGTTGCTTAAGGCAATACAACAGGAGGATAGTGGTCCCCAATGCCTTGCTGTCTCTGTTATTTAGTCACACTATTTTTATGGGCCACTTGTTAGGATTTCAAAGCCATTTGCTGACACAATTTCTCTCATGGTCAAGTGTGGACATTTTATCTGTTTTCATATGATGCTGTCCACTGTACCAATTCACTTTATTTAATGCTCCTAACAAGTTTGCAAGTGATAATGATTATGTTCACACACACACATGTACATGTACACACACACACACAAACACACACATATGTGCACGAACACATGGAGGTCAGAAGTTGGTGTTGGCTGTCTTCCTTGGTCTTGCTTTATTTTGTGAGACAGTCTCTCATTGCCCTCTCATTGCTTCTGGCCGGAGCTTGATGACTTGGCTAGAGTGGCCGGCCAGGGAGCCCAAGGGACCCTTCTGTCTCCATCTCTCCAGAACGTAGATTTCAGGCATGTACTACCAAGTTTGATTTTTTTCATGGGTACTGGGGATCTGAACTCAGGTTCTTATGTTTGGATGGTAATTGCTTCATTGACTAATCCCTCTCCCCAGCCCCATGTGGTTCATCTTAAAGAAGAGAGGGCTAGAGTTCACTGAGAGAAGTGCCTTGGCTAAAACTCTATGTCCAGGGGAGGGTAGATTTCCATCTGAAACCTGAGCTTCTGTTCCCAAATATATCAGTGTTCTTTGTACATCAAATGGCATGCTCACAGGGAACACACAGGGTTCTGTAGAATCTTGGTGATTTTGACTTGGCTTTTCAAGACCGTGCCTGGCTGGGGCTGGAAAGGATAATTAGCTCAGCCACCGATTTGGGCTTATCCCGTGCCTGTCCATGGCATCCAGCTCTGGTCTGACGCCAGTTCACATCCAGGAGCAGCCAGTGGGCCCGGAGAGAGCTGAAATGCCTGGCCCTTCACATTTATTTCCCCCGCTTCCCTTGGCTTTATGTAGAGTTGAGCCTATCATTAATCAGGCTGTGAAGCAAAGAAAATAAAAGGCGGCCTTGGAAAGAACCCTTATTTATTTAAAATTGAAAAAAAATTCCAGAATAGACTGAAACATGTTTCCAATATACTGAATTTGATTATCTGGCTCTGAACAAAGGGACCTAGTCATTTAAAATTAAAGTCGAGATATCTAGCAAGTTCATTTGACAAGTCAATTGCTGAGTGAGGAGCCTCGACCACAGCCATGCTGAGGCTTCCTTCATTTTTGCTCTATAAGCTCAGGGCATTTTGCTAATTGCTCTAATTGTTTAGTGCCATTGTACAAGCTCCTCACTGGGGAAGGGTAAGTCAGAGAAGACATGTCCCCATTTCTGACAGCTCCAAAAAGGGACTCTCCAATATATCTGTAGTGGTGACCATTAAACTACTCAGCTCTCCAGAACAGTTGCTTTGGAGTTTGACAGCGAGTCTCAATCAGAAACACCAGTTTTATCCTTTGATGAGCGAAACCCTATCACTCAGATATAGATCCGAATGGAGGACATTCAGGGAAGCAGAGGGCATTATTGTTCTCCAAGGAACGTTACCGAGTAGAAACTGGCAGCGAGCATGTAGGAAGCCATAACTGGCGGATGCAATCCTGGTAATAGGAACGCTGGGGCACGTGCTTACTCCTTTAAGTCTAATTACAAAGTACAGACTCAGCGGATGGGAGACCCTCACCCTTTGGACACATGCCTTTTCTTCCTTGTATGACAAACTTCTGAATTTTTTTTTTTTACTTTTGTTAATTTTATGTGTATGAATATTTCGCTTGCATGCGCGAACGCCACATGTATACTTGTTGGATCAGATCAGGGGTTACAGATGGTTGTGAACCATCATGCAGGAACTGGGAATGGGAGTTTGGGTCCTCTGCAAGAACAACAAGCCTCTAACAAGCTCTTAACCACAGAGTTATCTCTCCAACCTCCAAAATGGCTTCATTTTACCCTGTTTCTGATTGAGTGTTCTTAAGGTACAGTTTTGATTGTGCGCTGTCTTGCTTGTAGTCTATGAGGTTCCTTTTGTGTATAGAAAGTCTTAAGCTGCCATACAAGGTCATTTTACCACCCAGCTCCTCACAAGTACATGTACCCACACATGTCTTTTCTACCATTGCTGACAAATCCCTTCTTGTACCTGCACTTTAGCCAGAGGATGGTCCTATGTTCTCAAATCTGTTTCCCTCATTCTTCAATTCATACCTTTTCACCCATCAAATGCATGGGGTCCCATCTCTACATATCCCATGATTTAAGGGCCCCAGTGAGATGATATCACCCTCTTTGATTCCTTTCTTTTCTTTTTCTTTTTCTTTTAAAAAATTAGATATTTTCTTTATTTACATTTCAAATGTTATCCCCTTTCTGGTTTCCCCTCCAAAAATACCCTATCCCATCCCCCCGCCTCTGCTCACCAACCCACCCATTCCCGATTCCCTGTCCTGGTATTCCCCTATATTGGGGCATCCAACCTTCTCAGGGACAAGGGCCTCTCCTCCCTTTGATATCCAACAAGACCATCCTCTGCTACATAAGCAGCTAGAGCCATGTGTCCCTCCATATGTACTCTGGTTGGTAGTTTAGTCCCTGGGAGCTCTGGGACAGGGTCTGGTTGGTTCATAATGTTGCCCCTTCTATGGGACGGACAGTTCCTTCAGCTCCTTGGGCCCTTTCTCTAGCTCCTCCATTGGGGACCTTGTGCTAAGTCCAATGGTTGTCTGGGAGCACCACCTCTGTATTTGTCATATACTAGCAGACCCTCTCAGGAGACAGCTATATCAGGCTCCTGCCAGCAAGTGCTTGTTGGTATCCACATTAGTATCTGGGTTTGGTGACAGTATATGGGGTGGATCCCCAGGTGGGGCAGTCTCTGGATAGCCTTTCCTTCAGTCTATTTTGTCTATGTATCTCCTCCCATAGGTGTTTTGTTCCCCCTTGTAAGAAGGACCAAAGTATCCATACTTTGATCTTTCTTGTTCTTGAGCTTCATTTGGACTGTGGATTATATCTTGGGTATTCAAAGCTTCTGGGCCAATATCCACTTATCAGTCAGTGCATACCATGTGTGTTCTTTTGTGATTGGGTTACCTCACTCAGGATGATATTTTCTAGTTCCATTTGCCTAAGAATTTCATGAATTCATCGTTTTAAATAGCTGATTAGTATTCTGTGTAAATATACCACATTTTTCTGTATCCATTCCTCTGTTGTTGAGGTACACCTTGGTTCTTTCCAGCTTCTGGCTATTATAAATAAGGCTGCTATGAACATAGTGGAACACGTGTCATTATTAAATGTTGGAGAATCTTCTGGGTATGTGCCCAGGAGTAGTATAGCTGGGTCCTCTGGTAGTACTATGCCCAATTTTCTGAGGAACCACCAAACTGATTTCCAGAGTGGTTTTACCAGCTTGCAATCTGCCCAGCAGTGGAGGAGGGTTCCTCTTTCTCCACATCCTTGCCAGCTGCTGTCTCCTGAGTTTTTGAGCCTCTCCATTCTGACTGGTGTGAGATGGAATCTCAGCGTTATTTTGATTTGTATTTCCCTGATCACTAAGGTCATTGAACATTTCTTTAGGGACTTCTCAGCTATTCGATATTCCTCTGTTGAGAATTCTTTCTTTAGCTCTGTACCCCATTTTTTAATAGGGTTATTTGTTCTTCTGGAGTCAAACTTCTTGAGTTCTTTGATATATTGGATATTAGTCCTCTGTCGGATGTAGAGTTGGTAAAAATCTTTTCCCAATTTGTTGGTTGCCATTTTGTCCTTTGCCTTATAGAAACTTTGTGACTTTATGAAGTCCCATTTGTCAGTTCTTCTTCTTCTTTTTTTTTTTTTTTTTTTTTTTTTTTTTTGATTTGGTTTTTTCGAGACAGGGTTTCTCTGTATAGCCCTGGCTGTCCTGGAACTCACTCTGTAGACCAGGCTGGCCTCGAACTCAGAAATCTGCCTGCCTCTGCTTCCCAGAGTGCTGGGATTACAGGCGTGCGCCACCACAGCCACCCAGCTTCATCTGTTAGTTCTTGATCTTAGAGCATAAGTTATTGGGGTTCTGTTCAGGAACATTTCCCCTGTGCCAATGTGGTCAAGGTTCTTCCCCATTTTCTTTTCTATTAGTTTCATTGTGTCTGGTTTTATATGGAAGTCCTTGATCCACTTGGACTTGACTTTGTACAAGGAGATAAGAATGGATTTGATTTGCATTCTTCGGTATGCTAACCGCCAATTGAATCAGCACCATATGTTGAAAAGGCTATCTTTTTTTCCACTGGATGATTTTAGCTGCTTTGTCAAAGATCGAATGAGCATACATGTGTGTGTGTGTGTGTGTGTGTGTGTGTGTGTGTTCATTTCTGGGTCTTCAGTTCTATTATATTGATCTACCTGCCTGTCACTGTACCAATACCATGCAGTTTTTATCACCATTGCTCTGTAGTACTGCTTGAGGTCCTAAATACTGATTCCCCCAGAAGTTTTTTTATTGTTAAGAATAGTTTTAGCTACCCTGGGATTTTTGTTATTCCAGATGAATTTGAGAGTTTCTTTTTCTGACTCTATGAAGAATTGAGTTGGAATTTTGATGGGGATTGCATTGAATCTGTAGATTGCTTTTGGCAAGATGGCCATTTTTACTATATTAATCCTGTCAATCTAGGAGCATGGGAGATCTTTCCATCTTCTGAGGTCTTCTTCAATTTCTTTCTTCAGAGACTTGAAGATCTTGTCATACAGATCTTTCACTTGTTTGTTTAGAGTCACACCAAGATGCTTTATATTGTTTGTGACAATTGTGAAGGGTGTGGTTTCCCTAATTTCTTTTTTTTTGTTTGTTTTTTGTTTTTTTGGGTTTTTGGATTTTTTTTCTTTTTTTGAGACAGGGTTTCTCTGTATAGATCAGGCTGGCCTCGAACTCAGAAATTCGCCTGCCTCTGCTTCCCAGAGTGCTGGGATTACAGGCATGCGCCACCACCGCCCGGCTTCCCTAATTTCTTTCTCAGTCTGTTTATTCTTTGAGTAGAGGAAGGCTACTGATTTACTTGAGTTAATTTTATATCTGGCCACTTTGCTGAAGTTGTTTATCAGCTATAGGAGTTCTCTGTGGAGGTTTTGGGGTCACTTAAGTATATTATCATATCATCTGCAAATAGTGATAATTTGACTTCTTCCTTTCCAATGTGTATCCCTTTGACCTCCTTTTGTTGTCTAATTGCTCTAGCTAGAACTTCAAATACTATATTGAATAGAGAGAGGGCAGCCTTGTCTAGTCCCTGATTTTAGTGGGATTGCTTCAAGTTTCTCTCCATTTAGTTTGATGTTGGCTATTGGTTTACTGTATATTGCTTTTACTATGTTTAACTTTCGGCCTCGAATTCCTGATCTTCCCAAGACTTTTATCATAAAGGGTTGCTGAATTTTGTTAAATGCTTTATCAGCATCTAATGAAATGACCATGTGGTTTTTTCTTTGAGTTTGTGTATGTAGTGGACTACATTGATAGGTTTCCATATATTGAGCCATCCCTGCATCCCTGGGATGAAGCCTACTTGATCATAGTGAATGATCGTTTCGATGTGTTCTTGGATTCAGTTGGCCAGAATTTTATTAAGTATTTTTGCATCCATATTCATAAGGTAAATTGGTCTAAAGTTCTCTTTCTTTGTTGGGCCTTTGTGTGGTTGTAGTACCAGTGGAATTGTGGCTTCATAGAATGACTTGGGTAGTATTCCTTCTGTTTCTCTTTTGTGGAATAGTTTGGAGAGTATTGGTATTGGGTCTTCTTTGAAGGTCTGCTAGAATTTTGCATTAAAACTGTCTGGTCCAGGGCTTTTTTGGTTGGGAGACTTTCAGTAACTGTTTCTATTTCTTTTTTTGGGGGTGGGGAACATTTTTTTTATTCAATATATTTTTATTTACATTTCAAATGATTTCCCCTTTTCTAGCCCCCCACTCCCCGAAAATCCCATAAGCTCCCTTCTCTCCCCCTGTCCTCCCACCCACCCCTTCCCACTTTCCTGTTCTGGTTTTGTCCTATACTGCTTCACTGAGTCTTTCCAGAACAAGGGGCCACTCCTCCATTCTTCTTGTACCTCATTTGATGTATGGATTATGTTTCGGGTATTCCAGTTTTCTAGGTTAATATCCACTTATTAGTGAGTGCATACCATGATTCATCTTTTGAGACTGGGTTACCTCACTTAGTATGATATTCTCCAGCTCCATCCATTTGCCTAAGAATTTCATGCATTCATTGTTTCTAATGGCTGAATAGTAGTACTCCATTGTGTATATATATCACATTTTTTGCATCCATTCTTCTGTTGAGGGACACCTGGGTTCTTTCCAGCTTCTGGCTATTATAAATAGGGCTGCTATGAACATAGTGGAGCATGTATCCTTATTGCATACTGGGGAATCCTCTGGGTATATGCCCAGGAGTGGTATAGCAGGATCTTCTGGAAGTGAGGTACCCAGTTTTCTGAGGAACCGCCAGACTGATTTCCAGAGTGGTTGTACTAATTTGCAACCCCACCAGCAGTGGAGGAGTGTTCCTCTTTCTCCACATCCTCTCCAACACCTGCTGTCTCCTGAATTTTTAATCTTAGCCATTCTGACTGGTGTAAGATGAAATCTCAGGGTTGTTTTGATTTGCATTTCCCTAATGACTAATGAAGTTGAGCATTTTTTAAGATGCTTCTCCACCATCCGATGTTCTTCAGGTGAAAATTCTTTGTTTAACTCTGTACCCCATTTTTAATAGGGTTATTTGGTTTTCTGGGGTCTAACTTCTTGAGTTCTTTGTATATATTGGATATTAGCCCTCTATCTGATGTAGGGTTGGTGAAGATCTTTTCCCAATTTGTTTGTTACCAATTTGTCCTTTTGACAGTGTCCTTTGCCTTGCAGAAACTTTGTAATCTTATGAGGTCCCATTTGTCAAATCTTTTTTTTTTTCATGTTTTCTTTTTTTTCTCTTTTTCTTTTTTTATTTGATATATTTTTTATTTACATTTCAAATGATTTCCCCTTTTCTAGCCCCCCACTCACTGACAGTCCCATAAGCCCCCTTCTCTCCCCCTGTCCTCCCACCCACCCCTTCCTACTTCCCCGTTCTGGTTTTGCCCTATATTGCTTCACTGAGTCTTTCCAGAACAAGGGGCCACTCCTCCGTTCTTCTTGTACCTCATTTGATGTGTGGATTATGTTTTGGGTATTCCAGTTTTCTAGGTTAATATCCACTTGTTAATGAGTGCATACCATGATTCATCTTTTGAGTCTGGATTACCTCACTTAGTATAATGTTCTCCAGCTCCATCCATTTGCCTAAGAATTTCATGCATTCATTGTTTCTAATGGCTGAATAGTACTCCATTGTGTATATATACCACATTTTTTGCATCCACTCTTCTGTTGAGGGATACCTGGGTTCTTTCCAGCTTCTGGCAATTATAAATAGGGCTGCTATGAACTTAGTGGAGCATGTATCCTTATTACATGCTGGGGAATCTTCTGGGTATATGCCCAGGAGTGGTATAGCAGGATCTTCTGGAAGTGAGGTGCCCAGTTTTCTGAGGAACCGCCAGACTGATTTCCAGAATGGTTGTACCAATTTGCAACCCCACCAGCAGTGGAGGAGTGTTCCTCTTTCTCCACATCCTCTCCAACACCTGCTGTCTCCTGAATTTTTAATCTTAGTCATTCTGACTGGTGTAAGGTGAAATCTCAGGGTTGTTTTGATTTGCATTTCCCTAATGACTAATGAAGTTGAGCATTTTTTAAGATGCTTCTCCGCCATCCGAAGTTCTTCAGGTGAGAATTCTTTGTTTAACTCTGTACCCCATTTTTTTAAAAATATTTTTATTTTCTAAATTCTTTGTTTACATTCCAAATGATTTCCCCTTTCCCGGATCCCTCCTCCCCATATGTCCCATAAACCTTCTTCTCTCCATCCCTTCTCCAATCACCTCCCTCCTTTTTCTCTGTCTTTATATTCCCTTCCCATACTAGATCAATCCTTTCCAGGATCAGGACCCTTTCCATACTTCTTCATGGGAGTCATTTGTAATGCAATTTGTGCCTTGGGTATCTAGAGCTTCTGGGCTAATTAATATCCACTTATCAGAGATTGCATTTCATGTGTATTCTTTTGTGATTGGATTACCTCACTTAGGATGATATTTTCCAGATCAAACCATTTGCCTGTACTCCATTTTTTAATAGAGTTGTTTGGGTTTCTGGAGTCTAACTTCTTGAGTTCTTTATATATATTGGATATTAGCCCTCTATCTGATGTAGGATTGGTGAAGATCTTTTCCCAATTTGTTGGTTGCCGATTTGTCCTTTTGATGGTGTCCTTTGCCTTACAGAAACTTTGTAATTTTATGAGGTCCCATTTGTCAATTCTTGCTCTTAGAGCATACACTATTGGTGTTCTGTTCAGAAACTTTCTCCCTGTACCGATGTCCTCAAGGCTCTTCCCCAGTTTCTTTTCTATTAGCTTCAGAATGTCTGGCTTTATGTGGAGGTCCTTGAACCATTTGGATTTGAGCTTAGTACAAGGAGACAAGGATGGATCAATTCGCATTCTTCTGCATGCTGACCTCCATTTGAACCAGCACCATTTGTTGAAAAGCCTATCTTTTTTCCATTGGATGTTTTCACCCCTTTGTCGAGGATCAAGTGGCCATAGGTGTGTGGGTTCATTTCTGGATCTTCAATCCTGTTCCATTGATCTGCCTGCTTGTCACTGTACCAATACCATGCAGTTTTTAACACTATTGTTCTGTAGTATTGCTTGAGGTCAGGGATACTGATTCCCCTAGACTTTCTTTTGTTACTGAGACTATTTTTAGCTATCCTGGGTTTTTTGTTATTCCAGATGAATTTGAGAATTGCTCTTTCTAACTCTGTGAAGAATTGAGTTGGGATTTTGATGGGTATTGCATTGAATCTGTATATTGCTTTTGGCAAAATGGCCATTTTAACTATATTGATTCTACCGTTCGATGAGCATGGGAGGTTTTCCCATTTTTTGAGGTCTTCTTCCATTTCCTTCTTCAGAGTTTTGAAGTTCTTGTCATACAGATCTTTCACATGTTTGGTAAGAGTCACCCCAAGATACTTTATACTGTTTGTGGCTATTGTGAAGGGGGTCATTTCCCTAATTTCTTTCTCAGCCTGCTTATCCTTTGAGTATAGGAAGGCCACTGATTTGCTTGAGTTGATTTTATAACCTGCCACTTTGCTGAAGTTGTTTATCTGCTGTAGGAGTTCTCTAGTGCAGTTTTTTGGGTCACTTAGGTAGACTATCATGTCATCTGCAAATAATGATAGTTTGACTTCTTCCTTTCCAATTTGTATCCCTTTGACCTCCTTATGCTGTCGAATTGACCGAGCTAGTACCTCAAGTACAATATTGAAAAGATAAGGAGAAGGGGGGCAGCCCTGTCTAGTCCCTGATTTTAGTGGGATTGCTTCAAGTTTCTCTCCATTTAGTTTGATGCTGGCTACTGGTTTGCTATATATTGCTTTTACTATGTTTAGGTATGGGCCTTGAATTCCTGTTCTTTCCAAGACTTTAAGCATGAAAGGATGCTGAATTTTGTCAAATGCTTTTTCAGCATCCAATGAAATGACCATGTGGTTTTTTTCTTTGAGTTTGTTTATGTAGTGGATTGCATTGATGGATTTCCGTATATTGAACCAACCCTGCATCACTGGGATAAAGCCTACTTGATCATGGTGGATGATCATTTTGATGTGTTCTTGGATTCGGTTGGCAAGAATTTTATTGAGTATTTTTGCATCGATGTTCATAAGGGAAATTGGTCTGAAGTTCTCTTTCTTTGTTGGATCTTTGTGTGGTTTTGGTATCAGTGTAATTGTGGCTTCATAGAAGGAATTGGGCAGTGTTCCTTCTTTCTATTTTGTGGAATAGTTTGAAGAGTATTGGTGTTAGGTCTTCTTGGAAGGTCTGATAGAATTCTGCACTGAAACCATCTGGTCCTGTGCTTTTTTTGGTTGGAAGACTTTCTATGACTCCTTCTATTTCTTTAGAGGTTATGGGACTGTTTAGATGATCTATTTGGTCCTGATTTAATTTTGGTATTTGGTATCTGTCAAGGAAATTGTCCATTTCCTCCAGATTCTCCAGTTGTGTTGAGTATAGACTCTTGTAGTAGGATCTGATGATTTTTTGGATTTCCTCAGTTCCTGTTGTTATATCTCCCTTTTCATTTCTAAGTTTGTTAATTTGGATACTTTCTCTGTGCCCTTTGGTCAGTCTGGATAAGGGTTTATATATCTTGTTGATTTTCTCAAAGAACCAGCTCCTGGATTCGTTGATTCTTTGTACGGTTCTCTTTGTTTCCAATTGATTGATTTCAGCCCTGAGTTTGATGATTTCCTGTCTTCTACTCCTTCTGGGTGAATTGGCTTCTTTTTGTTCCAGGATTTTCAGGTGTGTCGTTAAGCTGCTAGTGTATGCTCTCTCCATTTTCTTTTTGGAGGCACTCAGGGCTATGAGTTTTCCTCTTAGCACTGCTTTCATTGTGTCCCAAAGATTTGGGTATGTTGTGCCTTCATTTTCATTAAATTCTAAAAAGTCTCTGATTTCTTTCTTTATTTCTTCTTTGGTCAAGGTGTCATTGAGTAGAGTATTATTCAGCCTCCATGTGTATGTGGGTTTTCTGTTGTTTTTGTTGCTATTGAAAACCACTCTTACACCATAGTGATCTGATAAGAGGCATGGGATTAGTTCGATCGTCTTATATTTGTTGAGGTCTGTCTTGTGACCAATTATATGGTCGATTTTGGAGAAGGCACCATGAGGTGCTGAGAAAAAGGTATATTCTTTTGCTTTAGGGTGAAATGTTCTATAAATATCAGTCAAATCCAATTGGTCCAAAGCTTCAATTAGTTTTACTGTGTCCCTGTTTAGTTTCTGTTTTCTCGATCGGTCCATTGAGGAGAGTGGAGTGTTGAAGTCCCCCACAATTATTGTGTTAGGTACAATGTGCTTTGAGCTTTAGTAAAGTTTCTTTTATGAATGAGGGTGCCCTTGCATTTGGCGCATAGATGTTCAGAATTGAAAGTTCTTCTTGGTGGATTTTTCCTTTGACCAGCAAGAAGTGTCCTTCTGTGTCTCTTTTGATGACTTTAGGTTGAAAGTCAATTTTATCTGATATTAGAATGGCTACTCCTGCTTGTTTCCTGTCACTATTGGCTTGTAAGATTGTCTTCCAGCCTTTTACTCTAAGGTAGTTTTTATCTTTTACACTGAGGTGTGTCTCCTGTATGCAACAAATTGTGGGGTCCTGTTTCCTTATCCAGTCTGTTAGTTTATGTCTTTTTATTGGGGAATTGAGACCATTGATGTTAAGAGATATTAAGGAATAGTGATTATTACTTCCTGTCATTTTTTATGTTCTTTTTATATTTGAGTGGTTATCTTCTTTTGGGTTTGATGAAGGAAAGTAACTATCTTGCTTTTTCCAGGGTGTAGTTTCCCTCCTTGTATTGGAGTTTTCCTCCTATTATTCATTGCAGAGCTGGGTTTGTGGAAAGATATTGTGTAAATTTGGTTTTGTCATGGAATATTTTGGTTTCTCCATCTATGGTGAATGAGAGTTTTGCTGGGTATAGTAGTCTTGGCTGACATTTGTGTTCTCTTAGAGTCTGCATGAGATCTGCCCAGGATCTTCTAGCTTTCATGGTCTCTGGTGAGAAGTTTGGTGTGATTCTGATAGGTCTTCCTTTATATGTTCTTTGGCCTTTTTCTCTTACTGCCTTTAATATTCTTTCTTTGTTTAGTGCATTTGGGGTTTTGATTATTATGTGATGGGAGGTATTTCTGCTCAGGTCCAGTCTGTTTGGAGTTCTGTAGGCTTCTTGTATATTCATAGGCATCTCTCTCTTTAAGTTGGGAAAGTTTTCTTCCATAATTTTGTTGAAGATATTTGCTGGCCCTTTCTGTTGTAAATCTTCACTCTCATCTATACCTATAATCCTTAGGTTTGGTCTTCTCATTGTATCCTGGATTTCCTGGATGTTCTGGGATACAAGCTTTTTGCATTTTGCATTTTCTTTGACAGTTGAGTCAATGGTTCCTATGGTATCTTCAGCATCTGAGATTCTTTCTTCCATCTCTTGTATTCTGTTGTTTATATTTGCATCTATGGCCCCTGATTTCTTCTCAAGGTTTTCTATCTCCAGAGTTTTCTCCCTTTGTGATTTCTTAGTTGTTTCTACTTCTGTTTTTAGATCCAGGATGGTTTTGCTCAGTTCCATCATTTGTTTGTTTGTGTTTTCCTGTAATTCGTTAAGAGATTTTTGTGTTTCCTCTTTCATGACTTCTGCGTGTTGATGCAAGTTCTCCTGCATTTCTTTAAGTTTTTTTGCCTTTTTTCTTTATTGGCTTCTATCTCTTGGGCCTTATTCTCCTGCATTTCTTTAAGTGATTTTTGTGTTTCCATTATACGGGTTTCTAGCTTATTCATGTTTCCCTGTATTTCTTTAAGAGATTCATTTATGTCCGTTTTGTGTTCTTCTAGCAGTATCATGAACAGTGATTTTAAATCCAAATCTTGTTTCTCTGGTGTGTTGGCATAACCAGGACTTGCTGATATTGGAGAGTTTGGTTCAGATGCTGCCATATTGCCTAGATTTCTGCTAGTAGCATTCCTGGGTTTGCCCTTTGCCATCTTGTTCTTTGGAGCTAGTTGGTCTTGTCTCTGGCTGGTGTTTCAGCCTCCTGAGAGGCTCTAGGGCTATTTCTGCAACACTGGATGGCAGGGTTTCCCCTGTTGCAGATTGCTGATGTGCTGTCCTCCTCTTGGGTGCCCTTGCAGCCCTAGTGTGCTTTGGCCCAGATTGTGTCTGTGAACCAGATGGTGCCCATTTCCTCCTTCAGGGATTGCTGAGGGTGTCTGCTGCAGGGACCTTTTCTGTGTGCTGATCACTCTGCTGGCCAGCAGAACTCCCAACTGGGTTGGTGCACACAAGACTAGCCTCGCTGTTCAGGCCCTGAGTCTAGGCAAAAGCCTGGCAGGCCGATGTCCGAGCAAAGTTCCCCTCAGCTGTGAATGTTAATTGGGTCTGTCAGGTGGCCAGGATGGTGGCATGCGTGTGCTCCCTGAGAGTGCTGGCAGAGTCTGCTGGGCTAACAACCTCTTGGCCGGGTAGGCACAGAGATGGCCCACCGAGCAGCCCAGGGCCTGGGGGCAGTCCAGGGCCTGACCGTCTTAGACCCCAGCTATGTCAGCCTCGGGCTAGCCTGTTAGCTGGTTTTGCCTGCTAGGACTCTCTGGCTTCCCATAGGCAAAATGGCGGCAGAGCCCACATGGCGTGCAAGCCGGCCTGAACAAACAATCTCCTGGCCGGGTTTGCACACCAGTGGCCCCCTGACCAGCCCAGGGCCTGGGTGCTGGCCAACGCCCGTCGGGCTTAGACCCCCGTGATGTTGGTCTCGGGTTGTATTTGCGTACCTTAGTCTGTCTGATCTCTCTGGCATCTGAGAACCAAGATGGAGGCCAGTCTCTAGTAACTGACTGGTGGGAGGCAGAGTTCTGAAGTGGCTTCTGCGTGGTGAAAGGCGCAGTAAATCCACCGCTGCTTGCAGCCTGGCTGGCTAGCGATGGCTAGTGGTCGTGGGCGCAGGGTCTGCCTGGACCCTGTCAGCTTGGTTCCACTGCTGATGGCCCTTCCTCTGGACCAGCCGATGCTGCTGTTGCTGCATTTGTCAATTCTTGATCTTAGAGCATATGCTATTGGTGATCTGTTCAGAAACTTTCCCCCTGTACCGATGTCCTCAAGGGTCTTCCCCAGTTTCTTTTCTATTAGCTTCAGAGTGTCTGGCTTTATATGGAGGTCCTTGATCCATTTGGAGTTGAACTTAGTACAAGGAGACAAGGATGGATCAATTCGCATTCTTCTGCATACTGACCTCCAGTTGAACCAGCACCATTTGCTGAAAAGGCTATCTTTTTTCCTTTGGATGTTTTCAGCCCCTTTGTCGAGGATCAAGTGGCCATAGGTGTGTGGGTTCATTTTTGGATCTTCAATCCTGTTCCATTGATCTGCCTGCCTGTCACTGTACCAGTACCATGCAGTTTTTAACACTATTGCTCTGTAGTATTGCTTGAGGTCAGGGATACTGATTCCCCCAGAATTTCTTTTGTTGCTGAGACTATTTTTAGCTATCCTGGGTTTTTTGTTATTCCAGATGAATTTGAGAATTGCTCTTTCTAACTCTGTGAAGAATTGAGTTGGGATTTTGATGGGTATTGTGTTGAATCTGTATATTGCTTTTGGCAAAATGGCTATTTTAACTATATTAATCCTGCTGATCCATGAGCATGGGAGGTTCTTTAGGGGTTGTTGGACTGTTTGGGTGGTCTATCTGATCCTGATTTAACTTTGGTATTTGGTATCTGTGTAGGAAATTGTCCATTTCATCCACATTTTCCAGTTGTGTTGAGTATGTGCTTTTGTAGTAGGATCTGATGATTTTTTGGATTTTCTCAGTTTCTGTTGTTATGTCTCCCTTTTCATTTCTGATTTTGTTAATTTGGATACTGTCTCTGTGCCTTCTGGCTAGTCTGACTAAGGGTATATCTATTTCCCTTATGAATATTGATGCAGAAATACTCACTAAAATTTTCTCAAACTGAATTCAAGAATACGTCAAAACGATCATTCACCACAATCAAGTAGGTTTCATTCCAGGGATGCAGGGATAGTTCAATATAAGGAAATCCATTAACACAATCCACTACATAAACAAACTCAAAGAAAAAAGCACATGTTTATATGCTGAAAAATCATTCAACAAAATTCAGTATCTCTTCATGTTAAAACTCTTAGAAAGATCAGAAATTTAAGGCCCACCCCTAAACATAGTGAAAGCAATATACAGCAAACCAGTAGCCAACATCAAACCAAATGGAGAGAAACTTGAAGCAATCCCACTGAAATTAGGGAATAGACCAGGCTGCCCTCTTTCTCCATATCTATTCAATATAGTACTTAAAGTTCTAGCTAGAGCAATTAGACAACAAAAGGAGGTCAAAGGGATACACATTGGAAAGGAAGAAGTCAAACAATCACTATTTGCAGATGATATGATAGTATAATTATGTGACCCCAAAAACATCACCAGAGAACTCCTATAGCTGATAAACAACTTCAGCAAAGTGGCCAGATATAAAATTAACTCAAACAAATCAGTAGCTTTCATATATTCAAAGGATAATCAGGCTGAGAAAGAAATTAGGGAAACAATACCCTTCACAATAGCCACAAACAATATAAAATATCTTGGTGTGATTCTAACCAAACAAGTGAAGGATTTGTATGACAAGAACTTCAAGTCTCTGAAGAAAGAAATTAAAGAAGACCTCAGAAGATGGAAAGATCTCCCATGCTCCTAGATTGACAGGATTAATATAGTAAAAATGGCCATCTTGCCAAAAGCAATCTACAGATTCAATGCAATCCCCATCAAAATTCCAACCCAATTCTTCATAGGGTTATAAAGAACAATTCTCAAACTCATCTGTAATAACAAAAATCCCAGGGTAACTGTTCTCAACAATAAAAAGAACTCCTGAGGGAATCACTATCCCTGACCTCAAGCTGTATTACAGAGCAATAGTGATAAAAACTGCACGGTATTGGTACAATGACAGGCAGGTAGATCAATGGAATAGAATTAAAGACCTAGAAATGAACACACACCTATGGTCACATGATCTTTGACAAAGGAGCTAAAACCACCCAGTGGAAAAAAGACAGCATTTTCAACAAGTGGTGCTGGTTCATCTGGTGGTCAACATGTAGATGAATGCAAATTGACTCATTATTTGATTCTCTGGAGTCTAACTTCTTGAGTTATTTGTATATATTGAATATTACTCCTCTATTGGATATAGGATTGGTGAAGATCTTTCCCCAATCTGTTGTTTGCCATTTTGTCCTATTGACAGTGTCCTTTGCCCTACAGAAAGTGGTTCAAGGACCTCCACATTAAATTTAATACACTGAAACTTATAGAGGAGAAGAGCCTTGAACACCTGGGCACAGGAGAAAATTTCCTGAATAGAACACTAATGGCCTATACTCTAAGATCAAGGTCGACAAATGAGACCTCATAAAGTTGCAAAGCTTCTGTAGGGCAAAAGACACTGTCAATAGGACAAAATGGCAAACAACAGATTGGGGAAAGATCTTTACCAATCCTATATCCAATAGAGGAGTAATATCCAATATATACAAATAACTCAAGAAGTTAGACTCCAGAGAATCAAATAACCCTATGAAAACATGGGGAACAGCTAAACAAAGATTTTTCTTTTTTTTTTTTATTCGATATAATTTATTTACATTTCAAATGATTTCCCCTTTTCTAGTCCCCCCCCTCCCCGAAAGTCCCGTAAGCCCCCTTCTCTTCCCCTGTCCTCCCACCCACCCCTTCCCAGTTCCCCGTTCTGGTTTTGCCAAATACTGTTTCACTGAGTCTTTCCAGAACCAGGGACCACTCCTGCTTTCTTCTTGTATCTCATTTGATGTGTGGATTATGTTTTGGGTATTCCAGTTTTCTAGGTTAATAACCACTTATTAGTGAGTGCATACCATGATTCACCTTTTGAGTCTGGGTTACCTCACTTAGTATGATGTTCTCTAGCTCCATCCATTTGCCTAAGAATTTCATGAATTCATTGTTTCTAATGGCTGAATAGTACTCCATTGTGTAGATATACCACATTTTTTGTATCCACTCTTCTGTTGAGGGATACCTGGGTTCTTTCCAGCATCTGGCAATTATAAATAGGGCTGCTATGAACATAGTAGAGCATGTGTCCTTATTACATGGTGGGGAATCCTCTGGGTATATGCCCAGGAGTGGTATAGCAGGATCTTCTGGAAGTGAGGTGCCCAGTTTTCGGAGGAACCGCCAGACTGCTTTCCAGAGTGGTTGTACCAAATTGCAACCCCACCAGCAGTGGAGGAGTGTTCCTCAACTGAGGAATATTGAATGGCTGATAAGCACCTAAAGAAATGTTCAACATCCTTAGTTATCAGGGAAATGCCAATCAAAACAACCCTTAGATTCTTCCTCAAACCAGTCAGAATGGTTCATATCAAAAACTCAGGTGACAGCAGATGCTGGCAAGGATGTGGAGAAAGAGGAACACTGCTCCACTATTGGTGGGATTGCAAGCTGGTACAACCACTCTGGAAATCAGTTTGGCAGTTCCTCAGAAAATTGGACATAGTACTACCTGAAGACCCAGGTATACCACTCCTGGGCATATATCCAGACGATGCTACAACATGTAATAAGAATACATGCTCCACTGTGTTCATAGCAGCCTTATTTATAATATCCAGAAGCTGGAAAGAACCCAGATGTCCTTCAACAGAAGAATGGATACAGAAAATGTGGTATATTTACACAATGAAATACTACTGAGCTATTAAAAACAAAGACTTCATGGAATTCGCAGACAAATGGATGGAACTTGAAAAATATTCTGAGTGAGGTAACTCAGTCACAAAAGAACAAACATGGTATGCACTCACTGATAATTGGATAGTAGCCATCCCATATACAGTCACCAAATCTGGATGCTATTGTGGATGCTGGGAAGTGGTTGCTGAACGAAGATGGTATGGCTGTCTCCTGAGAGGCTCTGCCAATGCCTGACAAATACAGTTGAATGCCTGAAGCCAACCATTGGGTTTAGCAGGGGGTCCCCAGTGGAGGAGTTGGAAAAGGGACCAAAAGAGCTGAGGGGGTTTGCATCCCCATAGAGGAAGCAACAGTGTCAACTGGCCAGATATCCTGGAGCTCTGGGGGACCGGACCACCCACCAAAGCTTACACGTGGAGGGACCCATGGCTCCAGCCGTATATGTGGCAGAGGATCGCCTTTGGCATCAGTAGAAGGAAAAGCCTTGGGCCTGGGGATGTTTGATGCCCAAGTGTAAGGGAATGCCAGGGTGGGAAGGCAAGAGTGGGTAGGTGTGTGGGGGAGCACCCTCATTGAGGCAGGGGGAGGGGGGATGGGACCTGGAAAGGGGAAAACACTTGAAATGTAAAAGAAAATATCCTATTAAAAAAAGCAAAAAAAAAAAAAATACGGGTACTGCAGATCAATATCCGGTCCCATGTTTATGTGGCAAGCACTTACTGTCTCTTTATTAGGGAAATGCAGACCCTTTTCTTTTTGAGACTTCTTTGCTTTGGAGATTGCTGGTTGAAAACATTTCTTTGTGACACATTTATTTTTTGCCTCTGATAGGTACTTTTTCCTTTCTGTGCCTCTGCTACCCTCACAGGAGGACTAAACCTGAAGCAAGTCAAGTTGACCTGGCCCTGAGTGGCAGCCAAGACTCTGCTCACAGAGATCCTTTTTCAGACCCCATTTCTCCTGTGCATTGCCAAGATTACTGGATAACAGTGGTTTGGTTTGGAGACACAGGAAGCCAGTAAAGCCTGAGGGAAGGAGTCCTAGGGTGATTGTTGTCTGCCTCTGCTGAGTGTCAGCGTGTGAACCTGACACAACCTAGAATCACTGGGGAAGAGAGTTGCAGTAAGGTTGTTTAGTTCAGGCTGGACTGTGGATATGTCTGTCAAAATCACATTAGCCGATGCAGAATCACCTAGTCTCCCTGTGGGTGCCACCATGCCCTGGGCTTGTTCATAGGAGGAGAAAGTGAGCTGAGCTCAAGCATGTAGATACCCACTGCTCTGTCCCTGATGATGGCTTCCATGTGACCAGCTCTCTCAAGCTCCTCCACTGCGGCATCCCAATTATAGACCATGACATGGGATTATGGGCTAAAATAAACCCTCTTTCCACTAAATTGCTTTTGTCAAAGTTTTTGTTTTGTTTTTGTTTTTATCACAGCATCGGGAAATATATTTTACATGGGGGAGAAATCTGAGACTACCAAAGGTGCACAGTTTCTTTTTGGCACAGCGGTCTGGCGTTCCTGCTCACGCTGAGTCCTCCTACCTCTCAGCTTGGCCCTCCGGCCTTTCCACCTGTACCCACATTTCTAATACGCTCCTCTACGGCCGAAGATAGCTCTGTGCTTTTTTTTTCTTTTCTGGGTTAGATACTCCAGAATTTCTGATTTGAGACTGCAGACCATCTGAAAAGCTCCAGCTTAGACCGGCTGGGGCCAGGAGGTGGCAGCACGCGCCTCTCTCTGAGCACAGCCTGGGTTTGGACGGTGCCTCCAGTGGGACCAAGTGCACATCATTTCCTTCCATGCAGGCTCTTCCCTTATGTTTCACTGCAAATTGCTTATTGTCAGCCAGGCCAGGAGATGGGCCTCGGGATGACTGCTAAGCTCTGGGCATAGAGACACTTGTTCCGTCTGCACTGTCTGGATCTGACCTAACCTGGAACAACACAAACAGACTGGGTCATTCTCATCCCAAGGAGGCCCCAGGGACTGGCTCACATCCTGACTGCCTGCTGGCACTCCTTGACGCAGGCTGGGGTCTCCCCTAGGGTAGATGGCCGCATCTATGAGTAACTGTGAGTGCTTGCCTGTTCTGAATGTGCCCTCCTGTGCTGCCGCTAACAGCTGCATTTGCTCAGGGCAAAAATGGAAATAGATGACGACTGAGCCAAGAACAGAGAAAATGATCTGGAGGTTGTCCGTCAAACTTTCAAGGAGCTCTGACTGAAGGGAGACGGACACAGGCATTTCAGATGCAAGAAAATATCTGAAGAGGAAGAGCCTCTGGCATAATCCAGGTCTGGGTTCTTAACCCCTCAGGACGTCACCTTGGATGTGTGTTAAAAACGTGTGCTCCTGAGCACGGCTGCTGCCCCACCGAATAAGAATTTCTAATGCTGGACCCCGGGAATCTGTTTTGAATGAGCTCCTCAGATGTGTTAAATGTCTGTAGAAAAGTATGCAGTCCCGACCTATACCTGTGCACACTCTTGGATTCCATTCTCCGGAGGTCAAGAGCATATCTCAGGGTAGGCGCAGCATCCTGTTTGATCTGACTCCCCAGAGGTTTAATTCCAACATCCCAGGAACTGCCTTGGTCTTGGCACTACTGGGTTGAGTGGTCACCTTCCAGCTTTGTGCACTCTGAGGTTTAGGAGGCACTAGAAGCAGTTCACTTCATTGTGGTGGGAACCGGGCCAGTGGTGCACAGTGAGTTAACGGCAGACAGCAGGGTGCTCCAGCCCTGCATTTTTGCTGCCCTGAAAGCATATTTCTTTGTGAGGCTGCCTCCTCTCTTGTTCTCCATCAGGAGCTGGTCCTGGAGGAGCTCATTATGGAGTGGCCATATTTGAGACAGATAATCTGTATGCAGTGGCCTCACTGCAGTGAGGTGTGCAACATTGGCAGGTGCCATTATACTTTAATGAATCCTTCCAGGGCTTCTTCTGGCCCACATGGGGAAGGTGATTTACAATTTAATGTATTTCCCATTAGCCATAATCCCTGGGTAGCAGAATTGCTGAGATGGAGAATCCTTAAGAAAGGGTTATACAACAGGACCAGTGGGTACAACTGAGTCAAGGTCCCTGGTTGTTTGGGTACCTCCAGAATCATCATCACTCCAGGGACCCTGGAATAGATGTTGGCATATCTCTGATCTCTCCACACTGGCCACCCCAAATTTCCAGGCTAGCCTGATTATCAGCTTAAGGTTTGGCTTGTTCATCTCAGGGGGCTGTTGCATTATCTACTATCTCAGAAAAGCGTTAAGGGCCAGGAGGCTCATGTAATACAGCTCTTTGCAAACTAGAGCCTGCACAAGAAGCATCTGGAGAGCTTGTTAAAGCACACAGTGGTGAGCCCACTCTCAGAGCAAGCATAGACTATTCCTTGATGATCTTTGCACTCTCTGAACTGGGAGACTCATATTGCTGTCACCAGGCTGGACACTATGCAATTTGTAAAGGTTCTTCTAGCAACCGTGTTTTACCTATTTAAAAAAAATAGACAAGGGTTTACATGAGATGCAATAAATTCAGTGTTTCCCTTTCCCCAAGATATGTGGGATAACATTTAACCCCTCCCAATAGAAAAACAAATCTTTTAATTTTAATTTACTCATAGTAATTTTACAAATCTAGGAGGAATAAATACATAAACTATACCATACATATGTGTGCACATATGGTATATACCATATATGTACATATGTATGGTATATACATATGGTTCCATACATGTGTACATATATACTTGTATATATATATATATATATATATATATATATATATATACATACACATATATGGTATATATATACATATACACATGTATGTATATGTGTACATTTATACATATATACACACATATATTATATACATATACATGCATGTATATCTAATGAAGTTTTATTACTATTATTCTAGGTGAGGTATTCAAGACTCACAAAGACAAATTCCACATGCTTTCTCTCATAAGGGATGTTAGCTATAAATTGTTACATATGTGTGTTTACATTGGAGTATAAGTAGAAGGCAGGAAACCAGTAGGAGCCATGATGGGGCTGGGGAGATAAATGCAGATGGTAAGAAATGGGGGAAGAGGAATAATTGAACCAGAAAGGTCAAATGGGGAAATGGGGTGGGAGATAGGAAGGGAAGCTTAGAGGAGGGAGTGTTGGGAAGGATGACTAACGCTGAAGACCTTTGAAAATGCTGATGGAAACCTATTACTACAGAGGCTTCCTTACACACACAAAGGGAATTAAGTGGAAGTACTCTATTCTATAAGAGGGGGAAGGGCAACGCTTCCCTCAGATACCACTAGGTATAAAATACAAAAGTGCCCATGTATGGTTACCTCCTTTATAGATCAGTAGGTCATATACCCCCTCAACATTACAGGACATTGTAGTTGCTCTTGGTTACCTTCCAACACTTGATGGTAATATCCTATTACTAAAGATACCACATACCTGGATTAAATGACATAGAGAAATCAGCTGGTACTCATCTGGAAGTTTCATTGGAAACTTTCACTGGAAAGCTCTGTGAATGCTACTGGGGAGGAGAAGTTATTATTGTTTTACTGTGCTATGAACATTTATGCTGCAATAATGACTAGCCTATGAAATATTCCTACTCCTCAGTAGTGGCAAGAATTTTAAGGGAATAGCAAACCTCTTTCTGGTTGGATTTAGGCCTGCTCCATAAGATGGATTTCATGACTGTTACCATTAACTGGGCCCCAAACCCATGGCTGGCTAGGCCATAGTCCCTAGAGGAGAACTTAGTACTATTATTTTACCAGGATAAAGGAGATGGATAGGGAAGGTGTTGGAGGGGAGGAAATAGTGGGTGGATTGGGTCCAAATAAATTATATACATGTATGACTATGAAATAAAATATTCAATAAAAAGATGAAATCCTGTCTTTTGTAAAAACTTGGATGAACCTAGAAGACATTGTATTAGGTGAAGCAATCTTAGGTTTAGGGAAAGATCTCTTGTGATGATCTTTAATGGCTTAGCTCCATGAGCATAATATTTATATGCTAAGGACAGAAGAGGGAATATCTAAAAGATAAGGTATGTGTGTGTCCAGCTCTAACATAGATGAGGAGTTAAGCCTTATTAGTCATCTGTACTTAAAATCTTCTCATTTGAGTCCTGTGGCATTGGGGTCTGTCTCCCCAATTTCTTTGTGTCTTCCCTGGCCACCCTTCTTAGCCTTGCTTCACTAGCTCCTTGTCTGCCTGATTGGACTTACATGTGTTTCCTGGAGACATAGCATCTGTGCTCTTAGTTCAAAACCTCATCACCTTGCTGATGACTCTGAACCTTAAGGTCCTATGTGGACTCCTCCAGGTTCCAGGTGCCTGTCAGCTTCATTTCAAGCACCCACAGGTATTCTTTGTCAGACATGACTAGAGCTACACTATCCACAAAATTGAAGCAGAAGAATATGGTAGAGAGTGAGACCTAGAAGGCCTTACAAAATTAGCATTATAAAAAAATTAAGTTGCCAAAAAGAAAACCTAGAAACCCCTGGCTCCCCGGGCACAAGTGCCAAAGCACTTCAGACTGTTTGAAAATGACCTCTGCCTCTTTATACTCAAATCCACACTTCTGAATGGGGGCCTAAGGTACCAAGACAAATAACGCGTGAAATTACTGCATGTAACAGGTACTGCTTAGAAAAACCTGCACTATAAAGGTGGCGTGCATGCTCTTGCCTTCTGCACAGTGGGCCACTGAGCTGCCAAACTCTTTATTCTCTTGCCTCCTTCCTTCCTAATATACTATCCCTGCTTGGAACTGCATTCTCTTTTAGTAAATTCTTTGCCTTGCTTTCCAGTATCTATATGTCTGCCTCCTGTAGGGGTATATTTTTCAAAATCTACTTTAATGAGTATACTTAAATGCTTTAACTTTCCTTATAGCCCACCACCCACCAGAGGCAGCAGAAATGAAAGGTTAAAAGGGCAAAGAAGGATGTGAATCTGATTAGAAATAGTTTTGGGGGCAAATACAATCTGCATTGTCAGGATGTCAGCAGTTTAGTTTATATGAATCTGTAGCAGTAGCTCAATCCACTTGCAAACACCATTTAAGAATCAGCAAAGGCAAAACATAATCCACACATCAAATGAGGTACAAGAAGAAAGGAGGAGGGGCCCCTTGTTCTGGAAAGACTCAGCGAAGCTAATAATAAAAAAAGCAATGAGCATTAAAAAAAAAAAAAAAAAAGAATCAGCAAAGGCAGTTCAATCCAGAAGAAACCACAAGGCTCTGCCAATCAGCCTAAGTTTGCAGAAGCAGCAAGAAGCCATTGGAACACCTCCAGATGTTTGGTGTGTTTCTCTCTATGAAGTCATGACAAACAATGATCATCAAAGGGTGGCAAAGTGAACAAATACCACATAGCATCATCAGTCAAGACCTACATCAGCAAAGCCCAATGAAGACCAGAAAAGAGAGGCAAGACAAACCAATACCACACAGCGTCATCCACTGTTGGGTTATATTTATACCCTTTCAAACATCATGTGTTTTCTCAAGTGTCCATTCTAGCAAAACATCATATTTCCAGGCAACTTCCAGAAAAAAACCACATGTCTGTTCTCAACAAAACATTCTTCTGCATGTTTGCTTCAGCAAAAAAAAAATCCTCTTATAAGACAGTTTCCAGAAAAACATCGCTTGACACAACTGAGTCTCTAAAGAAACCATAAATTTCCACTTTAGCATCCAATTCTGTATTCTATGACTCTAGATCCTAGATACTATTCTGCAAATTTTTGTTTCCACTGTCCCATGTGTAAGCTATCTTATCTGTGTTCTGGATGACACTCTTGCCTCTTACTCCTTGAATCCACACAGTGACCAGAATGATGTCCTTGAGACGAGAGGTAGACCATCTCTTCTTTTAGGGAAACTTTCCAGAGGCATCTCATGAAATTCCCATCATGGCTTGCAAGGTCTTGTGTCCTTTGATCTACCCTTGTTCCTTGCCCCGTGAAGTTATATTCCTCCAGATCCTTCATTCTCCAGCTATGTGATCTCTTTTGATACCTGGAGCACAGCAAGCTTTGTTCCATCTCTGCAGCTGCTACCCCGCCCCCCTTTACTAGGGATCTATGCTCTCTCATTGTCCCAGTTTGGCTTGTTCCCTGTTTGAGGGTCCTTGACACTCTCAGGTTTCAGCCCAAACATTATATCTCAAGTCACCTTGCTCTGACCAACCCTCGTAAGGAGGCCTCGCCACTCTTCCCTACTTATGTTTATCTTTGAACTTAGACTCTCAAGTTGTTTTTGGCTTCTAGTCTGACTCCTTATCTTATTCTCCCACTGGACTATGAGATTTGAAAGGGCATTGATTCCCAGCTAGTCTCAGCTCTGCTGGCCACTGATGATAGAGAAGGCTGACTATCTTGGTGCACACAGAGATCCTGGTGAATGTGCATATTTCCATTTGGAAAGCTAAGAACCTTGATCAAGTATATCACCAGACCCAGAAAGGAAGAAGAGAGGCAAAGGAATAAAAAGAATGTTTAGACTTGAGAAATCAAGAACTCTCATGACAGATGATGCTGGGCTCAGGATTCTGCATCAGTCTAGCCTGACCTGCCTGTCAAATAGTGAACACTCAAGGAGTGATAGCTATCATCACCATCATTGTAGTAGTTTTATAATTGGCTTCAATTATTTTCTTTTCCCTTCACAGTGTGCTAATTAAGCATGTCTTCTCATTGCCATGCGATCAGTATCTTCCTGATGAAGAAATAAACAATACATCCTCTGTCCAACAACATCAGGGCTGGTCATGTGGCATAATCTGTTTAGTAGAAGGGGAAAGGATATGTGTGCCTGGTCCAAACAGAAGTTTTAAAGGCATCCCATATATTTCTACTGTGAGAAAGCCATGTCAAAGATGGGAGATGCTCCATCAGTCTATCCTGCATCCTAAAATGAGAAGGGACACAGAACAGAGCTGTTTTGTAGTTGCTGATATGAAACATTGGAAAAAATAGGTGCTAGTAATTATACACCACAGAGATTTGGTGATTGTTTGTTATGACAAGAAAGCTGACTAACATGACCATCATCATTTAATAGGAGGAAAAAGCCAGGAAAGATTTCTTTGTTGTTGTTAGAGGGGAGTATTCCTAAGTTGATCCCTGACAATGATATAAATATTAATAAGATAATGGAGATTTGGGTGGGTGATATTCCAGGTAGAGGATACAGATTTGTGAAAATTCATGCATTCAAGAGAAAGTGTTGTTTGTTAGAGAGATGAAAGATAAGTTTAGAGGGACTTAAAGAGTCAGAGATAAACGATCCTAAGTACAGCTAGAGAGACACTTAAGGCAGATCATGAAGGACCTTGCAAAGCAGGATAAAACCATTTCACTTCATCCAAGAAAAAAGTGACACCATCCTAGGATCTGTTTTTGCCTTTTAAAAGGATTGCCTTGGCTGACTATGGAGCCTAGGTCAGAAGGGTAAGAAGCCCCTAGAGAAGGCAGACAAGAGTTCAGGTAAAGGTGGAAAGTAGACAATGTGTAGGAGGTGTTGGGGGAAGTCTTGACAGCCATCTTTGTGAGATTTGAGGACAAAAAAAATCTGACCTGAGACTCAGGTGGGTGTCTGGATGGAAAGCACAGGAGGGAAGAAGTTTAGAGGATGCAGATTTGGAATTGCAGATACCTGAGCTCACTGACATTTCTCTAATGACAGCTTACTCAACTAACATCACCCAGCTTCCTTTGCAGCTATGGAAAACCACTGGAATCTTGCATCCAATAATATAGTAAAAATTCTGCGGGAGTTGAGAAAAAATTGTTTTCTTCTTATAGGAGCTACCACCTTGTCTTCTCCTTCCTGAATGAAAACTACTGAACTAAAGCAACAAGTTAAAAACCAGCAGTGTTTCAGAAACTCTGGGCTGGACATCTTGGAATTGCTCAAACAGAAACTGAACTGGAAATACAGATTTGGGGTTCATCACCTATAGGTACTCTATAATTTTAGAAGAGTTGGTGGTATGTTTGGAAGGAGAGTTGGTGTGAAAATCTCCAAGGGAAAAAGGCAGAACCCTGAAAATTGTCATCATGGCCTGATATAAATAACACAACAATAAGCATTTTGTTTCTTTAATGTTTACAAAATAAAATACCATAAACATAAATTCGGGGTTGGGAAGACAGAGAGTAGGTAAAGTGAGTTCCTACCCTGCAAGTATGAAGACCTGTGTTTGGATTTTCAGCATCCATATTAAAAGTTGGCTAACCTCAAAGTTGAGGCATGGAAAGCTGGTGGTGGTGGAGACCGGTGGATCCTGGGAGCTCAATGGCTAGCCAGCCTTGCCTAATAGATTATCTCTATTATTTAGGAAGACACTGCCATTGATCTCTGGCCTCCCAACATTTTTACACATGCATGAATGTGTACATACACATGAACATACACATGTAACATATACTCAGGTATACATACACCCATATATACACACTTGTGTGCATGAACACGCACATGCACATGAGCTAAAGGGCTTTCTATCACCATCCAAGACCTTACTCCTATGACTTGACCCTTAGTTTAGTTTATATTTCTTTAAAAATTATTTTTAAATGGTTTATTCTTATTTTATGTATATAGGTGTTAAGCTTATATGTACCACACATGTGCAGTGTCTGGGAAGGCCAGAAGAGGGATGCTCTGGATCTGAAGTGATTGTGAGCTGCCATGTGGGGTTATGGGCAGCAAACCCAGGTGATCTAGAAGAACAGCTCGTTGCTCTTTACCTGTGAGGGATCTCTCCAGCCCTGTGGTTTGCGTGCTTTAAACACTTCACTTGAGCACTTATTTTCTGGTGATGCTGATGGGTGCTAATTGTGTTTTTAGTTCAAAAGGTATACCCTGTGGTTTCTCCTTTTCTAAGTTTTTTTATTTATTAAACTAATAAAGTTTATTTTAAAATATACAACTCAGTATTGAGATTTTTTAAGACATAAAATTAATTTATAATAGTTAAATGCCTCTTAAATATATATTATATCTTCTGAAATTAAAGCAATATGCACTCAACCAATTTTTAAAACCTATTTGGAACATTAAACATGTCAGGAGTAGGAAAAAGACTCTTATGAAGTCCTCTATTAAAGGAAACTGTGACAAGTTCCTGATTAGACAGAAACCTTTCCATCTCCAAGGGAGAATCCGCAGCGTAACAGTGGCTTCATAGAATGAGCTGGGTAGCCTTCCTTCTATTTCTATTTTGTGGAATAGTTTGAAGAGTATTGGTGTTAGGTCTTCTTTGAAGGTATGATAGAATTCTTCACTAAACCCATCTAATCCTGGGCTTTTGTTGGTTGGGATGATTTTAACGACTGCTTCTATTTCTTTAGGGGTTATGGGACTGTTTAGATGGTTTATCTGATCCTGATTTAACTTTGGTATTTGGTATCTGTTTAGAAAATTGTCCATTTCATCCAGATTTTTCAGTTGTGGTGAGTATAGGTTTTTGTAGTAGGATCTGATTTTTTTGAATTTCCTTAGTTTCTGTTGTTATATCTCCCTTTTCATTTCTGATTTTGTTAATTTGGATACAATGATTCCTCTGTGCCCTCTGATTAGTCTGGCTAAGGGTTCATTTACCTTGTTGATTTTCTCAAAGAACCAGCTCCTGATTTTGTTGATTCTTTGTATAGCTCTTCTTGTTTCCACTTAGTTGATTTCAGCCCTGAGTTTGATTACTTCCTGCCATCTACTCCTCTTGGGTGTGTTAGCTTCTTTCTGTTCTAGAGCTTTCAGGTATGCTGTTAAGCTGCTAGTGTATGCTCTTTCCAGTTTGTTTTTTTGTTGTTGTTGTTGTTGTTTTGGTTTTTTTTTCGTTTTTGTTTGTTTTTTGAGGCACTTAAAACTATGAGTTTTCCTCTTAGCACTGCTTTCATTGTTTTTATGTTTGTGTGGCTGTCTTCTTTTGGGTTTATTGAAAGAAGATTACTTTCTTGATTTTTCTAGGGTGTAGTTTCCCTCCTTGTATTGTCATTTTCTGTACATTATCCTTTGTAGGGCTGGATTTGTGGAAAGATACTGTGTAAATTTGTTTTTGTCATGGAATACCTTGGTTTCTCCATCTATGGTAATTGAGAGTTTTGCTGGGTATAGTAGCCTGGGCTTACATTTGTGTTCTCTTAGGATTTGTTTAACCTCTGCCCAGAATCTTCTAGCTTTCATAGTCTCTGGTAAGAAGTCTGGTGTAATTCTGATAGGTCTGCTTTACATGTTACTTCCTTTTTCCCTTACTGCTTTTAATATTCTTTCTCTGTTTAGTGCCTTTGGTGTTTTGACTATTATGTGACAGGCGGAATTTCTTTTCTGGTCCAATCTGTTTGGAATTCTGTAGGCTTCTTGTTTGTTCATGGGAATATCTTTCTTTAGGTTAGCTAAGTTCTCCTCTATAATTTTGTTGAAGATATTTACTGGCCCTTTAATTTGAGAGTCTGGTTTTGTTCAATTCCTTCACCTGTTTGTTTGTGTTTTCCTGTAATTCTTTAAGAGATTTTTGTGTTTCCTCTTTAAGGTCTTTACCTGTTCTCCTGTGTTTCTTTAAGGGAGTTATTTATGTCCTTAAAGTCCTCTATCATCATCATGAGGTGTGATTTTAAATCAGAGGCTTGCTTTTCTGGTGTGTTGGGGGTATACAGGGCTCAGTGTGGTGGGATTCTGGGTTCTGATGATGCCACATAGCCTTGGTTTCTGTTGCTTAAGTTCTTGCCTTTGCCTCTTGCCACCTGGTTATTTCTGGTGTTAGCTGGTGTACTGTCTGGTTCTGTGTGTCAACTTGACACAGGCTGGAGTTATCACTGAGTAAAGAGCTTCACTTGAGGAAATGCCTTCATGATATCCAGCTGTAAGACATTTTCTCAATTAGTGATGAAGGGCGTAAGACACATTGTGGTTCATGCCACCACTGGGCTGGTAGTCTTGGGTTCTATAAGAAAGTAAGGGGAGCCAGGGGAAGCAAGCCCGTAAGAAACATCCCTCCATGGCTTCTGCATCATCTCCTGTATCCTGACCTGCTTGAGTTCCAATCCTGACCTCCTTTGGTGATAAACAGCAATTTGGAAGTGTAAGCTGAATAAACCTTTTCCTCCCCAACTTGCTTCTTGGTCAAGATGTTTTTGCAGGAATAGAAACCCTGACAAAGACGGTTGGTCTTGTTTTCTCTGACTGTGGTTTGTCCCTTCTGCAAGCCTGTGTGTTAGTACTTCTGGGAGACCAGTTCTCTCCAGGAGGATTTTGGGTATGGCCAGCTGTGGCCCTATGGTCAACTCTAGGATGAGACAGAAACCTGAAGGATCCTGTCCCCAGCTGTTCCTTTGCTCCTGTGTCCTAATGGCTGAGGGCAGCCCTGTTGGGCTGGGGATTTGAGCAGAAGTGGTGGTCTTACCTGTGCTCATAGGTGAGTCGGTACTCCTGGGAGACCAGCGCTCTCCTGGTGGTATTTGGGTATGGAGCGCTATGGCACAGGATCAGCTCTGGGCACTTGGCACAGGATCAGTTTTGGGTGCAGATGGAAACCAGAAACATTCTTTCTCCTTTTCTTTGAAACGTCTTCTTAGTCTCAGTCCATGGCGTCACAGAGAGACTAGATCATTCTTTGAGATGCTTCATAGTTCTCTGTTCTTCCCCTTCCATGGCATGTCCCAGGCATCCAGTTCTTCCAACTAGGCCATGCCTCCTGATGGTTCTTTCATCACCCAGTAACACCAACATTGGGTTCAAAGCCTTCATAACACAGGCCTTGGAGAGCCATTTAAGATCTCTCAGATCTATTATGTGACCCCTTTCAGTCTCCCCAGGCTCATCCTGTTTAGAATATGGAACCTACATTGAGATGCTCTCCAGCATCCAGCCTTGTCAATGGGGCATCTGTGGTGGAAGATTCTGTGGTAGAAGATGAGAGCATGAGGATGGCTGTTGCATTCAGATGCTTATTTTTCTGACTCTGCCGGCAGGGCTTGGGGCAGGCTGTGTTTCTCAATGTATCTCTTTTCATGGTAGCCATCTTTATCAGCTCCTCTCTGGATTCTGGTAACTGCTCTCCTCTTCTCCTCTCTCCTTCCCCTCCCCCCTTCCCCTCCCCTCCTTCCTCCTCTCTCCTTCCCTCTCCTCCCTCCTCCCCTCTGCCCCCTCCCCTCTCTCTCCTCTCCTTTTCTCTCCTCTCTTCCTTCAGCACATTGTTGCTTACTCAGGGCAGGGCATGTTTTTCTTACAATGTTGTTAGACTTCCCTATGAGGCATATGCGGACACTTTGTGAATCAGCCTCATCCCAGCATGCTGTTAGTTTCCCACTGGGATCCCAACAGATAGCACATTGAGATTTTGATTGAAATTGTATAGAATAGATTGTTTGCAGGAGAAATGAATACAGTATTGAATATATCCCCCTTATGGTTTATTCATGTCTAAAAAAAAGTCTTTGAGATGATGCAAGGTGGTGCACACCTGCAGTCCCAGCTGAGTCAAGAGGACTGCTGCAGTTTTGAGGCTAACCTGGGCTACATAGCCAGATCTAGGCCAGCCAGGATGGCATCTCAAAAGCAAAACAAAACCAGACAGAAAGCACAGAGAAGTTCAGTGAGTTTTAATAGTAATAATTATTTCTTTTATATTTTTGTCAAATTTAGTTACACATTTTGTTTCTTTAATGTATAAAAGCTTCTATGTCTTAGCAGGCAATGCTAGGTTGTGGAAAGTGCTTGTTTCGGGGAGCTGTGCTGATTTGGCCTTTGATTACTTTGCAAAGCACGAGTCATTTCCCGTTCATGTTCTCCAGATTGCCCAGTATGCAATCTTATCTGTGGATGGGGGCAGCTTCCCTTCCCCTCTGGTAGTTTTTATAACTTTTATTTCATTATCCTGTGTGTGTATATTTCTTTCGTTGCACAGGCTGTGCTGAATTATGCTGGTGAACAGAATGATCTTGCTTCCTCTGATAGTGATAGGTGTCTGCAGTAGATTAAAAACTTTAGCTTCTTATATCCAATTTGCTAAAAGTTTTAAGAATAATAAATAGCGGCTGGAATTTTATCAAATGCCTTTTCAGCAGTTTTAGGGCATAATCATATGTTTTAATTTTAATTCTTATCGAGGGTTTACAAGCACATTTGTTAAAAAGAAAAATGGTCTCTATAGCTTTTAATAAAAAATGGTTTACCCTAACCCTTCTCTCATGCTCCTTTCCTGACTCAACCATTTTCCGTTATCTTCCTTCCCTTCCCTTCCTTTCCCTTCCCTTCCCTTCCTTTTCGTCTTCCTTCCTCCCTTCCTCCCTTCCTCCCTCCCTCCCTTCTCTCTCTGTCTCCCTGTGTCTCTCGGTCTCTGTCTCTTCCCCCCTCCTCTTTCTTTCTTTCTTGATACATTTTATGCGTCTGCAGTTTTGCCTGCATTTATGGCTGTGCACCACATGTGTGCCTGGAACTGGGGTTGAGGATGGTTGTGGGCCATTATGTGGGTGCTGGTAAATGTACTTTGGTTTTCTGTTAGAGAAATAGATGATAACTTCTGAGCCATCTATGCAGGCCCCATTTTCTATTTTTCTTTTGATTATTTGACTTCAAAAATTTTATATATATTCTGTTGCTTTTTGTTTTGAAAGTTTTTTTCTACCTATTAGAGACTAATACATTTTATTTTGATTTTTCTAGCCTCTTCTTCCATTGTCTCATGACATATAAGGAAAACTTTTTCTAATGAAGTTTAGAATTAATTGGCATTTATATTATCTATCTGCATATAACAGTAATCACATGGCTTTACTTATCTTTCCATTATCAGAACCCCATGTCGCTATTGACTCAAACTTTAGGTTCAGGTTTTTATTAAAGCCTTTTTTTATATTTTAGAATCAATTCTTATTTAGGACTAATGATAAGCTTTTTTGATTTGTTTCCCTGATCTTTACTGTTTGTGAAACATTATTTAAAGTTTTTATTAAATATTAAGTATATACTCGATAATATTTATAAAATATGTATAAGATACAAAATAAAAATCCAATGAATGCATAAGCACCTCAAATCTAGTGCCAGCCAAAGAACATTGCATTACTTTGAGTCTCTGGTTATTTTCTAAAGCGCTTTCTTTCACTAGTACTTTTTGCTTTTCTCTGCTTAGTTCAGCTGCCTTATTTAAGCCAGTATGAAGTTACTGCTACTTTTGATTTTACTTTTTAAAATGGATTCATCGCATTGGTGCATACAGGGTAGAGTAACTTGGCCTCTGTAGTTGGTATTCAATGGCCAAAGCAGGGTAATTAGCATCTCACGGTGTGGGGAGTGCTCAGAGTGCTCTCCTAGTTGTCTTCAAATATATAATAAATCGTAGTGGAATGTAATGAACTTACAACTAATTGCTTTTATGCTTTTCTCTAACGCAAGCATTTACCCAAACTTTATGTATTACTCTCCTTTTTCCTTTCTTGCTTTATCATATAAAGTTTATGAGACAGGGTCCTACCATGTAACCATGGCTGGCTGGGAGCTAGGTGATGTAGACCAGGCTAGCCTCAAATTCTTAGAGATCCTCTGTCCTTTGATTTTTCAGAGCTGGGATTAAAGGTATGCTCTACACACTGGTAACAATCATATAGATTTTTAATTGTTGCTTTTAAATCTATAATTAAGTTACGTAGGTTCTACTTTAAGATTTGGATAAGTGAAATTATCCTTTAATATATGTTTATATCTTTAAACTTTATTCAGTTTTAAAACTTTTTCAAAATGAATTTCATAATACATAGTCCTTAACGATGAACTCTGATTGTTTAATATTATGGGTCACAGCTTATTGGCATTTTTATGTGTAGTTTTATCTCATTCGATAAGATTGCTGCTTATACAACATTCAATGGATCAGTATCTCCAGAAATAGGCTAAATTAGTGATTAAGAAAGAGTACAGAACTTAGAGCTAGTCAGGTCTTGGTGTCTACCATTTATTTATTCTAGGGATTTGTTTTTGTGTGTTTCAGTGTTTTCTGTGCATATATGAACACACACTGCCAGAAGAGGGGGGCCATATCCCCTGGAGCAGTAGTTAGGAACAGTGGTAAACAATTCCTGGGTGCTGGGAACCAAACCTAGGTCTTCGGTAAGAGTAGCAAATACTTGTAACTGCTGTGCCATCTCCATTCCCCCACCATTTACTAAGTGCAGTGAGGACAGAGCTTTTACCCACTGTGTCTTCCATTTTTCTCATCCATAATAATATCCAACTCACTGGAGTATGCAGAGGGATTTAAGAACATACAGTGTTTAGAACGATTCCCACCCTTCTCCATGGTTTCATATTCCTTGTCCCCATTTACTAATTGTTAACCACAGTCTGAAAATATTACATGCAGAATTCCCTAAAAGAATCACAGAGCATCTCATAGCATATTCATAGTGTAGTGTTGCACACCTGTGACTTCAGCACTCAGCCAGAAGATCAGGCATGTAATGTCATGGCTGCAAAGCAAATTTGAGGCTAACCTGGGTTATATGAAACCTTTCCCCAGCAACATCAAATAAACATCTTATGGTTTTAAAGTTTGACTAGTAAGAACAAAATATAATACACTTTTGCATGACTAACTTTCTGCTTACTCTTTGTTAATTATAGTGATTTATTATAGATATATAATTTCAGAGTTATTTTATTTAACATCTGACATGGGAAAATTAATTTTCAGCTATTAATTCATGTTTACATGATAAGAAGATTAAACTTTTTTTGAGAGGGGATGTCAGGGTTTTTATTGCTGTGAAGAAACACCAACTCTTATATAGGAAACATTTCTTTGGAGCTGGCCTATAGTTCAGAAGTTTAGTCCATCAGCATTAGGGCAGGAGGCATATCTGCCTCTGTGCTGAGAGTTCTCCATACGGCTGGCAGGCATCAGGAAGAAATGGTGAGCCACTAGGACTGAAACTGCAAAACCAAAACACCCCTCAAAGCACATCCCTCTCTCCGCAACACTTTCCCCAACAAGGCCATGCCTCCAATAGTGCCACTTTCTGTGAGCCTATGGGGGCCATTTTCATTCCAATCACTACTCAGGTGCCTGAGGTCCCACATGATGTAGCTCTGGTCAGCCTGAAACTGTGTACACTAGGCTACACTTAAACTGACAGAGATCCACCTGCCTCTACCTCTCAAGCATTGGGATTAAAGTCATGTACCACAATATCTGGCTTTTTAAAAGGAGTTTTCTTCATTTGTATGTGTGTAGATGCTTTGTTTGCATGTATGTCTATGCACCACTTGCATACAATGCCCATAGAGGCTGGAAGAGAACAGCTAATCTCCTTGTTCTGGTGTTATAGATGGGACAGGCAGTGTTATTAACGACTGAGCCACCTTTACAGCCCTTCGACAGTTATTTATTTATTGTATTTTGTGTGTTTGTTGGCGGCAGGAATGGTAAGCAGAATATGACGCGTGTATGGGGGCAGAAGACATTTAGTAGAAGATAATTCTCCTCTATCATGTGGGTCCCAGTACTGAACTTCAGTCACTTAAGCCACCATCTCAGTGGCCCAAGAAGATTAACTTTTATTATAGGCATTGTCACAGTTAGGGATGTCTGAATCTGTGATGCAGTTTATGAGTTAACATGTCAAGCATTGATATGTATATAGGAAAAATAATAGTTTAGCAGGATTTGGTAGTACCTGCAGGTTTTGACATCAATTGAAGGTATTAGAACGTATGTACCATAGATAAAGAGTATTACTGTATGCTATAAATATTATATAAATATAGATATTATCATTTATACCAGAAAACCATTTAACAGCTAATGAATACTTTTTACTTTCTCAGCGCTCATCTCAATGTCCCATGGTCCACATGCATGTACTGAATCATAGAAGTGAATATCTTCAACTATGTTATATTGAGTTGTCTTCTATGCCAGCTTTTTAAACTGTAGTTTCCAACCTTGTACAACTGAATCTGGGGTCAGAAATAATTTGGCATCCATAAAAGATTCTGAACATGCACTGGTTAAAAATTAATTTCCAATCAAGTGTGTGATGACTCAGACGGGTTTGTGGAAGGGCTCATGTGTATGGTATCACATGGCTTCACTCCAGCTTTGGTATGTGACAGAATGGACATGAAGTGGAAACTTGTTTCTTTGAAAAGTTGCTTATGTCAAATGATGTTTTGCTAAAGCAAACATGTGAAAGAATGTTTTCCTGAAGCAGACACAGGGGAAAGGATGTTTTGCTGTAACAGACATGTGAAAGGAGGCGTGATGAAACCCCAAGCTCCTGCTCTTCCCTGTTCCAGAGATAGCCTCAACTTCTGTGCAGTGTCAGTCTCATCCCATAGACACTACTGTAAAGGTTGGAGTGAACAGATTTGTCTGTATTGGGCACCTGAGTGCTCTGCATCTATCAAAGTGGAAATTGTCGACATCAATGACCCCTTTATTGACCTCAACTACATGGTCTACATGTTCCAATATGATGCTACCCATGGCAAGTTCAACAGTACAGTGAAGGCTGAGAATGGGAAGCTTGTCATCAACAGGAAGGCCATTACCATCCTCCATGAACAAGATCCTAACATCAAATGTGGTGATGCTGGTGCTAAATATATTGTGAAATCTACTGGTGTCTTCACCATCATGAAGAATGCCAGGGGCCACTTGAACGGTGGGACCAAAATGGTCATCATCTCCACCTCTTCTGCCAATGTTTTTGATGGTGTGAACCATCAGAAATATGACAACTCTCTCAAGACTGTTAGTAATGCATCCTGAACCAAAAACTGCTTACCCTGACCCCACAGTCCATATCATAACTGCCACTCAGAAGACTGTGAATGGCCCCACTGGAAAGCTGTGGTATGATGACTGTGAGGCTGTCCAGAACATCATCCCTTCATCCACTGGTGCTGCCAAGGCTGTGGGCGAGGTCATTCCAGAGCTGAGTGGGAAATTCACGGCCATAGCCTTCTGTGTTCCTACCCATAATGTATCTATTGTGGATCTGACATGCTGCCTGAAGAAACCTACCAAGTATGATGACATCAAGAAGGTGGTGAAGCAGGCATCAGAGGGTTCACTAAAGGACATCCTGGGCTACACTGAGGACCAGGTTGTCTCCTGTGACTTTAACAGTAACTCCCACTCCTCTACTTTTTATGCTGGGGCTTGTACTGCTCTCAATGATAGCTGTGTAAAGCTTATCTCCTGGTATGACAATGGATTTGGCTACAGAAACATGGTGGTGGACCTCATGGCTACATGACCTTCCAGGAGTAAGAAACCCTGGATCACCCACCCCAGCAAGGACACTGAGAGCAAAAGAATGGCCCTGAGTTGCTGAGGAGTTCCTGTTCTAACTCATACCTCAACCCTGAGCATGTCCCTCACAGTTTACATCCCAGACCACAAGCACAATAATGGGAAGGGGTCTAGGGAATCCTATCTCTTGAATGCCATCAATATGTCCCCTCAAATGGTGGGAACTAGAGCATTGGTTCGCTTTGCTCTGCTTTGCTATTCTTCCCTGACAGCATGTATGTACTGGTTCATCTTACATTGCTTTTTTGAGCTTCGCTTGTAGTGACAGCATAGAGAGAAACTTGCCAAAGAATTTCTCATGAGCCATTTCCTGTGGCTTCTTGCTGCTTCCATGGACTTGGGCTAGTTGGCCAACCTTATGGTTTCTTTTGGATTGAATTGTAGTTGCTGATTCATGTGTGATGTTTGCCAATTGGACTAGACTGAAGCTGCTGATTCCTCTGTGGTGTCAGCTGAGTGGACTAGTCTGTAGCTGCTGATTCATGTTTGGGGTTTGTTAGTGGACTGGATTGAGAGCAACAAAGATTGGAATCACCCCGAAAAACTATTTCTAAACAGGTACATTTCCTTTATATGCTAATAACCTTTCTTTTCCACTACCTCTGGTGGGTAGTGGGCTAAAAGGGAGGTTGGATGTTTATTAAAGTAGGCTGTGAAAAATATATGACTACACAGACATGTGCACTTTGTACTGTGCATGACAATATACAACATAGTGTCAACAAATGCTGCCAGTACCTTAATACAGATGCCAGACTGTCTTGTTTTTATTTGTTGTTTTAAGAAAGGGTCTTACTATGTAGCTATAGCTGGCCTAGAAATCACAAAGATCTGCCTTTCTCTTCCTCTCAAGTACCAGGCCTAAAGGTGTACTTCACCATGCCTTCACTGAGACTATCCTATGCTATAAATTCCAGTACTTTTAGTGTACAAGTAAGTTGTTTGCTCTTATATACACAAAAGTTTAACCATGGGAAACAAAGACTTTTTCATTTTTTTCTCAACACACAATTTAGTATATCATTTGATTGCATTATATAAGAATGTTCGCTATTTGAATTGCTGGCACATAATGAGTCTCATTAAAAATATTAAATGTATCTTGGCTTGATATTAGAATGGAGTTTCTGACAATTTCTGGAATAACCATAAATATACCTGTTACCTTGTGCCATGTATTCTCAGCTTTGATGATTATAAAATGAAAAAGCTGATCAACTCTGAAAAACATCAGTGATGGTCTATATCTACTAGTATCAAATATTTAGCCAAGACTTGATAATTCCTCTTTTAAAACTTAGGAGAACTATAATCACATCATTTCCACACTCCTCTTCTTGCCACCCCATGTTCCTTCCTCCTAAATTCTCTGCCTCTTCTTCTTTAAGCATTGCTGTTACATATACATATAAACAATAAATGTATAAATGCAACCTGCTGAGCGTGCTCAGTAACGCCTGCATGCTTGTGTTCCTCAGGCTGAGCACTTGGTATTGACAACAAGTGAGCTGGCTGACTCATCCTAGAGAAGACTAATGCTTCTCTCAGGAGCTGTTAATTGTGTGGAGCCCTTCAACTAGTTGTGGGGTCTTGCTGAGATTTTCTCCTTCTATGTTGCAATGTCAGTTGTTGCTGGAACTGTTCAGGTCTTTTAGGCAGCCATGTTGTTAAGATTTTAAACATATAGCTTCCCTGTCATAGCTAAAGGCACAGTCTCACAGCAGACTTTCTAGGCTTCCAGCTCTTACAATTTACTATGTCCTCTTCCTTGATGTTCGCTGAGCCCTGGATGGGAGAAGTTGTATTGTAGATGTCACTTAGTGTTGGATGTCCCACACTCAGCTGTTCTCTGTGTTTTGAGAATTTAGCCTTCTGTGACATCCTCTGCTGCAAAAGGAAGCTTCTTAGATGAGGTGGGGAAGCTATATCTGACTGTGAGTATAAGTATTCAGAATGCACTTGGGAGGTACCTTCTGGTCTTGGGCAGGAATTCTGCAGCCAGTCCCATAACACCCAGAGGAAGCAACACTTCCAAGTGCTCTGGCATGCCCAGGGTCAGAGGTGAGGAGGACACAACATCTGTCCCAATACCACTGGGCATAACTGGGACCAGCAGGATCACCAGAAAAAAAGAAAGAAAAAGCCAACAAACTTTTGGCTTTCAACAAACCCAAAAGAAGATAGCCACACAAACATAATTCTACCTGTAACAACAAAAATAGCAGGAAGTAACAATCACTTTTCCTTAATATCTCTTAACATCAATTCCCCAATAAAAAGACATAGACTAACAGACTGAATACATAAACAGGACCCAGCATTTTGCTGCATACAGGAAACACACCTCAGTGACAAAGACAGACACTACCTCAGAGTAAAAGGTTGGAAAACAATTTTCCAAGTAAATGGTTCCAAGAAACAAGCTGGACTAGCCATTCTAATATTACACGTATACCTAAATCACACAAAGGCCCAACAAAGAAAGAGAACTTCAGACCAATTTCCCTTATGAACATTGATGCAAAAATACTCAAGAAAATTCTTGCCAGTTGAATCCAAGAACACATCAAAAAGATCATTCACCACAATCAAGTAGGCTTCATTCCAGTGATGCAGGGATGGTTCAATATATGGAAATTCATCACTGTAATCCATTATACAAAAAAACTCAAAGAAAAAAACCACATGATCATTTCATTAGATGCTGAAAAAGCAGTTGACTAAATTCAGCATCCCTTCATGTTAAAAGTCTTGGAAAGATTATGAATTCAAGGCCCATATCTAAACATAGTAAAAGCAATATACAGCAAACTGGTAGCCAACATCAAACTAAATGGAGAGAAACTTGAAGCAGTCCTACTAAAATCAGGGACTAGACAAGGATGCCCACTCTCTCCCTATCTATTCAATATAGTACTTGAAGTTCTAGCTAGAGCAATTAGACAACAAGGGAAGTCAAAGTGATACAAATTGGAAAGGAAGAATTAAAAATATCACTATCCTTAGTTATAAAGGAAATGCAAATCAAAACAATGCTGAGATTCCACCTCATACCAGTCAGAATGGCTCATATCAAAAACTTAGGTGACAGCAGATGCTGGCAAGGATGTGGAGAAAGAGGAACACTCCTCCATTGCTGATGGGATTGCAAGCTGGTACAACCACTTTGAAATACAGTTTGGCTACTTCTCAGAAAATTGGACATAGTACTACCTGATGATCCAGCTATACTCCTCCTCGGCATATACCCAGAAGATGCTCCAACATGTAATAAGGACACATGCTCCTCTATGATCATAGAAGCCATATTTATAATAGCTAGAAGCTGGAAAGAACTCAGATGTCCCTCAACAGAGGAATGATACAGAAAATATGGTACATTTACACAATGGAGTACTACTGAGCTACTAAAAACAATGAATCCATTAAATTCTTAGGCAAATGGATGGAACTAGAAAATATCATCCTGAGTGAGGCAACCCAATCACGAAAGAACACACATGGTATGTACACACTGATAAGTGGATATTAGCCCAAATGCTCAGAATACCCAAAATACAATTCACAGACCACATGAAGCTCAAGAAGGAAGGCCAAAGTGTGGCTGTTTCAGTTCTTCTGCGAAGGGGAACAAAATACTCACAGGAGTAAATATGGAGATAAAGTGTAGAGCAGAGACTGAAGGAAAGGTCATCCAGAGACTGTCCCACCTGCGGATTCATCACATATATAGTCACAAAACTCCAACACTATTCTGGATGCCAAGAAATGCTTGCTGAAAGGAATCTTATATATGGCTCTCTCCTGAGAGGCCCTGCCAGAGCCTTGCAAATACAGAGTTGGATTCTCGCAGCCAACCATTGGACAAAGTATGGGGTGCCCAATGGAGGAATTAGAGAAAGGACTGAAGTTGCTGAGGGGGTTTGCAACCTTATAAGAAGAACAACACCATCAACCAACCAGACCCATCCGCCCTCAGAGCTCCCAGGGACTAAGCCATCAACCAAGGAGTACACATGACTCCAACTGCATTTGTAGTGGAGGATTGCCTTGTCAGGCATCAATGGGAGGAGAGGTCCTTGGTCCTATTAAGGCTTGATAGATGCCCCAGAATAGGGGAATTGAGGGCGGGGTGGTAGGAGTGGGATGGGTGGAGGAACACCCTCATAAAAGCAGGAGAAGGGAGAATGGGATAGGGGGTTTCCGGGAGGTGGGGAGACCGGGAAAGGGGATAACACTTGAAATGTAAATAAAGAAAATTTCCAATAAATAAAACATAAAAAAGAAAATTTAAAAAAAGAATGCAGTTGAGAATCATGTTGGCTTAGCACAGTGGCGGCAGCAGGTTCTTTTCTCAGGTCTATGACCTCTCTAGACACATAGCTGGCTAGAGTGACAGAACCAGGCATGCTTTTCTTCCTGATGACCAGGTCTTAAATCCAGTTAGACAGCTGTCAGTAACCCCCAGATCAAAGAATTACTGTTTCCTCTTTATGTGATACATTTCCAGTCTGGCCAGTGCTGTGATGCATTGCCTTTGTAGCTGGGTAGGACTGCTGAATGCCCCTCTTCCTTGTCGAATTGCACTGCACCTTTTGATACTTTGAAAGCCATTTTTCAGGGATGAGGTTTCCAGGTCAGATTGCTCCCAAGTCCTCTGTTCAAAGTGCATCATGTCTTTAGTAACAGGGCTTGCTTTCACAGTCAGGGAGGCACCCAAGAGCAGTGACAACAGTCTATGTAGGCCTGGACAGCCTATGCTGGTTTTTGTTTTTTGTTTTTGGGATTCCTTAGGCTCCTAGCCACAAGTTGAAATGAGGTTTGTCATGCCTTCTACTAGGGTTTTTGTTGGATAGTCCACAACTCTTGTGGCAGTATTATCATCCCGAGTGCCATAGAAATGTATATATGCACATACACTTACATTTATTATATGCAATTAGGGGTAAATATAAAATAATGAGTCCTTGTATCCTCTTCAAGCATCCTCAGTGCTGTTTATCATTCCTTCCTCTCCTTCTTTCTATATTTATGCCTCTCCTCCTTCCCCAGTTAAAAGTCCTGTGCTTTCCCCATTCTCCACTATGGAGTGCCACCCCCACCAGTTTCTCTTTACCTTCCTGGGTTTTATATTTCCTGTAGGTTATAATATTCACATCTGAAAATTTAGAGGTAGGAACCACAAATAAGAGAGAACAGCGTAAGTTTGCCTTTCTGGGTCTGGGCTACCACACTCAGTATAGTATCTTTTCAAATCAATTGATTTGCCTGCAAGTTTCATTTTTCTGAACAGTACTTCATAGCATGTACATAGCACATTATCCCTTCACAGCTCAAAGACACTTAGGCTGTTTCCATTTCCTAGCCTGTGTGACTAGAGCAGCAATGAACATGGTCGAGCAAGTTTCTGCAGCGCAGGATTTTGAGTCCTTTGGATGCATGCTGAGGAATGGTACCCCTAATTTTTAGCTCTTTGATGATTGTCCACACTGATTTCCAGGGTGGTTGGAACAGTTTGCAATAGTGACTGAGGGTTCCCACCTATTTTTCCTACTGTTATGAATCATGCAGTAAATAGCTGATAGGCAACCCTGTGGGGGGTCTGCATTCCACGGGTTGAGAACCACTAGTCTAGACTGTTGTTGGTGAAGCTTCTGTAATACTTGGTCTCCTGGTGTATCTTACACCATCCCACCATTTGCTGTCATTTATTTTGTTGATCTTAGGTGCCCTGAGTAGGGTGAGGTGAAGCATCTCAGAGTTGTCTTAATTTGCATTTCCCCAGTTGCTAAGGGTGATGCATACAATTCCTTTTGAGAGATTTATATGAGGCCCCACTTGACAGTTGCTGGCCTTGGTTAGCGTGTAAGCCAGCCCCAATGAAATGATGTGCTTTATAAGAGTTGCCCTTCGTGGTGTCCCATACAGTGTGTATGCTTGTGTCACCTGACACCCATTCTTGGTCTTGTGTTCATTTTCTGTGCTGAGATTCTTCCCTTCAGTGACAGAATGTGCTGTGGCAGTTCCACTGTTATGTGGCATGGTGAGCCACCAACTTTTCAAAGAGTTTTTACATTGTCTTCCCTGAAGGTATTGGATACTCCAGAATCTTAAAGAATGACAAGCTTTCTTCTTAATTTTTCTTCACCTAGATATGATTCATTGCTTCAGATCCACAGAATTTTTATTTATATGTATTTATTTAAAGAAATAATATAGGCATAGCATTTGGGAAAGTCAATACCAATAAGAACTTTATCATGCGCCATTCCTAATTCGAAGTGCATTACATGCATGCATTTGCTTGTTCCTTAAGGAACTCCTAATAGATAACACTGTTATTGTCCTCATTGTGTTCATTCACACAATGAGGCCCAGAGCTTTCAATTCTGTTGCTGTGCTGTTCTGTGACTGTTACAGCTGGCAAACAGCAGCTTCAGGGGAGAAAGGCTTTGGCTCACAATCGGGTTAAATTCCATTATTGCAGAGATTCAAGGCAGAAGCTCAAAGCACCTTGTTCATGGTCAGGAGCACAAAGAAACAAATACATGCATGCTTGGTTGCTTGCTCTTCAGGTTGATTTCTCTTACACAGTCCAGGACCCAGACCCGGGGTGGGACCTCTTACAACTGCTGGGTCTTCCCATCTTAGTTAAACCAAGTTAAAAAACAATCCCTCATGGCATGCCCAGCAGGCCACCTGACCCAGGCAGTTCTTTACCATGGTACTCTTGCCAGGTGATGCTGTCTTGTATCAAGTTAGCAATTAAAATTGTCCATTGTGAGCAGCTTCCCCACAATCACAGACCTAGGGTACTACCAAGCAAAAAGCCGAGTTTTTGGCCAGACACGGAGCTTCCTCGATATTCCTCTCCTCATCAGTGGGCCAGACTCAACAAACACGACTCCCTAGAGCACCATCCCACCACGCAGCAGGCTGCCTGCTCAATGGAGATGGCCTCCGTACAAGAGGCAATTAGCCATGCTAACAAGACCCTTGTGGCCTCCAGCCTACAGGAGAGAGGAGGGTTTGGGTTCATGCTTTCCCCAGATCCACCTCCTTTGTCAGGACTCTGCTGTTGAGATCAGACAATTATGAGGAACAGTCCTTTGGAAGACGTAGGGTCAGCAGTTTTTCCTCCCAGCACTTGCTTCCCCCATATACATAAAGGACTATAGGGGAGCAGGAGGAGAGGCTAGCTAGATTCTTTTCTAGTTCTTTGGTTCTCTGTATCTATAATTTATGAATAAGTATAGTTTTGCCTTGTTTTTAATCCCTCTTATTTCTTTTTGTTTGACTCCACATAGAGAAAATAAATCAATGGACATGGTTAACAAATTGAATAATACACAAATATTCAAAATAAGAATGCCCTGTAGTCCACCTCCTGTCCTAGATAAAGGCAAGCACTTGTGCTGTCTCTGGATTTTGTTCCCAGGGACTTTATTACACACCTCTAAATAATGCCTGCCTTACTGTTTCCTGATCTATGAGTATCAGACACCATCCATTGACTCCTGCATTGAAAGGTGAACATAGGTCTCACCTACTGTGTTCTGGGGGAAGAGTCCTTGCTCCAGGTCTGTGACCTTAGTTCAATCCCCATGAGACATCTCTGCAACGGGGGAACCAACCCAGGAAAGCTGCTCTGCACTACGACAACTTCAGTCATGTCTGTGGAGTTGAAATCAGAGTACAGAGGGGCACTGGCAATGAATAGCTCATGATTTACTCCAAGAAGGGGCCTTGCTTCTCCTGGGGAGAGTGGCTTGGATTTTAAAGAGGTTAATCAAGAGGGAGTGAGGTGATTGTCTTAGCCGAGCACACAGTTTATTGCTCCCAAGAGAGCTTTGTGGCGTTGGGGAGCCAAGAAATCGGAGCTATTTTACTATAATTGATGTATTCTATTGTTCCAGGCAGTGGGAAGTAGCAAGGTCACTTGAGACAGGAAGAGCCTAGTGCCCAGAAGACCTGTGGCCATGTCCAGTAATTGGAAAGGAAAAATTTGGCAAGTGACTTATAGTGTTACACCAGGAAAATTTTTCTTTCTGGGGATCAGGAGAACGTCAGTTGGTATCCTTGGGGACAGCGCAGTGGAGAAGAGGCTAGGAGCAGGTGGCTGCTCCCCAGTAACTTGTACCATGGGAGAGGCCTGTAGGGAGAAGGAGCTAGGAAGAGAAACCCTTGCAATGTTCATCTGTCTTACCAGGTAACTGTGGAGTTCCCAGAGAATACTGTCATGTACTGTCACCAGAGGCCCCATCCTAACAGCACCAGCAGAGGGCACAGGGGAATTTGTAAGGTTGGGTAAACATTCCAAGATATAGCATTACTGGGGATCTTTCTGTCAATGTGAAAACAAGATATGTTTCTCTGTTTCTCTGTTTCTCTGTCTCTCTGTCTCTGTCTTTCTCTCTCTCTCTCTCTCTCTCTCTCTCTCTCTCTCTCTCTCTCTCTCTCTCCCTCTCTCTCCCTTCTCCTCCTGCTCTGTGTGTGATGCATGTTTGTGGAGGCCAGGGGACACCATTAGATGTTGCTCCTTAGACTCAATCCACATGTGTTTTTGAAACATTTATTTTTCAGCGTGGGTGTTTTATGTGCATGTGTGCATGTGCACACCAGAGCACTCAGAGGACAACTTGAAGGACCTGACTCTTTCCTTTATACCTCCTGGGTCCCAGGGATAAAAATCAGATCGTGGTGGTAGGGCCCTTTACCCACTGAGCCATCTTGCTAGCCTCACCTTGGTCTTTGAGAACCAAGATCTCACATTGCCTGTAGCTTGTCAGTTTGGTTAGGCTGCTGGGTCAGTGAGCCCTAGGGATCCACTTTGTTCAGTTTCCCCAGTGCTGGGATTACAAGAGTATATTACCACACTTGGCTTTTTACATGGTTGCTGGGAGGGAACTCAAGTCTTCATCCTTATACAGCAAACACCTGCTTTACTGACTGACCCAGCTCCCCAGCCGCAGCCCCAGCCCCAGGTCCCTTCTCACTGTGTGTTTCTTCTATATTTAGATTATATATAATTATATAATTTTACCCTTCCCCTTCCTTCCTCCCAACCCTCCCATGTACCCTTCCTCATTCTCTTTCAAGTTGACATCCTCACTATTAGTTGTTTTTTGTACATATATGTATATGTACATACATACATGTTCCTAAGTATGACCTGCTCAGTCTGTATAATGTTACTTATAGTACACGTGTGTCTTCAGGCCTGACCATATGGTATTGGTGTACCTTTCCCTGGCATCCTTAGCTGTCCAGGCCCTTCTTTATTCCTGCTTCTCAGAACACATGGCTCTTTGTGACACACAGCAGAGGAGAGAGCAGACTGCTCACTGTTCTCTCTCCTCTGTTTTTCCTCCACACAGAGACAAAGCATCTTCTTCCTTGGTCTACAGCAATCTTCCAGACTTGACGGAGGCAGTGAGGGCAGTTCCCATCCATCCAGAGGGCATTACTGGTTACCACAGTGGTCCTGGTGAGTATGGACACATTACCCACATTTTAGATATCAGGATACGTTTCAAAAGACCTTTCAAATTTCCCAGGTCAAGAGTGGCTGAGCAAGGACATAGCCAGGATGTCACAAGTCTAGGGTGTGACACATTAACATAGCAGAAAGCATCCTGGAGAGAGAGAGAGCTCAGTCGTCAATGCCCTTGCCTTGCAAACACAAGAACTGGAGTTAAATCTCCAGAAGCCATGTAAAAGCACATGCTTATAGGCCCAGTGCATGGGAGGCAGGCAACCCTGGGGCTCACTGATCAGTTAGCTTAGCCTGATTGGTGGGTTCCAGGCCAGTATGAGACCCTGCTTAAAACATAAGGTGAATAGCTCGTGGGGAACAATGGCTGAGGAAGTCCTCTGGCCTACATACACAACACAGTAAATATCCGAGGGAGACCGAGGAACAAGGTCCCCTCTCTAGTCTCAGAAGTCTTATTTTTATACTTTATAAAACTTTCATCAAAAACTTCAAGAGGATCCTAGGGTTTTTGGTTTTTTTTTTAATCTGAAGATAAGAAAGGTTGGCTACTGCTTGGTCTCTTCCAACTTGAGTGTCTGGGATATAAAAATAATATAACATGTGAAGTGAGGTGAATGACTTCCTTCAGAACATGTCACCTAGGAATTGGCCTTAACAGAATCTCAGTCAAGCTTCTGACCTCACAGCCAGCTCATCACATGACCCTGCAATGGGGATGATTGGCCATTATCAACAGCAAAGAACTCATATCACATTCTTTGCGAGGTTAAACACATATTCAAATGAGATGCGTGGCCTGTAGAAGAAGCATAAGTGGGTGAAGACAATGTTGTCAGCAGACTCCAGAGAACTCAAGGAGGTCAGACAGCTGTGTGGAGCCAGGCTCGCCATCAGCACGATGGATGGAAATTTGAAAAGGTCAGAAATTGGGTTTGTACAAATGGACAATTATCTGTGAGGGTGATGGCTGGGGACTTAAATAGAGATGAAAGAACAGAGTCGTTTTGAGAGAGGAGGCAAGTTTCTGTGACAGCCGTGCTGTGCGTTTGATTAATGATCAGACATAACCACTTGGATGTGTAGGGACATCGTGAGCTATTTTGAGCATTGGTCTTTCCTGTCTTGCATATCCTCACAGTAGCTGTTTCACTAGTGCAGAAGTGTGGTGATTTTTTTAAATTTTATTGGTTATTTTATTTATTTACATTTCAAATGTTATCCCCTTACCAGTTTCCCTTCCATAAGCCCCCTGTCTCATCTCCCCCACCCCCTACTTATTTGAGGGTGCTCACCCACCCACCCACCCACCTCACAGCCCTAGCATTCCCCTATTCTGGGTTGTCAAGCCTCCACAGGACCAAGGGCCTCCCCTCCCATTGATGCCAGATAAGGCCATCCTCTGCTACATATCCAGCTGGAGCCATGGGTCCCCCATGTGTACTCTTTGGTTGGTTATTTAGTCCCTGGGAGCTTTGGGGAGGGGTCTGGTTGGTTGATATTGTTGTTTTTCCTATGGGGTTGCAAACCCCTTCAGCTCTTTCAGTCCTTGCCCTAATTTCTTCATTGGGGTCCTCACACTCAGTCCGATGTTTGGCAGAAGTGTGTTTTAATAAGTTATGTATTCAAGGGTGTTCTCTACTATAGTGTGTATATGTCCATGTGTGCCTGTGTGTATGTGTGCATGTGTGTACACCAGAGGATGACCTCAGCCATTGTTCCTCAGGGGCCATTCACCTTATTTTTTAAGACAGGGTCTCATACTAAACTGGAGCTCACTCAGGATAACTGCCAACAGAGAAGCTGAACATGGAAAAATACTTCCAAGGGAAATTAACTAGCCATACAATACCATTTACATCTGGTTCACCTCTTAGTTTATACACAGTTATAACACTTTTTATATTTATTCATTTATTTATGTGAGTGTATAACCAGTGTTGGAGTGGGGATCTTAGGACAGCTTGTGGGAGTTGCTTCTCTCCTTCTACAGGGCAGGTCCTAGGAATCCACCTCAGGTCAACAGGCTTGTTAGCAAGCACCTTTTCCTCCCACACCAGCTCAAGGGCCCCAGAGTCGTAATCCTTGATCTGGAAGTGAGATTTCAGAAGGGAGTTAGAATTACCTACTTCATAGATTATTGGTAAAGAGAGGTGATGTCCACGAAGAGGCCGGTAACCTGAGAATCCCTCACCTCAGGTTGTATGTGTGTTTTAGGGAAGCTCATCAGGATCGGAGCCAAGTGGCAGAGTGGCATCCTGGCCAGAGATGTGTCTCTGGAATTAAGCTGGGCTGTGGCTCAGGGACACAGTGCTTATCCAGCATGCACGAGGCTCTGTGTTCTGTCCCCATCACACAAGTGAATGAAAACAAAACACCCTCCTCCTTTAATTAGCAGGGCTGCATGGGATTTAACTCCTTCTTTGCTACCTCAAGATGAAATACATTATTCCCAGAGTCTCACTTTTCTCATCTGTAAAATGGGATCTACAATGATCACCGTATACATGTATGTGACCTAAAGCCAAATTTATTAACTCCCAGTTAAACCTTGCAACTGCTACTGCTGCAGCCCTAGAGAGTGAGGAGTTATGAAGGAGCTTGTTTCTGCCTGGGTCCCCAGCTACGGGACTGAAATGCAGCTGTGCCTCAGTGACAGCTGCGTGGGAACACATGAGTAATTACCTCCAAAGTAGACTTTTTTTTCTTGCCACCTATCACCAATAAATATTTAATTTACATTTGAAATCTGGCAGCTCCGAAAGCCATTAATCCAAATAAACACTCAGTGCTCTGCAAAGCAGCCTGTCTCCCAGCCACAGCCTCACCTGCTCTGTAATGCAGAAAGACCCGCCCACTTGCACTGAAGCCCTATGACTGACACTAGTCATTCTCTTTACTCGTAGTGAGGGCCACTGGGCAGGGGCAGTGTGCAGGCATCTGTGGCATCTATGAAGGAAAGGGGCTCTCGAACATTGGATTGGGTGCCTGTCAAGCCAATGGATAGGACAAAAGGAAGAGAAGTAAAAGGCATAGCACCCCAAGAAAGGATGAAGTGGACAATGCTTGGCTCTGCCTATGCAGCCTCTGTCTATCCTCGTCTGGTGAAAACCAGACAAGCAACAATAACAGAAGACAGCAGAACCTTCTTTTTTTCTGATCTTACCCGCCTTTCCCCATTGCTGCCTGTGTGATTTTTGGGTGAGGCTGACCCAGCTCCCCGTCCCAGGCTTAATCATGGCTGTAAGGACAAATTCTGAGAAAGGAAAGTCATTTTGGTCCAGGTCTAGAGATACCACCCACATATTATGGAAAAAGTCTTCATAAGCTCCAAGCTAACCATCAGTAGCTTCCCAGGGCTGCTTCTGAGTATGCGCATCTGGATGGGTCTGAGCTGGCCTTGATGGACTTCTTTAGTTTAGTCTGTCCAAGGACTGACTAGTGCTGGTTACAGCTGTGCCTATTCATTGCAGCTGAGCAGTGTCATGGGCATCTCATGGGTTAGGACCTGTGTGGCTGAGGAAGGCATATAAACTCTAAGACCTGAACTGTAGTTCTTGGTTCTTCATAGATGTGGAAACTGAGGCATAGAGTAGGCACAGTCATGCAGGTAACCAGCTGTGGCCGTAAGGAGCTACCACATGCAGAAGAGATGTATAAATGTCAAAGATGGAGTCAGGCCTGGTCCTACATTCTTTGCCTCATAGTTGGGGTTCAGGGGCAGGGCTGTAACAAAATATGGCCTGTGAGAGGAAAATCCTCTGTTGTCACATGGAGTTAGTAGAATCTGTTTTCCAAGATGGGACAATTTGCTGGAGGGCTCCAATGATCAATGTACCTGCATGGCTTGTTACTGATTTGAGAGAGGGTCTCACTATCCCAGGCTGGCCTAGAACTTTCCCCTCTCCCCGCTCCAAATCAGCCTTTTGCACACTGTATGGTGGTGTGGTTCGATTTAAGTACTTCAGCCTGTGAGAGGTAGAGTTACCTTTTCGTAGGGGTGGGGTGGGAATGGGGCTAAATAAAGGTCGGGAAAAGCCAGAGCGACTGAGGTTTGATTTTTCTTTCCTTTCTGGGGTCACTGGCATACAGCATCGTCAAGCTGGAGATAGTTCCATGGCTTTCAGGGAAGAGCTGGCGAATTTAAGCACAGACACAAAGGGAGACAAAGACATTGAGACTTCCAGAGAGGAACGAAGATGACAGGAGCACCTGGAACGGCCATTGCCAGGTAGGCTGTAGGGACAGAGCCACACGCGTCACTCACTCGTGTAAAGGTTCTCAAGGCAGGTCACAGTGAGAAAGGCAAGGCAGCGAGAGCGTGTAGAGAACTCCGCCTCGCTTGTTTCCCCCTTCAGTGCACATATGGTGGGGCACGGAATTCCTTCTTTTCTTATCTTAAAGGAATGAATGAAGAATGAATGAATGAATAATAAGAGAATGAGTGTGCCAATATGAGGACAACAGTGGGGTGTGGGGTGCTGTGGGATTTGGGATGTGGGGTGTGGGGTCTGGGAGAGCAGGTGTTTGGCCTGTGAAGGAGGAAAGGCCGGTGGTTGGCAGGTGTATTGGCTTTGGCAGTGTGCTGAATTGCAGAAACTCAGGCCCAGAATTTCCCAAATCTGATAATTCAGGAGAAGCTAGAAACTTAGACTTAATGTAAAAATCACTCATTTTTTATGCATGGATGCCCAGTTAAATTTTAAAAAATGAAGTATTGGTCTGCAGGCCAAATGAGGTAAACCATAAGCCAGGAAATGCAACTCTTAGCAAAGCATTTTGCAGCCATGTCCTAGCCACATTTTGTCTTTGGGGACCAAAGTAGATTAGAGCCTTACAGACCTTTGTCCCTTCGCGGGTGTGAGGACTCTGCTGGAGTTGGAGTGGGTCTTCGCATTGGGTGTGGTCTCACTTGCTGTTCCTGATTGCTGGGTCTCCACATGATTTATGGCTCTGATTTCCTCAGAGAGCCTTCTCTTCACTTGCTCACACCGAGGGAGCAGGAACGGCTGGAGCTCCCACCAGAGCCAGGCAGTCCATGACGTTAGCCGCTTCATACGTGTGACTGAGCATCATGCAACTGACATGTGGCCTGTAAATATGTACATGATCAGCCTTTGTCATGAAAACGACTCTAAGACATTTCAATTTTGCATTGCTTGTGTGTTGAAACCCTCATGTTTTGTTTTCAAGTTCAGTAAAATACATTATTATGATTAATTTTCTGAAGCAAGGTTGGGATTTATTAAGAAAAAGGCAGCAGACCCGGCTGCTCAACACACCCAAGGGTAGACCCAGGCTTCTCACGAGAGAGTTAGGTAGATTAACTCCATATGTTTGTAATCTTTAGCATAGTTATTATAAACTTGAAAACTGCATTTGTGGCTCCCCTTAGACTTTTGTTGGATGTTTCCTGGTTCCGCCATCCCCAGGGTAAGGTAGGCTAAGTCAGCCACTCTCTCTGTTCCTGCTGGCAGCCATGCTGGTGGCGTGAGGGGGATGAGTAGACAGGCCAGTAAACTTCGAGCGTCATTGCAGGCAGCTGCCCTTTGAAACGGGTGACTGTGTACACAGAGTGGCCTCTGTACTCTTGGGAGCCTCAGCAGTGCATGGAGGCCAGATCAGGCACATTGCTTACCATTTGCTGTAAACATGACCTCTAATTTTCGGGTTCTGTGTGGTGCCCTTTTCTTAGGGTAAACATCAGCTTCAGTCCCACATGTTTGGATCGATGTATGCACTAGAGAGGCCAGGGTACTTTTGCTGTGCAGTCCGTGGAGAGCACAGCCAGATGCCATTAGAGGTCCTTTGGGCAGCTTTCTCTCATATCTGGCTAGCACACGGTCTCCTGTCCTGGCTGCTGGTGGAGGCTGTGTGGTGGCTTCCAGCCCTCCTGTCTCTGATGTGAGATAAATATTCCCCTAGAAACCTGACAGAAGTTAAGGGTCTGTGTGGAAGAAGCCCTATCTGCTCTCACCATCATGGGCGAGGTGTGGCCTGCGGTCAGTCTATCTTCTGACTAATGAGGAGTGCTTGCTGCACACGAAGGCTGGAGGTGGGAGAAGCCAGCAGAGAGGCCGGGGCAGTACGGATGATTTGTGAGTGTTGGGTGAAAATCAGAAATCACTCATAGGAACAATGCCATGCGCGCTAAGCAGTGATTTTATGGAAAGGTTCTCCGCCTGTATGTCTCCCCTGTGTCCCCTTTTTCTTAACCCTCCCTTCTTCCGTGCTTCCCCTCCCTTCTTCCTCCTTCCCTCTTCTCTCAGTTCATTCCTCTCCATTTCTTTTAGCTTTCTTTATATGGGAGCACGGACCTGCCGACCTGTCTTCCGATCTATCAGAGCCCTGATTTATACCACTTCGAAGTTTTGCATGACTGTCACCTCATTAAGGTATTTATGTCCTGGCAGCACCTGAACTTGAATCTACCTTGAAGGTGTAATTGTGTGTTGCTAATGTAATGGCTGGAGTTGCCCATGCAAGGAACAACATGAGAAAGGTCACCAGGAGGAATGCAAGGTCACGGAGCCACCTGAAGCGTGCTCAGGGTTGATTTGCCCATTTCCTCCAATCCCAGGGAGAGGAAGCCTCCGGATAGCCGGTGAGGTCTGGGGAGGGAATGCCTCCAGCGTGGGATGGTACAGATGGCATCGGAGAGTTTATTGTGCTTTCCAAATGGCTAAGAGCTTCACTGACAACCTGAGCATATGCACAGCAGTAGTTCTGGCCCAGATGCCGGTAAATGGACCGATGGGAGAGATGGCTGCTGCTCCTTTCCAAGGAGCTTGCTGTTTCTCCCACACTAGCAAATCTACCTGCAAAACAATTTAGTAGAAGATTTCTTTTGCAAAAATAGAAAATCAGGTTTCTCTTCTAGCGTTTAATTCACTTCCATATTCCGAGGGGATAAGAGTCATGACTGGGTCAACTACTATACTGCTTTCCTGCTCTCACTGGAGTGGAGGACAAATGTATCTGGGCCATAGGCCCCAGAATTATTTCACATTTATAAATTCGGCCATTATTTAGGAAGTATCTCAGACACAAGGAAGGGACAAAATGATATGGCTGCATGCTGGTGGAGCCAGCAGTCTGTGTGCAGAGGAAGACCTTACAAATGATGTGATGAGCACTGCAGGGAAGGGCAGAGCAGGGGCCTGGACTGTGTGGAGGAAGACATCTCACCCTCCCCCGATGACCCAAGGAAAGTTCCCCTTCACTCAATCCTGAACACAGGTCGTAGACCTTGGAATTTACCTTTCTCACTATGTGGAGCAGGAAGACAGACACTGAGTCTCAGAGCTGTGAAGTGAAGAGCTGTGTTCACACAGCCAGTGTGTGGAACACTCAACCCAGGCCTCTCTGCTTTTACTAGAACTTTAAAATGATGGAATTCTGGACGGTGCTTGCCTTACGAGCACATAAAGACCTATGTTCAACTCCCAGAACCCATGTAGAAACATATGCCTATAATCCCAGTACTGGGGAGATGGACACAGGAGGATCCCTAGGGCCTCCAGAATAATGAGAGATACTGTCTCAAAAGAAAAGGCAATCAGCACATATATTGCATATGCACACATGTACACATGAGCATGCACATTGTGTAATTGGTTTTCATAATAGTGGAGGATGTTTAGGATTTTTATTGCTGAGGAGACACTATGGCCATGGCAACTCTTATAAAGGAAAACTTTTGTTGGAGTGGATTACAGTTTAGAGCATTAGTCCATTATCATGGTGGAGAGCGTGAGGCAGCAGGCAGACCTGGAACTGGAGAAGGAGCTGAGCTTTCTACATTGATCCACAGGCAGCAGGAAGAGACTGAGACTCACTGCCTCCGACAAGGCCACACCTACTCCAACAAGCCACACCTACTCCAACAAGGCCACACCTACTCCAACAAGCCACACTCTATCAGTGTCACTCCCTATGGGCCTGTGGGGACCATTTTATTCTATTTTTTTTAATTTCAATATTTATTATATTCAGCACAATATATATTTTTATACCAATCATAAAAATAATGGACATGTTATATAATGAACATAAAAAGGTCTTTTTGTTTGTTCATTTTGTTTTTAGTAGAGCTTAAAATCTTGGCTCTTGCTGTGGTACAAACCCAAAATAACAATTTTTAGTCATTGGAGTTCATTGTAATAAGGCTGTACTTCAATGTTCCTCACATCACTGAAGGATTTTACCTCCATAATACCTAAGATAAGAGTTGACAGTTCTGGTGTGACAAGGAATGAATTGTAGGCGCAATTATTTGGATACAGATTTCCTGCTATAGTCAAAGCTATTTGACTTGAGTGATTGTCATCATTCTCAGCCCACAGGGAACAGGTTACATTCATATAAGAAATAGTGTGTGTATTAAGATGTTCTATTCATGAAGACATTCATCAACTGTTTCAATGAACAACGGTTCTGCTTGGAGGGTGACGCAGACATTAGGTGAGGGTAAGATTCTGGTTCATTGGCTGTGATGATTTTGAAAACCATCCATCTTAGAAAAAGAATAACTTATAAGGTCATCGTCAAAGTTGATACAATAATTATAAATATCAAGCAAAACATTCAGTCTCTCTCTTTGTTGTTCCCTTACAAGCCACCTCCCAAACTAATTGTCTATGTTTCTTTTGGCAGTACAAGTAATTTTGAAATATGTAAGCCATTCTGAAAACCATAGTATAGCGTAAAAACATCAAATAAACAATCCTACTAAAAGAGAAGCTGAGATAGGAGAAGCATGATTTCAAGGCCATTATATAGTACACAGCAGAACACTGTCATGTACAAACAAGTAGACAGTGTGTATGGATTGTACAATATTGGACATATCTCTCCAATTACCAAATTAGAGAGACCACAAATTAGACAGCCAACAAATTTCTAATTCCTCATATTTTTAAATTTCAATCAATTGGGATATGTTGGTAATATTAATTTTCATATTAAGAGATATTAAGGAAAAGTAATTATTACTTCCTGTTACTTTTGTTGTTAGAAGTGGAATTATGTTTGTGTGAGTTTGTTGAAAGATTACCTTTTTTGATTTTTCTAGGGTGGAGTTTTCCTCCTTGTATTGGTGTTTTCCATCTATTATCCTTTATAGGGCTGGATTTGTGGAAAGATATTGTGTAAACTGGTTTTGTCATGGAATACCTTGTTTTCTCTGTCTATGGTAATTGAGAGTTTTGCTGAGTATAGCAGCCTGGGCTGGCATCTGTGTTCTCTTAGGGTCTATATGACATCTGTCCAGGATTTTCTAGCTTTCATAGTCTCTGGTGAGAAGTCTGGTGTAATTCTGATAGGCCTGCCTTTATATGTTACTTGATCTTTTTCCCTTACTGATTTTAATATTTGTTGTTTAGTGCATTTGGAGTTTTGACTATTATGTGACAGGAAGATTTTCTTTTTTGTTCCAGTCTATTTGGAGTTCTGTACGCTTCTTGTATGTTCATGGGCATCTCTTTCTTTAGGTTAGGGAAGTTTTCTTCTATAATTTTATTGAAGATATTTACTGGCCCTTTAAGGTGGGAATCTTCACTCTCTTCTATACCTATTATCCTTAGGTTTGGTCTTCTCATTGTGTCCTGTATTTCCTGGATGTTTTGGGTTAGGAGCTTTTTGCTTTTTGTGTTTTCTTTGACTGTTATGTCAATGTTTTTTATGGTAGCTTCTGCACCCAAGATTCTCTCTTCTATCTCTTGTATTCTGTTGGTGATGCTTGCATCTATGACTCCTGGTTTCTTTCCTAGGTTTTCTAGCTCTAAGCATGTCTTACTTTGTGACTTCTTTAATGTTTCTAGTTCCATTTTTAGATCATCGATGGTTTTATTCATTTCCTTCACCTGTTTGATTGAGTTTTCCTGTAATTCTTTTTCTTTTTTTAATTAGATATTTATTTTATTTACATTTCAAATGTTATCCCCTTTCCTTGTTACCCCTCTGAAAACCCCCTATCCTATCCCCCTCCCCCTGTTTGCCAGCCCCGCCCCCATTTTCCTGACCTGGCATTCCCCTACACTGGGGCATCAAACCTTCATAAGACCAATGGCCTCTCCTCTCATTGATGTCTGAAAAGGCCATCCTCTGCTACATATATAGCTGGAGCCATGGGTCCCTCCATGTGTACTCTTTGGATGGTGGTTTAGTCCCTGGGAGTTCTGGAGTGGTACATATTATTGTTCTTCCTGGAGGGCTGCCAGCCTCTTCAGCTCCTTGGGTCCTTTCTCTAGCTCCTCCATTGGGGACCCTATGCTCAGTCTATTGGTTGGCTGTGAGCCATGGGGATTTTGACCCCCCTTCTAAAAAGGATCAAAGTATCCACACTTTGGTCTTCCTTCTTCTTGAGCTTCATTTGATCTGTGAATTGTATCTTAGATATTCTGAACTTTTGGGCTAATAGCCACTTATCAGCAAGTGCATACCATGTGTGTTCTTTTGTGATTCGGTTTCCTCACTCAGGATGATATTTTCTAGTTCCATCCATTTGCCTAAGAATTTCATGAATTCTCCTCTAATTCTTTAAGGGATTTTTGTGTTTCCTCTTTAAGGGCTTCCAGCTATTTACTTATGTTCTCCAGTATTTCTTTAAGGGAGTTATTTATGTCCTTCTTTAAGTCTTCTAACATCATCATGAGAAGTGATTTTGGATCTGAATCTTGTTTTTCCAGTGTGATAGTGTATCTGGGACTTGCTATGTTGAAGAATTGGGTTCTGATGATGCCAAGTAACCTTGGTTTCTTTTGCTTATGTTCTTATGCTTGCCTCCCACCATCAGGTTTTCTCTACTGTTACCTGCCCTCCCTATATCTGATTGGAGTCTGTCCTTCCTGTTATCCTGGTTGTGTCAGAACTCCCCAGAGTCAAGCTGTCTCTGGAATCCTGTGATTCTGGGATCCTATGATACTGAGATCCTGGGTGTATCTGACCTCCTGGGAGTCAAGCCGCCTCTGGGACCCTGAGATCCTGGTGTGACCAAGCTCCTGGAATCTGGGATCCTAGGCCAGTAAAGGTGCCTGGGAGTGGAGCTTCCTCTGGGTGTTGTGGGACTGGCTACAGAGTTTGCACCCAAGGTCTGCTCAGGGTACCAGCCCAGACAGACTGGAAGGAACCCGAGCCACTGGTCTGGTGGAGTTCCTGCATGCCTGGGTCCAGTCCCGTTGGTCCCAGTAACTCCCAGTGTTGGGACACATGTTGCATCCTCCTCACCTCTGATCCTATGATCCTGGGCGTGTTAGAGAGCCTGGGAGTGGAGCTTCCTTTAGGTCGCCATTTTGATTCATACTACCACAGGGGGTTATCTCATTTAAGACATGAAAAGCAACTTTTGTTTTAGGAGGGACAGGTGTCAGTTGGTAAAAGCATGCTTCATTGTTCCTCAAATACAATTGTGACATGTGTTGCACAAAGGCTGTCTCGGAGGATCCCAGAGGGGAACCAAGTCACCTGCTTGTTAACCCTCCATAGGCTGGCTTGGCTCCTTCCTGTGACTTACTTTCCCATTCTTCCTTTTTTAGGTAATTTCCTACTGAAATTACCACTTAAACTATTTGCATCTACTTATTATCATTATCATTATTATCACCATCATTATTTTTATCATCATTATTTTTATATGGATTTATATGTGTACATAACAGACTTTAGTCATTTCCTTTCTGTCACTGTCTTGCCCTGCTTTTCTCCCAGTAAAGACCTCTTCTACTTCTATGCCTTCTCTGTGTTAAATGCCAGGTTTCACTTCCTCTGAGTCCCTTCTGAACTCAGAGGCCTGTGATATTGGTCAAATATATTCTGGGAAAGAGTCTTGAGACTGGAAGAAATAAGCGAAAGCCTGGTGGCCCTCCCTATTAGAAGGAAGAGACACTGCACACTGTACTGGGAGCAGGGGGGACATAGGATGTGACTGTATAAGGGGACCACCTAGCAGCTGTAAAGATGAGAACAACTAATAGCCCCATTCTCTCTACAGAAGGCGACTCAGTTCCTCTTGAGCACCTCAAGGTGGTGATTAGGATGGCGAGAGACTGGGGGACAGGCACTATTAGAGCTAGTGAGTTTTTCTTTACCAGACACAGAGGACAGAAAAAAGCACTCTGTAGATGGAGGGATGTTCTTGCTTGGAATTGGCATGAAACTGTGCCTCCTCTTCTAATGCTAAGCTTCAGGAAGCTGTAACTGCCTTCACGACTGAGGGGGTCATTTCTATGAGAGCTCCATCTTCTTTCTTTCACCTATGAGTCACCTAGTACAGGGGAAGAAGAGCTCAGTGCTATGCTTGAAGAACAAATGAGTGTACAATCTCTCTCTCTCTCTCTCTCTCTCTCTCTGTGTGTGTGTGTGTGTGTGTCTATGTGTGTGTGTGTGTATGTGTGTGTGTGTGTGTGTGTGTGTGTGTGTGTGTGTGTAGGAGGAGGAGGAGGGTTCCTCTCCCTTGCTGATTCTCTCTGTGGTTCTAATTGAATCTTCTCTGCTCCTTCACTGTGCTCAGAGGAATGAGTGGCCTACCTCAACGATGTATTCGAGAGACCTTGGGTCAGACAGTCCAACTCTCTTCTCTCTCCATAATGAACATGTGGACCACGAATCTCTGGGAGAGAGCAGACAAGTCTGCTGAGTTCTGAAGCTTATTTTCCAACTTATACAATAGTTATATTATTCACTAATAGTTTTGTTATTAATAATAGCAATATTTTTGTTCCTATCAACTTTCTTAACTTTGGGCCTCCCCCAGACAGGAGTGGAAGCCAGGAAATGTCCCAAGTCAATGCCAAAAGCCCTCGGTACTGATGGAGCAGGCTGAGGGCTGAGGAGCCATGCCTCTGTGAGTTTCTAATGTCAATCTCAAGGAAAAAAAGACTACTAAACTAGACTTGTTATTTTTATATTAGTTTATATTCCTGATATCTATCTCATCTGTCTGTCTGTCCATTCATCCATCCATTTATCAATCCATCCACCCATCCATCCATAGATATGCCTGGAATCCAGGATAGTCTCAGTAATAATTTTTATGTGCACGAACAAATGCTTGAATGAGATTCTATATCCCAGAAGCATCTGTCCACTCTTGGAGCATGTCTGGGGCTATTTCTCATTCCTCAGTTATGAGAAGGAGAGAAAGAAGGAGACTAGAAATTATGGCCGATTCTAGGTGCTTCTGACCCCCAAAAAATCTCCATAGGAACAAGGCATGGCTGGAACTTTATCACTATTGACTTAAAGATCTTCTAATGGCTCACTCACCCTCTTGACAAATATCAAGTGTCCATGTTGTCACCATACTGTATTTATAACCATAGAAAATACAAGATATAAACCTTGTCTTTACAGAGTTTAAACTCCAGGTCCAGGATCTAAATAACCCATGCTAGTTTGCAAAGTAATGGAGTGGGTAACACTGAGTGCTTGTAGGGGTCAGAATCAGCAGTGGTTTGATGACAAAGACTCACAGAGACATGGCTCCTCACTCCTTCCCTTGTCATGTCTGGATCATAAGACCCACAAGGGATGTGGCAGAGATGATTTAGGAGGCAGTAATGGCTCTCACAATATCCAGAGCCCTATTTGCTACAGAAAGCATGGGCAGAACAGATGGCATAGTTGGAACCATGACCTCAAGTCTGGTTGGGTTTAGCCAGTGGCAAGCCCAACTGACCGGAGGCAATTGATGCTAGGAGAGTGACATTCCACAGACCCTCACAGACCATTTGAGTTGTTATTTACACTCTGTCCCATGCTTTCCTTTGGGGTGCTGTTAACATGACCTTTCACCTTACCCCTCCCCATCTCTGTTAGCTCTGGATTCCCATACTATCCCATGAATCCTTTCTACACTTCTGTATTTGTAATAATCCCTTCATCAATAAATACTTTGCATCAGCTGATTTCACAGAAACATCCATTTCCTGGTAAACTCTGACTCTGCCTTCAAGAAACTCACAGTCTAGTCAGAGAGCAAGGCCCAAAAGAAACAAGAGGGAGCAGAGGCAGCCTATTGGTAGGTAGAAGAGGTGTGATGGTTCAGTCACAGACAACCGGAGGCCCTTTCCTGCAGTTCTGTGGAGAAAGGGCAATAAGAATCCACAAAGCAGAGCTTCTCTCCCACAATTGTAGTAATTTAGTTACCACAGTATGAGTTACCACAGGACAAGTTACAGAAATAGCAATGGTGTGTGCTCCAACCCTATGCAGTTAGCAGTTAGTGTTTTTCTCCCCCAGGCTTCTGTTTCCTTACTCACGGACATTTGCAGGAAGCAGCAGTCACAGACCCCCAGGAGACAATGGTTGTCTTGACTTTTTCTTTGCTAGAGGGTAATTGCAGAGCTGCAGAGGAAAAGACCAAGGTGGGTAAAATTGTTTGGTGTCCAACAGGTTCAAGATACTGAAGCTGCCATAGAAGAAGAGCATGTTTAACATCCTCTGTGACCAAGAAGGAAAGAAAATGTTTGGGTTTAGTGGGTGACAGACATCAAGGCCTCATCACTGAAGGTTCTGTGGAAGGTGTCAGGACCTCAGTAGAGAATGACTTTGAAGTATCTAAGAGGCTAGAGCTGGGCTCTGATCACTCAGCCTTGGCCTTGAGCACAGGACTGATTTGGTATCTACCTGTTGGGGTTGGACAGCCTTATAATGATGGCTGACAGACAAGAAAGCAGTCCCTGAATGTCACATAGTGTGTCTTACCCTGGGGGGCTAGGTCAACCCTGAGTGAGGACAGGATGCCTCACTAGTGAGTAAACTTAAAGTTACCATTAGGTAGCTAGGACTGAGCAGAAATTAGGAATCCCAATGGAACACATGTTGGTACTACAGACTGATAACTGTCCCAGCAGTGGGACCAATGGGTACTGAGTCAATAATTCGTTCTCTCTTGGAACACTGGTGGGCAGAGATTAGTGTGAATGCCCTGAAGTCACAGCTGATGTGGGATCATCATGTTTCAGTGACTAAATCAGTTTTTAAAGAGTTCTGAAGAATGCTTTAAACTTCTGGCTTGATATTAGAGGGCTTAGCCAGTGTTTGGAAGGAGAACACAAGATGGTCTGTTTATATCACCAACAGTGGTAATTTCTCTGAAATTCTGAGGAATATGAAGAAATACTAAGTGTATAGAAAGAGGACATCAAAGCCCTCTGTTCCATGTTATTTCTAAACACAAACAAAACTGAACCCTTTTCAGGAAGATAGCAGAGCCCAGGAGTACCACACTGAGCAAAAGTTCTACTGTCCAGAAGTCCTAGTGGTTCTTAATGGACAGGGCACATGGAACATTAAACCAGAATACACTACTGGGGGCTAGAAGCAGGCTGCACCATACTCGACGAATCCAATAAGACAAGAGTAGACTGACTATGCCTATGTGGGAGTGAATATGGGCAGAGGTCATGAGAATAGAGAGGGGACTGAGAGAGAATCAAAAGTGGGTTTAAAGAATGAGATATGGGGAGGGGGCATGGAGACGGTGGGATGGGGGCATGGCTCAGCCACTAAAAGCACTGGCCACCCTTCCAGAGGATCTGGTTTAATTTCTATCACACACATTGTGGCTCACAGTCATGTCTGTCTCTAGTCCTAGAGAATCTGACACCCTCTTCTGGCCTCTGTGAGTACCAAATGCATGTGGTACAAATACATACATAAAAACAAAACACATAAATAAATAAAAATTTAAAAAGAAAATTAGAAATTAAGAAAAAAGAAATTAAGGATCCACCCAGCAGCCAGCACGGAGGAGGCAACCTGCACAGGTGAGACCAGCCCTGCAGATCAGAGAATCCTGTCCAGAGGCCTCTGGCAGAAGCCTTCCAGTTATCTCCAGATTGGGAACATCCTCTGCCACAGCACTCCATCTCCAAGTGGCTCAGGTAGCCAGCTATATACCCAGCTGCATAAAGGAGACAACCAGCACAGCCTGCATCCAGAGTTGGTCAGGGCCTCAGAGCTAAATACCCAAATACAACTACAAGAGAGTGCGTCTCGGCTGCCACCTTTGCTCCTGTGACTGTGTAGCAGATTGTTAGGCAGGGATCACCAGAGTAGAGGATCCCTTGGGACATACTCCAAGGACTCCACCTGCAACCAGGAACTCAGCAGTACTACAGTAATTTGTGCCAGGGGAAAGCAGGTCACCCAGGGTTGCTGAGATAGGCCTGCAGGCACACAGGAGGGACAAGCACCAGCCAGTGACAGCAGGGCCAACTAACACCAGAGATAACCAGATAGCAAAAGGCAAAGGCAGGAACATTGCTAGCAGTAATCAAGGCAATATGGCACCATCTGAATCCAATTCTCCCACAATAGCAAGTCCTGGATACCACAACGCACCAGGAAAGCAAGATTTGGATTTAAAATCACGGGTCATGATGCTGATGAAGGGCTTCATGGAGGGTTCAAGAAGGAAATAAATAACTCCCTTAAAGAAATACAGGAGGACACAAGTAAACAGGGAGAAGCCCTTGAAGAACTAAGGGAAAACACAACAAAACATGTGAAGGAATTAAACAAAGCCATCCAGGATCTAAAGAAGGAGGTAGAAACAATAATGAAATCACAAAGGGAGACAACTTGGGACATAGAAACCCTAGGAAAAAAGTCAGGAGTCATGGATCCAAGCAGCAACAATAGAATACAAGAGATAGAAGAGAGAATCTCAGATGCAGAAGATACCATAGAAAGCACTGATACAACAGTCAAAGAAAATGAAAGATGCAAAAAGCTCCTGACCCAAAACATCAAGGAAATCAAGGACAAAATGAGAAGACCAAACCTAAGGATTATAGGTAAAGAAGAGAGTGAAGATTTCCAACTTAAAGGGCCAGTAAATGTCTTCAACAAAATTATAGAAGAAAACTTCCCTAACCTAAAGAAAGAGATGCCCATGAACATATAAGAAGCCTACAGAACTCCAAATAGATTTGACCGAAAAGAAATTCCTCCCATCACAAAATAATTAAAACACCAAATGTACTAAACAAAGAAAGAATATTAAAAGTAGTATGGGGAAAAGTAACATATAAAGGTAGACCTATCAGAATTACACTGGATCTCACCAAAGACTATGAAAGCCAGAAGAGCCTGGGTCATGCAGACCCGAAGGGAACACAAATGCCAACCCAGACTGCTATATCCAGCAAATTTCTCAATTACCATAGTTGGAGAAACCAAGGTATTTCATGACAAAAACAAACTTACACAGTATCTTTCCACAAATCCACCCTTTCAAAGGAAAATGAATGGAAAACACCAATAAAAGGAAGGAAACTACACACTAGAAAAAGCAAAAAATCTTCTTTCAACAAACCCAAAAGAAGATAACCACACAAACATAAAAATTACATCAAAAATAGCAGGAAGCAACAATCACTATTCCTTAATAGCTCTTAACATCAATGGACTCAATTCCCCAATAAAAAGACATAGACTAACAGACTTGATTCATAAACAAGACCCAACATTTTGCTGCATACAGGAAACACGTCTCAGTGTCAAAGACAAACACGACCTCAGAGTAAAAGGCTGGAAAAGAGTTTTCCAAGTAAATGGTCCCAGGAAACAAGTTGGAGTAGCCATTCTAATATCTAATAAAATAGACTTTCAACCAAAAGTCATCAAAAAAGACACAGAAGGACACTTTATACTCATCAAAGGAAAAATCTACCAGGAAGAACTCTTGATTTGAACATCCAGGCCCCATATACAAGGGTACCCTCATTCGTAAAGAAAACTTTACTAAAGCTTAAAGTGCATATCTCATCCCACACAATAATTGTGGGTGACTTCAGCACCCCACTCTCCTCAATGGACAGATCAGGGAAACACATACTAAACAGAGACACAGTGAAACTAACAGAAGTTTTGGACCAAATGTATTTAATAGATATCTATAGAACATTTCATCCTAAATCAAAAGAATATACCTTCTTCTCAGCACCTCAAGGTACCTTCTACCAAACTGACCATATAACTGGCCACAAAACAGACCTCAACAGATATAAGAAGATTAAAATAATCCCATGCCTCCTATCAGATCACTATGGAGTAAGGGTGGTCTTCAATAGCAACAAAAACAACAGAAAGGCCCGGCCGTGGTGGTGCACGCCTTTAATCCCCGCACTTGGGAGGCAGAGGCAGGAGAATTTCTGAGTCCGAGGCCAGCCTGGTCTACAGAGTGAGTTCCAGAACAGCCAGAGCTACACAGAGAAACCCTATCTCAAAAAACCAAAACCAAAACCAAAACCAAAACAAACAAACAAAAAACAAAGCAGAAAAAACAGAAAGCCCACATACACATGGAAGCTGAACAATGCTCTACTCAATAACACCTTGGTCATTGAAGAAATAAGGAAAGAAATCAAAACCTTTTTAGAATTTAATGAAAATGTGAAAATGAAGGCACAACATACTCAAATTTATAGGGCACAATAAAAGCAGTGCAAAGAGGAAAACTCATAGCTCTGAGTACCTCCAAAAAGAAGCTGGAGAGAGCATACACTAGCAGCTTAATAGCACACCTGAAAGCTTTAGAACAGAAAGAAGCTAATACACCCAAGAGGAGTAGAAGGCAGGAAATCATCAAACTCAGGGCTGAAATCAACCAAGTAGAAACAAAAAGAACTATACAAAGAATCAACAAAACCAGGAGCTGGTTCTTTGAGAAAATCAACAAGATAGATAAACTTTTAGCCAGACTAACCAGGGGGCACAGAGACAGTATCCAAATTAACAAAGTCAGAAATGAAAAGGGAGAAATAACAACAGAAACTGAGGAAATTAAAAAAATTATCATATCCTACTACAAAGGCCTATACTCAATACAACTGGAAAATCTGGATGAAATGGACAATTTCCTAGACATATACCAACTACCAAAATTTAATCTGGATCAGAGAGACCATCTAAGCGGAAAGAAATAGAAGTGGTCATTGACAACTCCCAACCAAAAAAAGCACAGGACCAGATGGTTTTAGTGTAGAATTCTATCAGACCTTCAAAGGATACCTAATACCAATACTCTTAAAACTATTCCACAAAATAGAAACAGAAGGAACATTACCCAACTCGTTCTTTGAAGCCACAATTTTGCTGATACCAAAACCACACAAAGATTCAACAAAAAAAGATAACCTTAGACCAATTTCCCTTATGAATACCAGTGCAAAAATACTCAATACAATTCTTGCCAACTGAATCCAAGAACACATCAAAGCAGTCATTCACCATTGATCAAGTAGGCTTCATCTCAGGGATGCAGGGATGGTTCAATATACGGAAATCTATCAATGTAATCCACTACATAAACAAACTCAAACAAAAAAAACCACATGATCATTTCATTAGATGCTGAAAAAGCATTTGACATGTTAAAGGTCTTGGAACAGGAATTCAAGGCCCATACCTAAACATAATAAAAGCAATATACAGCAAACCAGTAGCCAACATCAAACTAAATGTAGAGAAACTTGAAGCAATCCCACTAAAATCAGGGCCTAGACAAGGGTGCCCCCTCTCTCCAAATTTATTCAATATAGCACTTGAAGTTCTAGCTAGAGCAATTAGACAACATAAGGAGGTCAAAGGGATACAAATCGGAAAGGAAAAAGTCAAATTATCACTATTTGCAGATGATATGATAGAATACTTAAGCGACACCAAAAACTCCACCAGAGAACTCCTACACCTGATAAAGAACTTCAGTAAAGTGGCTGGATATAAAATTAACTCAAGCAAATCAGTAGCCTTCCTATACTCAAAGGATAAACAGGCTGAGAAAGAAATTAGGGAAATGACACCCTTCACAATAGCCACAAACAATATAAAGTATCTTGGTGTGACTCTAACCAAACAAGTTAAAAATCTGTATGACAGGAACTTCAAGTCTTTTCAAAGAGAAATCCAAGAAGACCTCAGAAGATGGAAAAATTTTTCATGCTCTTGGATTGGCAGGATTAATATAGTAAAAATGGCCATCTTGCCAAAAGCAATATACAGATTCAACGCACTGCCCATCAAAATCCCAACTCAATTCTTCATAGAGTTAGAAAGAGCAATTCTCAAATTCATCTGGAATAACAAAAAAACCAGGATAGCTAAAACTATTTTCAACAGTAAAAGAACTTCTGGGGGAATCAGTATCCTGGACCTCAAGCAGTACTACAGAGCAATGTGTTAAAAACAGATAACCCTATTAAAAAATGGGGTACAGAGTTAAACAAAGAATTCTCACCTGAAGAACTTTGGATGGCGGAGAAACATCTTAAAAAATGCTCAACTTCACTAGTCATCAGGGAAATGCAAGTCAAAACAACCCTGAGATTTCACCTTATACCAGTCAAAATGGCTAAGATTAAAAACTCAGGAGACAGCAGATGTTGGTGAGGATGTGGAGAAAGAGGAACACTCCTCCACTGCTGGTGGGGTTGCAAATTAGTACAACCACTCTGGAAATCAGTCTGGCAGTCCCTCAGAAAACTGGGCATGTCACTTCCGAAAGATCCTGCTATAACACTCCAGGGCATATACCCAGAGGATTCCCCAGCATGTAAGAAAGATACATGTTCCACTATGTTCATAGCAGCCCTATTTATAATAGCCAGAAGCTGGAAAGAACACAGGTATCCCTCAACAGAAGAATGGATGCAAAAAATGTGGTATATCTACACAATGGAGTACTATTCAGCCATTAGAAACAATGAATTCATGAAATTCTTAGGCAAATGGATGGAGCTGGAGAACATACTAAGTGAGGTAACCCAGTCTCAAAAGATCAATCATGGTATGCACTCACTAATAAGTGGATATTAGCTTGGAATACTGGAATATGCAAAACATAATCCACACTTCAAATGAGGTACAAGAAGAACGGAGGAGTGGCCCCTAGTTCTGGAAAGACCCAGTGTAGCAGTATAAGACAAAACCAGAACAGGGAAGTGGAAAAGGATGGGTGGGAGAACAAAGGGAGGGAAGGGGGCTTATGTGACTTTTGGGGAGTGGGGAACCAGAAAAGGGGAAATCATTTGAAATGTAAATAAAAATATATCGAATAAAATTTTAAAAAAATTGGATATTATCCAAAAAATTACAGAATACTCAGGATACAATCCACAGAACTCAAGAAGGTTAACAAGCTGAAGGGCACAAGTGAAGATGCCTCAATCCCACTTGGGAGGAAGAAGAAAGCCACCGTGGTGTGGGGAGGGACCTGTGTGGGAAAGGGGACAGGTAGGGGAAGAGGGGAACATGATCAGGTATGGGGTGGGGGTGTGTGTGGAACAGAACTAAAGTCCTGAGGGCCAGCAGAAAGAATGGAAACAGGCAATCTCAGGAGGGAGGAGTTGCGGAGGGTGGGGAGGGGTGGGGGGAGGGGGAGGCTCTAGAATGTACAAGAGACCTGGGAGGTGAGAGATTCTCAGATGAAATGTCCTACAGTGGGGAGAGGGAACTTGTAGAGCCTACCTCCAGCAGAAAGACCTGGGCATCAAGTGGAGGGATGGAGATGCCATCCCACAGTCAAAAGATTTGACCCAGCATTATTCCTGTCTGAAAGAACTGGAGGAATAAAATGGAGAAGAGACTGAGGGAAAGGAGGTCCAGTGACAAGCCCAAGGTAGGATCCAGATCAAGGAGAGACCCCAAGGCCTGACACTGTTACTGATACTATGGTGTGCTCAAAAAAGGGACCTCTCATGAGTGCCCTCCGAAAAGCCCAACAAGCAGCTGAAAGAGTCAGATGCAGATATTCATACCCAACCAGTGGACAGAAGCCGCTGACCCCTGTGGCTGATTTATGGAAAAGCTGGAAGAAGCTGAGGAGGAGAGTGACCCTATAGGAAGACCAGCAGTCTCAACTAACCTGGACCCCCGAGATCTCTCAGACACTGAGCCACCAACCAGGCAGCATACACCAGTTGATATGCAACCTCAGCACATACACAGCAGAGGATTGCTGGGTCTTGATTCAGTGAGAGAAGATGAACCTAACTCTGAAGAGACTTGAGGCTCTAGGGAGTGGGGAGGTCTGGTGGGGTGGGGGTGGGGTCATCCTTGAGATGGGGATGGGGGCATGGGGAGGGTTGGTGTTGGGAGGTATGGGATGTAGAATAGTCCGAGGGCAGACTGGGAGAGGGATAAAGACTGGACTGTAAAAAAAATTAAAGAATTTTTTTAAGTCTTATAATTTTACACCCATTTTCAACTTTGCCTATAGTACAGTCTCATAAAATTTCTATTAGGCGCTCCTTCCCTTCAAGATGGTCCAGTCACAGGAGTAAGCAGTCTTTCACACCAACTGTATTGTTCCCTGGTGAGAAAGAAGAATTAACGTATTGGGCAGAGCAATTCGAAGGCCCCTTGTGATGTCAGCCTGTTCTTCCTTGTCTGCTTTACCTCACTGGACTCTGAAGGTAGCATTATGAAAGTGTTGGAATGAGGTCTGTGACCTGCATTTTACATAGGGGAAAGGAACGTGTTCTCTAGTGTCACTCAGGGGCCACTGTCACCGTAGAGCTGACCTTTGGCTCATTGGCTAGGGTTTCTAACTCAGAACCTTTCTATTCCATGCTGACTCTGCTTGGCTTCTCATTATGCAGAAGAGGGTCCTGGATGTGTAGAAACCTCCTGTTCTCCTTTTTCTTCCCCCTCCCTCCCTTCCGCCCCTTCCCTCCTTTCCCTCCATCCTTCCTTCCCTCTTTCTCTCCTTCCCTCCCTTCCTCTCTTTTCTAGTCTAGGAGTTCCTTTGGATTCCACCTTGTCCTGTGATTCCATTTCCAGATGATTCTCGAAGGAGGGGTAACTCTTTAGTTTGAGTCCAGCACCAGGCAAGGACAGTCCACCCAGCCCGAACAGTCACTGACTTGTACTCTCCTGCAGGCAGGGGTTTTAAACCCTGGAGCTTTTGTTCCACAGCAGTTGGACTAGTGCTTTTCAGATCTTCATTAACCTCCCAAGTGCTTTTAAGATGATCAGATGCAAAGATAGCTAATCAGCAGGCCGCTCTGCTGTGTGTTCAATAATCTATCCACTCATCTACTTGAAACTCCTTGTGGGTATGTTCTGAGAAGTGTTCAAGGCCACTCAGCCAGACAGTGACAGCTAGATGGTCAGAAGGTATCATTCCCCGGGCTATGTCTGCCACCATCATCACATCATCCACAGAGGACATCAAAACAGAGAGTGCAGTCAGGCCCGGAGAGATGCTCAGCTCTGACGTCCCCCTGGTGCAGTTTTCCTAAGCACTTGCAAGTCCATGGGATTGTTCACACTGGGAGACACTGTGGTATAAAGGCTGGGACAGAGTTTGGACAGAGAATGAGGGGTGACTCTCAGTTCTACTGCTATTAGCCCAGGATAACTTAGATACATATTTTCCAACAGATTTTTATTTTTTCTTAATTTTCTTTTTTTTTTTTTTTTTGTGGGGCCACTAGGGATTAAATTCAGGGGATTGTATATGCTAGGCAAGGCTTCTACTACTGAACTGTATCCCAAACTCTTTATTTCAAAGATACTTTACTTTAAAAAACCTTTGATCTTTCATAATCTCTCACACACACACACACACACACACACAGAGAGAGTTAATATTTCCCCATTATTTTACCTTATTCTTTTCTCCCTCCCATTGCACCCCTTCTTTCCCCTTTCTTGTTTTCATGCCTTCTGTTTTTGCAATTCATCGCATTTAATTAGGATTGCCTGCATGAACGTGGCTGAGGGTTTGTGTACTAGAGCAAGGTCCACTTCTTAGTACTTACACCATAGACAGATGGGACTCCCCTCCTCAGCTCCCACTAAATGCATATAAGTCTGCAGGGAGGGGTGGGGCCTATGACTCCTCCTCACACCCATGATGGAGCTCAGTCTAGTGTCTGTGGCTACTGCTGGTGTGAGTTCATTCACGGGCACAGCAGCCTGTCATCTCTGGGATCCGGCACTTCACAGCACTCCTTCCGATCTTCTGGGTCTTCCACTCTTTCCACACTCTCTTCTGTGATGTTTCCTGAGGCTCAGAGGAAGTGGTGCAAATGTCCTCTTTAGGCTCGTCCTCTAGTTTTGTTTTTTATTTTTTATTTTAAGACAGGGTCTCTCAAAACTGCCTGTGATGGCCTAGACCTCCCTCTGTTATCCTGTTAGACTTACAATCCTCTTGTCCTAATCTCTCTGACAGCTGGGGTTACAGACTGATGTCACCAGGTCAGCCACTTCCACTTTCCTGTATGTCTGTATAGGGAGAACAATGGTAACCATCTAAGACCAGAATAAATAAGAGAGGTCCCAGGAAAACTTTTGACCAAGCACATGGTGTAGCAACAGTAGATGCAAAATAGCTGCCTTTCCTCCCCTCTTTTCTCTTTTCCTGCACTCAGCCCCTTCTCCATGCCTTTTAGAAGACATTGATGATAGGACATTTGTGAAACCCAAGAATGCTCTCTTGCCTCTTGGGCTCTTCCTTTCCCCCTTCCCTTCCCCCCTCTCTCCACGTGGTCATGGCCGGCCTCTACTTCTCTACTCTCTCCTTCTCTCTGCCTTTCTGTGCCTCTACTACTCTCTTAACTCCCCTCCCCATGCCCTGAATAAGCCATATTCTATATTAAAAAAAAAAAGAAAAAAGAAACCCAGGAACACAGGCAAGGTTTACCAAGAAACTGAAATGTTCTGTTACTGCTGCCCAAGATCCTATGTATTGCATTTCAGTATATTGTATTTTTTTCCATCCATTAAAATACGGACCATGAAAACTACTCCATCCTAACCTCATGAGGCTTAGGGAACATCTATGCTTCTAAGACTAAAAAAAAAAAAATCTATAGAACAAGGAGAAGCCTGGTTGCTAATCTCACGGTACCAATAAGTAGAAAATAAGCAACCAGGTGACTTGCTGAGGACTGAGAACTATAAATATTTCAAGATGAAATGAATTTAGAAGTAGTCAAAAGAGCATTTGATTAACAGCTCCAGGGATTGCAATTCTTTATCAATATGGCTCCTATTGTTAATAGATAGATATTGAACAACAGTTATGCTTTGGGAGGGCTACAAATAAGAATATTTAAACACAGCTCCTTCCTAGTGTCTACAGGAAAGGAGACTGAGATCAAGCTGAATAAAGGAGAGTTAACCAAGGAGATGGGGAAGGGTGAGTTGAATTGGGAGCCCCAGAGTACCACAGATGTAAAGGGGCTCAGAGTTTGAGAAAAAGTATAGAGAAGGAGGTGCTGATCCAAGGGCATTAGAGACCATGATAAAACAAGCTTTCAAGGAACAGCTTCACATTGGACTGATGTCTCTGGAAATGGAAGGGTCAAAGTGTTAGCCTCAGTTAGGCTTCTGAGACCATGTCTAACCTATGCACATGTTATGTCCCTTCTCCTCTGGGTAAGCACCTCCCCTTCCTCCTTGATACATTCATGGTGGTCATTTTCCAGCTTTACCACTCTGAGTTTTCTGGAGACCAGAAGGACATCGGATTTGTTTTGGAATGTCAACCCAGTGGTGCTCTGTGTGGTAGGGTTGTTTATTTCTTTGTTTGTTTGTTTTTCTTTAATGTCTGCTGGACTACTGTGTGACTGCAAAGAAGAAAGGATGCTGATGGTCAGGCTATATCTGGCTCAGAGGAAAAAGAAAACAAAGGTTTTAGTTGTTACTCAAGGGAGTCCTAGCACCTTAGTGGAGGGGATGATGGTGGGTATCCTGGTGTTGGTTACACACCCCACTCTTCTCTCAATAGCACCAAGTTTCCTGAATGTGGTGTAGCTGAGGTACTGATCATCTTATCCTTGGACAATTAGTATAATTTCATCTTTGCCTGGGTGTTATATAAGGGCAGGAAATGACCCTAGCCTACACTAATCAATATGTGGCCATATCTTGACCATGTTGATTCTCTTTGGTTGGTCCAAATGAGCATGGAGTTTCCTAGTGTACCCTAAGTTCCAGAGGAGAGCATTTGGCTCTCCCTTTTCTCTAGACCATCTTGGGCATGCACATTGTGTTGGAGTCTCTTTTTGCTCAGCCAGGCCAAGATGTAGCCGACACATGGACAAGAACAGATCCAAAGAACTAGAATGGAAATCTGGATCAAAATCTTTAAAACAACCTTCGACAGAGTGCTGTTCTGTTATGGGTCAGTTCATCCCATCGTGTCTACATTTGCTCATCTTGGGTTATATTAAAATTCCACATTAAATGATACAACCATCACTCTTCCACCACAGAGGCAACTGGGAAGTGGTGGCATAGTGGTGAAGAGTTAAGTCTGGTCACACCAGTCCATCCCAGTTCTGTGACCTGATGGTAGTAAGTGATGTGAATTTCCTAAGACTGAGAGTTTCAGGTGAAGGCAGAGAACAGATAATAGCAGGCTTGTGAGGATTCAATGGGATAATGCATGCACACTGCTGAGCGCATAATGAGGAGAGCACATAATCAGAAGAGAGCAGAACAGCAGAGCTGAGATAAGGTGCACAACCTTGAAGGGTTGAACCTGAACCTGCTCACAGGTTCGAGAATGAAGTCACATGCGCTGAGTTAGAGATCAACTTCCCATGACGTTTCTCTCACTCACCTTCCATTTTCAGTTCTGTATTTCTACTTACAAAGTCAAGCCAACTGAGGTGACTTTATTATTATTATTATTTCATTTTTTGTCTTGTGTTTATTGTAAGAAAGAGAATTCAGCAGATGGATGGTCAATCTATCATCTGTCTATCTGTCAGTCTGTTTATCTATCACATATAAGTGTATCATCTTCTATTATCTATCTATCTATCTATCTATCTATCATCTATCTATCTACCTATCTATCATCCATTTTTTCTTGTAAATAGTTGGATCACATATTACACAGCTTGAGAACTCGGAAATTGTGAGCTGGTGACCCAGGAGCTCTGTTGGCATAATTTCCAACTTAGGAGATCTGATGGACCAGGTTCCAGTCTAAGGGCTGAGAGTGATGTCCCAGCATAGCCAGCCGGACAGGCCAAGTATCTTCTTTCTCAGTTACTCTGCTCTGTTCAAGTCATCAGTTGATTGGACGGTGGCCACCACCCAGGGAGAGCAAACTACTTTACTCCAGTATTCAAATGCCAAGATCACCTGGTAACGCCTGTCAGATGAACTCGATATAATATTCAGTATAATATTTGATTGAATATTTGGACATTCTGTGGCCTAGTAAAGTTGACACATAAGATTAACTATAGAGTTTTAAATTAAAAAATAAGCAACAATACCAGATAGGTGTTCTGCATACCAGAGGTACAGAAATGGGGAAACAAGAAAGATTTAAACAAAGTAAAAAAGGAAGAAAAGGGAAAGCAGGAGAAAGAGAGTTAAGGGAAGGAAGAGGAAGGAAGGAATTCTTCTGTTTGTGATGGTGTCCTTGTGAATGTTTATAGTTTAATACATCTTTCCTTTGTCTCATTTAATCCTCATGATAATCCTGCCAAGTTGTTTTGACACATACTGTATCATTACAATATAGGTGTTGGAAACACCAAGAGGTGAAGTCATTGTGTTGTCAAGGTTGCATGGCTCATAAGCAGTAGTAACAAGACCAGAACTGAAGTCTCCTGCATCCAGTGTCTTCTTCCTTTGCTGTCCTAGATTTTTATATACCCAATTTTCTGCAGAGAGCTACAAAGTTGAGAAGAACCCATTTACAGATTCACTCTTCTCCACGCTGCAATGTGGCATGTGGGTGGGGCCCAGTGTGATACAAATTGTCAAGTCACATGTACTAACTGTTATTTCCCATTTGCCAGCACACAGTCTAACAGCTTCTCTTTCCTTCTCTCAGACCAACAGGGAGTGTTTTTGAGAGACATTCCTGGCTTGGCAGCGACTGATCACTTAATTCTCAACTGGAGAGGAACTCTTGCTTTGTTTAATGGCTCCTGAAATCTTGACATGCAAGAGAGCACAAAACAGTATTTTTTTCTTGTTTGTTTCCCTCCTTCTAAAACCACAAGAAATTATTTAAGGAAGTTGTAATGAAATGCGTCTGTCACTTATTAAGATGGATGGCTGATGTGTGGTTTCCCATTACTGGAAATGGCAGAATCAAATTAGGAAGTAACAGTCTTCAGCATCTTCTCCAGTGTGCTTTTACATAATGCTTTGGGAAAATGCTACTTCAACAGAAAACTGTGATTGTGAGAGCTGGGGATCTTTCCCTAAAGGGGCTGTGTTTACTGTGAGGTTTCCCTGCCTCTTTGGCTGGTAACACAACTGGGCCTCCTTGTGGCTCTGGGAGTTTGGAGGCAAAACTGGGTTTTACAGTTGAAGGGGCTCAGGCACCTGTTTCTGTGCTATAGACATCTCGAAGAAGCCTTTGCTTTGGAGCTAGTTTCGTAAGGTTCACATCTCTTACTTAATGTTGGTCTGAGCTAGACCCATTCAATAAGCAATGGGTGTCTTCTGTGAGGCCAACCTCTTTTTCTGATAGGGTTGCTAGCCAGAATGAAGGATTATGCCTGCTTCATTTTGCTACAATGTTAGATGAGGACACAGCAAATAAAGTTCAGGAAGGTTCACACCATCCAGATAAAATAAAACAAATCAACAAAGTAAGGAATGGATGGGGGAAGGGTTTATTTGAAAGAATAAAATACCTTTCACAAGCCATGAAACCTGGCCCATTATTTCTAGATTATTATTGTCTTTTTGTCTCCAGGGAGGAAACTGCGCAGATAGTAAAAATAAAAAATTCTTTCTAAAGAGGATTTTGAATCACTTAATTTGTCTTCTGTCTGAACTGAGGAATCTTATACTCAACATCCTGGTTACTGGACTAGCCTTCTCCTAGTAATGCCAAGGGTCAGTTTAGGTTGTTCTCGGTAGAGCTAGAGACTCACCATTCTTGTGTGTTTGTGACTTTTGTTACAGGAGGAGAGAGGTTCACTCTGGCTCATAACTACAGTCTACTGTGGTGAAGGTCAGAGCAGCAGAGAGCATGGCCCTCAGAGCGCCTCACATCTTGATGGCCAGGAAGCACAGAACCTCACCAGAACCAAAAGCAGGAGTCATCCCAAGGCCCTTTTCCATTTTACTTCTGCTAGATAGACTAGTCGTTAAGTTCCCACAACCTCCCAAACTGCACCACAAACTGAAAAAGAAGGATCAAAACACAGAAACTGGTGGAGGACATTTACCATTGAAACAGCAAGAGCTTGTCAATTCTTGTAGTGTTTCAGCAAACATTTACGGAGCCTCTAATTAGAGCAATTGTCCAAGGGTAAGGCACTATCCACCTCAGACACACCACATGCAGGAAACTTGGCGGTATTTGAGGAGACTGTAGAGTGACCCTAGGGGAGCAACTCATGCGTGCTCACTGGGTCCACCAAATGACTCTCCCCTCAGCTGATAAGGGTTCTCTTGGGTAGCTGACAGCTCCTCCCACTGAGCTAGAGGTGGCGGACCAGTCAGCAGCATTGTACTGGTTCCTGAGAGATCAGTGAATGAGATGCAAGACGCCATCAGCATCCATTCATTTTATTGCTTATGAAAATAATTTCAGGCACCCAATGGTAGTCTCTCATTATCTTGCAAAATGGGCAGTGCATTCATTGTCAGGAGGATGAAGTTTATGGCTGCAATTAATGTTCTTTTCTAATTATTTCTGGTCTTTTGCTTTTTGAATATCATTATTTTAAGCACCATGTCTATGTGAAGTGTGGATATTGCAGTATGGATATTGCAATATAAAATGGACAGATCACTGTTCTTGGAAAGCGAAGCTCCAAGAGGGTCTTGTCAGTGGAGTTCATGGATGTGTATGCATCTGTCCCCATCACGCTGATAACCGCAGGGATCAAAGACCAGCATTGTCCCATGCTCAGTGTATAGCACGAGTGTGAGCTCAAGCTCCTCTATATTAAGCAACTGATCTTCTGTACTCCGCCATAATCTGCCCCAAGCAATAGAAGCTTCCCATGGATTCCCTGGCACCTGCTATCTTGTGGAGAAGGATGGCCATTCCCGGCTGAAATGGTCTAGTGGTTGAGAAGTTCTCTCTTCCAATCTGAGATAGAATCTGCCTTCCTTCTCCCTCCCCAAGCAATTCATACTTCCCCCTGGAAAAATCAAGGGATCAGACCACCCATCCTCTGCGTGTCAGCTTTTCACACGCTGTGACAGCTGTCATAGTTCCCCTCTGAGCTCTCTTCTCCAGGAAAACTGTGACTGATACCCTCAGATGGGTTCTTGGATGACATGTTCCCAGATGCCTCATTATTCTCTTTCCTAGTCTCCAGATCCACTCTGACTCACCAAACCTAAATGAGACGTCAGTGTTCTCATGCTGCATCTACTATAATGAAGCCTTTGCAATTTTGTGCTCAGAAACTGAAATGAAAAGGAATATATCAAAAGACTTAGTAATCTTTCAAGACAAAAATCAACCCATCTTCAAACCTTTCAATGGATTCCCCATTATGTCTAAGAGCCCAGAGGACCTTGACTGATATAATTGTGGCATTCTTCTCTGATGCCATCTTTCCTGAGCATCCCTGTGTGGTTCGCCCATTCACCCTCCCATGCTTTCTTTCCCCAGATTTTCTTTGTCACAGTCACAGTCAGCGTCACCCCGAAAAATATATTCCCAGGCTCCCACATCAGCCAAGCTCCACCAGGCTTGGCTCATCAAAGGCAGCAACGAGACATAAAGAGTAGGAGGGTATTGCCACAAGCCATCTCCTACCTCAGATCGCGTTGTTTCCTGTTCCTTCTGTGGCTCCAGCTCCCACCAGGAAGTCATCACTACAATGTGGCCCCAGCCAAATGAATTCAGCATGGGCTGGGATGTGATGCTACTTCTCCTCTGGCTCCCTGCAGTCCTGATGGCTGAGCTGCTTGTCTGTTCCGTGGTTGTCCTAACTTTTCCACTGTAGTTGCTTAGTTACATCTCTTTCATTTGAGAAGCCTTGAGAGGTTTCTGTTTTCTTGATTTTATCAGCTATCAGAGATTCTACTCTCTAATTGCAGTGAGCTGCTTCCAGTTGTTGGAATGAGCCAGATTCTCTCTGGCATGCCTAATATAGTCTCCTCCTCTCTGTCTTCTGTTCATTCTTCCTTCCTCAGTGTAGACTTGTTGCCTCTTGTTCAGTTTTCAGTTCATTTGTTTACTGCTGTTTCCCTTTGTTATTGTCCAGCCTTTGGGCCCACCTTACAGAAGGTTCTTGAAGAATAACTTAAGTGACATTAATTAACTGCACTTGGGAAACATAGTGATAGTCCCACGATTATGCACTTTGAGAGGTCAGATGAGTGTTTTGGTTACTGTTAGCAATGTCTGTAATGCTGGGATAATAAGGGTGTTTGATGAGGCTTTGCTTGCAGCTTTAGTGTTAAAGTAGTCTGTCTTTTCTTAATTTATAGTTGAATTCTGTGATCTCATTGGAATCAAGTGATTAGATAAAGAAATCTTTCTGAGGTTTCTACCCACAAAAGGTAAAACTATTAATTCTACCAAGTATCTCTACACTTGACAATGGCCTGATGTTCTCTAAAAACACTGATGAGACAGAGCATTTTGTGGTATTGCAATGACTCTGGAGGTTTGGCCAGTTTCACTGGCTTTGGGTTCTACCTTGGATGTTAGGTACATCTTGTCAGAAAATGGAGACAAACATCTTTCCAGTGGGCTCCAATAGTCATACCTACTATACATGAAATATATGAACTTGCTTTTTCCTTCTTGATAATTTAGTTGACTCCAGTGGTAAGTTGGTCTTTAAGAACATGGACTGTTTCCTGAAACCACTGCTTCTTTCAAAGGATTGTGGACAAGGGAAATCATACTCCCTTGCATATAAGGTGTACCAAGGGTCCTAAGTTGTGTTTTTATCCTGTAAATACCCTTTCCCTTTCAATAGGGAGGCCTCCTGTGGCCACATTAGCCTTATATTGCTGCCTTCCAAGCTCTAAGACATAATGACATCTGAGTAAATGCTGATCTGATAAATCTGAACAAAGTCTGAGTTTAGGGAATCATGAAAGCTCCTATCCATTTCAGAAGATCCAAGCATGCAGCCATAAATTGTAAGCCTAATAATATGTAGTAGGGAACTCTGGAACTTTGAGCTCTGGAAGCCACATATAAGCCCTTGTCATCGACAGTGGTACAAAGACTTCAGGAGGCATGAAAGGAAGTTGATAATGCTTCTACAGAGAAGGGGGTTCTCTGGTGAGCATTAATGAGATAACCCATTGGAACAATGTTATGAACTGTTAAAAATGGGGATCACATTCAAAGTAGGGTGATTAGTGAGCATAGAAATAATGAATATTGGGCCTACATCAATAAAGAGGCGGTGAAATATTAGAAATTCGTGTCTATGAATCTTTTGAGATATAATGGCTGAGCCCCAGTTGGAATTACATATTCTGTGTGCATATATCCTTTAAATAACCTTGGAGGACATCATCAGTGTAATGTCTTACCTATGTTCCTGGAAGAAGTTGAATACGATTCTGAGCTTACCTGCAAAGACTGAGCGTGCTGGAAGGGATTCTGAGAAATCCCACAGGGAGACAAGTATGCTGCTTCTTTGAACGTGAAGGCAAATTGTGGCTGAGAGGCCATCAAAATAGGCACCAACGATGATATATTAACCAAATGTTTAAGAGAGCAAAATACTTTGCAATTGCTACCACATAGAGTCAATATTCATGGTATTAGATATGGGGACTTCATTGATGGTACAAGACTGTGACAAATAATATTAGGCAAAATTTAGGCTTTGTACAATAACCAAATTGGACCACTAACAAGGGATATCATTGGATTAATCACCCCTTCATTCAGTAAATTTTGGATATTAATGTTTAACACGTGTTGGTTTTGTTTCAAAGTATATCAAACTGTAGCTGTTTTAATCATGTGAAAGAGTGTACATGCACATGCGTGTATATGGAAAAGGTCTGTAGGATCTTAGTTTGAGAAATGAACTGGGGTGGCAAAGACCAACTTGAATTTGACTTATTACTCATTGGGTCAGGTCATCTATCCAACTATGGGACATTTTGGGGCAGTGGATGATATGATCGTGGAGAATTTATATAAAATAATAGTTCTGAAAGTTAAGATAAGACACTATCATTTACTCTGTTTTATTTCTGCCAATTTTCCTAGACAGTGCAGGGACAGTATGGGGACAGTGCCAGGACTGTGTCGGGACATTGCGGAGACTGTGTAGGGACATTGCAGAAACTATGCATACAAAGGTAGGTACCTGTTAGCTTTTCTAGATTCCTGAGTATAATTGTAAGTTGAATTAATACAAAAACCATGAAGGCTACAGTTTTAAGGAGACTGGTGAATATAATGAAGAAGACAATGCCTCATCTAGATATTTATGCCATCAAGTAAAACATCTAGTGTCAAGAATGGATTACATCTTGTTATTTTGGCCAAAGAGTCACAGGCTATTGCCAAGGCTATTGCATACTCTCTACAATGTGATGATAATGCCCTGTTACTAAAAATACAACTTACTTATGTCATTAAACATGGAAAATTTAAGCTTGTGCACAATTAGAAGCTCCACTATACTAACTAGAGTTCATGGAGCTAAAAAGTACTTTACATGCTTCCAAAGAACAGGAATAATCAAGATCTCCCAGCTATGAACCCTGTGACCTACAACAGCAACTTGCCTACAAGTTATGTGGGTGCAATCATAGCACAAATGTTATGGGAGTAACTAATTTCTTAAATTTATTTTTTTTAAATTTAAGATTGAACCCATATCTGACACAGCTAAAGTGTCAAAAAATGAGACTTGGTAAGTCATAGTCCCTATATGAAAACCTATTACCATTATTCTCCTAGAGGAAAATAGCAATAAAATGCTTTCTTAGGATGGTTTAGATGAGAATGGTGCTCATAGGCTCATATGTTTGAGTAGTTTGTCCTCAGTTAGTGGAACTGCTTGGGAAGAATTGGTAGGTGTGGCCTTGTTGAGGAGTGTGTCACTGGAGGCAGGCTTTGAGGTTTTAAAAACCCACTTTATGCCCAATTAGCTTGCTCTCTGCTTTATGCTTACAGATAAAGTTGTGTGCTCTCAGCTCTCAGATACTACTTCAGAATCATTAATGCCTGTCTGCTGCCAGGTTCCCAGTCATGATGGTCATGGATTCTAACCTTCTAGAACTGTGAGTCCCAAATTAAATTCTTTAGTCATAGTATTTTGTCACAGCAATTGAAAAATAACTAAGACACTTCTAATGACAATGCTCAACCCTCATCACAGAAGCTGCTACTTGAAATACATGGAAATTAACACAGAGACCCACACCTGGATAATGTGCAGAGAGTGAGAGACTTTAGAATACTCAACTTACATAAGATGTCTCAGGAATTTAAGTGAAAGGAGAAGTAAAAAGATTGTAAGAACTAGAAAGTGTAGATGACTCCAGGGAAATAGCATCTTCCAGACACAACAGGGCTGCTATGTATGTGAACTCACAGAGACTGTGACAGGATATACAAGAGCAGTAAAATCTCAGCACTGAGAAAGGGAAGTTGACACAAAGTCCTACCCCTAAACAAGAAGCCATTTAAAATTGGTGCATGTTGGGGTTGGGAAGGGGGGACAATCGGTTTTCTCTAATGAGATGCCACTGGATATATCAACTACACCCCAGGGCAGTACAAATACTATGGGACTAACCAATTCCTTTTAACCCAATGCCCAAGAATAGTTGGCCAACATAAAATGAACTTCATGATTTTTGTGGGCTTTTGTTTCATTGGCTTTTTTTGTTTGTTTTGGTTTTCTTTTTCTTTCCTCATTTTCTTTCTCTCTCTCATTCTCTCTCTTCCTTTCTTTCTTCCTTCCTTCCTTCCTTCCTTCCTTTCTTTCTTTCTTTCTTTCTTTCTTTCTTTCTTTCTTTCTTTCTTTCTTTCTTTCTTTCTTTCTTTCTTTCTTTCTTTCTTTCTTTCTGTCTCTCTGCTGCCATTTCCCAGTCATGATGGTCATGATGGTCTTTCTTTCTTTCTTTCTTTCTTTCTTTCTTTCTTTCTTTCTTTCTTTCTTTCTTTCTCTCTCTCTCTTTCTTTCTTTCTCTCTCTTTCTCTTTATTTCTTCCTTCCCTCCTTCCTTCCTTCCTTTCTTTCTTTCTCCCCCCCTCTCTCTCTCTTTCTCTCTCTCTCTCTCTCTCTCTCTCTTTCTTTCTTTCTTTCTGCTGCCATTTCCTAGTCATGATGGTCATGATGGTCTTTCTTTCTTTCTTTCTTTCTTTCTTTCTTTCTTTCTTTCTTTCTTTCTTTCTTTCTTTCTTTCTTTCTTTCTTTCTTTCTTTCTTTCTGTCTCTCTGCTGCCATTTCGGAGTCATGATGGTCATGATGGTCTTTCTTTCTTTCTTTCTTTCTTTCTTTCTTTCTTTCTTTCTTCTTCTTTCTTTCTTTCTCTTTCTCTCTCTCTCTCTCTTTCTTTCTTTCTCTCTCTTTCTCTTTCTTTCCTTCCCTCCTTCCTTCCTTTCTTTCTTTCTTTCTTTCTTTCTTTCTTTCTTTCTTTTTCTTTCTTTCTTTCTTTCTCTCTCTTTCTTTCTTTCACTCTTTCTTTCTTTATTTCTTCTTTTGTTTTGTGGAGATAACATGAAATTGGATAGGTAGAGAAGTGGAGAGGCTCTGGAGGAGTTGGAGAAGGATAGAGACTATGATAAAGATATATTGTATGAATACTTTTAAAATGAAAATACAATAACAACAAAGGGAGGCTGATGAGCCATCCAAGAGGTAAAGAGTGAATTGTACTTAGTTGGTGGTTAGTGTCCCTGGACATCCTAAACAGGGTTATTGTGGTTGCCATCCCTTAACATCAGAATATTGGGTGGCAGTAGCCTGGAACCACCTTGTGTACATTTCATGTGATCTAGTCCTGGATTCCTTAGCTTCCCCATATTCTGCTGAAATAAAAATTGCTACTCTTCAAGTGTTGTTCATAAGATTAAATGATTTGTGAGGTTCATATTTCAGAGTTTCCAATATCAAGTCTTTTATACAGGGATGGTGGCCCATGCCTATAATCTCAGAACTTGGGATGTAGAGTTAGGTAGATCAAGAGTTCAAGGCCAGCCTTAGCTTCATAGCAAGTTCAAGTGTATCCTGGACAATGCAAAATCTCTGTCTCAATAAGCTATCATCAACAAAATATCCATTATCAGGTTTTATATGTGAGTCATATTTTTGGAAGGCTGACTGCTGGATGGCCTCTCATGAGGACCTTTGTCTCCTGTATAATTTATTCCCTGGAATATTTCACTGGTAGGTGAACACTTGAGTTTCATCTCATTCTTCATGCAACGAATAACTCTTCTTAAAAAGAATTGCCTTATATTATTATCATCAAAGGCCATGCTTGGGGCTGGTAAGGGTTTATGGCATGTTTGGCATAAAAACAGTAAACCACCACACTGTGCCCACTTTCCTGAATAGCTGTCATCCTTCCTCCTATGTCTTTCAGCTAGGGAAGGCATGGGCATTTTTGTTGCCATCATGGGATGGGCTGTTTCCATGTCATCAACACTGACTAGATGAAATGAAAGAGAAAATGAGTCTGAAAATGCTGCAGAGGGCATGTTTAATGGGCCCATCTTAATAAATTAAATAGGTTTTCTAATAAATTATTAATTTAGGGATCATGAGATATGCCTACCAATTGGTTCCTCTCAATAGATGCTAAATTTAATTCTGAGCTAGTGTTACAGAGGTGCAAAAGTCACTTGGCTCCCACTTCATCTTCCAGTTGAATAAATTCTTTTAGTAAATTTTCTATCAGCTCAAATCACACACCTCTGTTTCCGTTTCTGCATCTTCTGTTTGGTTAGAAGTTTGGTGAGTAGTTATGAGAAATCCTTCAGAGCAGTCTTTTCTCTATCATGTTCAGGCTTCTCTGTCCAAGGAATCCCAGTCAGTTTCATAAGGGTTAGACATTTCACCTCTCACCTCTATATTGCCACCCTATGATGAAATCCTAGAGATTTCAGAACTAGAAAGAACTCCTCTCGTTCTGGGGGAGTTGGAATGGCCATTTAGATGTTATTATAAAATGTCCCCAGAGTTTTTGGTGACCCACTTTTCAGTATCTTCTGGCTCCTTTGGGAAAATAGGATGAAACATTTTGAGCTACTCTTCATTAGGGTCTGTCCCTTGGGATATTGAGGGTTCCCTGACTGTAATGCTGGCATCTGGATCTATTTTTATAGCAGAAACAAAGCAGCAGCAATAGCATTGCCTTTGTAAGTCCCAGAATCCCAGTAAGCTACCTGCACGTGGACCTGGAGCCTCAGCCCATGCCAAGTCTTTACATGAGGAAAACTCCATTGGGTCCATTCATTACATATGGTACTGGCTTTTCCCTTGGGGTTCTATACAAAGGTCAACTTCTGTTGATGCACACAAACTAGAGCCAGAGAATAGGAGTCACTCACTGAGACTGGAGTCTATCAACCTTAATATATGTCAGAATAAAGATACATAGTTCAGCCTGTGACACTTAAGTAGATCTAGATCATGATATACTATCAAACCTAGAAATGTCATTTTAGAGACCTCTATTTACAAAGGACCATTATCTATGCCACCTAAATCTATATTGCAGTTTCTGGAAAATGTAGCATGGATCAACATAGCTCCAAGGCTAAGTTTGTCCATAGGCAGTAACCTAGCCTGAAGACACATGACCAGTAGGCAGCACTTCAAGGGCAGTTGACCAGACAAAAGCCAAAGAAAAAAGACTCCTAACTTGTGCTCGCTACACAGAGTATCCTGCCCATGGTGCCTGTTGTCTTGTGATTGCTCTCAGAGGCAGGACTGGCCCCTCACTCGGGTTAGCATGGATATCAAAAATGATCACACTGCTTATATCATAAGGCAAAGAATAGGTCTGAAATTCCTTGAATGAAATAAAGAAATGGAGGGTAGCTTTGGTTTTTATCATGGGCAAGAACAGGAGAGTATATGTCTCTGTGCATTGCTAAGCTTTGTGTGACTTAAACTTCCGTGTTGATATCAGGGAGAGAATAGTTGGGCTTGACTGGCTTACTTACCTGCTTAAACAATGTAGGGCAAGAGAAGAAAGACAGGTGGGACTTGTCAGACATCAAAAGGAGTCTGCGTCTTCAGGACACTGACTGATAAAACATGTTTTACAAAATTCTAATTTGGGCTTGAAAGCTCAAATCATATCATTAGCTACAAGTATTGTCAGGTGTTTCCCTACATGTGACAGCCTCTGCTTGGTTTTGACAAAGCGTCTGCCAAACACATGAATTTGAATAGCCATAGTTTGTTAGTCATTCTTTTAAGTAAGAATGACACTGTCTGGCCAGCATAGCTGGTGTAGCTTGCAGGTCCGTTTTACAAGAGCCTTTCATTGTGACAGCTCCAGTCCCTGGTTGCATGGCAGAAATAACATGAGTTTTACTTTGCATTCCCTTACATGGAGTATTGAACAGCTGTTTGAATCTCAAGATTCAAAGTCACTCATCCCTTCTACTGCTTCATCAAGAAAATTTCTGGAGACATTCTCCGTTACCATAAGTGAATGGGGTAAATATTATAAGATCCACCTATTATAGCATAGTCTTGATTCATACTAAGGTGCCAGCAATTTTCACCATAGTTGGTGAAAAAAATCAACTTAGTAAAGAGAATACATAATAATTTCTTATTATTATGAAAATAGTTTTGAATTCACAGTTGCCCTAAGATTGTCTCAGAGACTCCTCTGTCAGACACATACTTTGAAATCAAGGTCTGGAGAAGTCCAGTTTCTTTTCTCTCAGGCCATCCTTCAAGGATGCTGTTCTGAAACAGGGGTACTGATAAGAGATTAAGACCAGTTTTACAATACACCACCCTGGATGCCTTACCAGTTTTAGTTTGTGTCTAACTAAATTTATGCTGTTAACTGATGTTATGCTCCATGCAGTAGTGATAGATGCAGAAATAAATAATGGTGTGCTATAACACCACAGCAACTAAGTCTCCGGTATGGGTCCAGGGAAGTCTTACCTAGAGAAATGATGATGGGTGAGTGGAGTCTCAAAGGCAAGGGGAAAGTAATCCAAGAGGATAAATAGGAGCTATAGGCTGAGGATGTGAAATGCGCAATGAATGTTGGCCGTAAAGAATGACAGCTGCTATTTCTCCAAGACCAGTAGCATCTCTAGACTTCTGTGATTCTCTTACCAACTGTGTTAATCATCTCAGGCCACAGTCTGAAGTTGATTCTTACCCCTGCCTTCTCCTCTTCCTCCAGTTATTTATCAAAACTATACCAAGCATCTGTTAGCTGTGTCTTACAGGGCAAAGGGTGGAGTGGCTGAAGTAGAGTAGGGCATATTACAAGGGATCACAGAGTAGAATTTACTCCTGAAAATAACTTAAATCACTGACAAAGTATAACGAGTCGTAGTTTTGTGGAGGGTAAGGATGATATGGAGACTGTGCTGCATGTAAGAAAGGACCCTCACACATTAGACCCCCACAGTCCCGCTGAGTACTCCCACTCAGAATGGGGAACAGAACCAGAGGAAGGACCACAGCTCAGCATTGTCCGGGTCCTGGGGGTGGGGCAGATGAAGTCCCATACTCTCTTCCATGTTTGGGGCTCAGAAAATATGATATGTGCAGAATAAGATATTCCAATTTTGTCACTGCTCAGGGGACACACTTCCCTTCATCACTTGCTCTCTGCCATCTCTGTTACCTGTTTACCTTGGACACCTGGCAGAATCCAAGGGAAGTGGCCAGCACTGTGCAGCAGGCCTGTTCTCCTCTACCCTTCTCATGAGAGGGCGAGGGAGCCCTTAATACCCTTTGATTAAAGATGCCAATGTGCTCTCCCATTTCCAACTGGATACTCGGCAGAGAGAACTTTGAACTGTGTAGTTGTTAAAAATATCTCCTTGATTTCTTCCTTTAGCTGGAATGTAAGATCTTTGGAGGCAAAAGTCTTCTCAGTATTCTCAGGCTCACCTTTAGTGGGATCCCTAGGAATTCTACTCCTTTTTAATGATTGTGAAGACTGCACTAATGTGTCCATGTTGCCCACTGCAAGCAACCTGATGTGCATTTGTGTGTGTTTTCTTTTCTCCTGTGTCTGCTTGGTTCTTCCTTTCCTGCCTTAAGATATTCAGTGTTCAAGCTTTTCATCCAAGAAAACCAAAGCTGTCAGTCATTTCGTCTTTTGCAGATTTTTCCCCCAACCTGATGTCTTAAAGTCCCCAAAGTGAGTGCAATCAGTTTCTAAGAATGTAAAGGTTGTTCTCCCTTTGGATAAAATTGCTCCCTGCTGAGCCAAGTTCTTGCCTCTTCTGGGTGGCAAGTCTGCAACTGTATGTGAACTAGAACACCACAGGCCTTGGAGGAGCTTTGGGACTGCCTAGTATGGACACGTGAGAGCTTACGGGCGCCTCACACCCATACAACACTGCAAAGGGCAGGCTGGGTAAGTGTTCCCCATGGGTTTTGCCTAACTTCCTTTTAAAAGAAATCAGGGAAGTTTACAAAGAAAAATAAGTTAGCCGTGTCAGAAGGAAACAAAGAGAAAAAAGTTCCTGTCTGGGGGTGGAGAAAGATTAATATCCAAATGCACATCCAATGATCTATCGGACTATAGGGGCAGAGCATTCATTTGCCTCTGGCCCTTCTCGTAATCCTCTAAAATGCCTAGTGGGGGTGGTACATGCCTTTAATCCCAACACTTAGGAGGCAGAAGCAGGGCCAAGACCAGCCTGCTCTACAAAGGGAGTTCATATATCAAACATAACATAAAACATAACATAATATAACATAACAAACAAACAAAAAAAAACCCTGTCATATTACAATGGTCACTGTAGAAACGATCCTGCTGGCTGAAAAAATTTGTGAAGTGTGATACGTACTTCTAAGCTCAGATAGAGTCTTCTTTTGAGGCCTTACATCAAAAATATCAGACAGTCATCATATCCTAAGAGACCATGTGACAGTGTCCTAAGATGTCCTATGGAGACTATATTCTAAGAAATCACATGGTAACCATGTCTTAAGAGATTATATAGTAACAATAAGAGAGACTTTCTTAATATAGACATGACTTAGTATATATATGACTTCCTAAGAAGTCATAAGGTGACCCTGTTTTAAGAGATCATATGATAACCAAGACCTGAGAATATTACATAGTAGTTGTGTCCTATTATGTAATCACATGTGACTCTCCACTAAAGACCATATTGTGACTGGGTCCTGAGAGACTATATAGTAGCCAAATTCTAGGAGACCATGTATTGATCATGTCCTAAGAGGTTATATGATGACCATCTTCTAAGAAATCTTATGGTCACTGTCTTCGAAGAGACTATATGATGACCTGTCCTAAGAGATGGGACATGGTGACCTGTCCTAGCATATTTTATGGTGGCTTTCACAGGGTTCTTCCTAGGGTGTACCCACATCAGCCTTAGAGAGAGACATCTTATAAAAGGAGGCTTCTGTTGAGTCCTCCTGGGGAGATTACCATCCCAGGGACAGGGAACATCACAGAGCAGAAGTCAGGTAGGACAGGATGCACATGGTAGCATTGGGTCAGGTAGGAGTAGACAGGCTGAACCAGCCAGGCAGGATGGAGCAGGTAAGAACTGGACCATTCAAGGCTTAGCTGGTGAGCAGAGTTAGGCAGGACTGGGCAGGAATGGGCAGAACACGGCATGGCTTTGCTGTGCTGAGCAGGACTGGGAAAATTCATAAGAACTGGGCAGAGCCTGGCAAGACTGGGCAGGCGGGGGCGGGATTGGACAGAGTTTATAGGACAGATAGAACTGACAAGGCCAGTGTGGCTGGACATGGCTGGACAGGTTTGGTCAGGGACAGCACGGCAGGACAGCAGGACAGGGCCTCAGTTTCTGTCCCCTCCCTCCCTCCCTCCTTTCCTTCTTCCTTTTCTTCCTTTCTTTTATTAAAAATAACTTCTCAAATACAATACGTTCTGACTGTGGTTTGCCCTGTTTCCCCTAGTTCCTCCCTACCTCCCATTCCATCCAGAGCCGCACTATTTCTGTGTCTTATTGGAAACCAAATAGGCACCTAGGGATTAGTGATAAAATAACATAAAATAAATCAAAGACGATCAGAATATGACAAAAGACAACCAAACAAGAAAAAGAGCCAAAGAAAAAGCATAAGAAACACACATAGACACGAAGATATACACATTCCCATGCATGGGAACCTGGTAAAAGGCCCCAAACCAGAAGCCATCATATATACTCGAAGGACCTGTAAGGTTCTAGAAAACAATGCCCCGACTTAAAGTTATGAGACCATGAACCTCCAAAGATGATGCTGAGTTTCGTTTGTGTTGGCCGACTGCTGCTGGGCATGGGGACTGTCCTTAAGGATGATTTGTCTCCCCAGGAAGACTCCCTTGGAGAAAACTAAATTTTCATTTGAAAGTGGCTATTGAGATAGGTTCTGGTTTGGGGATGGGAATGTGTGTCCACATCTCCTTTCGACCGTAGGAACCCATCTGGTGCAGACCTGTGCAGGCCCTGTGCGTGCCGCCATGGTCTCTGTGAGTTCATGTGTAGAAGGCTTTGATTCCTCGGTGTCCTCTTTCCCCTCTGCCTCTTAACATTGTCTGCCTCCTCTTCCTCAGAGTTCCTTGAGCCTAGGGCCTTGGGTTTTCAAAGGAATTACTGAAGGAAAGAGAATATCCCCTGCCCCATGCAGTTCTTAGGAACAGCTACCTTAGAACCCATCCTCTCTGGGTGTCAGGAAGCTGTCTGCCTGGGCTCACTGTGGGCTGGGAACCCTGGCAAGTTAGCTCACATTCAGATCTCACTTCAGGATTCTGGATGAGTGGCTAGATCCACTTGAATCATCATGGTTGGCAAAGATCTTTTGTCTGGACTGTGTCCTGTCTGACAATCCTCTTCCTCCTTGTTCTTCAGGATTTAGCACAAATGTCACATCCTCTGTGCCATCTTGCCACTGTTCTGTCCTGTGACTGATTACCCACACGTGCCTGGACTCTCTAGTAGTTGGAATTTGTGCCATGGTCAGCTTTGCTTGGTACTTCCTTTCCTCTTCCTTTCTCATGAGGGACGGATGTTACCTACAGGGCGTTACCTTTGGGACGTCTAATATTAATAACAAACCGTTTGCAGCATGCCACCTAATCAGCATGTTATGATATCTTCCAGGGAGTCCCAACCCAAGGACAGCTCTGAAACAGGATCTGAAAGAAGTAAGTGCTGGGGGCTTTGGGAAGACTTCAGGAAACAGAGACCCCAGGAAGAGAAATGGTTACCCCGAGTCCATCCAGCAGTAGAGGGAGAATATAAGTAAAATTATGACTTCTTTATTTGGTATTGTCCCTTTCAAAAACCATGTGACTTCAGATCTCACAGTTGCTAGCTCTCAGAGATTCTCAAAAGCGGATCCTAGGATTTGGGGAGCTTGCAGAGCCTTTTCAGGAATGCTGCTGCCTAATCCTAACAGACTACATTTTCCATTAACCCATGGCATGCTTAGAACTTTTCCCTCGTCTAAGAGTTTGACTTAGAAGAACCTAGAAATTGAGTGAGAATCACAGACTCTCAGGTCAGGCTGGTGGGAAGATTGCAGACGCCAACCCAGCAGATCTGGGTTTGAATCCCAATTTGATAATTCTGCTCATTTACGATCTGAGTCTCAGGGTCCTAATCTGTAACCAGAAACGAAAGCGCCACGCAGAGTGTGAGCTAAGGAACCCACAGCACAGTGTAGAGCTCATGTCTTCTGCCTTCCTCTTTATGTTCAAAGCAACCTTATTTAAAAGAGTCAGAAGCTGGAAAGAACCCAGATGTCCCTCAACAGAGGAATGGATACAGAAAATGTGGTACATTTACACAATGGAATGCTACTCAACTATTAAATACAGTGAATTCATGAAATTCTTCAGCAAATGGATGGAACTAGAAAATATCATCCTGAGCGTGGTAACCCAATCCCAAAAGAACACATGTAGTATACATTCACTGATAAGTGGATATTAGCCCAAAAGCTGGGAATACCCAAGATACAATTCACAGACTACATGAAGCTCAAGAAGAAGGAAGACCAAAGTGTGGATACTTCAGTCCTTTTTAGAAAGAGGGAACAAAATGGGAGGAGATACAGAGACAAAATGTGGAGCAGAGATTGAAGGAAAGGCCATCCAGAGACTTCCCTGCCTGGGAATCTATCCCATATACAGTTACCAAACCCAAAAACTATTGTGGATGCCAACAAGCGCTTGCTGACAGGAGCCTGATATAGCTGTCTCCTGAGAGGCTCTGCCAGTGCCTGACAAATACAGAGTCAGGTGCTCTCAGCCAACCATTGAACTGAGCACAGAGTCCCCAACAGAGGAGCTAGAGAAAGGACCTAAGGAGCTAAAGGGATTTTCAACCCCATAGGAGGAACAACATTATGAACCAACCAGTACCCCCAGAGCTCCCAGGGACTTAACCACCAACCAAAGAGTACACATGGAGGGACCCATGGCTCCAGCTGCATATGTAGCAGAGGATGGCCTGGTCGGACATCAATGAGAGGAGAGGCCCTTGGTCCTGTGAAGGCTTGTTTTCCTAATGTAGGGAAATGCCAGGACAGGGAAGCAGGAGTAGGTAGGTTGGTAAGCAGGGGGAGGAGAATGGGATAGGGGGTTTTGGAGAGGAAACATGGAAAGGGGATAACATTTGAAACATAAATAAAGAAAATATCTAATTTTTAAAAAAGGAGGGTTTCCAGACTTCATTTAGCAAAGCCTGATTGTGTAAGGCAGGAGGACAGACTCTGAAGCCACGCCTCAGGCCTGCTTCAGCCTTGTTCTACTTGCTGCCTGTGTTTGGGTGAAGGTGTCTCCTTGCTGTCCATATGTCACACAATGTCTGGGGGCACTAGAAGAAATACATCTGTATGCAGACAGGCCAGCACAGCTCAGGGTCTAGTGCTAATCAGCGCCAGCCCCACCACAGCATTTTAGACATTTGACATGGAGAAACTTCCCTGGACTGGGGCTCCTTACAGCTGCCTGGTGGCACTGCCTTCGGTATAACTCCCAGGGCAGGCTTTGAGACTTTCTACAATTCCAGATTCTTCCAGGACACATTATGAAAATGAATTGGCCTCGAGGTAGCTGTCTCTCTCACCCTGTGTGTGTGTGATCTCAGACAGTTTGAGGGCTGTGAGGGGCTCGGCAGTATGTCTGAAGGCTTGGTGTACAACACAGTTAAACACTGCACAGGATTCTCCTCCCGACACTTGCCCCAACTCCAGACTCCCCACTTTAACTCCCACCCCAACCCTTTCCTTGCAACAGTTTAGGATCCCAGACTTGCCAGGCTCCATTAACATTACAGATTTCTAAAACCAGGATTGGCCGAACTCCAGTGTTTGAAGCTTTAGCTTGATACACAGTTAGTGAATTGGGAGGAAGTCAAAGGACTCAGTCCTGGGGAGTGTCTGGAGGGAGAGGCGCAGGCCCTGGGACCTGATAAGGAGAAGCAGCTGCAGCTTAGAGCTGCATAGTTCCTACCTGCCCATTAGGCACAGGTATGGGTAGTGACTGCTTAGCAGGCTCCGGGGCTGACTCATCGAATAGCAAATCTCACATCTCAGAGCTGTGGCCACAAGTTTCTCAGGTTGTTGGTGGCTCCTTACTGAGACAGAGCAAGGAAGACAGATGACCTGTAACCTCACTCCTGCAGGGCTCGGCTGACAGGCAGGCAGTTGTCCCTGGAGAGCAGCCCCCTTGGCAGATCCCCAGGATGAGGTCAGGGGACCAGGTCCTGTGCCAGATGGTCCTGAGGCTCTGATGTGACTCTGAAAGATGTCCCTAAGACAAGGCCTGAAAGGACAGCAGTTAGTTTCAGGGACCAATGGGATGCAATGAAGTCTGTCAGCTTAGCCACCATCTTCATATGGGTAGAAAATTCTGTCGCACTGCCTGTGAGCCTATGAATGGGCTAATGGATACCTCCAGCTGTGACAGAGAAGGAGGCCAAGCAATGGGAGCAAAATGTCTGGGGTTGCTTAGTGAGTCAGGCAGGGCTAAGAATGGACCCAGAATCCAGGTCTCCAGAGTGCAATCAGGGTCTTCCCAAGGAGCATGTTCCTGTGGTAGTATTCCTATCAGCCTTTGATACTAGGGCAGTCCTCAGAGATGCTGTACAGCTATATGGCTGGAGAGGTAGGCACGGAGAGATGGATCCAGATTTATACATGAAAGAAACCCTTGACTAGGGACCACCTGGGAAGGATGTGCAGTAACAAATTCCAGGGCAAGCGTTATTGTCTAAAAGGGTGACAAGTCTCGTGACCCTGAGCCGTTGAGCTTTGCCTTCCAGGTCACTTCCTCAGAGTACCTCTTCCTTAATAGACCGCCTCTGTTCCCATCGCTAGCCAGTTCCTCTCCCAGGACAACACAAATCTGGAAATGTTGGCAGGTGCGCTCTGGACCTTTGTCTACATCCGCAACAAATGGCCTGGCCAAGGATTAGCAATTGTGAAATCCACGCAGAGCAGACTGCACAAGGGAATGGAAGGCTCTGGATTCCCCTTCTGACCAGGCAACAGGAGTGGCCAGTCATTCCCACAGAGCGTCTCCCCATCAGGAGAAATGGATGTAAAGAAGGCTGTCCCCTGTAGGTCCTGGGATTACTGTGAGCATAAACAAACTGAGACAGGTGTGAAAGGGGTGTGGACATAATAAACAGACATAAAGGCGCATGGTGTAATTACCAGGTAAGGAGAAAGGACAGCTTTGGGGGAGGTGGGAGTTATTGTCTTTTTTTCTCAGTGTTTTCTATACAGTGTCCCTCCAGTCCCCCTTGCCCTCCCCCTGTCATCTGCCTTCCCCAACCCCTCACCCCCTGCATAAACTTGGCTTATTTTTTCCCTTTCTAAATCTAGAAGACTCAAGACCAGTTTTAAGGTGAAAATGAGTTCATGAGCCCAACTCTCTCTAAATCTCAGGTTTTAAACCTATTACAATGTTGATATTTTTAATACCACTTTATCCCTAAGAATTCAAATTTGGATATTTCTCTGTTTGACATCATGCATTAAGGTAAAAACAATTTAGTTTGGACGTACTAATGTAACTTGCACATAGCTGCTACTTGAAAAATCATGTCCTAAAAGCATCTGGCTTACCTTGAGTACATTTTAGTGGGGCTAGATCACAAAGAAGACATAATAAATGTGTCATGTAGAAAGTTATAGATTGTAGAGGCCTTAATCAATTGCAAGTACAGGTTTAGATTTGAACAAAGGGGAAAGGTTATAAAGGCATGACTAATTGCTTTAAGCAGAGTTGTAACTGGGATTACATTTGGTTCACAGGAAATGTTGTTAAGGCAAGGATGTTTTTTTATCAGCCCCCTGTGTGGCAGAACAATATGGAAGGAATATCTCTGCCCTTGGTTACATGGGAGGACCCTGGGTGCACTTCCTCGAGGAACTGAAGCTTGGAGGACTCAGGTGACCCTCACGTGACCCTCAGGGTCAGATTGTGGGTGAAGTGCAAGACAGGAGGATAGCACACGTTCAGGTTCAAGACCACATCACTTTCTGGAGTTCTAGAGCTTCTTTTTGTTGGGTTAGGAGTGTTGTCTGGTGTTACAACCTCATAGTTTTCTCTTTAAGCCTCGTTTACAGATAGAAATGCATTCTTTCTTTCCTGCTGTTAATTTTCAGGTTATGTAGTAAAAAGCCTTAGGGTTCTGTGACTTTTGGCCCCATTGTATGTCTGTTGGGGGATGGTTAGGAGGTTTAGACTCACCCCCACCTCCACATCTTGAATGAACTTATTGCTGTTTTTTCATTCAGTCTTGAATTCAGAAGAAAACCAAACTTAAGGAGAGCCCACTGCCAACAGGGTAACAAGAAAGTCACATCCAGAGGAAACTGGTCCTCCCGGGTTGCCAGATTTAAGTTGCGTGGCTGTGGGTGAGTAGGGATGGGGTTGGGGGCATGGAAACTCATGTTTCCAGTTGGAAGCCTGGAGGCCTCGGGCCAACCGAGAATGAGACCTCAGATGTTCCCTGTCCTTGCCCCAGGTGTAGACCTGGAGGAGCGGGAAGCACCTGCAGGCCCTAGCTGCTCTGGGAAGTCCTGTTAGGCTCGGGGAATCTGGAGTGGCAGCCAAAGGCTGCCTCGGAAATGAGCAGGCTGTTTTCTGAAAATAGGACATTTGGTGTCTTGAAAGGTGTCCCCAGCTCCCCACGTTGTATATTGACTTTTTAAAGGGAGCAAGACTGCAAAGTTGCTCAGTGCCGAATGAAAGACTCAGAGGCGTGTGCCACACCACCACCCAGAGTCCAGGTGGATAGACACACAGCCTATCAACTCAGGATCTCAAAGCACCTTTCCTGGCATTACAGGTGATTAGTTCAGAAAGTTGAGATGGGAGAACAGAGCTTGCTGCTCTGAGATAGGGAGGGGACTGTGAGTCATGAATAAATTTGTTAGAAATTTGATGGGATTTCTCTGAGGCCCACCTCAGGGAGCTTGGAAGGAGAGGATAGGTTCTGTGCTTTTTGAATAAAATTTTCCTGGCAAATGAACTAATCCTAAAGTGGGGGTAAGATAATTACTAAGGAGCCCAAGGAGCAATCACATTTCACAGGTGTGAATGTTTCCTATATTAAGAGAATAAATACCCCAGTTTCTTTGTGTACCCACTAGTCAGTCTCTCGCAGCCGACCAACAAGGTTTCACCAAGGGATCCAGTAGGCATGCTGCGAGACAGAAACAGGTATGCAGTTCATAATAGCAAATGCTCAGAGTCTGGTAACTGTGGTCACCAGCATAGGGAGAAGTGGTGACACTTTTAAGTGGGGTCATTATATTTAATCACCTTCTAGAATTCAACAACACTTTATTTGTCATTGCTTTATGACAATCATTTTCTCACATTGTGAATGTGCAAAACAGGGCCATGGAATTTTAAAAGCCCAAGAGATCATAAAGATCACTTGATTCAACCTTCCTGATAGAAAATGGGAAACTGGAGCTGGAGAGGTCTCAGCAGTGAAGGGCATGTGCTACTCTTCCGGTGCTCCTGAGAGGGTTCCCACAACCTCGTGGGGACGCTCACCACCATTGCCAACTCTAGCTCCATGCTTCTATCCTCCATGTAGATGATGATAATAATAACAACGATTACTTTTTTAAAACGAGCAATCTTAAGCTTAATCACAGTATGTGACGTAATCTGATTTATACTATCAATTAAAGGTAACATCAAGACGACACTCCAATGCCTATCCAGGATCCTGCATCCCTGTTCTCTCAGTTTACATGGAGTTATGTCCCATTAGAAACAGTAAATACTTTTGTCAGTTGAATGAAAATAAACTTTCTTAGATATGAGTCCTATATTTCTTCTGCTCCGCCCCCGATATGCAAATGTATGCTAATTATGTCTGAGGAAATGTAAGCAGCGTACATTGATTAGGGTTTTTCTTTTTCTTTCTTCTTGTTTCCTATGCCCTCTGTTCCACTCTCACAATGGGGAGGACGTGGACAGGGTTGTGTACAAATCAAAAACAAAAACACTCCATGTTATGTAAGCAATAATAAAAAATGCATTTATTTATTTGTGTGTGTGAGAGAGTATGTGTGAATGTGTATGTGTGTTTGTGTGAATGTGTGCATGAGTGACTGTGTAAGAGCATGTGTGAGTGTGTGTGTGTGTGTGTGTGACTCTGTGTGTGTGAATGTGTGCCTGAGTGACTGTGTGTGAGCATGTGTGAGTGTGTGAGTATCTGTGAATGACTCTGTGTGTGTGTATGTGTGTATGTGTGAGTGTGTGTGTGTGAATGTGTGCCTGAGTGACTGTGTGTGAGCATGTGCGAGTGTGTGTGAGTATGTGTGAGTGACTCTGTGTGTGTGTGTGTGTGTGTGTTGGGGAGATGGCATGCATATGCCATGATGTACATGTGGAAGTCAGAGGACAACTTACGGTAGTCCGGTCTCTTCTACCTGTGGGCCTGGTGATCGGGCTTGGGGGCGAGCACCTTTCCCCACGGAGCCATCCTGTCAGCCCCAAGACAGCTTTTAACTCTGTGCTTTCAGCACTGCCATTCCTCTAGAGCTTTCTCTGATACCTTTGCATCTTCTCTTTACCCACTCATTCCTCAGTCTCTGGCTTGGATGCTCACATAATGGGACTGGTTCACTTTCCTAGTAATCAAATGCTGCTGTAATCCTTAAAACTGTTGCAAACATCTTGTAGGACAGGAATAACTAGGTCCAGTAGGGATGTGTGGGCCATTCCTCGTGGAAATTTCATTTCAGCTCATTGTCAGAGCGCCCTTCAGGTCTGTGCAGTATGGACTCTGATTCCCAGGGGAAGAAGCTGGGACTCGGAGAGGAATGGTTATACCATGCTGAAGGCCTTATGCTAAGCAAGAGGTAACACTGGGAATTGAATCTAGTGAGTACGATGGACTCCAACAGCCCTGCTCTTTCAGTTTTGCCACACCTGACTTGAGGCCAAGGGTCAATGTTGTTAGCATTTTATATTTAAATAAATAATAATCACAAAGATGCATTAAGTAGGAAGAAACATGGGGATCCGATATGAATGAAGTCATGGAGCACGTCTGGAAAACACAGGCTTGAACAGATAGAAGGGCGTTGCTTGTTCTTGGATAGAATATTTTATTGTCAGCATGTTGGATCTGCTTACGTTCGTTCAGACATTGAATGCATTCCCAGTGGAGCCAATGCTATGCCTTTTGTTCTGGAGAGAGACAAAACAATACTGAAAGTTCGTGTAGCAAATAACCACAAAACAGTAAAAAAGATAGCTGTATGCGGATAGGAATAGGAAATATTAAAACACACTAAAAATTCCTACGAATAAAACTGCAGCACTCAGTCACACATATATGAACTAATAAAATATAAGTTCTGAAACCAGGTCCACATGTTTAGCATATGTCAAAGGTAGCATATTAAACCATCAGAGAAAGGATGGATATTTGAATAATGTTGGAGCAATTGGTGGTTGTTCAACCTGTGGGTCATAACTCCTTTGGGGCTTGAATGACTGTTTCACAGGGGTCACCTAGGGCCACTGGAAAATGCAGAGATTTACATTACAATTCATAACAGTAGCGAGATTACAGTTATGAAGTAGCAGCGAAATGATTTTATAGTTGGAGTCACCACAACATGACAAGTTGTATTAAAGGGTCACAGCCTTTAGAAGGCTGAGGCCCATGGATCTATATGATCTGCAGAATATACTCCAGGTGTATTCTCCATGTAGAATTTATGGCCACATGCTTTAAGAAGGTAGTGTTTCCTCTTCCTCCAGTGTAAGTTTCAGACACAGAACAGTCCTTTCTGGGACCTGGAGATCAACCAGAAGCTGATGAAAAGGCAAGTCCTGGGACGTAGGCAGGTTGGGCAGGCTCTGAATGGTTACACACAGCCGAGCCAGGAAGATGGGAGCCGGAGGATGAGGTGTTGGAGAATGAGCTCAACGCAGGTCATTGTTTGACCACAACCTCATATAATTCCTAGAAAGCAGATTTTTTTCTTTAGTGTGAAGGTGAGATGCAAACAGCCAAGCAGAGAAATAAGTAGCTAGACACCTTTGGTTGGAGGCAGGGGAGTGCTATCTGCAGTTGAAGGCAGGTTACCTTGTTGTCACTCCTGGAAAATGGGGAGTGGTGGGGATCAGAATCCAAAGCTTAATGAACACCCGTGGTGTCAAATGTCTAACCAAAGGCAGGAGGCCTGGGAAGAAGAGCAGAGCAATGGCTAAGAGTGGGACAGCCAGCCCCAGCGTGGAGCTTAGCAGAGGTGCCCGACGGCAGCGGATGAGCAGATGTGCTCCGAGATGTGCAGAAAACGATACCCGGTATTTAAAAGACAACACAGCGATGAGCAGATGAGACCAAGGGAAACAGTAAACGAATGAACTAAGTTCCCAGAACTGAAAAAGACAATCATCTCAAATGATTACTAATTGGGTCAATAGATTCCAGGCAGCAAAACGAGTCAATAGAATCAGAAAGTTCCATGGCCATATAGAAAACCTGTACTCTGCAATGTCGTCATGAGGAAACAGCAAACAAACCCCAAAATGAAAATTTGTTACAGCAAAAGACAAAAAAAAAAAAAAAACCCACCATTTCAATAAAAATCCTATGAGACAAATGTCCTATATTCTTCAGAAAGATCAACTTCTTGAATGACAAAATGACAAAGACTGAAAACTGCTTTCAATTAAACAAGACCAAAACAAAAATAAATCAATGTTATGTCTCAGACTGGAGGGATACTTTTTTTTTTTTTTTAAAATAATCCCATAAAAGACATTGGGACTGGGAGATAACCTACAGTTAGATAAAAATATGTCATTGCTGAACTTGTTGAATTTGAATCCTACTAGCTTTTATAAAAGATTATCTCTTTTAAGAAAGGATATGTTGATGGATTACAGGTAAAAGGACATAGAATGGAGTGTGTGTGTATGTGTGTTTACGTGTCTATGTGTGAGTATATGTGTCTGTGTGTCTGAGTGTGCACATGTGGTGCATGTGTGTGCATGTGCCTGTCTGTGTGTATAAATCAATGGATCTTGGGAAGGAGGGTTGGCTCAGTGGTTAAGAACAATAGTTGCTGATTCCAGAGACTCTCAGCACCCACAAGGCAACTCCTAGCTGTCCATTAGTGGAGGCACTGGGCCTGCATTATACACGGTCATGCACAGACACATAAAATGCTGCTAAGGCCTGTGCTGTATCATCTATGAATTAGATTGTTCTTTAGTACGAAATAAGACAAAAACTGCACTTTCATGGATTTTGTACTTTTTAAGAATATTTAAGAAATATTTTTTAAAATAATATTTTAACTTTTAATATAATAAATAAAAATATCACACACACACACACACACACACACTGTAGTGGACTCACCTCATTCCTACTCCCTGCCCTTCTCATCCTCACCTGAGCCCTGCTCCCCAGACTCCCCAGCAGTTGCTTCAGACTCTTTTGCCCTTAGCCAGCTGCCAAGCGTGCATTAGTGATGCATGTTCCGTTCTAGCCCAGGACAGGATCATCTGACTGCCTCTGATCACAGCTCCCTTTCTGTCCTCTCCTTTTCTTTCTTCTAAGGAATGACATCAGCACTTCCGAGTTCCTGTCGCTTTGATGTTTTACTTAGCACTTTGTATCTCAGGATAGCATTAAGTTCCACTCAAACCTCTATCCTGTTACTGTAAAGACAAACCTCTTGACTCTCTGAGAAATGAGAGCATTGAACCCCAACTTTTGTATCGCTGGGACTGGGGGACTTTACATCCTTTTTTTTTTGTTTTGTTTTGACTCTAAGTTGTTCTAAATGTGGAACCAACACAGATTTTATGTTATAAAGAGAGAGGAGGGGCTGTTTATTGTAGTCAATTAATTAATGATGCTCCAATTATATTTTTCCTCTATGATTGCAATGTATTTTTTTCCTGCAGCTCAAAAGAAATCATTCAGGGTGGATCCATATCTCAGAGGATGAGAGTGCTTGCTATGCGAGCATGTGGACCTGAGTTCGGATCCCAACAGAAGCAGTTGTGAGTGGTTGGCCATGCCTCTGGCCCCCAGTGCTGTTGTGGGAGGAGACAGGATGATCACTGGGACTGGGACTGGGTGGCTGTCAGTCTAGTTCTAGTTTAAATGAAAGGCCCTGTCTCAAGAGAATAGGGCAGAGCGACCAGAAAGACCACCTGATGTCCTTCTTTGTTTTCTGCATGTGTGCATAAGTGAACACACCTGCACACACATCTGCACACATACCAGACACACATAGACTATGCACACACATGGACATAGACATATTAATAGACATAGAAAAAAATCATTGAATAGATGATTCTTTTTAAAATTCCACCAATTGTTCAGAAATGTCATTTCTTTTGCAAATGTTGGGTTTTGAGGTCACCTTTCTCGCACCTGTCCTTTGCTCAGCACCGCCCAGCATCTGGTGATGAATAGCTCTACATTTCCCATGTTAGGAGAAGAAACGGTTACCTTTCTTCTTCATCCCTTTACCACTCACTCTCTTTATTGTTCAGAATTCACTTCATTTCTTCCTCAAGGACGACCATCTTCTGTTCTTTGTTAAACCAGCTGCTTCCGATTTGAGAGCCCATCTTTCTCCCGTGGGGTGTCTGCGTGCCTCTGCGTGTCCACCCCCTCCCCCATACTCACCATGCTTTTAATGTTCGTAACGCATTCTCAGGCCCTGAGTCACACCCTGCCCCTTGTTCAGTCCTTCCTCCTACTCCTTGGCTTCTCATAGAGCCTTCTGACCCACTCTCCCCTCCTTGTGGGGTCTGCGTCATAGCTGGCACCCCAGGACTTCTGATATCATTTCCTATACCTCACAACTACCTCTGGTCCCAGCTCTCATTTTGTTGAAGTATATCCTAAAGTAAGTTTCAAAGACAGATACATGGCAGCCAGACGGTATTATTGGTACGAGAATTTTCTCATTCTTCCTCATTTGGCTAATCAGTGGCTTGGTTCTAGTTGCTAACAGGCTTTTCTGAGCCTTTGAGACATCCTTTGATCATATTCTAGCCTACAGTCATGGCGATGAGACGAGATACTGTCAACCTAAATTATTCCTCTCGAGTAGGTGATTCACACGTACACACCTGCCCAGCAATTTTGTTAGTTTCTCTCTAGGTCTTCTGGCTCTGGGTATGGGAGTGTTTCTTTGTGGTTTTTAGCACCATGTTTCTCCCTTAGGACCTCTTCCTTTGAATGAAGACTCTTCAGCACCAGGCATATATACTGGAGCTGTATCCCCAGCCTGAATCTAGACTTTCTAAATTGCCTACTATGTGTCTTTTACTAGAGTATGCATTCCCTTTCTTCTGGCTTCAAAGCAGCCCCTGCATTATTTTCTAGTGTTTTATATTTATTAATTCTTACTTTAGGGAAATTACACTTTGAATTTTGAGAGATCTGTATTGTTCTCTGCTGTCTAGAAAGTGTGGCAGCCTGAGCCAGATGTGATGCTTGTAATCTCAGCACTGAGGAGACCGGGGCATGAGGATTTTATGCATTAGAAACTGATGTAAGCTATTGGAAACCCTGCCTCAAAAGTCAAACCCACCTCACACATACCAAAAACAAAACAAAATGGCAGTCAATATTTAACTGGTGCATTTTTTTTAATTCTGCCAGAGACATATTTGTTTTGCCTTTTAGTTTTAATCCCTATGTTTTTGCTCAGTGCTACACTTTGCTTGCTCTTTTTGTTTGTGTGTTTAATTTGCTTTTTTGGGGGGGGGGGGCAGGTAAAGTTTCTTGACTGACAACTTTTCTTCAGACATGGAGACCAGGAGTCCTTGCCCCAAGGGCTCTCCAACTTACAGAAGGTGGTTTTATTTGGGGAAACAAGTCATAAAAATAATGACTCACATTGTTCCTAGATGATTTTTTGTGTACATGTGTGTGTGTATGTGAATGTGCATGTGCGCAAGTACACATGTATGTGCAGGTTCATATGAACATGTGTGTGTATGTATATATGCGTGTGTGTGCCAGACATCCTTGAGTGGATGTTATTTCTGAGGAATCATATAATTTGTTTATTTAAGACAGGATCTCTCACTGACTTGGAACTCATAGAGCAAGCTAGGATGGCTTCCCAGTGTGCCCCGGGGTCCACCTGGCTCCACATCGGAAGCACTAGGATGCATGCACACACCGCCATTCCTGACACCTTCCATGCCAGTTCTGAGGATCAGTCTCAGTTTCTCCTGCTCGCACAGCAAGCACTGCACAGCTGAGCCTTCTCCCCAGCCTGGAGTTTGTTTTAACTCATCAGAAAAAGAGCCCTCTTTTTCCTCTGCACGGGCAGATGGTTCAGAGCTAGCTCTGTACATATGAAGGTGCATGAGCGGTAGACACAGCTCTCACTTTTGTTCTGGTCTCGGATCCAGCTTCCACTGCACCTGCCCCACTCCCCAGCAATGCCTGAGGTTACAATTCTCTGTGCCAAACTTATCTACACCCCAGCTGCAGTTTCACCTGTTGTCTCTCAGTACTTCCCAAACAATTTCCTTCTCCCTTTGTTGAACCCTCGGATCTGCTAATGGCTGCCTCCAATTCTGTTTGATGTTTAATGAGGCCTTTTGAGGAATAAGACATGTGCCTGTCCACTGTCTTTGGAAGCTAATTACAACAGTCTTGTTAACAGGTGTGTGTGGTCACACTCTGTGTCCCCAGGCCTTGCTACCCTGTGCTGTTTGGATGGGTCACATACATTCTTGTTTTAAATGTAGAGGTGACAGTTCTGCAAATATCTTTCAGTGACCCATTGATATATTCTGTTTTACAGCTTCCAATGGAATAAACAGACTTGTTCTGAATGACAAGTCTCCTTTCACTAAAGTCAATATTTGTCATTTGATAGTTTGGACTTTCTTGAAATTTTTGACCACCCACCCCCCAGCCAAACCAAGATTCTATCATGTAAGGCAGTGGTTCTCAACCTCTAGGTTGAGACCCTCTGGCAAACCTCCATCTCCAATAATATTAACACAATGACTCATAAGAGTAGCAAAATTACAGGTATAAAATAGCAAAAAAGATAATGTTATGGTCAGGAGTCACCACAACAAGAGGAACTGTATTAAAGGGCCGTGATATCAGAAAGGTTGAGGACCACTGAGGTAGAAGAATTATTTTGTTCCGAGCATTGTTATCACCATGACCTTGACCTTCCTAGTTCTCTTCTCCCCTCACTGGAAGGCCTTCCCCCTTCTCCCTCTGCTCCATTCCCCATCCCTTATCTCCTCCCATAAGAACCAACCAAAGCTCAGAGGCTGCATTGGGGCAGCTCATCAAAGTGCATACCCTATCAGTGCCCTCCTTCTACCAGAGGGCACCTCAGAGCCTTTCTGAATGAGGGGTCCTTGGAAGTCTGTAAACATATCATATACTACCTTGTGACTCAGTCCCCCTTTCCCAACATATTTAACTGCATGAGGCGTGTCCACAAGCCAAGGAAAGCCAATTTTTATATATGACTGCATCCTGCAAGGGTCCTGTGCCTTGTTTTACCTATTCATTGGATCTATTCCTTTTGACTGGGCACTGAGCTGATAACTGAGAGGATGGCACATTGGGAATATGCAGAGAGGAGCAGACACAGAGGCAAGCATCACATGCTTGGAGTAATGTGGGTAGATTTTATACTCAGGCTAGCATCATCCTCTTCAAAGCTCAAGGACTCTGTGAAGAAAGCCACTGCTGCAAGCCCAAGGATTTCTCTTCCCTTTAAACCCATAGAGCGCTTTGAACAGTACCTGCAGTCCTTACAGCACATAGCTCTTAGTGCCTTCAGACCTATTCTAGGATTCTACGGGACCTTCTATCCTCATGTCCCCACAGTGTCTGGAATGGGATGACACTTACGGACTGTGAATTCAACCAATCTTTGCTGCATTGGTGAGTGGAAAGGGTGGAAGGTCAGTGGAGAAAAAGATAAATTAATTAAATGTGTGTGGGATTTCTGGGCGCCACGGAGCATATAGATTTGTGAGTTCATTTAACAAGTGTATTGCTGTGTGTTGGGTCTTAGATATACAAAGGTTGATTAGAAAGACACCATCTTTCTTCCTAGGAGATTCTAAGTCAAATAGACAGAAAGGGGTTATGTTGGATAGTTCACTGTAAGCAAGAGGAGCTGAGGTATAAGCCAGGCCATCTCTGGTGAGGAGGAGACAAGCTGAAGTCCTGATCTGCTGTGGTCTGCACGTGTGATCTGAGCCAACTCTTGGAGAGGGGCTTTTGTGGTCTCTGTAGGGCATCCTTGGCCCACTCCATATAAGAGAAAACAAGGATTCTCTTAAAGGTAAGATTTTCCCCTAGGCCCCAGGGTTAGCAATGGCAGCCACATTGTTCCTTTCAGCACTCATGTTTTTAAATCTCTCCAGTGTTGGGAACCTGATCAAGGTCACTGCCTTCCAGGATTGTTCCCTTCTCAAACACAAGACTAGAAATGAGGAAACACAGAGGTTAATTTAAGAAGATTGTCGTGACTGTGACCAGTACCTCTATGGTCTTTAAGGAAAAAAACACACAAGTCCTTAATGGCCACAGGACTTAGCCCCAGCACTTGACTTTCATGTCAAAGAGACCTGGGTTTCCCTTCTTGTATCCAGCCTTCAGACTGACTCCTCTGGGCCCCAGTTCTTGTGCCCAAAGGGAGGTGAAGACACAGGTTCCAGACTCGAGGCTCCCCTGCCATGTATTGAACCCAGGCTTTGGAAAGGTCAGCCTGAGAACCAGTAAGGCAGAAATGCAGGGGGAGCCAGAGTCCAGTCTTGGGAGCCAGGACTGGCGCTTGCACCCACCTCCATTATTTCTGGTCTTCATGGAATTGGACAAGGAACTCAGATCCTCTAATCATCCATGTTCTGCACAGTGGAGCTCTGCTACTTATGTGGGGGCTTGTGAATACTGAGATAATACTTCCATGACACAAGATGTGGCTGGAGGAACAGCCCCTGCATGGTTGCTGCTATGTTGAGTAAAGGACTCTGGCCTTACCTCATAAGTAGGTTCAAGAAATTTCTCCACCTTCAGTGGGCTGTAGACTTCTTTCCCTCCCTTAGTTTAAAAGGGTTTTACTGATCCTAAAATACTCAGCTCAAATATTTTCCTTTCTGGAACATGCACTAGCCTCACTAAGTTGAACCATGCCCTAGTCCCAGGCTTCACAGTTTGCTTTAGGTCCCACATTATTTTTCCAATGATTTGTGATTGCATTTGTCTTCCTACAAGGTCATAAACTCCGAGGAGAGCAGAGCTGTATATTTTCTTTGTGTTCCAGTGTCATTCATATTGTGCCACATAAAATGGCCCAGTATAAGGAGAAATGAATTCAGGGTCTGAGTTTGTTTCTTTCTACAAGTTAGGGCAAGTGCCTGTGGAAGGGGGCAGGGTCGATGGCATCAACAGTACCCTCAATGTCGCAGGAATTCGAAGGGGAGCAAGCTGTTCCTGCCTGGCAAGCCTGAGCTGGTGAGACCTGAGAGGTTTTTGTAGAGTTAAGCCCTTTAAGGCAAAAGAGCAAAGGGGTAAAAACAATACCAGGATTGCAACGGATCCATTATCAGTCTTTAATGATGGCTTGATTGATCGGGAGAGCACAAGTGTATTTGATAGAGGACAGGCACTTCCATGAAAGAATGGACTGTGTGCAATGCCATAGGCTGGGTCAATGCAGCTTCCACTCATGGGAGGCAGGAGGGGTGCTGGGTAAAAGATTCAAGTTTTGGTTTGTAAACCCAATTCTATGAAATGGACACTTGGGTGGCTCTGAAAAAGCCCAGTTCCCAGTTTGTTCAATGGAAATAGTTGATGGTACCAATTGTGTTGCAGTTGGAAGAGTTAAATTCAGCAAGTTGAAGGAAGAATCTAAATTATCTTTTTTCAAATTCTATTTTAATGATGGTTCTTCAAAAGCTTTAGCCTCCCTTGTAGCCCACCACCCATTTCCCACTGTTCAGAGACAGTGGGAAAGATAAGGGGGAAGTGGAGCTGTTTAGAAAAGTTCATTGGAGCAACTCCCACCTGTGTTGTCTGGAAACGGGCTGTTCAGTCCACAGGTTAGCAGCGGCAGCTGAATCTACTTGCAAACATTTCATGGATACACCAGCTGTCCAGTTTGGTAGAGTCAGGTTAGCAACAGCAGTGACACAACCTAGCAGAGACAGCCAGGTCTCAGCCTCAGCTTGAGTCAACAGAAGGGGGCCAACAGAACTCCAGGCAAAGTTCTCGGCTGTGCCTCTCTTGGGGAAGGGAAGATCATTGAAGAGACCCACAGCGTTGCACAGCTAGCTCTATAAGCAAGCCAAGCTTAGCCCTGCCACCGTCTGTCCAGTCCTATTTACACCCTCCAAACCTCATGTGCATGTGCCCTCCGGGGTCTTGCCTCAGGACAGGTCTGGCCTCACCATGTGCATCTATCTCAGCTGATATCACTCTACCAATCAGCCCGAGTCCACTGAAGTGGCAAGAAACTGCAGAACACCACCAGAAGATTTTTTGTGCATTTCTCTCTATGGAGTCCCAAAAATGCAGCTCAACTACATAGTGTAAGGCAGACCAATACATGGATGCTGGTAGCAAAGAATCCTTCATTATGTGTCCTTTCATGTGCTTGCTTTAGCAGAACATCCTCACTTCTGTGTTTGCTTCAGTGAAACGTTCCTTCACAAGTCTGCCGTAGCCTTTCACACCTATGTCCACTTGAATGAAACGTTCCTTCACGTGTTTGCCCAGCAAAACACCATCCAGCCAACTTTCCAAAGAACCCTTAAGTTTCCACTTCAGAAGAATTTTGGGGCTCCCAGTTTCAGAGGGATTTCAGTCCATCATAATGGAAATGGTACGTCAGAGGTCATGGCAGTGGGTAGCTGTGGCCAAGGCTCTTCACATGGCGGTAGCCCAGGAAGCAGAGAGCTGGTCAGGAAGCAGAGGTGCAAATAGCCTTCCAGAGCCTACTTCCTAGTGACCTGCATCTTCAAGCCAGGCTCCACCTCCTAAAGGTTCTACAGACTTAAAATAGCAGTACTTGTAGGAAACATTGCATTTAAAACATAATATACGCATTAGTCCTTTTCCCTGAACACCCAGGGCCTGACTCTGAAATCTCAGAGAATGGAGACTACAGGCTAGAGGAAGGGGGTTCCTGAAATGCACTGTGGCTGTGGGATAGAAAAGATCCACTTGCTCACCTTACGATTTAAGGCTCTCGATGTTTGTCTTCTGTAGCCTTAAAGGAATTAGTCGTATGGACAGCAAACAGCAAGAGAGAATAGATCCTGGAGCCAGGACTCCTGAGTTCTGATTTAAACCCCACTAGTCCTCGGTTTTTTGACCTTAGGCGAGTTCTGTAAGCACTCTGGGACTGTGCCCGCTCATCTGTCAAATAAAGGAATTGCTCTGCAGCTCCTTTTTAGCTACAGCGATCATTGATTCTAATACCAGCCAAATTGAGTTGAAACTCTTTTCCTTCTCGTCTGCATTTCCTTGCTACCCTGCCCAGTTGGCTGGGGGCTATACATTGATTAATAGGCTAAGCGAACCTCACTAGATAGGCTTTTTGTAAAGAGAACCGATGGCTGAATAAGTACAAGCTCCAGGAAAGTGTAAATTGTCGAGTTTAAGAACCCAGAGATTTCTATACTGAGGACAAGGTTGAGGGTGGCCATAAGAAGTCAATGACCCCCCACCACCAGAAGGCAGATCATCACTGAGCCTGTATGGCTGTGATCCTCTTCTGAATGTAAATAGAGACTGAGAAAGGAAGGGGTCTCCATCTTGACCAATAGAGGGCCCCAAGTGAATCACTGTGCTTGGTTACACAAGCCCAGAAGCCGTCTGCTGCAGGGGGGTTGGGAGCTGTCTGCTGCAGGGGGTTGGGGGGATGTCTGCTGCAGGGGGGTGGGGATGGGGAGCTGTCTGCTGCAGAGGGGTGGGGATGGGGAGCTGTCTGCTGTAGGGGGGTGGGAGCTCTCCTCTGGAGGATGATATAGCTTTGTATGGCACCCAAGGAGAATAGAACCACCAGGATAGAGTTCAGATTCCAGAGTTCGTAGTAGAGGTTGCGCACTGTTCTGTGAAGGAGAGGCAGGAGATATTCTCCATTTTGTTGGCCATCTAGTCCTGAAAGTGATCTCTGCTGTTGCAGCATGAAAGAGCCCATGGAAGTCTTGTAATTAGCATAGCCATGCATAGTAAGACATTTCCAAAACTATGTGGTGGGTGAGTGGTATGCTGATTGCAGACAGTCACACTATAGGGACTCCATAGGTGACCAGGCACCTCTTCCCATTGTCACCATCACAGGAAAGGCAGTGTCTGAAGAGAGGATCAAAGTCTCTCTCTCTCTCTCTCTCTCTCTCTCTCTCTCTCTCTCTCTCTCTGTCTCTCTCATACACACACACACACACAGATATACATTTATGCATACCCACACATACAGATACAATATACACCCTTCACTAGCTGACCTTACCTTTTCTAGTGTATCTGTTGAATACTGAACAGATGTCCAATAATCCAAAAGTATCATCCAGAAGAATAAAATGTGATCTGTTTCTTGGTCTGTCTGTTCCTCCCTCCTTCCCTTCTTCCCACCTAGGAGGGAACCATTCCTCTTCATGGTTTGGTTCTCCAGAATGCTATAGATTTTTATTTGGTTCCCCCTATTTTTTTTGTTTTTGTTTTTGTTTTTTTTTTGTTTGTTTTGGATTTGGTTTTTTTGAGACAAGGTTTCTCTGTATAGCCCTGGCTGTCCTGGAACTCACTCTGTAGACTAGGCTGGCCTCGAACTCAGAAATCTGCCTGCCTCTGCCTCCCAGAGTGCTGGGATTACAGGCATGCACCACCACCGCCCAGCTTGGTTCCCCCTATTAATCTGTTCAGTTTTTCTAAAAAACATAGCAAGACTTGGAAACAGGAGGAGAGAGCCGGGCTGCTGGAGGGATGTGAAACATGCACACGGCCAAGCCTCTTCCACGCAAGCTGAGGCTCCCAGGCTAGTCACTGCCGCCTCTGGATTGGTAAGACACTGGGCTTCCCCTGGGCCTGCTGCCATCTCACTTCCCAGCCTGCCGTGGGCCACTGATAATGCTCTCACAAAGCCAAGTTCAGGAAGACCCGGGCAAGATTCTGGCCCCTTATCTGATCAGCTGTTCTCTATGGTCAGGAGTCCAGGCATGCATCCTAGCAGACTTGGGCTGATTATCTTTCAGTGTGTGTTAAAGCTGACTGTAGGTTTCTGAGACCTGGCCTGAGGGCCATTAATATTTCTGCTATATTAGCATCTGCTACATTTCAGAGTGAAAATATGAGGGGAATAAGAGTCAGAACATTTGTGTTCAAGTCCTGGCCCTGACACTTAGTAAGTCCGGTGCCTTGGGCAAGTTTCAGCCTTAGGAGAATCAGGCTCTCTCTGTTTGTGAAATGTACATTTTGGAATAAAATGATGCTGTTTCAAGTAGAGTTAGTTCTCATTCGTCATGGAAGCCATGTTCTGTGCAGTCGTGAGAGTAATGTTCGTAAAGACTGAGAGTTTGCTCCCCAGGGGAACCTGGGGTTAGGTTCCTGCAGGCCTTAGGCCACACAGCTTCTCCATTCTGTTAGTACATGTTTTGTTTGTGTTTTGGTTTAGACCTGGTATTTATGAAGCATTGACTCATTAAATCAAACTCATGGCAAACAGCTCTGTAGCTCAGACTTAAATGGCACCTCTCTGACACATGTTTCCTCTGTAAGGCACCACGCCTTCCTGACTCACGGCTCTTCAACTCTGAGTAGGAGCTGCTTTGAACTGCTATGATCACCAACATAGGCTCTGAAAAGTGAGGAACGTGCTACTAAACAGACTGCCTAAAGGCACTGGCATTGAAACTGAATGAGAGAGGTGGTTCGGTTTCAAATATGCACAAACCCTGTCCTCACTGTGTCTGTAAAGGACCCTGGAGCACAGCGAGTTTGGATCTGGGGCACAAATTTTAGTAAACAGGAAAATATGCAAATACAGACTCTGTGAATGACAGGACAGGCTGCACTTGAGAGACCTCTTGAGAACCAATTGCAAACAAGCTCCAATTCCTCCATCTTTTCTGCATCTCTAAACTGAATGCATTTGCTGGATACAATGGCCTATAATTGCTGCTACATGGAGACTTAGGCAGAATTTCATGGCCTGCTTAGGATTACAAAATAAATCCAAGGCTGGGCAATTTAGTGAGAACCTGTCTCAAGATAAAAGGTAGAAGAAGTGCTGGGGCATTAACTTAGTGGCAGGTCACTTGTCTGTCGAGAGTGAGGCTGACATCCAGTCTTGAGCACGCTGGTATTTGTGTGTCATACTTCCCAGGATGCTTCCCATCCTAGCTTGTTCTGTTGTCTTTAAACAGCAGATCTGTTCTTGCCTCTGTTCAAGGCAGCTGCTGAGTCTGCTGCTGAACCACCCTTGTCACCCTAGCAGAGGCAACTTGTCATTTTTCCAAGGGAGGCTAAGAAGCAGGTATTACAGTCCTTGCATGCAGGACACCAGAGCCTGGGTGGCTTCCCAGCAACAGCTTTAGGAGTTGAGGTATCTGAAATCATTGCTGCCAAATTTGGCTTTGACTGTACCCTGGTCAGCCAGCTTTGTGCTGTAATCTCACCTGGTGAAGGCTTAAAGGAGCCCTATAGAGCGGCTGGTGAATAGATACTAATCTACTAGCTAGGGGTCTACATCCCTATTCGGTCACTCTCCCAGAGGATCCTTCCCAATACAATATTTTAGGGGTCATTTCCTATCCAACGACATCGAGGCACTGAGAGGCCTGTGATTGGAGAGGAAGTATCTTGCAACAGTCAGGATTTCAGTCTATAAATGTAGTAGAGTGCAGAGATCAGCATCTGTGAAAAACCCTTCAGACAGCCTCTGTCTTTGCCTCAGACAGAAAGGATTTACATTGAAAAGATTATTGACAAATGTTTTTTGTGTGTGTGTTTATGGACATGAGTCTGTAGGTGAGTGTACATGTGTCATGTGAATGTGGGAGTCAGAGGCCAGTGTCAGTGGTCCTCTCCACACCTCCACCTTGCCTGCTGTCCTGCTGCTGTTATTATTATGTTGTTGTTGTTGGCATTTTTGTCTAGGCTCCGCCCTACAGTTAGTTACCTGGCAACAGCCAGGTGTTCCTGACTCACTATAAAAAGAGTACTTGCCCCCTCCCCCTCCCTCCCTCCCTCTCTCTCTCTCTCTCTCTCTCTCTCTCTCTCTCTCTCTCTCTCTCTCTCTCTCTCTCTCGTTCTTGCTCTCCTCTCCTCTCTCCTTTTTTCTTCTCTTCTCTTGTTCTTTCTTGCCCTTTCCCCTCACCCCTTCTCCACGTGCTCATGGCCAGTAAGTTCCATGAATTTGTCTTCTGAGTAATTGTCAGGCTATGTAGATATCCCTGTGGGTGTCAGCTCCCGTTCTGGTCATTCGTGCCACCCATTTTGCCTTATCTTATGCAGTCCTCTCTGTGGTGCTGAGAGCCCCGCAGATGAGGGCTCTGTTTTCCTGTGCCTGATACCCCAGTCTTCAAGATAAAAGCACTCCCTAGATTGCTCCAGGCTTTCCCAGAACTCTGGTTCTATGGTGCTCTGAGTCTTTGGAAGAAAGTGAGAAGATACACCTGATTTATCTGCTGATGGATAAACTGCCTCTGCCACGCTCTAGGCCCATGGAAAATGTGCTCTATACCTGCTTTGCTGAGAAAAGTTTAAGATGCTCATATCCCAAGGCTTGTCGGGGGAAACTCCCAGATGAATGCTGTTGACAAAAACGAAAGGCCAAAGCAAAGACAGCAGGCAAGAGATGGGAACCGCTTAAATGTAATATTGGATTCATTCATCATCGCTTTCTGGAGGAAAGTCTCCCTAGGTATCAGGAAAAGCCTCCCTCCGTTGTTTTTAATGTTGAATATTGGTTCAGAAATTCAAAGAGGAAACATAAGCAGCCAAATGCCCATGAACTGCGGAAGAGAATGTTTTTTTGATGTGGGGTGGGAGGGGTGGGGGAGGTGGGGAAGTTGGGGGGTGGGGGTATTTATAATTTTAAATGAACTGGGAACTACAGATACAGCTCAGCAGTTAAGGCTGCTTGTTGCTCTTCCAAAGGACCAGAGTTCAATTCCCAACACCCGTGTCAGGTGGCTCAGAACTGACTGTGACCCTACCCCGAAGGGATCTGATATCTTGCTCTGGCCTCTGTCACATTCATGTGCATTTACAAAGACACATATTCATATTATAAAGAATAAATTAAATGAACCATGCTTGGTGATAATGGTGATAATGTGGCAGTGATGGGCATGATGTTGACCATGATGGCAGTGAGGACGGCCATGATCATCGCAGTGATGAGGATAATGATGACGGTGAGGATAACTGAGTAGTGGTGAATATGGAGGTGATAGTGGTGGTAATAGTAGCATCTATAGCAGTAGTCAGCACACATAGGAAATACACTGTGAACAAGGTTTACATACAGTCTCTATACATAATATCATATTTATACAAGTCACACTGTGTTAAACAAAGTCATACCAATAAATACGACCCATGCTATATAAGCCTAAAATGAAACATGCTAAGGGTCAGTGGTAACACTAATAATCACAGCTTATTAATCTTAATAATCATTATTAATAATTAATATAATTAGTGATGATGCTAAATATATTATTAATGCTAATAACACAGTTTTATGTTACGTGTATTTTCTGCTTACATAGTTCATCATCTATGATAGCCTTTACTTTGACTTGGGCAATAGCTCATAGGTATTGAAAAGGTGGATGTATCCCATGTTATAATGAAAAGGAGACTTGCAAGGGTGAAGTAACAGATCGAACAATACCTAAGAAAGAAATGGAAAAATTAACGCCGGGGGGACTGCATCAGGGTTTTGAGAGTGACTATCTCATTACTGCACTGTGTATAACACAAAGAAAACAGGTTGTTTTCTCTTGTGTAGCAAGTGCATTTATTTAATTACATGACCTTTGGCTATGTTAGAACTTAATTTGGAAATATTTAAGAGTGTGAAAGTTTCCCAGATACTTTAAATTGAAAACTTGCTCAATTCTCGAGACTCCATGACCCTGGGCTCACAGTTTTCCTGTCTCAGTTGGACTCTTCCGTGCCTCTCCAAAGCTCATTCCCTGGGTCAGCTGAGGCAGAGTTGATGCTCTCTGCTCCTCCACAGTGTCTGCATTTGAAAGTTGTGACCTTTGAAATGCTGGGTTTGCTTGGTCTCCAATGTGTGCTGCTGTGACTGCAGCCACCCCTCTGCATAGGCAGCGGAGACGAGTCCAAGTCTTGTGTCTCTTATCTCTCCACGTTTATTTTTCCCCAAGGTCAGTCAAGGGCTTGGACAAGAATAAGGATGATCTTAGGGCTCTTTCTTCAGTTTTCTACACTTACGAACTTTATGAACTCATTCTTTTAATCTTCCCTGCCATGTCTGCCTTGTCTCTGCTCGGTACCGTGTGCCCTTCTGAGGAGTTCTCTTCCTATTTCATCTTCTAGGTCATTCAGAAGGTTGTTAATCATTCAGAAGGATGGGAGTTTTCTCTACCTGGAGAATGCTTTTTCCTGAACTCATTGACAGTCTCTTTGATTTTCCCAAGAACTGAAAAAATAATATCTAGAGTAAGTGGGAAAATATTCTGTGTGAGTAACATATTTATAAGCTCTGGGTGTTATGTCAAAATCCCCACATTGTAGGGAGGCCCACTGGCTGCTTCCCGTATTGACAGAGAGGGAGGCAGCCTGCATAGTGTTTTCTGCTTTGCTAGAAAAAAAAAGCCTCTGTCTCTTAAGAGAATGCCTTGGAGTTTTCAGTGCAGACATTCAGGCTGGTGTCAAGTATTTCTCTCTGTTAATGTGATGGGGGTGAGAACCTCATTTAAAATCAGAATCTTCCCAGGGTGGATTTCAGCTGGGGTTGTATTTGACTAGGCCTGGAATGAGTTTTCCCAGGTGGGTACCAGACACTGTTAATATCGAAACCCTGCTGATTTACCTAGTTCTAGTGCAAGGCCTCCCAGTTGCAGCCCTGGTGGGGTTTGGGGGCTTTTTTTAAGGGGGGGGGATAAATGGGGCCAGCTAAAATGCTGAAGAATTAATGTACTACAGAAACAGAGTTCACCAAGGATGGTTGGGACTTGGTAACTACGTAGCCATACTGCAGCCCTCGTCCCCGCTCAGTGGGCTGATTCTCATGTGCTCGCTGGCTCCCAGACCTGCTGGGAGCTGAAACCACAGTCTCCCGCGGTGGTAATTGGCTTGATGACACACCAGCCTGCTTCCCTTCCTGTCCTGTGTCACTTCCCGTCCTCCCACAGCTGCTTCCTAGGAATATCTCCCAAGAAACCTATCTACAGTTTAACTCTTGTCTTGGGGCTATTTCTGGAGAAACCCAAATGGAAATACCAGGTAACAGCAAAACTAAAAGGGTCAGCACAGTCCATGGGGCCGGGAGGACCCCGGTTCATTTCCTCCAACTCCAGCATGTGAGTCCTGTTTTCTGAGCCATGGTAAGGAGTTACAGCAGTGAGTGGTTGCTAGGCAGGAGGGGGACTCACGAGGCCTCCGCCCTCCCTGAGGATGTATGGACTGTTGGTGGTTGCTGGGCTAAGGGAGAGAAGAGACATTTTTCCCAGTGGTCAGCCATAAATAGCCCCTCACTCCTCTCCCTGTAAGTAACCCCAATTAAACTAATTGCTTCACCATAAAACAAATGAAGAAACAAAAGACAAGAAAGTAGAAGGGGGACTGTGAAGGAGGGACCAGTGGGGGAGGGCAGGGACAAAAGAGGGTAATGATGTTGGCTGTGATCAAAGCACATTCTATGCATGCATGAGAACATAATGAAGCCTGTCACTGTATATAATTGATATACTAATTGCCTTAGTCTGGTTTCCTTTGCTGTGACAAAAGTCCACCCATAAAAGCAACATAGAAGAGAAAGTGTTTATTTGACTCCCACAGTTCCTGGTTTCAGCCTTTGAGTGTAGGAAAGGAAGGGCGGTAAGTGGAAGCAGCTACTCACATTATGTCCTCGGTCAAGAGCACACGTGAATCAATGCACACCTGCTTGCCAGTGCACTGCTCATTTTCTCCACCTGCCTAGGGAATGGTACCGCCCACAGTAGATGAGCCTTTCTATTTCAATTAATATGATCAAAGTAATGCCTCTAGGCCAACCCAGGTGAGCTTCCTCATTGAGACTCCCTTCCCAGATGATTCCACATTGTGTCAAGTTGAAAGTTAAAACCATCACAATGATTAAAGCAAACAAAACAAAACTTCAAAAGGTCATGGCAAGGTTGCAGCCCCTCTAAGAATCAGAGTCAGACTTCAGACAGGGAAGGGGGGGGGGACTATAAATGCCAAGACAAATACCAGACCTTCCACCAGGGTTTTTGCTACATTAAATAGAAAGCGATGCCTTGGCAGGGAGTTCTATCTATACCTCTTTTGCTAGAATTATGGTGTGCGTACTCCTATTGCAGCTGTCATGTGGAATTATATGGTTCTAGCTGAGATGACCCTGCTGACAAACAAACTGGGCTCCTAATAGCAAGATGGTGATGATGATGATGATGACGATGATGATGGTGATGACGACGACGACGATGAAACATATTAGGTAGTCAATCTCAGGGTTAGCCACTGCCTTCAAATGTACTAGTACACTTGGCTGTACATGGTTTGTTTGGTTCATGCTGCTCAACATCTGACCTGCAATCAGCACATCACCTGGAACTCACTGGAGATGGAGGATCTCAAGCTAACCACAGACATGCTGAATTAGAATCTGCTAGAATCTGCTTTCCAGAAAGATCTGCTCACCAAGTGATCTGTGTAGACAATTCAGTTGGAGAGGCATTGCCTTCCATCATACTTCTTAATGTCAGAGTGGTAGAGGAAACACCCCGATTCCCAGTACCCTTCCCATAGTCCTCTAGAGCACCGTCAGTGCTGTTCTGCTGAGTGGCCAAATAGGTCACATCAGCTCAGGGTTCCTTCCTAGTCCCCCAGGGTCAAAGTGATTCTGGTCCTCACCCCTCATGGTATTTGCGTCTCTCTTTTCTGTGTCACCGGCAGCTTTGAATACCCTTGTTCTCTTGAAGCACAGAAGACTCACTCTTGCTCAGTCCTCTCCAGGTGCTTTAGGGTTAGTTGAGCTAAGTTAAACTTTACAGCCCTCTCTACCTTTCTTCCTTCCTGGCTCCCCAAAATAAAGTCATTATCATAACCTATGGAGTATTTTTTTAAGTATCATGTTACTTATATATTTGACTTCTTTCTTTCTCTCTTTTTTACTTTTCTATCATTGTTTAAAATGGTTTTAAACATTTGAAAAGGAAGAAAAGGGTGGTTCAGGAATGTAAATGTGTGCAGGCAGCAAGCCTCCTTCTGAAAATCCCGAGATGCATTGTGTGCCCGGATCAGAAGCACACTGCTGTGCTTTATGTGCTGAGGGCCGAGACCCTTGGCCACTGTCTTCCTGTCCCTCTCAGTCCTTACAGCCCTTAAATGTGTTTTATTGAAGTCCACATGGGTGAGAGAAAAGCTTCTATGGGCTGCTTGTTGCCTCTGTCAGTAACTGATAGAGTTAGAAGAGATTTAAGAACAACAACAACAACAACAAAAAAGAATTGGATAAAAATAAAGCCAGTACATGACAATAAACTTGTAGTATTTGACCTAAAACAAGGCTATCAAAGAGTCTATTTATGCAAAATCAATGCTGGGAGACCTTAAAATAGCCCCATAATTTTATCATGCTCTCTTTGACAAGAAGGTTCAAAGTGTTCATTTCAAGGGGTACAGGTTCAGAGGCAGCACATAACAATTGAAATGTTCTTAGAAAGGTGTATTAGCTCAGGGATATAAAAAATTAATACTGAATTTTAGCCAGTAGAAAACTGTAGGTTTAAAACTATAGGCCACTGGTAATCACAACATGTGACAGGTTAACCAAATAATTGATACTGAGAAAGCTTAATAAACAACAGCTCATAGTTTTTGGAAGGCAAAGGATAGCTCCTAAGATTCTCCTCAGCTCACAACAGCTGTAGTAAGCTTGTTCTAATCAGAAGTCCTCTGAAGGGACCAGAAAGATGGCTTAGCAGCAGTAGGTACTCATGCAGAGAGCCAGGTTCCCCTTTCCAGCACCCCCATGGTGGCTCACAACTGCCTGCAAGCCTAATCCTAGGGGATCTGACAACCTCTTCTGACTCCCACAGACACCAGGTGTACATGTGGTGTACAGATATACATGCAGACAAAACACATGTGCACATAATGATGGTGATGGTAATGGTGGTACTGATGATGATGATGATGATGATGATGATGATGGAGGTGATGATCTGAAAGAATCCTGTGAAGTGATGTGTGCATTCAAGACTGTCACTCATAACGCTGAAGGCCTAGTGACAGGATGTTCCTTTGTCCCAGTTGCCATTGTACAGACCTGTCAAGCTGCATGTGCACAGTAGGACTGTAGCAGACACAGAGGATGACCTGCTTTTCCTGTGGATGTTAAATCAGTCTCCTCTTCCAACTCTACCCGTGAGTTATTTTTAGTGTAAGAACACCACAGTTTAAGGTGAGGAGCTCTGGTTTGAGTTGTAACTGTTACCTGGGAAACTGAAGTTCCCTTTTGGGGTTCTTAGTCTCATTAATAAAAGAGTTTAGGAAGGGACTCAGAAGGAAGTCATAGGGCAGTTTTATTAGATTTTTTTTTTTTTTGAAAAAAAAAAGTAGGTAAAACTCCTGGCAGCCGCCAGGAAGAGAGTACACGACATGTTTTTTTAAGTTAAGCATGGAATAGGAATAGATCACTCATTAAGAAAGGAAAAGGCGCTCCCAAGTGTGGAAGTAGGCTAGCCAGCCCTGGAGCATTGTGCCCCCCCCCCCACTGTGGGTGATCTTCTGTATAGCCCCACCCTTCCTCAGCCATTTGTATCTTACAGGCTTTGTTTCATTCATGCCTTGTTTGCTAGATGATGCCAGAATAAAGAGGGGTTTCTAACCTCCACAAATTGACTGCCCTGGCACGTTAACCTCAAAGTAGCCTTTCTCAGTTTCCCCTTTCCTATCAACTGAACACAGAATTTCACCTCTTTTCCAACACCTATCCTACTTTTTGCTTGAATTTGCCATTGTTAAATAAGGTGCTTAGCTCACTTCTGAGGTGTTACTAAGTAGCCAAAAGCCTAACTCCATGGAGGGATGCTAGTGTTTCCTGTAAAAGGGGGAGACCTCTTGCTTTCTTCAGGTTTTGAAAATCCTGGCTGCAGAGGCAATGGAGACAGACTGGAGACACAGTCAGCTTTCCTCAAAGGGCCTCCTACATTGTGTCAAGCTGCTAGAGGCAGCCGCTGAACTCACCAGCCAGGATCTCTCCACTTGCCACCAGTGCACTTGCTGCAACTCTCCTTGTCGTGAAGGGACTTACAGGCAAGGGACTGCAACAGTGCTGAAGGTTCATTAGCCGATCCTCCACAGGCCCTGGTGGGCAGGGCAGTGGGACCTTTCCAAGAGACCATTCCTTAATGACCTGGGCTGCTTCTCTCTTTGGCTTAAAGGGCAATTTACAAGCAGTTCAGTGGTTTTTGCCTTTACCCCACCCTTGACTCCACTGCAGGAGGCTGCGTTCAAGTCTCCTATGTTCCCAGGTCACTGTTCTAAGTGCCTTGCTCAGTAGTGAACAGTGGTCAACTTGCAAACAAATGCACTCTGTGGGCTTTCAATCATACTCCATGGGCTTCTGAGAATGGCCCGCTCACAGGGTTATGTGTGTGGGTCAGGGAAGAGGAAGCAGAAACAGGGAAGAGGTAAGACAAGGACAAATCGCTGTCTCTCACAAGAGGAGGCATCAGTGAGCAGTGCCTGTAAAGCAGACGCCATCTTGGTTCCTGTTGGCCTTCATGCTGACATGTTGGCTGTTGAGTGTAGTCATTCATGGGCTTCCCAAGTTCTGCTGGACTGGAGGCAGACTTGCCCATGGTAAAGGAGTCCAGAGCTGTCATAGCACTGCCCGTCATAGGTGGAAAGATTTTTCCACCTAAGGGCCTTCAGGTCCTGTCCCAGGTCAGTCTGGTTAGGCCAAGAAGTTTCCAAGCTCTCCTCCTAATTCTAAGCTTAACATGTATATATTACCTACTTACTTCAAAATATCTTCTACAATATACACAGGGACAGTCCGTGCTATCTCACTGTTACAAGATTGTACCTTTAAAGATTCCAAGCAGAGGAGGTTTAGTACTGTTCGTTCTCATAGGTCTTTGTATCAGCACATTTAAGTACTCCCAGGGACAGCCTGATTGAAGAGTTGTTCAGCCAGGCCTTACCACCTGATCCTAAGCAATAAACCTTGGTCTTCCTTTTGAGATTTCAGCATGGCCAGACAGATGCAGGCCATGGCATGAGAACTGATGGGAGACATCCCCAGCATGGAAGTATGAAACTTAGCAATGTGAGTGCTGTAGTTGCACGAAAAGGAATATTTATCAAGGTAACACTAGTGTAAGGTTATTTCCTTACTATTATAATAAGGCACTTGCAGGGGGCAACTTAAGGAAGGCAGTGTCTATTTTGGTCCATAGTTTAAAGATGAAGTCCAGCACAGTATATGAGGCAAGGCAGCAGGAGCTTGAAGTAGCTGCTTGCATTATATCCAAGAAGCAGAGACCAAGGAAGGCTTGCTAGTACTCAACTAACTTCTCCATTTTTACACAGTTCAGCATCTCCTGCTCATTATGGCCCCGCCCATACTTTGGATGGGTCTCCCTGTATTAAAGAACGTAATCCAAGTGATCCTCTACTGGCCCACCTCTCAGGAGATTATCGATTCCCTCAGCGTCACAATGCTAAGCACCACAATGAGGTCGTGGGATGAATCTCAACGTCAGGATCAAAACAAGGTTTCACAGTGACCTCTCCACACTGTTGCTGCTACTGCTTGGGAAGTGCAAGCCAGTGAAGGGCCGAGGAAGAAGGGCCAGGCATTCTCGGTCCATCTTCAGCATCCATGTGCTTTCCAACCATTGCCCTGCATAAGCATCACTGGGTCTCTGGTGCCAGCTATTCTAAAGCTCGAATCCAGCACCATGACCGCTCATGTGCTCACTGGCCAACCCTATGGTGAGCTCTGGTGACCGTGGGGTCAGTGTAGATGCCATGTATCAGGACTGAAAGTGTGTGAAGTGTCCCTGGGCTCAGCTGTGCTCTGAGAGGCAGAGAAGGCGTAGGCTCAGGGACTCAGGGACTCAGGGAGAAAGAGCTCAGACATAGGAACAGTGAGCCAACAGGCTAAGGGCTGAACACTTTTACAGACATCCTCTCTTTCCCCAAGAGATTTTTGAAAACAGCTCAGACCCCATAGCCTTCTGTTGAAATTTATGCCCTTAAAAAAAACCAACTCCTTTAAAGAAAATGTTTTTAGAAATCTAACGTTGCTGCTGACCACCTGTTGGTGAGCCACAAGCTCATGTCTTCTATTTGAAATGTCCATATGTCCTGCCTGACAGGGGCAGAACCAGGCATAAATACTGATTGGGAGAGCTAACCTGTTGATGGAAGCCTGGAACTTAGAAATGTAAGATGTAGTTCAACTAAAAGGCATAGTCCCCAAGGCAGATTCCCAAGGCAAACTGTTAGGTTCAACAACACGGTTCTAATACCCCTGTCACAAAATTGGAGCAACACAAGGCTTTACAATCCTGACCCTCATACTAGGATCTTTTTAGGAGGAACTAGGCAACTAAATTTGCTAAGAGACAGGGAGGAGGTATAGAAACCAGAGAGGAGTATGATTACTTTTTGCTGGTGGTGTAGTTGTACACTAGGGAAATCCAAGACGATCCACAGTAAAACAGTTACAAGCAACGAGTGTTTCCAAAACTGAAGATAGTGTGAAATTAATATAGGAAAATCAATAGCACTCTGATATATAATATGAATAACCACTTATAAAATAAAATGTATTTGACAGGAAAAATCTCATTTACAGTAGCAAACGAAATAATATAAGTTTTATAAGAAATACTCAAGGTCTATATGAATAAATTATTAAATGTTACTTGAGAACATTGTGGGGGGGGGAGTGCTTCCTGTGTTCTTAGGCAGAAAGACTCAGTGCTGCGAAGAGGACTGAGCTCTGTGTTAATTTGTACGTTTTAAGTGATCTCAATAAACACTTTGAGCTAGTTGAGTCTCTTCTGAAATTTGTATGGCAGAATTAAAGGAGCGAGTCTATGTGGGGAAACTCTGACAAGGTTCATCGGCTGTGAGGAGGAAGAGCCTCACAGCAATTCTAAAGGGCTCTAGTTACACGTGGTGTGAGTCTGGGGAGGGACAGGCTCTAGTTACACGTGGTGTGAGGCTGGGGAGGGACAGACAGATGGGTCTGTGTCGTTGAATAGGGGAACCCACAGAGATCCAAATATGCAAAACCTGTGTTAAAAGAAATGTGGTGTTTCTTCTCAGTAGAGATGGTTTGTGAGTTTGTGTGTTGAGAGTGTGTGCGTCTGGAGGACAGAGGGAGCTGCTTCCTCTCACTGGCTACTTTTTTTGTTTTTTGGACAGGGCCTCTCTCTTTTTGACACGGGCTCTCTTTTGTGGGAGGTTGCGGCTTGGGATACACAGTACACTGACTGACAAAGGACTCTATGGTATCCTCTTGTCCCTCATCCTTCTGGATTTAGAGATGGATGTGGTTGTGTCTGGCTTCATGTGGGGATTTAAACTCAGGTCCTCATGTGTGCAAAGTGAGTGATTTACTCACCGAGCCATTTCTTTGTCTCCCCAGGAAATTAATTTTTTATTCAATATAATTGTATTGTGACAGTGAGCTCCGTGTATGAACACAATTTTTTTTGGTTGTTTTTTTTTTTTTTTGATTTGTTTTTTTCGAGACAGGGTTTCTCTGTGTAGCCCTGGCTGTCCTGGAACTCACTCTGTAGACCAAGTTGGCCTTGAACTCAGAAATCTGCCTGCCTCTGCCTCCCAGAGTGCTGGGATTACAGGCATGAGCTACCACTGCCTGACTGGTTTTTTTGTTTTGTTTTGGTCTTGGTTTTTTTCAAGACAGGATTTCTCTGTGTAGCCCTGGCTGTCCTAGAACTCACTTTGTAGACCAGGCTGGCCTTGAACTCAGAAATCCACCTGCCTCTGCCTCCCAAGTGCTGGGATTAAAGGCGTGTGCCACCACTGCCCGGCTTGACCACAATTTTTAAAAGTAAGTTGAGGCCAGTCTGGTGGGGCATGGGTATAGTCTCGGCTGCTCAGGAGGTTGAAGAAGGATGAATTCAAGTTCAAGATCTACCTGAACAACATAGCTAAAATAGCAAGATATTGTCTCAAAATCAAAATTGAGATTGGATTTAATTCTTTAGCAAAAGTTTCTGTGGGTTTAAAATTCAAAGAAATAAAAATCCACGAAAATGCTAGAAGAAAATATAGGAAAAAATTTAAGGTGTCTTATGTCCATATGTAATATATATGTTATCTATCATCTATCTATCTATCTATCTATCTATCTATCTATCTATCTATCATCTATCTCCCAAAATCCTCAAGAGAAATTGCTGTTTATTTCAGTTACAAAAAGGTTTGCATGGCAAGATAAAATAACCAAATGTAAAGAGAAAAATGTGCCAATTTCTTTAGTATATTAAGATCTCCTAGTAATCAAACACAGGTAAAGAAGTCAGTACACAAACTGGGACTTTCCAGAAAAGATGACACAGCAGACTTTTCCAGAGCAGCAAACCCCTCAATCTACCATGAGGAGAGGAGAAGACCTTGAAACCCAGTGGGGTTAGGACTATCAGACTTCAGAGGTCACACCGTGTGGTAGTGAAGGTGTGAGGAGGTGACCTCTCCCAACCACACATGTAGTGATGTATAATAGTGATGACAGCGAAGTGTCAGAAAAACAAAACTAAACAACAACAACATAAAAGCCTACATTGTCAGCAGTGCTGGTTGGGTACCGTCGAACAACCATACATTGATATGAAATGCAGTCACTTAGAGACACTCAGGATGCTTTGTAAACACTGAGATTAAGCAGTCACAAAGTTATGTTGTCATATTTAGAAAAGTGACAGATATATGTAGCATTCTGTGTGAGTTTGCATGTGTGTGTATGTGTGTGTGTATGTGCGTGTGTGAAAGCCTCTACCAACAAATGTTAAACATTGAAGTCTCAAACACTCTTGTACTCTTTATTAAGATGCAAAGATTAGTTTAGAAAGGTCTAGAAGGAAACTTAAAGATACACGAACATGAATCCCACTAGCTGTCAGATTGATGGTACCAGCATATCGCTTGTGGCTTCTGAAAAACTCCCCTGTGTGTCTTAGGGAGAATAAACATAGAGTAGGTGAATGGCGCATTGGTATTATTGTGAAAAGAATTTTGACCCTGTGGATTCCCTAAAAGGGTCACAAAGACCTCAGACCCCAGGCATCTGTGGTCCACACTTTGGGGACTGCAAGCCTTTACCTCTGTAGTTATTCTTGCATAGCATAGTGCTGCATGAGTATTTCTGAATGGGCCAAAATTATCACCTCTGAGAAAACAAACTTGGAGGACTAGAGAACCCTGCTGGGGTGAAGATGTGTCTTCCGTTGAGGACCCTTTGCTAGCATTTCAGGTCTGTGCCCACGACTGCACTCTTTAAAAAAATGAACTCAGGGTTTCAAAAAAGAAAGTGAATTGAAATGCAAACAAGCTGTGGCTGATAGATTAATCTGAGTCATGGACAAAGACTGATGTACGTGGATATTTGTTGAAGCATTATACATAACAACTAAGATTTGCAAACAACCCACGTGCTCCAGAATAGAGATTGGTTAAACAAATGATAGTGTATCTATATGTTGTAATTCTACGGAGTCATTAAAAATCATAAATCCTTAGAATGTTCTGTGGTATGGGAAAATGTTCACAATATAATGTTAAGTTTAAAAAATAGCACACGACATAACTTTGCATGAGCCAAATTATACCAATTTAAAACTATACTGGAAGGATATATGGCAAAACTTTAAGTCATTAGTTTTGGGTGGTGAGGGTGTGGGTTACTTATGTTGCTCTTTAAATATATTTATGAATTTTCCAAATTCCTTGCAGTTAATATCTATCACTTTTACATAATCGGAGAACAAATTCTATAAAATATAAAGTTAAAAAGGTTTCTTCCCAGGGTTCTTTCTTCCGATGGCTTCTTCGGGAAGGCTCTGTCTCTGGGGGGGGGGGTACCCTTTGTTTGGCTGCAGCCTGTAGTGATGGACACTAGCTTGGTGGATTTGGGAGCTCAGTGGACTGGCCTGCAGAGACTGGCTCAGGATAAAGGAAGCAGAGGAAGACAGGAGATGAGAGTGAGTATGATCCGCTACTGCGGGACAAATCCATCAGAAGCAACACTGTCTAACATAACAATCAACGTTTGCTTCTTATCCCTCAGTCACCCGAGTCAAGCAACTGATCTAACAAGATAGTTCTAGCTCAGGGTCTCTTCTGGAGCTACTGATAACTGAAGGCTTGACCACAGCCGTAAGATACAGCTCGCAGAGGCCTGCTTTCCAAGCTGGTTAACTAATGGACTTTGCTTTTCCAAACAATGGGCAAGGCTGCACAATTTGCTAGTGTCTCTATGGCCAGGCAGCCTAGATTAGTGAAAGGTTTGAGATCTTTGCTTTGTGGGTTAGGACTGGATGACAGGGCCTTTCTGGGATTGCTACACCACTAGGAGACTTCACACAGGGTTTGGAACTTAGAAAGAGTAAGGCTGAAATTCCTGAAACAGAATAGTTCTCTTGCTTTCAGGACTGTCTCCTGTATTATAACCGGTATTATAACCCTACATCCTGAATGCCTTGTGTCAACTTTGCTTTAACTTTATTTTCTATATAGTTTGGAAATATCTATGCAATACAAACACTGTAGCATTCAAACTAATTCTCTCTAATTGATTCTTATGTGCTTCTTTATGCACAGAAATCCTATCAGGCTACATCTGGCTGGGTGGCCTCTGTAAAAATGTTTACTATGGACATGGGTTTCCCCAAGGCTAGGAAAATCCACATGATCTGAAAGCAGGGGACACTGAATCTCTGCCCTAACTGAATGGACAAACCATCCCTGGGTAGCAGTGTGGGCAGATGCAGACACTCAAAAAAGCCTACACTGTCTATGACGCCTACATTGAGAATGATACAGGAAAGACCAGTGATAGGGAAAGGCTTGGCTTGCCTTGGTCTTATTTGCCAAGGGTCTTTAAAACCCATCCCATGTTTGGTTAGAAAGTGAGGTGTTCATTAAGAGATCACAGGTCCGATGGAAAGTATCAGCTCTCAAGACAGAGAGCTTGCTGGCACTCCACTGTTTAAATGAGTCGAGTATAAGCCTTCACCGTCTGTGCTTCCCAAACCAAAGATGGGAGAGATACCCCAACTATTCACTCTAGACTGAGTTGGATCCTCTTGTGAGTCTCAGCTCTAACCATGATGGCACAGTAATTAGGGACTCCTGCCCCCAGCTATGAACACAGTCAGAAAAAAGGAAGAAAAGAGAAGCATTTTATGCATATTCCTAAGACCAGGACCCATCTGTTTATCAATTAAGAAAACCAGTCAATGCACAATAAGTCTCAGGAAGAATTATGCCTGGGGTGGGGGTCTCATAAAAAAAGATAAGATATTTTCTTTTGAGGAATTTAGGAGTCAGAACTGAGATGTGTTTGCCACACAAGCATGCAGACAGTGTTTAGGGACCCAGAACCCACATAAAATCTATGTATAAAAGACATGTACTGGTGATGTTGGGACAGGTAGATTTCTGCAGCTACCAGCCCAGCTACAGGCTCAGGGAGAGACTCTGTCTCAAAAACTAACCTGTAGAACGATCAAGGAAGTTAGACAGCATCAGCTTCTGCCTCCACACAGGAGCATTTGCCTATGTGGACTCATGCACACACATGTGTACCGCTTCTCCCTCTACCCAACACAAGGAAATTTAGAAGCAAGGTATGTCAAGATCACAGAGGCAAGACAAAATAAGGTCTGCTCATCGTATTAGAAGTTGGACTCACAGAGTGAGAAAGGGTTAATAAGACAGCCAGTTGATAATGAACATCTTAATTTCAATTTTTCCAAAGTAGAACAAAGATTGATTCCTAAAGCTAATCTGGTATTAGTCAAAGGCTGTCAATCATCCAGGGTCTGGGTAAGAAAGCCAGGCAGGCACAGCAGAGATGTAGAATGATGGATCAGATCCGACTGGGAGTAGGAACTTGATTTGATCGTTAGGACGGCTAGAGCAGGTCCACTGGATTTAGTCTCTTGCTTGGAGATTGACTTGCTCACAGTCTGCTGATCCATCATGGAGTCACAAGCAGGCTGCAGGGCTCCAGAGCCTTCTCACTGACACTGAAGGTCCTAGGCCGGGGCCCTCACCTTTCTTGTCTGGGAATCAGAGAGACGCTGTAAATAGAAGGATGCTGTGTATTGGTTCAGGGCCCTTTGAAAGACTCTCAAGAAGGTTACGTTGATAACCAAATTACCCCCAAAGGTTTCTCTTTCATCTTCCTCAACCAAAACAGACATTTTAAGAAGGCAAGAGCACATTAGGATAGGAGAAAGTGATAAAGCCAGCGCTTGGGAGTTACAATAATAGCTTGTGTCCTTCTCCCCTAATGTGCTGGGTTTCTGAGAACACAGGGATTGTCGCGAGAGGCGCAGTGAGCCTGTTTGCTTTTATCTCCTTGTTTCTCTTCTTTTCTGTAGCCATACGGCTGTTTGTAGTTTCCAGGAGAGTGCTATTCTTCTGGTATTTGGACAAGGCTTTCTCTTTGCCTGTGTCATCTCTTATGTGCTACCTTGGGAGAGGCGACACCACCTTGACGTGTGCAAGGCGGCAAGCATATTTGAGAAGCAGCACTTTGCAATGGTGGTTGGGCTCTTCAGATTGACTGTGGATTCACAGTGCATTAAGGGCATTTTTCTTCTGTGGATGGCTCTGGCCTAAGGACCTTTTTAAGTCTATGTTAGTCTTCTTCATACAACTTTATACAACAGTAAGGATATTTGCTAGCTAGCTATTTCTGACTCTTTACAGAACTGGCTGCTTCATATAGGTTAGGGTTGTGTGTGTGTGTGTGTGTGTGTGTGTGCGTGTGTAAAAGACATATACTATTTATGGGCTGAAGTATTTGCTTGTTAGTACAAGACCCTCCACAGGGTACTGTACAGCTGTACAGTAGTGGCTGCCACATCAGCCTGGATTCCTGTGTGACTAATGAGTCACAAGGTCCCAGAACATAGGGGTAAACAGGGACTATAAGATGAATGTATTTCTTACCATGAATGTTTCTTACCATTATTTTTCAGCTACTGGGATTTAGGTGTTTTGGGGGGAGGATTAAATTCTATTAAAGTCATCTCTGATGAAAGGATGATTTTCATTCCAGGTGGTGCAGTTTTTAGTATTTTCCTCCCACGTTTTCTATTGTTGATGATTTTTGTTTAGTTGTGACATAGGCATGGATTGAACTTGATATTATGGTAATTTAAATTTAATTTTTGATTGGTCCTACAATAGTAGGAACCTAGATTTGTATATGTTCATTTGTGCATGTGTGTGTAGAGGCCAGAAGTCAGCACAGACGTCTCTCTCAACTACTTTCAACTTAGTTTCTTGAGATACAACCTCTTACTAAATCCGGAGCTCACCAGTTTTGTAGACTGTCTGGCCAGAAAGGCCCTGGCTTCTTTCTGTGTCCATTTCCTTGGTGCTGGGGTTACAGGGGCATGACACTTCACCTGACTTCTGGGATCCTAGGCTCAGGTCATTATGTGTGCATAGCAAACGATTTACTGAGTCATCTCAGCTCTAGAACCTAAACTTTTATTTGCCAAAGTACCTTTGCTCTGCATATCATGCCAAGACAAGCACATAATAGATGCTTAGTAAATAATGATTAAATTGATATATAATGATGTTTCTTACCATTGACCATAATGAATGTTAGATGATAGTTTATATGTCAGCAATAGCAAGCTACAGAAGTAGTGTTGAGGATTGTCTATGGGCTAAGAGATACTTTTAGATAAATCGTTGCCCTCCCCCTTCCATTCAGTATTACACTGATCTTATTTATACTTCCTTTGGAAGCTTAGTCTCCTAATATCCGCCAACTCTTGTCCTTGGTATAGGAGGAGACTTGTTGGGCCATTCGAAGGCTCCTCATGGACTTCTTGACTGGTATATTAAAGACTGTGCCATCTCCTTTCGTAATCTGCTAGGAGCCAAGATAACTCAAGCCTTCTCAAGATCTTACAGTCTCCAAAGAGGAAAGCTCTCATTCCAGCTTTCCTGAACACAATTCGCTTGCTTTATTTGGAGATGTCCTCATGGTCCCAATTCCTTGTTTTAAAGGTTTATTCTTTGACAATTTCATGTATGTCTATATTGAATTTTGACCATATTCACCCACATGAGCCCGACTTATCTCACCTGTCCCCCACCTCCCTCTTCTTCCCAAGTCTCCCTCCAACTCTTATATCTTTATTTAACGACTCAGCAATTCAACTCCTTAGTGTCCTCCAACAGCAATCAGAAGTCAGCTTTCTTTATTACCGTGTTCTCTGAAACCCTCAAGGAAACGGACCACGGCTCACCCTTCCAGGCCATATCCTTCATTTACTGGTGTCTAACCCTACGTGTCTTGTTCTGCCTTCTGAATGTGCCAGTGTGTTCTCATCTCACAGACTTGAACTGATTTCCTGAGACCATTCTCCTTTACAATCTCTGTGAGATTATCCCGGCCAACAGATGAGGACATCCTGTCAGAGGTCCCTTCTCTAGCCAGTTAGCTAAATCTATTGCAGCATCCCAAACCACATGCCAAACGATCCTTCATTGAAAGGCCTTATTGTATTCTCTTCCCATGGGAATGTGAGTATCTAGAGATGAGGGACTCAGCGTATCTTCTTCAAAGTGACATTGTACAATTGTAGGTCGCATCCAGTATACATTAGGTACTCAGGAAATATTCATTGACTAAATGGATGTCCAAGGTCTATACGTCCCAGTCAGATTTTACACTCATGAGATATGTTTACTTAAGTTACACCACCTGGATCTAAAGTGCTGCTGCTGTTGCCTTCCTTATAGAGAACTCAGAGCCCACCCTGAGTGGGTTGTCCATTTCTTTGTATAGAAAAATTGGGAATTCCATGAAAAGGATCTCTTTTACTTAACCACCAAAACTGTGTGCAAGGTGACCCCAGCAACCCAACGTTTTTGATCTTCTCTTCAGATCAGTATCTATACCTGTCCTCTCTGCACCCTCACCCTCCTGTGTCACCTGCGCTTACCCTTTCAGCTTCTTTGTTTCCTCTGCCAACACATCTGTCCACCGGTCCACCCTGCCCCAGTCACTGTTAATGAAGATCCTGGACTGCCCACTCAGATATCTAGGCCAACTCAGGTGATAAATCTTGACACCAGAACAGATTCAATGAGGAGTGACTCTAATTCAGCTTTTATTTGCCCTCTGTAAATAGAGACCTATAACCCTGTCCCCCACAGTACAGTATTACTGAGAATATCTTTTCAGCATTGAGAATTGAACCTCAGGCCTTGTGCACGCTAAGCGAGGTCTACACCACCAACCCGCACTCCCTGTTCTCTTATTCTACATACTAACTGAGGATTATTTTGAAACGCACTGGACTCACACTATCTACACAAGGTATGTTAGCTTTCAGTGTTCACATATTCTGTCTCTATTTCCCCCTATTTGTTCTAACTTCCACTTCCCCGTAACCTCACCTCTTCATGGTAATAATATGTGATAACAATGTTAAAATTATAGTTGTCCTGATGAGAAGGCCTAACCTAATTTATGTCAATGGGATGCGTGATTTTTTTTTTTTTGAGAAAAAGAATCACTAGTTTGAATTCTAACACTGTTATTTATTTGCTGTTTGACCTTGGGCAATTTATTTTCCTCTGAGCCTTAACTGTTTCCTTCTGCTGTGGAAATATTTGTAATTGCTATGCTCCCCCCAAAGGCTATTTGTGTGATGTGAGACACACATGCACATGCGTACACACCTGTAGATGCACATGCTTGGTGCCTGATAAATTATCAATAGCCAAAACATTACCAAGCAAATAGGGAACATTTTTGAGTTAGTATAATTTAACCTACAGGGAAAGGCACTTGTTTTTCCTTGGGAGAGGTGAGAGAGTTAATAAGGCATGAGAGTTAATTGAGACCCCCCCCCCCCCCCCCCAGTGTCCATGAGATACAACAGCAACTTTAAAGGCCCTTGTCAGGGAGTTCAGAGCCTTGAAGGCTCATCCAGGTTGAGTTTCTAGTCTCTGCAGCCCCCTAGTGGCCACTGATTTCAGAGGCCTGTCCACAGTCCTTGACAAATTAAGAATCAATTTGCCATTGGAAAAAGAGTTATACAGACCGGAAAGAAATGGAACAGGGGTGTGAAGGGGCTAGTGTTTTGATCCTTTTCATGTTTCAGATAGAAAGATATGTTTCTGAGTGTTTGCAACCAGAAAATTGATGAGAACCCAAACATACTATGAAAATATTTAACCCCATAATCTTCTTCCTACCCCCCTCTCCCTCCCAAGATAGGAACACATTTTAAAATTTTCTTTGTGTCAAACCTTATCCCTTAAAGACAGTTAAGTTGGCTATATATAAGAATCTCAAATATACAGCTGGAAGCCAGACGTTCACTGAGAAGTAGTGTTGTTTGGTTGGTTAGTTTTGTCTTCAGGGTTTCACTGGTCAATATGATAGCATAGTGCTGGAAAAATACCTGGCCCTGGAGGTGCAGGATCTCCACTTGGCTGTCATCGAATGTGGGGCAGTGAGCAAAATATTGTGTCTCTTAGAGCTTGGTGAGAGAGAGTTTACTGGGCAACATACTGGGACACTGGGGGAGTTAGCACCAGTAAAACAGTCAGCCTTGGAGAGAATGACTAAGAAATTTGTCTGAACTAAACATTACCCTTATCTGGGCTTCTGGTGATACACAGCCATTGTCTGAAAGGAAAGGAGACTGGAGGTAGAACCCAGTATTTTAAGTGAGTGTGTGAGCCACTGCCCCACACAAACTTCCTCCACAGAATCACATCCATATCCTCTGGCCAGCTAATCATGGGGGGGAGGGAGCTATGGCAGAGTAGCAGTCCAGAGGACTGGAGGAGGGGCTTGGAAGTCTCATGTGACCATACGACCCAGAACTGGAATTAAAAATATCTGTCTTATGTGTGGTGGTGTATGCTTGTGATCCCAGCACTTGAAAAGCTGAAGCAGGATTTCTAAGAGTTCCTGGTCAGTCTAGGCAATGTAGTGAGTTCAAGCCCAGCCTGGGCTACCAAACAAGGTCTTATTTCAAAAAAGGAAAAATTGAACAAATGAATAAACAAATGGTGTCGTGGTGGAGTGGTTGCTCAGCAGTAGAGCATTTATTTGCCTGTCTTACAGAAGGCTCTGAGTTTCATACCCAGCACCTGTCTGGAAACCTGTTCAGACACCATTATGAGAAAACAAAGTGGCAGACAGGTCTGCACGGCATTTGATGCGGCCGAGGCTGAAGAACAACTCGATTCTAAAGTACCAGGTTCTCAGGACTGCTTTAAAACAACAGGAGTGTAGGAGAACGTTTCCTTTCAAGGCTCCAAGACAAGCTGCTCTTGAATCTTTCAGGGCCATGCTATCCCTGCCTCCTGGTTTTCCTTTGCCTCCAGTTTTATTCCGGGACCTGCTCCTCTGAAGTCGGACACATTCAATCTGTTAAATGTGTAATTAGAGAGAGTGTTTGCTTGCAACGATCGCTTCCAGTTTTCCCATTTATCCAAAATGCTCTCTTGCTCGCACAGCAGAGAAATAGGGCAGACAAGCTGGAGGAAGGAACAGGCACCAACAGCGGGAGGCGGGGCGGGCTTGGTGCTTTTCTCAATGAATACCCAGGCCTCTGCAGATTTGCATAGGAGCAGATCTCGCAGCCGCATTGGCTGGCGGGCATGGGCGGGGGCGGGGCCGGCTGCGTGGGCTGGGTGGCTGCGTGGCATTCGCTCAGGAGCCCCGCCCCCACAGAGGCCCCGCCCCTTTCGGCGCGCGCTCGCGGCACTGCCAGCTGCAAGTGGCGGGCGCCCAGGCAGATGCGATCCAGCGGCTCTAGGGACGGCAGCAGCGGTGGCAACTGGCACCTCCCGCTGCTTCTGTCCAGGGGTTCTCCGGGCAGTAAGACGCTTTCCGTCTGCCTCTTGGCTAGTCAACAAAATCGCGGGCGCTGCTGGTAGGTGAGGAGGGGGCTGGCTACATTGCGGGCTCCTCTGCCCGAAATGTTTTCACTGGGCGGCAGCGGCCAGGGCCGCTCTGGTGCTTGGGAGTGAACTCCGAGGAATCAAGACATCGGTGACAGCAAGGACGCTGCAAACTTGCGCGCGTGGAGGCAGCGGGAGCCTCCTCTCCGCAACGCAGAGCTCGCGTTCACGCCCAGAAGTTCAGCGGGCAGGGTGATCGATCCGAAGACTTCCTGCAGCGGAGGTCACTTGAGGGGGCGCTAGAAAGCAGCCCCCTCCGGTGGTCCTTGCCTAAACCTGGGAAGGAGAGCAGAAGAGGTGTCAGGAGCGGAGGACGTGGGCAACACAGTGACTGACTCGGAGCCGTGTTTCGCAGCCTGGAAAGTTGCAGAAGATTGGAAGCTAAGAGGAGAGCTCTGGTCGCCGAGGGCTCCTTGAACGGTACCTAAATTGCTACCTCCCTCAACCATAGTAATTTCTCTGGTCCCTGAGCAAAGGCCTCTATAAATGGGGCGCAGCACGGCGAGAGGCGCAGGATCCAGCTGTTGAACCCAGGGTGTCTCACTGTCTCCGAACTCCCCCGACTTTCTCATCCGTTTCGCTGAGAACCCTTCTCCCTCATTGTAGCTTGGGGAAAGCAGGGCTTTCTATAGTGTACACACAGTCCCTGAGATCAAGTGGAAGGAGGCGTTCAGGACCAAGGACTATTTGGAGCCCTTCCCTGTTTGGGGGAGAGTGAAGGGCGAGGCTGGACCAGGAAGGGAAGGGAGACTAGTGTAAACTCGCCCCTCCGGCGGGATGGCAGCCCTTGGGTTCCTGTGGCTGCTGCCGCCGCTGCTTTTGGCAGCAGCCTCCTACTCCGGAGCTGCAACCGATCAGCGCGCGGGTTCCCCAGCCTCAGGGCCGCCTCTGCAGCCCCGGGAGCCGCTCAGCTATTCGCGCCTGCAGAGGAAGAGTCTGGCGGTGGACTTCGTGGTGCCCTCGCTCTTCCGCGTCTATGCCCGAGACCTGCTGCTGCCGCAGCCACCGTCCCCCTCGGAGCCCGGGGCTGGAGGACTGGAGGCGCGGGGTTCTCTGGCTCTGGACTGCGACCCGCTGCTTAGGCTGCTGGGGCCACCGCCTGGAATCTCCTGGACAGAGGGAGCCAGTTCTAGTCCCGAGGCGGGTCCGACGCTGTCCAGGGTGCTGAAGGGCGGCTCGGTGCGCAAGCTGAGGCGTGCCAAGCAGCTAGTGCTGGAGCTGGGCGAGGAGACGATCCTTGAAGGCTGCATTGGTCCCCCAGAGGAGGCAGCGGCTGTAGGGATACTCCAGTTCAACCTCAGCGAGCTGTTCAGCTGGTGGATCCTCCACGGCGAAGGGCGGCTGAGGATCCGCCTGATGCCTGAGAAGAAGGCATCGGAAGTAGGCAGGGAGGGAAGGCTATCCACTGCGATCAGAGCCTCCCAGCCCCACCTTCTCTTCCAGATCTTCGGGACCGGTGAGCAGCTCCCACCAGAGTGTGTTGGGATTTGCATTTTTAGTTATCCCGACGTGTAACTAATCCTTACCCTTCTTGCCCTTCTTTCCATCACATTTGCACCTGTAGTTTCTTATGTGCTTGAGCATAGTGACTTCCCAATAGATCCTCTTTTTTCCTCTTTAGCAACCAAGTTGGGAGAAAAGTTTCTCAGTGTCGGTAAATGCCTTTCGCCGACTGACTTACACATGCTCCAATTGGATCATCATTGGATGCCCTCTTTCCTGAGCTCTGAGAATGGCTGAAATGCCCCTATAACTCCTAAGTTCCAACGTATGAGACCTCAAACTGTTACTCTTTTTTTTTTTCTAACTCTTGTTCCTCTTCTAGGCTACCACCGATTTGGAGAATGGGGTAGAATTTCCCAGAGAATATAGAATTCCCCTTTATACCGAGTCTCAGCCAACTGCCTGTCTCTGTCCCTCCTCCCCAGTGCTGGCTAGCCCAGAGGTTCTCTTTTCCTTAATTATTCATGCTGCCACACTGGACTCCCACCCCCCGGACTGTTTACACACTCAGACCTCACTGTTCTCAGATGTCTCAGGAGAGTCCCAGAGGAACTAAGGAACGAGGGGCAGAAGAGTTGTAGAGAACGCGATGAAAATTGTTAAGGCTGTCTTGCTTTGGGGGAGAAGCGATAGCTGTCTTTCCTGCCTCCCCTTTGTTTGCCCTGGGAGTCTTAGCTTGCTTGTGGAGCAGCTGCTCTGGATGAGAGCTCTGGCAGGCCCTCGCTGCTGGGGGCTGCTGGAGTGAGGTTTCTGTTTCATTTACTTCCCCATTTCTCCCAAAATTCACTGCATTAGGGCTGAATGTTCAAGCATTTACTTCTAACTCTGCAGTGGGGTCTTTTGAATGGCAAGCCAGGTGGTTTTGAATGAATGTTTCTCTCGTCTCAGAAGACGATGAGGGGAAGGACTTGTGAATGAATTAAATATGCAATGTAAATGAATGAGAAAACCACAGAAAGAGAAATCATGTTTTAAAAAGAAGCACACACTGATTCCATTGAGCAAACCTAGCTTCTTTTCTATCGTTCTCATCATCAGAAATAGATGAAGTTCTCATGCTCCACTGGTTACTAATGTTTAGTATTAATTGGATGGAAAGCATCAAACAGGGTCCATTGTAGAGCTACAACTTCTCGCATGCTTATACACACACACACACACACACACACACACACACACACACACACACCACTTACACATACACTCTCCTGTAGCAGAGCTACTGAGAAGCTGAGACTCCTCTGTCATTGCACAGAATCTGGCATGTGGTCCTCAAGGGAAACAGGATGTGGATCAGTATTTCTGCACGGGCATTGGTGACATCGGCGCCACGTAAAGCAAGCCCCTTATGAGCAGTGCTGGAATTTATATTGTGCCTAATGAAAGGCAGGGTCTGATGAGCTTGGCAGTGCCTTTAGTGAAATGACACGAAAGAATGAAACTGTTGTCTCACTAAGGACACTTCTGTAAAGAACAGCTGGGCTGTAACGGTATTGTAGCTTTTGTGGTTTATACACGAAACATTCTCTTTTAGTGTTCAATGCTTCTGTAATGGATGTAACATGCCCTCTCTGGGAAGACAAATTTTCTTCCATGTTCATGTCTTTGAGCATTGCTGGGGCTTCCCCAACACGTGATGTGACCAGACACCCCAGCAGTCAAAATCAACTGTCATCACACGTTGATGGCAAAGGGGATCATTTTTCAGCCTCAAACTTACCAACTATAGACAGGCGACTAAGAAACTATCAGTGGAGATCTCTGAGTCACATAAGGCATTCGAAGAACATACTACTGTAGTTGAGCCCTGTGTGCAGAAATCAAACTGTGCTCAGGGGAAACTTCATGCAGAAAGGAGTGTCTCCCAAGAGCTGTTCTCCTGGATACAGGGAAGCAGTGAGCTTCCCAAGTCCTCCCTGAGGAGCTCGGTCCATTTGGCAGTGGGGCCAATCCTTATGCGTCATTTGACACACATAGAAATGCTGGCTTCAGAAAGAGCCAGGATTCTGCCACTAAAAGGCTAGAAATTTTGGCCAAGCATTTTTCATCAGGATTGGGATCAAATGGTTATTGATGGGATCAAATAAGACACTAAGTGTAACTGGATGAGCTCTCTGTGACCTCCAGAGAGACAGGCAGCTTGCTGAAGAGCACTTTAGGCCTTGTGGTCACTATACTTGAACAAGATGGGCTCTCTTGTCGCTGAGGACAAATGCTGTCTGCAGTTAGGCAGCTAGCCACACAGGACTGGCCTCTTGCCTCACTGCCTCCCCAGCATCCCTCAGATCCAGGCTCCACGACAGACCTATCCATGGGGTGGATACATCATGTTTTAACACACCACATTCCATGTTGGGAGGCAGCACACCTCACTGTGGCTCCATTCAACTTTGTATGGAAATTCTGGCTTTCATTCTGCCACTGGGGTTGAGTTTTTCTACTTCTTATGTTGGGATGGGGGGGTGAGTTTATTTTTTTCATAGGGCCTCTTAGTCATAGATTGGGACATTTTCTCTTTTGTGACATAGGGTATTCAATTAAACACAAGGAGAATGGACAAACTCAGTTTCTTTCTTAATGATCAAAGGACTTATGGTCCTGCCAAGAGGGGGGCAATAGGGCTAATGGTCTATGTGTGGGGGCATGTTCTTTGTTCCCTTGTAGTCAGTGGTCTGCAGGAACCCCTCTGTCGTAGACTGAAGAGAGTTTCCTAAACTTGAGAAGAACTGTATCCAGGGAGGTTGTAAAATACAGACAAACCCAGTGAGGACAAAGCTAAACCATGGTGTTGTCTGTGGTTTGGGCTGCCTGAGAGGACAAAAGCACGTTTGAGAGCTTTTGTAATGAATGACATGCTTGTGGTTTTTCTTTGTGGGTTACTGTGAATTCAGAAATGGGATCAGTGTTTCAAAGCCCAAAGCAGGTCCTGGGAGAACCCATTTAGAGAGGCAGTCCTGAGAAATCCCCCAAAGAGGTCTGCCTGATGCTAGCTAGCACTTTGCCCGTAGCTCTGGCTTATAACCTGATCTGTAGGTGCTTTCACATCTGCTTCTACAATCTCACAGTCAGAGGTCTGGAGAGTATTGTGGGATAGGGGGGTCTGTTTTTCACCAAGCCCACGGCTTGGGACGGTATATGTACTACAGAAAAGCTCCGGTAATTTAGAGTAGATGCATGCAATGCAGTAGCCTGACCTTTGACCTCACATATCTGTCCATCCCTTCTCATTTCATTTCTGAAAGGGGCAGAGAGAGTAAAGAAAGATATAAGGAAATTGGAGCTCCCAGAAGGGATATCAGTTATTGGAGGTGAATTGGGAGAATTGGAGCCGGTCCAGAGCAGAGCAGAGAAGAGAGCTGATTTAAGAGCTGAAGGGACTGATTTATGATGAAAGATGAAAAGAATTAAATATATATGGCTGGGCTAAATGGCGATGAAGGGAAAGCCATGGTAACAATCTCCAAATCTCTGAAGAGAGCGACTGTCAGTGAGGAGCGGGAGTTATTTAGTGTATCCTTTAAAAGTAATAGGATGGGCTTCCGAAAGAAAACTCTAGGTTAGATATCAAAGAATCTTATTTTTTGAAATAGATACTCTTCTATCTATTTCAGAATGGATTCCATTCAGACTATGAAATGGAACCCGGAGGGAGCCAGCAGGGAGTCAGGTGAGCTATGGGTCAGCCAAGCTACATCCTTTGTAATTAATAAGTTCTAATGTTGAGAAACCCATAACGGGCAAGAGGGCTGAGAACAGGAATCATGATCTTTTAGGATCTCATTCCTGAGAGCTTTTTGAGCACTGGTGTCTCCAAGGGACAAAAGGAATTACTTGAGTATCTTTAAAATTGGGAAATTTTTACCAAAATAGAGAGTAAATAAAATTAAAATTTCTAGGTTTGTTCCCCTCCACCAATTCTCACATTAAAGCTTTTTTCTGGGTTATGGTCTGGAGGTCTAGTGGGGTGGCACATTCATCAGAGGATTATGTGTCCAAGACATATTTGTGTGTGTGTGTGTGTGTGTGTGTGTGTGTAGTTTGTGTGGTTGAGTCACTGGGTAAGGTAGAAGATGATCAGGGTTTTAAAAATATGAGATCAGATCTATGTTGGATAAACCCCTATTGGCTACTTTAAAATTCCTTTTCAAATGAATTACAAATATTTTATTTTATGTGTATGGATGTGTGTGTGTGTGTGTGTGTGTGTGTGTGTGTGTGTGTGTGTGTGATTCAGAGATAATATTATCTCTCTCTGGTTTTTTTGTTTTGTTTTTGTTTTATTTTGTTTTGTTTTGTTTTGTTTTGTTTTGAGACAGGGTTTCTCTGTATAGCCTTGGCTGCCAGGCACTTTCTCTGTAGACCAGGCTGGCTTCAAACTCAGAGATCTACCTGCCTCTGCCTCCTGAGTGCTAGGATTAAAGGCGTGCGCCACCACCGCCTTGTATGTGTTATCTTTGACAGTGAGTATGTTTGTAAAGCTGCTGGTCTGTTGAAGGCAGAGGTGACAGGCCTGCAGGTATAGGAAGAGAGTGACAACTGCGTTAGCAGAAATGCTCAGTGCTCTGCCACTTTTAAAGGTTACTGACAGGTGACCTCACTTTATGGCATTTGTCCAGCCTGGTAAGGGACAGTTCTCCTTCCTCTACAACTGCTGTTAATATTCTGTCCTAGTTGTATGAGACTTTACATTCATAAATTACTTTCACAATTATATTATTTTTATTAATTGTATTATAGGTAGGGCAACCATCTGCTTTAATTGTGAATGGAGTACCTGGAATCTAGATGTCTGATAGCACACTTTTGAGGTCATGTATGTTCAAAGCAGTAGACTTGGGAACGGTATATGGTAAGAAGTTACAAGATAGTAGGTACTGTAATAGATGCTGCCTGGATCCATACTTCTTGTCTTCAAGTCAAGGAACAATGTCAAAATGCACATTATAAACCAGTAAGACATGTATACCAGTGTATTAGGATTGTCAGAAGGCCTTGTAGCAAATGTTTGATGGACAGTAGCCATCACTTGAAAATCTGAAACTCACTTTCATCATTTTAAAAGTAGGGAAATTATGATGGTTCTTTGTGATGCTTCACGTAGGTAGTCACAATTCAGGGTATTGTATTAGAGATTAAATGGGGTGGTACATGTAAATCCTTAGCCTCCTGGCTGATGGGTTTAGAGTCCCATTGATATGCATCACAGAGTTTCTCATAGCAGCGTAACTCCAGCGTCTGATGATCTACAACTCTGAGGGATCATCTGAATGGTGCCACTTGGGGCTGTGTAATCCCTATGTGTGGCCGTGTCTGGTGACCTAGGTGACAACAGTGACACTGTAGGCTCTCCTGCAACATATCTGTGACTCCCAAGAAAGGCAAAGAACCGGAGAAGAGTGGCCACAGAGCTGGCTGCTGTTGTCTCTCAAGCTCTGTTCCGTTAGAAGAGGGGGACGATCAAGGCTGCGATGTACCTTATTTGCAACAACAAGTGCTTCCAGGGGTCTTTAGACCTTGGATTCAGGTGATCTGATTTACAATCAGATTTACAATCGGATTATTTGTCCTACAGAAGAGACTTAGCCTTAACCCAGGAATGCATTAAAGCAGTCCTAGGGATAAGCAAGACCAAGACCACACAGAACAGCAGTTTCCCAATGGCAAATGTCTCTTAGTCTAGAGTCATCTGTCCAGCTCATGCCTTGTCTTGTCCAGAGGTGTGAAGGACACCAGGCTTAGGAATCTCTTTTATTCTGTTTAGCTGGAGTTATGCTTTTTCATTTTCATTGCCTGTCACATCTTTCTCACTGATGAGTGGAGAGCATGGAGGGAGAAGTAAAGAACCAAGTTGCTAGAGTTACCAAACTGCCAAGAACCAGGTTACTAGACCCCGAGCACATCAAGAGAATCTAAACCTTTGAGGGACCCAGGTAGGCCTCCTCAGGAAAGCATGACAGCTTTAAGAAGGTTAATTTGTAGCCACCTGACATCTGATAGGTTCTGGTTTTCCTAAGCCATGGCTGACTCATTGCCTTCAGAAGATGCAAATGGATATGATCTCTGTTTTGGAATAAAGATTTCGGTCCCTTGGTAAGGATGAATAAAAAGGTGTGTCTCATCATTCATCTCTCTACTTTTCTGACTGTGGTTGCAATGAAATCACTGCCCCAATATGCTGTCACCATGACTTCCCTGCTCAGGTGGGCCATACACTCGCACTTCTGCAGTACCTACCCCCTTCCTCAGGTTGCTTTTGTTACAATGAGGAAAACCACTAATACAGATAAGAGATTGAAGTAGAGTGTTGGTCTGCTGATGAGGTGCTGATGGGGTGGGTTGAATCCCTCAGGAACGTCTTTGGTGAGCTGGATTTCTCAACACTACTTGTCCCCCTCCCTTCAGAATGTTTTAAATGATTTTTCCAGCTAGCTGTTCTGAGCATGGGTCCTCACCCAGGGAAATTTTGCCAGATTCACTGGGTGATATAATGTCCATATCTTAGAAAGCACGAGATCGCAGGACAGCAGAACTCCCCTGGGACAGATCCACCTAAACACTTGGCTAATTAAGTCTCTGCTCTTGTACTCTGCCTTCCTGGCTAAGGAACAGCAGGTGCATGGATGTAGGTGGCTGGAATCCCTTAAAGGCTAAAGGGTATGCATGGAAATAGTGTGAGCACAGAAGACAGGAAAATGTGGGCGAGCTTGAGGAATTCAGGTAGCTAGCCAGGGGAAACTAGAAGGGTAATTTAAGACACCGAGTCTTTCTTTCCTTTCCACTTTTCCCCTCTCAGTTTCCATTAGAACATGGATTCATTAAGGTAGGCATGGCCAGGGCTCTGTTGTAGACCTTTCCACATTATCAACCTACATAATTAAAGTCAGCATTCTGTGGTGAAGAGAATTCTCCAGTAGAAGCCAGGGGGCCTGGAGTCTGTTATGGTATTCACATGTTACTAAATTTGAAATCTTGGATAATTTCCTTAAGATTGCTGGTCCTATGGGAAGGTATTACGGGGTCTCCTCTACTTCATGGGGTCATTATTTACATTTGAATAAGATGTCCTGTATGGAAAGCTTCAGATCGGGCTATTACAACACACACACACACACACACACACACACACACACACACACACACAGCAGTAGGAAAATGTGACTAAGAGATTTTTTTTTAAAAATGCTAAGTTCCTACTATGCCCAGTCTTTGTTTCATCCAAGCCACTGCACTAGGAGCAGCTGTACAAGGCACCAGCTTTTGAGTCAGGCTTGGGTCAGCCATCGGCTTGCCATCCTTGCAGAGCTTCTGTGTCCTCTTCCCAGGGTTTCTCAAAATGATGCCTCTGTGTTGAAGTCATCCCAAGTTCCAGACTTTATTGTGTGATAGCGAGTTGCAAGACTCTTCTTACAAATAACAGTCATCTTTTTAGACTTAGGGATGCCAAAAAGTTCATTGAGGGTATAAATCTTGTGTAGAGCTTGATAATCAATGTGTGAATCACTGATCTAATAAAGGCAGAGGTGTTCTAGCAGCGAGAAAGTTGTCTCAAATCCTGTTCCAATTCATACCTACTCTGCACCCAAAGGAACCATTTCTTTCTGGCCTATAAGTGACTAGCTGGTTAGGACTATTCTTGAGCTATATGCAGATGGACTCATGCCAATAATGATGGTCAGTGTTTAGTCACAACATGACAGACTCGAGACTCCCTTGGGGGATGGTCCTCTGGGCATATGTGTATGAGATTCTCTCGATTATATTAATTGGTGTGATGAGTCCCATCTTAGCTGTGGGCAGAAGCATTGACTATCCGAAATGGAGAAGGTTAACTGAGCACGCATTCATGGCTCTCTGCTTCCTGATTGTGGATGTGTAAACAGCTGCTTCAAGCTCTTACTGCTCCAACTTCCTCGAGATGGACTGGACCTAGATGTGTGGGTGAAAAATTAACTTACTTTTGTCAGAGCACTTTTTCACAACAGGAAAAGAACCTAAGATGCCTCGTGTCTTCTTTTGTGCCTGCCTTTTTTTTTTTTAACTGAATATGATTTTTGTGAGATTCATCTGAATTGCTAAAGATGTCTTCCTCCTCCCCCTCCACTTTTTTCTTTCTTTTCTTTCTTTTTTTTCTTTTTCTTTTTCTTTTTATTTTGAGATAGTCTCACTGTATGTCCCACTGGCTTGTAACTTACTATGTAGTCCAGGCTGACCTTATTTCTTTAAAAATAAATAATTGTTTATTTTATGTATATAAGCACACTGTAACTCTCTTCAGACACACCGGGTGTCAGATCTCATTACAGATGGTTGTGAGCCACCATGTGGTTGCTGGGAATTGAACTCAGGACCTTTGGAAGAGCAGTCAGTGCTCTTAACCGCTGAGCCATCTCTCCATCCCCCAGGCTGATCTTTAACTTGTGATTTTCCAGCCTCAGCCTTCTGAGTGCTTGTATTATAGAAATACACTTCCCCATATGGTCACAATGTTCTTTTTTATTGGTGTGTTGTGTTCCTGTCAAGAACATGTTATTTATTTCCCCACCCAAGGTGTTGTCTCTTCAGGAGAATCAGACATAAAGCAATCTATCACAAGTAAAATATAGAATACACCACAGATTTGGGGTTGAAGGTCTGTTTTATCATTACTGAACCAGGGCTATTTTTTTCCTCTCTCAATGCTTTAATCTTTATCTGTAAAGTGAGAAAAATAGTAGTACTACCAAGATTATTGTGAGAATTTCATAATGCAAAGCCTGTAGAAAGGGTCCCCATGTACCCCATTGTACCAAACAAATGTTAGTCTGTTCTCCAACTCTTGATTGTATTTTTCCCTTGGTGGCCAGGATGCACATTTCAAAGGTGCTTTCTGAAGTAGGAAAGAGAAACCTTTACAAGGGAAGTCATTAGCCCATGGAGGTAAGTGAAACAGGTAAAGATCATATAAGTCCTGTAACTGTTTCAATAAGTAATTTCATCTATAAATAAAATAACTTTTACTGAGATTCTCATGCTTAGTTAGAACATTAACAAATAAAACAGACCATTCAGTCAATATATGATTTTAAAAATTTCTTGATCTTATGATCAAGTCTGTCAAAACAAACAAACAAACAAACAGAATATTGTAGAGGGGATAGAAAAAGTTGGATAGAAATACCACTATGTTTTCAAGCATAGAGACAGTCAAAAATGGCTGAGCACGAGAGAAACATGGGTGAAGAGACTGAGAGAGTGGAGAACAGGAAGCAAGGCAGGACAACAGGCTGGGGTCATGTTCTGGACATAGAGATGCCTGAACACAGGAAAAGACCAAAATATGAATGAGTGAGGTGAGGTCGCAAGCAGAGTAGGGTAAAGGAACATGTCCTGTAAGGACGCTGGCCAGATGTCCAAGTCTCCATCTAAATCTAGGGTGACATTATATAATCTATAGCCTTATCGACGGGTATACAAATGTGCCTCCCTTAACTGTGCAGTTTACTTTGTTACACACACACACACACACACACACACACATGCACACACACACGCACACACACACACACACACACACACACGCATGTGCACATGCACACGCACGCACATGCACGCACACACCAAGAAATGGAAGTTTCATTTCAGACTCTTGGATCAGTCTCCTAGACAGAGAGAAGGATTTCTGAGTGTCTTAATATCTCCATCCTTTCACCCCTATAGCTTTCAGGAGCCTGCATTTGGATCACTGGCACGAGGAAGAGATGAAAAGAAGGCTTCCCTCCTCAGAGTAGCCTGTCCTGAGGGCCTTCTTCAGTGCGCCTTGCTTTATTTGCATTTCAGACACACACACACCCCACACCCCCCCCCACACCCCCCCGCACACACACCAGTTGCTGCTTATACTCTGCTCTGTGGTTTTCAGCTGTAAAGCTCAGGATAAATAGAGTTTAGTGCGTTTGTGCCACTTTGGCTACATACTGCTTTGTTGAGAGCTTCCATGTACAATATTTTCCTTCTGCTTTTTAATATTTAATGTCGTGTTAGTCCTCGTTTAAATCTTTTTGGCTTTTGTTTTCTGAGTGTCTTTGATGTTCTTTCATTTCTGATGGTGATCTTCACTAGATGTGCTTGGGCCAAGGACACTTGAGCGTTGCCGCTCAATTGCTATTCTTTGTAAGTAGTTTCTGATGAGACTCCCTTAACTGAGTCTCAGAGACTCCCTTAACCTGGGTTTCCTGTTATGTCTCCTGCACCCTCTGGTTCCTTTAAGATTTCTTTTTATAGCATTTCAGAAATTTGGTGAATAAATAATGTAGCTTGGCACTTTTATTAAGGGTCTTGGATCTAGAAATTATATTTTTCATTACATTGGGAAATAAGTCAATTTTTCTTTTGTAAATCTTGGGGATTGAGTCTAGGATCTCTGAGCAAGCATTCTATTCTAAGCTATATGCCCAGGCCCCTATCTACTATTACTTTTTGGTTGAGATAGGGTCTAGGAGTTATTAAATTACCTTGAGCTTGCTTTGTATTCCAAGCAATTTTTTTGGATTTGTGATTCTCCTGCCTCAGCCTCCTAAGCAACTAGGATTATAAGTGTGAAACACAATTCCATACTCACATTTGGAACTTTGTCTATTTTTCCTGTTTCTGCCTTTTAGAAATCTAATTATAATTATGTATAATATGTTGTTACATTACACAAAGGACCTGAAGTTGTTTTCCCAGTCCTCTCTCTCTCCTGTTTTTAGCTTTCTCTGGGAGCCTTAAGCTCCTCCCTTATGTTTGGGAGTATTTGATCAGCTGATTAAGTCAATTCATTCAATACTTGAGAAACTTTAATTTTTATAGCTCTAGATGTTAAATCTTATTTCTTCCCTTATTATGCCTGTTTTGCACTATATCCTTGAACATATTTATCATAGCTATTTTCAAGCTCCTTTTCTTAATTAGATCAGTTCTACATTTCTATTCCACTTCATATTGATCTTCTTTCCTTTGGTTGCAGGTTGTATTTCCTGTCATTAAATATCTGATCATTTGGCACTGGGTCTTGTTCATTATGAATATTACATTGTTGAGTGCTGGGATTTTTCTGTCTTCACTTTAAAGACTGTTGAAGTGTTTTTGACAGTTTATTTTCTTGCCCATCAATCTAAATCTAGCAAAGATTATCATCAAGCATTTACAAGGGAGTTTACTTAAGCCTCTGTCTTATGGTTAGTTTAGACCTGCATTTGAAAGTCTTTAACAAATGCCCCTGGGTGAGATAGGCTGGCTCTTGAAAGCCCCACCCTTCCCTAACTGTCTTAGTTAGGGTTTCTATGAAAAGGCAGCATGACCATAGCAACAAAAGGAAATTCTTCATCAGGGATTGGCCTACAGGTTCAGAGGTTTAGTCCATTATCATTATGTTGGAAAGCCTGGTAGCACACAGGCAGACATAGTGTTGGAGAGTAGCTGAGAGTTCTACATCTTGATCTACAGAGAGCAGGAAAGAGAAAGCCACTGGGCCTAGTTTGAGCTTCTGAAAACTCAAAGCCCACCCCCAGTGACACACTTCCTCCAACAAGGCCACACCTCCTAATCCTTTCAAATAATGCCACTCCCTATGAGCTGATAGGGGCCAATTTCATTCAAATCACCACACCAACTTCATGTGAGCTGTGGTAGAAAGTGTTCAGCCTACAGTTCTCTGGTAGGTTCCCTCCCTCTCTCCCTCCCTCCTTTCCTTCCTTCTGTCCTTCCTCGTGCTCGCCCTGCCTTTCCCCTCTCTTCTCACCCACCCCATTCTCTTCCAGTTGTTCTTTACTCACACTATAGTATCTCGTCCATGAATACAGGAAATAATAATATTCAGCCAAATGTTCATGGGCCCCTATATGGTTTTATGGAGCAATCGCATTCTTTCTCTTTTATCCTTCTCCAGATTTTATGGATGCCTATAGTTTTTGGAATATTTCCTGAGAAAATGCTTATTCATTAGGTCTGTTTAACTGAGCAATTATCAGGTTGAATAAAGAAAGATCTCTTCTTCCCAGGACTATTTCCCAAATGAATTAAGAAGAAAGGCAGACAAAGCACACTGATAAATATCTCTAATAAATTACATCTTTCTCTCGAAAGCCAAGGACATGGTGAAGCTGGCTATCATGGTTTAGTGGCGGTCTCAAAGGGTTGGTTATCACCAGGGTGACAGAGGGGACAGGGTTGTTCTGTACTTTCAGATACCAAACAAAAAAACCCAACCATCCCACTAAATGCAGATGGACTTAACTTGTTTGGTGCATGTTGAAAGGGGTCTGTTCCTCTGAGACAGGAAGTTATAGCCCAGTAATTTTATAAACAATAAGCTCACTTCTGGGCAAGGAATCAGGTCAAAGGTTATCTGTTGAAAATGATGGATTTCTTTGGGGACTGAGACAGAAGTTGAGTTAGAAAAACAACCCCAGGAATAGGTGATTTGAGAAGAGTCTTGGAAGGAATGAGGCATTTTACTTAGAAAGAGTCAGGCAGCGGGCCTTCCGATAGGGGGCAGTAGCGGAAATAAAATGTCCAGGTGAGAAATGTTTGGCTGAAGGGTGAGGAGGGAAAAGGGAGAGTCAGGCAGGCAAATATTTGTGTGTGTGTCTTTCTGTGTCTCTGCCTCTTTTTGTCTCTCTCTGTGTCTCTCTCTCTGTTTCTCTCTGTCTCTCTTTCCCCCTGTTGTGTGTGTGTGTGTGTGTGTGTGTGTGTGTGTGTGTGTGTGTGTGTAAGAAAGTAGAACTATTCGGGGGCCAAGAAAACTATGGAATATTTGGGTTGAGAAACCATGTTGAATCAAATATTAATTATATGTGAGGATGACTTATTTAGTCTGTCATTTACATTTATTGTGAAAAATAAAAGAAACAAGAAAGTATTTAGGCCTGGAGTTGGGAAAGCGCATGTTGAGTACAAGCTGAAGACTTGCTCAGGAAACATTTTCATAGCGAGTCTCCAAATCAGAGGGAAAGCTGGTGCTAGGTTGGAGCCCTGAGAGTCTGTTGTGCTATCTCAGAAGTGCAGACAACGCAGATGGAGCTGATAAATCACTACATGAGAAACAGGAGGAAGGAATTCAAGTCTAAGATTTTCATATGGTTTCCTTGAAGTCTGCGATATTGGTGATGAAGATGGTGATTGGAAAGGGGATGAGCTTTGGGGTGCAGTGGCTGGCATGATTGCAATTTGTGGGAGCATCTGTCAAAGAGGAGGTTGTCTGGTATGCACAGGGCTGTGTGGGACAGAGTTAAGACAGGGGAGAACTCAAGGTTTATACAGATATAGGAGCTATTTGCCTGATATTGACAGTTTAATTATTGAAAGCAAGTAGGTTTTCCAGAAGGAGGAAGAAGAGGAATAAGAAGGATAAAGGAGGGGTAACTTTGTAGTTTCAGCAAAGTTCATAATTACACAGTGGAACAGAATTACTGCTGCTACTGGCAAGAACATTTATTAAGAAAGACAGAGACGCTTCCTTATCAGGGGGTGTTGTGGAATCTCGTTTCAGAAGCAATGGGAAGGCTGTGTTTTATGTTGAATAGTTGGTCAGAATGAAGCAAAGGTTTGTTAGAGACAGAAGAAACTCCTCATGCTAAAACTATAAGGAAGGTCAGACAGGTGTTAGACAGAAAAGGGATAATTATGCAGCAAAATCATTTAGCACAGAGATTATAGAATTTGTTTTTGTTAACATATAAAGTAATAGGTTTCATCATGGCACTCCATATACATATATATGTATCACGTGTGTGTCCTTGTACTCTGTTCTTTTTTGGGGGTGAGGAGAGCATTGTCTCCTCCAGGAGCTCACGTTAGCTTCAAGCTTGAGTACCTTCTGTCCCAGTCTTCTGACTACAGGATTTTTAGATATATGTCACCATGTCTGACTTATTGAAGAATTTCAAAGAGCTTTTGGGTACCATTCCATCCAGATCCCTTTGTTTCTGGAGTCTTCCATCAAAATGGAATTCTATCTCCTGTGACTGCTGCACAGAGTAGATGGAAGGTGTTTAACAACAGCTAAATCCTACTGCTTTGTCGCTTAATATTAAGCACAGCAGCTAGACAGATCTCTTAATTTTAATCCTTATCACCACATTGTAAGGTTGGTGTTAGCATTACTTCTGTTTTCCTACTTACAGAAATTAAGGCTCGGGTCACAGTATGCATAGAATGGAGTGTGTGAATTCAGCCTGTTTCAGTCTGCACGTAGAATCTTGATGTCATTGTTGTCACCTGTGCTGTAGTTCTACTCACAAGTATCTTTAAAATAACTCAAGTCAGTTATTCTGCATATCTGACCTTAAGTATACAAATGTGCCAAACCATGCCCATGGTTGGCACTTCAATGAAACATGGAAACTTCAATGAAAAACACGACTGCCTTCTCTGAGTCAGGAAGACAAGTGTGCAGAGAGCCACGCAGAAAGGAAGGGCGGGGCAGAGGTTCAGTTTGTTCTGTGAAATATGACCACAGGTCATGCTAAATAGACCATGAAGCCATGTGTGCTCTTCCTTTCCATGGGTGCTGCCTCCCTTCATGCCCCAGCCTCCTGGTACCCACACTTCTGCTAGGCGAATGCAGCTGCTGGGAACAGCTCAGAGGCTATTAAACATGCCCGTGTCATGGTGGGCAGGTGAGGTGAGAAAGGGGTTGAGCATAGATTTTCCTCCCCTATCTCTTCCTCTTGTTCACCCTCCTCCTCCTCCTCCCTTTCCTCCTTCTCTTTCTCCTCCTCCTCCTACCCCTTCTCCTTCTTCTTCTCCTCCTCCTCCCCCTTCTCCCCCTAACCCCTTTCATGGTATTAGCCTCAATACTATAATTTGGAAAAGTAGGGTAGGAAAAAAATGTCATGAAGCAGCAATGCAGATTTGATACATCTGACCTTTCTTTTCCTCAGAACAATAAATGTCAAATAGCTTAACATGACAGCTAGGGTGCCCAGACATTATTTATGTTCTTAAATATTTAGGCAAGAAACATAATTTAGACTTAAGCCTCATTTGCATGAAGACTCTAGCCTATGAGAACCACGAGCCCTTTTAGGATCATCACAAGTACCGATGTTTACACTTGGCAGAGAACAGAAAATGGGAAATAGAGAAACGTGAGAAATCAGGACCGAACAGAAGTGGTAAATGATTCCTGGGAGGCCATGAGAGCAGTTGATAACATCAAGAACATATTTTGCAGCCTCAAAATTGTGTTTGCATTTTTCATGTCTGAGTAATGTGGTAAGGAGGCTCCCAGGCTCACAATCACTGTGTCCTCCCTCTTGATTCAATACAAAGTACTTTAAGGTGTGTGTTTACTTGTATTACTTATCGTCATTTTACTAAAGACATTCTGTTGCTAAAACTTCCACTGTGTACATCAGGACAGAACTCTGATTCTCCAGTCCGAGTGTAATACTCCATTCAGCTGTTTAATTGGCGTTATAAGCAGCAGCTTTCGATCTGACCCTGACTTTTTTTTTTTTTTTTTTTTTAAGAATTGTAAGTGTGACTTAGTCCTTGGACTTCTGGAAGAAGACAGGGCTACTTTGTATTTAAAAAGAAACTATAGTTAGTTCTGGGCTGGATACCCAGCTCCTGAGTCCACTGTGGGGAAGCTCTTAATCTAGTAAGACAATAGCCCACAGCCCCCTGCCCTTGGCTGTCAGTACACACCTGGAGATCATCCCAACACTTACTGTGTAGTGCAGCACTTTTAGAAAGGGTAAGATCATTTTCAGGGTTTTGTTCTACACTTGGTACTGAGTTAAAGACTGAACATGTTACTGTGTGTCTTGTCTCGGAACTTGCTAATAGAAGAGTTGCTTTGTTTTGCTGCCCCTTTTCCTTATACTCTACCAGGATCTAATCATCTCTGTAATTGGAGTTATCTCATAGAAAAGAAACAAGAGACTCAGTTAAAAGCTGTTAGAAAATCACCTCTGCTACATTGTCTGTCACTTCAGGATTCCGAATGGAAACAGCAGGTCCTGCTTCATTCACAACAAAAGTGCTGAAATCGTGAAGAGTGTGTCTTAGCTCTTGAGATAATCCTTCACCTTCATAGCAGAAAATGCTTCCTACCTCAGTGATTAATTGTGAGGTCCGAGGCTGTGTCCTCTGACTGGCGGCAGTGGAAGGAGAGAGGCATGTTCTGCACTGGGAATTTTGGAATCAGGCTTTTCTTGGCGGATGTGCCATGCTGTCCTGTTTGAACCTGGGAAAGTCGCCTAAGTGTCTCAGTTTGTGTCTTATCAAATAAGTGAGTTCTCATCTCTTTCCATTTCATATCAGTATCCTGTGATTCTAACCTAGTTCCTGGACAGATGCAATAACATCCCTGATAAGATACTGTCCCCAAATCAGATGTAGAATCAGTTAGAATTTCACAGATCACTGATGAGAAATGAGATCCTCCTCTGATTCTCGTGTAATTGGTAAAATATATGATGATAAGCAATCTTTACCTCTACTACACCTCACAGACTGTGGCAGGAGGGAAGATATTTAAAAATATATCTTCCCAACAGGAGAGGCATTTCTTGATATATAGTAAATCGACTCCAGCTGCTATGTTCTGCTTTTCTATTCTCGTATTTATAACTTGTCAGACACTGGGCATGTGGACAGAGGAAATTGATCAAGCAATTATTGGCTAATCAATAAATAACTATATATAGATAGATATACATGCATACATACATAAATGTATATGTCTTCTTCCTTACAGGGATAGGATTTCTTTCTATTAGTGTCAGGACTGAGGGTCAGGAAGCACCTGATTTATCCATCTCTGTGTGACAGATCCTAGAGGCATTCAGTATTTGCTGAATCAGTGAGAGAAAGAGTAAATGGAAGAAGGATGTGTGTGTGCATGGCGTGTGCAGAAGGCTGCTTGAACAACCTGGGTCCCCGGTGAACCCAGTATGTGTCTTTCAAATTTCCTCGCTTACATCTTAATGGCTCATTGACCCTTTCCTTAGCTTCAATTCTCCAATCAACAAATAACCATTAAAACTTGTGGATGTTAAAAACATTGTCATTTTTTAATAAATATTTATTTTATTGTGTGTTTGAGTATTTTGCCTACATATATGTATGTACCACATGTGTGTAGTGCTTGTGGAGGCCAAAAGAGGGAGCTGTAGTTACAAGAATGTTTGGAGTCACCATGTGGGTGCTGGGAACAGAAACTGAGTCCTCTGCATGGGGTCTTTACAAATGTTCTTCACTGCTGAGCCATCTCTTCAGCCTGATGATGAGAATTTTGTAAAGTTCTGTGTTAGTCTGTTTTATTGATACAGAGAAAATTAAGCTAAAAGCTCATGCTTTCTGAAGTTTCAGATCATTACCATGGTAGAAGCTGCTCACCTTCTGATTGGTGTGAGGGGAGGGGGCTGGGGGGGGAGGGAAGCGAGCAAGAGAGAAAGAAACAGAGAGAGAAATAGAAACAGAAAAAGAGAGAGACAGGGACAGAGAGACAGAGAGACACAGCAGAGACAGAGGGGGAGAGAGAGAGACAGAGACAGAAGGAGAAAGGCTAAGAGACAGAGGGAGGAAGGGGAAGAAGGGAAAGGGAAGGAGGAAACTAGAAGGAAGAGAAAGCCAGAGCAGATGCTAATGTGAAGGTCAATTTTGATCTGCACCTTGACAGCTTCTGGAATCAGCTAAGAGACAAGCCTGTGGGCAGGCCTATGAGTGAGGGCATTTCTAGGAAGGATTGCCCGAGGGGTGTCGGGGGTGTGTTCCTTGGTCCCCGGAAATGACTGTGCTTCTTTCCTGCTTTGTCTTGCTAGTACTTGTGTCTGCCCGCCCGCTGTTACTGCTGCCACTGTCCTTTGCCGACCAGGAAGACTCAGCTTCTTTTACCAAAGACTGGCATCTCTCTAGGAATTGCCCAACTAGCTTACAAATAAATGAGACTCAAACTATGCTTATTTTATTTGGCTTTGACAATTGCTGGGGGTTACCCCTAATCTACTCTTCTAACTACAGGCCTGGCTACCTCCCCAGCGGTGGACCCCAGATGCTTCCTGTTTCTTCTGGCCATGTGCTCGTGGTTCCTCTCCAGTCATCTCCAACCCCACCCCCACCCCTGCCCCCCCACTTCCCCCACCCCTACCCTCTTCATCTAGGTGCCTCCTAACCCACCTACTCTAATCCCTCCAGTAACTGGCTGTAGCCAAAGTGATTTAATGAACAGTTTCAAATCAAGGAACAAAAGCTTGTAAACATGAAGTCACTCACCAGGCTAGACCTTCCGTATAGAATTTAGCATTACAATACAGCAATAGGCCAAACCACAACCCACAACCACCCTTAGTAGACCAAGGTATCCAAGGCAGAAGAGAAGGAATCCAAGTGTTTCTACAATATTTTTTTCCTGCCGCCAAGATTAGAATGACAATGGAAAGGAGAATCTCAGCAGGGAAGAAGTTTGGGAGAAGAACTGGGCTCCTTTGCTGGTGGAGAGGTGAGCTGGTAGCTGGGCTCCAGGCTGCACATCTTGCAGAGACTGTGAGATGTGAGACCGGCCGTGGAAAGCGTCAGAAGTCGGCGAGGCCTGGGGATTCGGGAGTCATCAACACAGAGACTTCTCATAAATTATGCACTTTACTTAGAACTTAATTTTGTGTTTTTTAGAAGATAAGAAAAATGAAAAGCTTGTTGAATTATGGATTATGCAACCGCATTAAAAGCAATTCTTTCTCCCCCCCTCCTCTGTGTCTCCCTGGTGAGTTCTCTGTTCTTCTCTCTGATCCACTCTCTCTTCCCTTCTTTGTAAACTGAGGGACACAATAACCTCTATTTCTGTCAGATCAGAGGATTGGCTGGGAAGGGATTAGGTGATCAGCAACGTTCACCAGAAGACAGGACGATCTCCTTAGACTCCTCACCAGTGCTGTGTAGATCAGAGGGCTGGGGCTTCCTCCGGAGAAAAGCAACCATTTATATTTATAGGAGGAAATGTTTAAAGAGCTAAATCCTCAGTTCCCTGGATAGCCCTGTTGTTTGATTTGCAGCTTTTCTTAAGTAAAGAGCCGATTCCCAACAAGAGAGGAGCTGCTTGGGAGATGACGTGATTACAGGAAGTAGGGCTTCCAAACCTGGTGGAGAGGATCTGGTGCAGGCCAGGGCTCCTTCCGTGGCACCAAGCTTCTGCCGTGGCTTGAAGAAAGTTCACAGAGATGGTGAGTGCAGGACTCGGAAGTTGAATTACAATTATGGTTGCTTCAGTCCTCCCTACCCTCTTCAGAAAGAAGGCATTGCTGTATTTACCTTGATACCCTTACATACCCATCAGCACCCCGAGCATCAGAGTTGACTTTACATAAAATAATGTTCGCAGAGGCTGAAGAGGAAGGTCACAGGCATCGATTGATATGGCCTGAACATCGATGGCACACCAGGCTCTCATCAGGCACTTTTGTATAGCTCTCCCAGATGCAGCGGGAGAATATTTTCATTTGTCTCACATATGAGTTTCTGAGGAGTTGAGGGACCTGCCCAGGTTGGGTGACCAGCAATTGGCAGAATTTGGTTCTAGGTCTGAGGATCTCTTTCTTGTTCTAAATTTGCATTGCCTTCTCATCTCCATTAGATGGGAACTTTTCTTTTTGAAAATGCTCTTGACCCCCGCCCACCCCACCCCCAGGGTGGAGCTGCTGCGAGAGGATCTCTCCTGTCTGTCTCCTTTCCCCACCTTCTCCCATTCCTTTTGTCCCTCTGCCCTTTTGGGTTTCTCTTTTACTTCCTGTCACTTCTCTCTGAGCAGACAGCTCTTCTCTTAGCCTTCCTCTGTCTTGAGGTGGGTGGCGCATGAAGTGGTGAGCGCTCAGTCTTTCATTTCTCACAATGTTCAGTGACCTCTTTGTTGACCTTCTGTGAGTCCCTGTTGAGGGCATGAGGGCATGTAGTTCGCTCCCACAGCTCCCGCTCCTGGTTTTCATTTTGACTGCAGAACAAAATTACTGGACGAAATACCTACAGCATTTAAGCATACCTATAGCACCACAGTAGGTGCTAGAAAACATTATTTTTGGATGGGTCTTTTGAAAGCCCCTTCTTGTGAAACTAAAAGTGTGTTTTAGTTTTGCCTGTGTCGACACTAGGAAAAAAAACAGCAAGGAAAAGAACAAGGAACTACCTTCCACTGACGTTAGTAGATGCTTGATATAAAAGGCAAGTGTGTCTCGCTGTGTGGCCCTGCCTTTCTGCCATGGCCCACTGTAGGTCTATTGCACCATCTATAGCTCTCATGTGTCTGATGCGCAGTCTGTTTTCACTGACACCCCTCAGGTGGTGACATTCATCATCTTCTCTAGTATGTGAGTGACAGAGTAAGTTGACTCACCCTCAGGGTAAATCTGTCTATGCTTTCCAAGGCTTTCTAATCTGGACAAGCCAGGGAATTTGCCTGGCCCTGGGTCTTCATTAACATCCTCAGGTCAGTTCAGCCTTACAGAGGGATGCTGCTAATAGTGGTGATTTAGGTTAAAGAGGAAGCAAGGCCAGCTGTGAAGGTGAGGTGAACTGACACACGGAGCAAGCACTACAGCACTGGGGATATGGCTAAGGCGTCATAGATGTTGATTTTCTGGTCATCACATCTAACTCACTATCCGTTATAGAGTGTCGGGCTGCGTGTAAGAGACACAGTTGAAAGCAGCTATGTGATAAGCAGTGCACCATGTCAGCTCTGAGGCTGGAGGTCATGTGGCTTTATTCAATAGCACGTGACAAGACCAAGTAGCCAGAGTCCTGTGTCTTCCCACTTCCTCAGGGGTGGTGACTCCTCCAGGGCTGTGGATGACTACAGAAACTCTGGTCACCTTTCCTTATAGTGGGTGGCTTGCAGAGGCCAAAAAGGAACACTTGTTAATACTGTGTCCCTATTTAAGAAAGTGGAAAGCATTCCCCTGCTCAGTGAATTTTATTTCCACTGGTGGCCCCTTTGTTAGGCCTGCCTCACAGAAGAGTGACAAGATCAGTTCTTAGGAGAAATAACAGAATTCATTCAGATTCAAATATGAGCATGCACCAGAATTGCCAAGAAGACTTGTTAAAATAAGCCCTGGCTGGGCTCCATCCCCAGAGCTCCTGATTCAGCAGACCTGGGGAGCAGCCTAGGAATTTGCAGTCCTAACAAACTGAAAGTCCTTTGGCTTAGACCTCTCTGTCCTAGAGCAGGCCTCTGAAGTAGACCCAGCAAAGACTGTGTTGGCAAAAAAAGGACAAAATATTTTCTGCTGGGACTCTAGCCCCTACTGACTCATACTTTCTTGGGGTTCCCTTTTCATTTAAATGGTCATAGTAAGAATCTGGATTATAGGGCTAGAGAGATGGCTTAGTAGTTAGGACCACTGACAGCTTTTCTGAAGGTCCTGAATTCAAATCCCAGCAACCACATGATGGCTCACAACCATCCGTAATGAGATCTGATGCCCTCTTCTGGGGTGTTTGAAGACAGCTACAGTGTACTTGCATATACTAAATAAATAAATCTTAAAGAAAAAAAGATTTAAAAAGAAGAATCTGGATTATAAATTTGTCTGAATTGAAAAATAGAAGAAATTTCTTTGTCCTTCTGGTACAGAGACCTTTGGGTATGAAACATTTTGAGCAGTTGACCATGAGGTGGTGGAGGTGGCTTCTCCCTGCTGTTCTCTCATTTTTCTCTCTTCTTCATCAGAAACACCAGTGTTGCCCCGACTCCCGTGTGTGTGTGTGTGTGTGTGTGTGTGTGTGTGTGTGTGTGTGTGTATGCATGTGTGCATGCCTGCGCGCGTGTACTAGTGTGTGTGAGTGTGTGTGTGTGTGTACACTTGTACATGTGCACCCGTAGGTCAAAGGACAACTTTCTGGAGTTGATGTTTCCATTCCTTCCTGGGTTCTGGGAACTGAACTCTGGCCATCGGGTTTAGATGGGTGGCAAGCACCTTTACCTGCTGAGCCATTTCACCAGCGTCTGCAACATGTTACTTTCAGAAGATCAAATCTTTCCATATCCCTGTGATGGGTATGCCCAGAGCTTCCATCTGGAAGACATTCAGCTCCTTGGGCGGAGGAAGCTGAGTAACCCCAGCCTCAGCCCTCCGGGAGCTTGGAGCTGTGGTGACGTCTAAATGAGCGCTCATTATTGATGCTAATTGAACTGGAAGTTAATGAAAAAGGATTATTTTACAGGGCTTAAGTTGAGGCCAAAACTGTTATTACAGGTTAATTATTCTCCTTAAAAGGGACCATTACAGCCATGATTGTTTTTATCAGCATTCTCTCTGGTACTAAAAGAGATTTCTTCGAAAGCAGATTCTTGATATAATTAGTCACCTCATCTAATTCTTAATCACCAATCATTTCTCTTTAGATTAAGGTTAATCAGAGGTGCATGGGTTGGATACTCTGATTTAATTGCATTTGATCAGTTCCAAAGAAACTCTTTCCTCTTTTGGTCAGAGGACCAAAAGGTGTGGCCTATCCCTCTCTCTAAATCTGAGATCTGGTGGGAGGATTAGAGATAGCCTCACGGAGAAAACTACCTCTGTTCCTTGCAGGTCCTGGCGGTGGAAAATATGTACCTCTGGGCCTGGGGAAGGTGATGGGAAGGAGTTCCCCGAGACTGTGCTGGAGAACCCACAGTGGGGGTGCTCTGTTTTTCTTCGTCCTCTGTCCAGTCCTTATTTTATCTTCTCTTTCTCTCCTGCTTTTCCTCCTTTCCTAGCCTTATCTCTCTCTTTCCCGTTCTTCAGTCTTATTTTCTCCTAAGTTCTTAGCCTTCCTTTAGGGTCTACCTTGGTTCACCTTCTTCCCCTTTCTCCATTTCTCTTGGGTACAAATTCACACACCTGACTAGACAATCTTGAGTGTTCTTCCTCGGGCATTGTCTGTCTTTTAAAATATTTTATTTTATTTTATTTTATTTTATTTTTAAGACAAAGAGTCAGTGGTCTAGAATTCAGCAAGTAGGCTGGCTGACGCTGAACTCCAGCCATCCCCCTGTCTCTGCCATCGCAGTGCCTGGATTGCCCTTCCTACCACCGTGTGAAGCTCCACTCCCACGGATTCTGTACTGAACTCCTGTCTGCAGACCTCTCTCCCCAGCCCTCCCAACTATAAATGTCACTAGTTCTCTGTCTCTGCTTATTTATACTTAAGTTTCCCTTTGTCAAGAGTATCTTCTAGGCTCCTCCTCCTTTTTTCTAGACCTAGCTACTATTAATTATTTAGGGGTTGCTCTGCCAAATATTTTCTATGCGTTGACATAAAACCTATTTACATGCTGTAGCAATGGTCATACATTGGTATCTACATCTGGATTTTATTCTTCGCAGGATAGCTTGGGGTAAACAAGTATGTTCCCTAGAGAGCAAGCACAATAGCTTGGCAGAGCTAGCATAATAAAACGTGACAGGATGGCTGGAACAAACAACAGATACTTATTTCCTTATAATTCTTGATGCTGAGAGTCCAAGGTTGATTCTGCTGCAGGGCTTACTCCTCCTTATGCCTCTGTCCTTGTTTTGCAGATGCCTGCCTTAACATGGTGTGCCTGCCTTAACATGGTGTGCCTGCCTTAACATGGTGTGCCTGCCTTAACATGGTGTGCCTGCCTTAACATGGTGTGCCTGCCTTAACATGGTGTGCTTACATGCCTTTTTCTCCCCCCACAAACATCATTGGCGTGTCTTCTGATGAAAGCACTAATGATACATTAGCTTCACCTTAATTAAGACTCTGTTGGTCTTATCTCCACATATACTTTCACGGTGGGTTAGGGCTCAAGCTGATGAATTGGGGCAACAGGATTCAGTCCATGACGTCACCCTTCTCCTTCACCCGTCAGTCATGCACGCCCTTCTGTGGTGTGCAAAGGCTTTTCCTCTTCTCTTTTGGGGGGTAAAATTTCCATTTTTCCCTCTTTAGTTTGGGAAAAGCTCTTTATACTTTAAGTTTATCTGATGTTTCAAACTCTCCAAGATTTTTTCCATATTATACCATCCATCCTTCTTTACCCATGCACTTTTTTTGTGCACCCTAAGAACTGAAAGCCTCTGCCTAGAAAGATCTTGTTAGCCTATCTGTGTAAGAACCTGTGGCCGCATGCTTCATAAGAGCTTTGGGAGATAGGACTTGTGACTCAGACATGTAATCCTAGCTACTCTGGAGGCCAAGGCAGGAGGATTGCACATTCAAGACCTGCCTGGGCTACAGACTGAGTTCAAGGTCAGCCTGGACATTTTAGGAGAATGCTGTCTCAAAATGCAAAATAAAGAGACAGCTGGATAGGTCCACAGTAGAAAGCTTGCCTGCCCTTACCTGTACAGGGAAGAAAGAGAGCCCACCAGCCCACCACCGCTGTCCTGGCTCTCTGCATCTCCCTGCCTTCCCAATGCCACCTTTACTCTTCCCTTGCTCAGAATGGTTTATGAAGCATATAGGAACATTTAGCAAGCGTCCCTTACTTTAAGGTGTAAGTACCCGTGCTGGAACATTCTGGTGCTAAAACAAATTGCTCCAGATATTCATGAAAGGGCAGAAAATGAGGCAGACGCATCACCAGTGCCAATGTTTTTTCTTTAGTCACTGAGAACCTGGGTCACCACAGCATCACTCCAGTGACCCTCCTTTTTCAGAACTCCATTGGTCGAAAGAAAAATGGCTTAGGAGGAATGATGGCCAGCTGATGAGCTGGGAATTGACCAGACTGAGGTTCACAATTAATTGGTGAATTGAGATGGCAAGGGATGCCCTGAATTAAGCTACTAAAAAGACTATTAAAATGCAAATATTATGGAGAAAGAATAAAATAAGAAACGATAGCCAATGAAGCAACGCTCATTTACAAAGCCCATGGATTCTTTTCTACATTATTTAATCAGTTGTGCAGTATGTCCCTGAAGACCTCGAATAGAGCAGAGCCAGGCTATGGTATAACTAGCTCACAGCCACACAAGGGTCCTGGAAGCCATCCGTTCCTGCTTCAGTTCTCAATTCTTGTCTCCTTGCCAAGCCATTCAGTCCTAATAACTTGCAATTCACAGCCCATTCCTCTTTAAAGGAAAGCTTTATCTTTTAACCCTTGTTCACTTCTGGTGTCTTTCAAAATGAAAAAAGATTTTCTAATGGAATCCCCATTCCTTCCAGAGTGGGCTACTTTCTGATGTCACCCATTCTTAGTGCAAAATGCCAACAAGAAGGCTACCCAAAGAAATAATGTCTAGAGCTAATTAAGGCCTTAAATTATCTAGAAAAATTAGAATCAACCAGTGGCCCTTTTGTGTACGTCAGGAACTTTTATATTGAAGTCTTGCCATTCTCCAGGTATAAATCTATATTAAGTTTTAAAACCTGATTCAAAAATGCATTATGGGTAATGATGGTACCTGTTATTTTGTCTGAACACAGGATAGGACATATCAAGGTTTTACCATAGATGCAAATGGAAGGATATATACATACATATATATGTGATATATATATAATATCTATCAAATATATATATATATATATGTATGTGTGTGTGTATAGATACATTGAGTATATGCCTCAGTGCATATGATAAAGATTGAAGAAGTTTAAGTGCATGGAGAGAGAGAGAGAGAGACAGAGACAGAGACAGAGAAAGAGACAGAGAGACTGTAAAGCATCACTATTCCTCACAGATATTGGCATTTTCTCCTCAATATAAAAGCAAGGTGTTTGAGAATTGAAAGGGAGTCTGGAGTCAAATAAAATACTGCATTGCAAAAGATGCTTAGGAGTAGGAATGAAATATCAATGCCAGCATTTCACCTTGATTTGTAAATCTTATTTCTCTGAAAGAGAAGGAAAATGCCCTGGATTAGAAGTCATGCCACCAGGCTTCCTGTTGGCCTCCTGCTCTGTTATTGATAAATTTAAGAACCAAACATGATGTTGAATTTCAACTTTGGTTTAGCATATGTCCCAAACAAGGACCCCTCGAGGGAGGATTGCCACCAGTTTATCTCTTCCCAGAGGTTTAAGGAGGCTAGCACCTGCCCTGAGATCTTACTGCTTCCAATGGAATTGGAGCCTGTGCTCCAGCCTCACTGATCCCCAGCATCTGCTGATGGCCATCACGCTGTTCTCTTTCCCTGGACTTCAACAGCAGCCACCAGGACAAGCACAGAAACAAACACCTCTACCATGAGGCGCTGTAGGAGAGAGGTGGCCTTGCCTTAGAGTATGCACACCGGGACATCTACATACTACATGCCTGTATGTCCTAATCTTTTTGTACTGTAAGAAAAGCTTTTGGATCTTTGACATTACTTTGAATTTGAAAAATTTTTGGTTGTTCCAACTGTTTGTAATGCCTTCTAATCTTCCATTTATTACTAATATTATTAGTCACACCATTTTACAGGAGGGCTGTTATTAGACAGGTTCTCTGTTTAGGATTTTTTATGGGATACCTGAGTTTGGAATCCATTTCAGTTCAGGAGAGACTACAAGATAGAAAGGGGGAGGGGCAGAGGCTACTTTCACTGAGGCTGTTCCTCTGCTAGAGGCTGACCTGGGACCTGAACCCAGCACTCAACCTTGTGCTTGTTCCCATGCAAACAAAGTTCTTCAGATTCTGCTTGTGACATTTAAAAAGTTCTACTCATCCAAGTCATCTACATTCTTATCATTACAGATGCCATGGACAGAAACCTGTATTACTGGTTGTGTTGAAGCCTGCACAATATTCTGTTTCTAATGGGCATGACTGCATGCCAGAGAGTTCAGACCTGTAGAGAGCATAATCCCCAGTACGTGGTGTCTTTGGTCCTGAGAATGCATGTGGGACCCTTTCTAGTATGGAGAGTTAAAACTTTGTCACAGTGAAATCATAGTGAATCCAACTCAGGAGGTGTTAGTGACAATAACTGCTGCAGAAAGAACTAATATTTATATTCCCCTTTATAGTTTCCCAGGATGTTCTGCATCCATTATCTTCATTGATAAGAAGGGAAGGATAATGGAGTGAGTTGGAAGCCTGCAAACGTATAAAATGATTCTGAGCCTGTAAGAGAGAAACTCGGAGCAGCACGAACAAGCAGCAGGGTCACTGGTCAGAAGCAGATGGGCTTAGCCAGGCGATGGTGGCGCACGCCTGTAATCCCAGCACTCTGGGAGGCAGAGGCAGGTAGATTTCTGAGTTTGAGGCCAGCCTGGTCTACAGAGTGAGTTCCAGGACAGCCAGGGCTACACAGAGAAACCCTGTCTCGAAAAACCAAAAAAAAAAAAAAAAAAAAAAAAAAAAGAAGCAGATGGGCTTATCTTTAAATACCTGATCTGCAAGGCAGCTGAGCAGGAGCTAAATGCAAAAAGGCCCATGAGGACGCCAACAAATGGAACAGAAGTTTTTCTGAATGGGAAGTAGCTGAAGTTCCAGGGCCACGGGAGGGTAAAGGTGAAAATCCTCCGGTTCATGACCTGAGGAAAATCTCCAAAGCTGTCAGGTCTCAGGGACAACAATAGTGCATTAGGAGTGGCCTGGAATAGGTGAGGCAGTAAATGGGGGGATGGGGATGTCAGAGAGGAGGGGAGAGGGGGAAGTGGGGGGAGGGGGAGTGTTAAAGTCCCTGGAAGGCACTCCTGTGCCCTATAAGGAAATAGGCTAGAGGAGTTTATAAGTCAGGGACATCTAGCTGTGGGCACAAGGGATTTGACCATATCTTGTCAACTACAGAATGGCTCAAAAATGCAATGTGTTCTTCAAAATGGCCTTGTGGGCGCTTACATCATTCTGAAGATTCACACAAGTCATTTCTCCCTCCCAAGTGCTCATTTAAAGAATAATAAAAGCAAAAGATCTGTTGAGTGAGAGGTAGGGTGCACGTGAGGGACAGAGGGTACCTTTGATTCCATTAATGTTCAGAGGCCACATGGTCTACAGCAACCCTGGCTGCTGGTGTGGATGGGCTGGTTCCCAGTCTCATGTCTGCCACCTGCCAACCATGTAATCAGCCTTTGCAGTTCTCGGCCTCCGGGTTTGCTCAGCCTTGTTTGTGAAAGAGGGACACTAGTTGCTCAGGAATTACTCACGGTCTAGTAAAGCTATCAGCATAGAGTCTGTGCAGGGTAAACAGTCAGGGTCATCCGGGTCAGCCCTCACAGTCCAGCGGAGGAAGCATGTGGCACAGTCTTCACACAGTTGTGTTGTTCGGGTAGTCAAACTTGTAATGCTTACCGATGGTTTCTGTCTTGCCTGTTCGTGTTGCTGCCTGGTGCTATGGGAAGACTGTTGCCACCGCTGTGGGAAGTCAGGGTTCTTCCGTCTGCTTTATGCCTCTCTCATTCTGTGCATCAGAATGTGTAACACTAATCTGTTGATTGATTTTTGGTTGAGTTTTTTGTGTGCATACGTTTATATGTATGACTGCTGGTATGCCTCCCTGTGCATGCATTGTTGAAACCAGAGGACAAGCTCTACTGTTGGTTCTTGCCTTCTGCCTTATTTTGAGACAGGTCTCTATTGCTTTTCTATTACATGTGCCATACTTCCTGAACTGTGGGCTTCCGGGGATTCCCCCCCCCCCTCCGGTCTTCATCTCCCATTTTATCATAGCCGTTTTAGGCTTGCAGGTGTGTGCACTGTTTATCCTACTTTTATGTATATTCTGGAGATCTGAGCTCAGGTCCTCAAGGTTACATAACAAGTGCTTCCCAACACCAAGTCGTCTTCCCTAGTCTTCCTAAGTCTTAACATTATCATGGCAGTAAAATCCAGGGGGTCTCTGCATGGAACAACTATGTTGTCCCTTCAACACATCCCAGTTGGAAAAAATTGTGAGACCATAGCCAGCATCATCAAGACAGTAAAGAACGGGCTCCTGTGGGAGCTGAGTGGGGGAAGAGACTGAATATTTGCAGGGCAGTAGGAGAGACTGCCTCCAGAGTTCCACTTACAAATATAGATCTAGGTAGGCAGTCGTGTGGAAGGAGCAGGCTAACGCTCACCAGACTGCAGTTTCCTGGAACTGAGGACTCAGAGGCCAAGCTTTTGATAAATCTTACCCTTGACCTTACTGTATAGAGACAAGCAGGATGAATACTCTCCACTCCTATTCTCTCGGGTCCAGTTCCCTTTGAGCCTTTACCTATGGCTTGGTACCAACCTCGGGACCTGGAGTCTGGACTAACAGTATGCCAGTGTCTTCCCAAGCACTTGGGTATAAATGCTAACCCTTGTTTCTCAGGCAGCATCAGCATTGAGTGCCTCCTCATGGCTCTTACGGTTCTCCACAGGACCATTAGCTGTCCTTTATGGGTCTTAGATTTGTCCATTTAAAAGTGAGTTGTGGTAGAGGGATCTCTAAGGCCATTTCCAGTTCCTATGGTCTGTGGCCATAGTGACAGGACAAATGGAGAGGAGTGTGCCTGAAATACCTGGTCTGAAACTCACTAATGTGCTTAAGTGTTAATCCCAATATTGTGACCACTTAAGACTTATTCCTCCTATTATGACAAATGGACAATCACCCCACGCCTTCTCTTACCCCAGGGTGCTTGCTTCTTTTACCTTCATCCTTTCAAAACGTCAAATGCAAGGGCTACAAGACATGCTTAGAGTTTGCCTGACTGAGTTTTCACTTTCTTGAAGTAGCTATATCTTTACCCACCAAGGACTTATAAATAGCATGCTGTGACAGGTATATAGAAGGAGACATTACAGGGTGAGAAGTCCCCGTCTTCTAGTACACAGGGGGCTCGGGAGGTAGCTCAGGCCATACAGTGCTCGCTGCTCGAGTGTGCGAGGCTGAGTTCAGGTCCAGTGTTGCACAGTTCATGTTTCTCATTGCAGCTCTGCTGAGGGTGAGGACAGGAAGATCTGTGAGGTGTGCCGCCTGCCCAGACTGGGTAAGCTGGGCAGTGATAGACTCTCTCAAAAATGAAGGTGGAGGGTGTCTGAGCAATGATGCCTTAGGCTGAGATCTAGTTTTTATACATACATGCATATGTGTGTACCTACATATACATATGTATATGCATATGTATATACACATATATGTACATTCAGAAGAAATAAATAAGAGAAAAGACAGAAAAAAGAAGAAAGGAGAGAAGGAAGGAAAGAAGGAAGGAAGGAAGGAAGGAAGGAAGGAAGGAAGGAAGGAAGGAAGGAAGGAAGGAAAGACAGAAAGACCTAGCTAGTTTATAGAAATGCAGGTTTCTTCCAAAGGCATTTAGGGATCTATATGTTCAGGCTTGTTTGCCTAGGTTAAGAATCAACTGTAAGACAAAATCCTTAGGAACCTACACATTCAGGATCATTTGCTGAGAGCCAACTTGATGTTGAGAGCCAACTGTAAGATCAGTCCTCTTCTAATGACTTAACAGCCTGACTACTTGGGAAAGAAATATTTCCATAAACAGCTAAACCAAAATGCAAGGGGGCAGAGGGCATGGCTCATGGGGCCTTGGTGACAGTGAATGCCTGCTAAAAGATAGGGACTAGCTTGTCTTTCTCTGCCTGTAGGTAATCGGTGCTCAGATGAAAGCAGGAATCGCCTGGAATCACTTGTTTAGAATCTTCTGGACATGCATTTCCCCGCTAGCATTTCTGTAACGTATTGTAAGTGTCCTGCTGTCTTGTTTTATCCGATTGTTTTCACAACACAGTCCGCAGGAGCTGTTTGTTCTTTTCTTTTAACAAGTCAGGTCATAACGAGGTGAAAGGACTCCTTGGTCTTCCAGACTAGGAGCACTAGAGCCAACCCTCTGCGGGGCCCTACCCACTCCTCCCAGCGGTCTCTGCCCTGCTTTCAGTCCTATTGTCTCCAGTTTTTCTCTCTTCCCTCAGCAACAAAGCCATTGTAAGGCTCTGGAAACATTCTGTTTCATTCAGAGCTTTAAAATGTTAATGAAGGAGGGAGGGAAAGAGGGAGGGAGGGAGGGAGGGAGGAAGGGAGGGAGAGAGAGAGAGAGAGAGAGAGAGAGAGAGAGAGAGAGAGAGAGAGAGAGAGAGAGAACACTTTTAGGGAAGGAGGCCATCAGACTCATTTTCTTTTCTAATTTTTCTTTCTTTTTTTTGGTTTTGGATATTTTTATTTCTTCAATTTTTTTTTATTATCAGGAGTGACTTAATATAAATATAGTTGAGTCCCATCAATTATTGTCATTATGGAAATGGCTTTAAGAGAAAACTGGTCATATAAATATTATTGCTTCCCACTTTTCAACTGGTAAATAGTTGCCACTGATAAAACAGGGAAGCCCAGAGAATCTGTCCAGAATGTTCAGGATATGGCAGAGTATACAACATGCCTGCTCTCGGGGAGAACACTTGGACATAACTATGTGTATTTCTTGATCTCATCATACAAGAGAAGCACAAAGGCGCCACTCGTGCCTCTGAGCATGTTGGACCATGCACCCTTGAAAAAGTTCAAAGCTATCTTTTGGTTCAGATTAACTCCTGCCCATTGGCTTCTGACAGGTTAGAGATATGGATGTCTCCATCTTTAATGCAGCTGTAACTACTCACTTTGTATTGGCTTGATATATTGAGACTGTCCTTTGGAATTCATTTGGCAGAGTCTCTCAATCAAAGCAAATAGTATGTAAATCTCCTTTTATACCAGAGTAAGTTGCCAGAAGCCAGATTTCTGAAGGCTACAGAAATGGCTGCCTCCTTTCTTTCTTCCCCACCCCTCCCCCACGCTCATGCCTCCTCTTTCTTTTCTTTGATTGGTTATTAAGATAGGGTTTCCTGCTGTTCCCACTGGACTCAACTTGCTATGTAGCCAAGGATGGCTTTGAACTCCAGATCCTCCAGCCTCTGCTTCCTGAGTTCTTGCATTCCAGATGTGTGCCAGTATGCTTAGCAGAACAATTTTCTGATCATGAAGAAGCCATCGCAGGAAGTTGCATTTAACACGGTTTTTTTCTAAGTGGTTTTTGAATGGAGGGTAAGAGACTCAAAAATTGTGGGTAAGAGGAAGCTCTTTGGTGGGAAATTAATAGGAATTCTCAGACACCTTTAGGTTTGACTGCCATGAAATTAGAGTTTGCGAGAGCTAATTAGGCACACTGAAAGGAAGGTTTAATGATTTCTTTCAGGTAAATTGCAGCATAGATTTCAAGACCACTGCTACCCATGAGCCTCTGCGTGGTTCAGAAACTGAGTGGTAGTCTTCGGAAGTTCACATATTTTGAGTCTTATGAGGAGACCTGTTATAACATGTAAGAAAGACAGCAGAACTGCCATGCCACACCTAAAGATCTCGATCCCCTCAGCCCCTGCTCAGTTTGCATAACTCCTCAAGTCAGCAAATAAATGCTAGCAAGTAAAGGTGCATTAACATTGGTGATTCGTTAAAACAAAAGGCTCTTTTTTATAAGACAAATCAATTGGCCCACATGCTCAATGTCCCCAGGTCAATCCCTTCATACTTAGGCTCAATGATGAGAGCTACATTTAATCACCAGAGACCCAGCATCACTATTTATTGGTTAGTCACTAGCTGAGTCACAGATGCCACCTGAGTCACACAGATGCTGCCTTTAAACTTCTCATGCGCCTTTTTGTCACAGCTCTGTTTTGGACTCAGTCAGTGTCTACCTAACGATATTGGTCAGGAAAAGTACCCAGAAAGCTTTCTGATTTCCTGACCTGATATCTTCATTTGCCAAAGGTTTCCCCCTGTAGCCATTTTGGAACTCCCTTGTGAAACCTAAACACAGAAAGATGGTTTTTTTGAAATAAAGGTTTTTGAACATAGCAGCCCTTCCTGTAAGGATGAGAAAAGATTGACTGGCTCAACTTTAAATTAAATGAAGCTTCCAGAGAATAAGACAGACAACAAAAACCAGTAAGAGACAGGGCATTTTGGTACAATGGACGATATGGCATGAGAGCTTGGCAGATAGCTTATTTTAAATGTAATCGATAACGTGGTGAGATCAATATCAGCATCACTTGGGAGCTGGCAGAAATGTAGAAACTCAGGCCTAACCCAGGACCCATGGAAGCAGGGTCGACATAAGGGTCCCCAAATCTAGCACTGCTTAGAAAGGTAGACTCTACTCTTTTCATATTCCTCTCATCGAGAGACAGTGAGCTCTCCATTCTGTCTCTCCCAGAATTATCTGCATAGGCTTGTATGGCAGAAGTGACCCTGCGTGACCTTGAGCCTAGGTCAGAAAAGGCCCTGAAGCTTTCTCTTGGCTTCTTAACATGATTGCTTTAGACAGGGAGATACTTTTGGTTAATGGTCCCAGCTAAGTCCAGACTTCTAGCTGTCTTGATAAAATTAGCAAGCAGGTGAATGAAGCTACCTGGTGACCCTGGTCGATGTCACATGCAACAGAAGAACAGTGTCACCAAGCCAGAGCCACAAAAATTCATGAGGTAGAATTAAACAGAGAGAAGTTTGTCAGGGGGCAAAATGGCAGCTAAAACCAAATGCTCAAGGAAAACGGGCAGAATATGGTCACACTCCACGGGTGGGGGGTGGGGGTGGGAGTGTGGGGTGGGGTGGGGGTGGGGAGGTTGGGAATAGGCTGAGCCGAGGAGGCTAAGGCTAAGACTGATTTACGTGTAGGTGACTAGGGAGGTCCTGGATACATGTGCTAGATTATCAGGCAATGGACTCAAATTGAATTTTGGCCTAAATGAAAATTTCATGCTGCTCTTGAAGGGGTAGGTAGTTCTGAATCCAGATTTTTTTCCCCTTTGAGTTTTAATTACTCTGTTTTTCTGCTTTCATGTTTAGAAGAGGGATGAACTTCAATCAAGTGTTTTTCTACTGAGTACCCTGTAAATCTGGTCTCATGTTAGCCACTTCTGGGGCATCAGGGGCAGACAAGTTAGGGTAGCCGCCTTCAGGAACTCACTTCATGAGTTTGTGAAAGTCTGGAGGCAAAGCGCAGGGGTGATACCTGAGAAGATCAGGGCGCTTCTCACTTCTCGGCAGAAGCTACCTTCATATGGGCGTTGAAAGGTTCAGCAGGACTGAGGAGAGGGCTCAGCAGTGAAGACCACTGGGCGTGCTAGCAAAGGCTTGAGTTTGCTTCCCGGCACCCATAAGGTGTCTGTCACCCAAGTGTCTGTCATGGCAGTTCTGGGGACTCCAAACACCCTCTTCAGACTTCAGTGAGCACAAGGACCACAGGTGGTACACATACAGACGCCTGGGTAAACACTCACACAGATGAGGTAGAAATAAATAAATGTGTAAAAGTGAAAGAAAAGCGAGAAGGAAGGCGTTCAACAGCGAGTCGAAATAGAAAATCTAGAGGAGACCAGGTTGGGGGCCATTTGCTATTTGTTGTTTTTTTGTTTGTTTTGTTTTGTTTGTTTTTTTTTTGTCGGTGCCCCACTCCTCCCCCTTGCCCACTTCTCCCCCTTGTCCCACTCCTCCCCCTCGCCCACTCCTCCTCCTTGTCCCACTCCTCCCCTTGCCCACTCCTTCCTCATCCATTTCCTCCCCTCCCCCTTATCCTTGCCTCCCTTCTCTTCCCTTCCTTTCTCCTTTGCAGTCTGGGCACCAGTCTGGGGCCTTGCACGGACGCATGAGTTCTGAGCCACATTTCCTTGGTGCTTTGAGACAGTCTTGCTGTGCAGTCCACGCTGCTCCTGAACTTGTGATCCTCTTGCCTTAGCCCCTGTTGGATCGAGGGTATGTCGTAGTTTCATGAAGAATCCCTGCTTCGTGGACAAATCGGGAGGTGCTGTGGCTGTGGTGGTATGGACCGGAGTCTCCACCAAGCTGTTAAAGAACTAGGAACCGGATAGGTGGGTGTAGCAAAACATGGCGGCGTTCCTGTCTCCTAGGACTCCTGTGACACCTGGGTTGAGAAAGTGAATCTCCATTGTTTCTCCAAATTGGTGGGAATAGAAATTACAGGAATTGGAGATGTAAGACAAAGAGAAGTGAAAAGATGAGAGACTGGTGCTTCATTTGGACCGGAAAAAGTAAAGCAGTTCGGGAGCCTGGTAATGGGAAAAGTTTTACAGAGACTTAAATGCAGGGCAGGACTCTTTTTTATCCCCCAAACCTGCTTTTGGAATCTCATCTGCCCTCCCAGCCTCAGCCCGCCTTTTGTAAAGCGTGGATCAGCCTGTGGAGGAAGAAGGAGGTGGCCCGAGTCTGTTGTGTCTGGGTGAGCAGACAGGGAAGCCTTCCTGTGGACTCAGAGTTTGCCATGTCTTCAGATGCTGCCATACCCACGGCTCCAAAGTCAGAACAGTATAGCTCCCCTCTTTCCTGTGCGACGTTGGACTCCCGCTCTTTGAAACTTGGTGAAAGCAGCAAGCCGCCAATCAGGAGAGGGGAGGTCATAATTAATGATAATAGCCTGGTTTGAATTATAGTGATTTAGCAAGTTAGCAGAACAATTCCAGTAACACAGTGTGACACTGAATGCACACTGTCTCAAGGCAGCCTGCTGTTTCCTTGAGCATTCCGAGTTCGCCCCTGGAACTCTGCAAGGCTCAGCTTCCTGATCTGAAAGCTTTATAAGAGAAAGCTAGGAAGACTGCATCCCCCCTTTCCAACAAGGCTTTTCTTCTTAGCTTTGCTCTGTATCATTTGCAGGGACTTCTGTCAGGAGCCGGTGGCTGACGATGTTATTAACTATGCACCTTTAATCTCTTGAGATACAAGCGGGACCCAAGGCATCCTTGTGCTACGGTATTACTGTGAAATGTCCACTTGGAGGCTGGCTTGGGTGTTTGAACACTTGGCTTCTCGCTGGTAACCCTGCTTTGGAAGGCTGTGGAATGTTTAGGAGGCAGAGTCCCTAGGGAAGAAGTGGGTCCTTGAGAGTGAGTTTTATAGCACAGCCCTGCTTCCTATCTGCTCCCTAACCACAGATGACACACTGTGACAGGGCGACTCAAAGTTCTCTTTCTTTGCCTTCCTTCCCACAATGGACTATAACCCCTTTGAACTGTAAGCCCAAATAAGCTCTTGATTCCTTGACTTGTTTCATGTCGGATACAGCAACAAAGAAAGAAACTGATACAGCACAGCGTGTGACAGTTAGGGCCATGGAAGGGGCTTCTCACCTATCTTGGCTCACCTCTCTGTCTAGACCATATCTAAAGGACTGGTAGATTATCAGTGGAGAGGACCTCGTGAATGGAGATTTTCAAACATCTCAAGGCCGGAAGAACTAACTGCTCTAACTTTACAGGAAGTGTAAAAGAATGGCCACAAAGCTCTACTTCCTCATTTTCCCCCAAATCGTTGTCCCATGGAACTTGTAGAGCCCCTTAAAAAGTTAGCTCATCAATCATTTTTATTTTCTGACATGAGGACTCTTGTAGCCCAGACTGCTCTCAAAATCATAATGTAGCCAGGATTATCTTGATTTGTTGGAAGTCCTCTTTTAAGTGCTAGGATTATAAGTATGCGCCACCTTGGCCGGTTTGTGTGGCTCTAGGGAACCAAACTCAGGACCTTGTGCACGCTAGAACATTATATCAACAGAGCTCTGGCTCCAGTCATCTGAAGGTTTTATGGAGCAGACCATCGGGGAATTGTGGCCAATTAAATATTATGCAATTAGAGTATAGTTCTTCTGAGGCAAATGAACTCATAAGCCCACTTAGACTATTCTTTTAACACTGAAATTAAAAATTTCTATCTGTAGACCTCTGGAGATCCACAAGGTAGGTATCAGACAGGTTTGGGGTTTGGAGAGAGCCAATAAGTTAAAGGCTTTAGGCTCCGCTCCACAAATAGAGGGTTTGTAGCTTTGATCTGCATCTCAACAGGGCCTGTGACTTCGATTCTTTAAGAATCACTGCCATGAAGTTACTCAGTAAGTCAGTGAAGGGTTCTGGCCCCTTCTACCCCAGGCCAGCAGATTGATGCCATCCTCCTGACTTTCCCATTAGCCTTCCCAGGGATTTCTACATCACAGCTCATTCTGAAATGGCCACAGACAGGCTCAAGATAGAACCTGGCAGACCGCAAGAGCACAGAACAGGTGGGCGAGGAGTACATGGTCTTTTTACCATAGCCAAGAGATTTTCTCTTGAGAGGTGGCTGAGTGGCCTTGTCGTTAATGAGGCACACTTCTCTCTAAGGATCGGCTGACAGAAAAGATGGCATTTCCCTATTCTCTCTCTGACAAGGCAGCAGCCCTGCAAAGATGTAGAAGAAATGTGCAAGATGTGGTTCTCAGATGTGCTTTACACTTGCCCTGGGACATTGGCTGTCAGAGAAAGGAATCTTGGGTGAGAGAGTTGGATTAGCATCTGATGACGATGATGTAATAACTCCTCCCTTTGAAATCATTCAGAAACCTTCCTTCTCTAAGGCAGAACAGTCCATGTTGTTTTAGCCTGGCCACTTAACACATTTTACAAAGAACTTACTGGTTGCTTCTCAACACAGAAGAGAAAGTTTTCCCTAAAAGAATCTTAGGTGTGGCAACTTTACTTCTGACTCATTCATTAGTAGGCATTTTCAAAGAATGGTAACTCTGCTTTGTGGGTAAAGGGGTGAAACAAGTTGCCCATCCTTTGAGGTAGGTTGGATGGACTATTATCTAGAAGTCATCTCTTTGAGGGTCCCCAGGTTTGGGAGGGAGAAGGCATTAGAATAAGGATTTGAAACAGAATAGTTTAAAGCAGGCTTCTGGCTCTTAGAGTGTTGTAAAGTCAAGGGTGAGATGAAGGTGACAGAGAGGTGAAGGGCCCTCCTAGCCATGGTCACAGGTAGTTCAGTGTTCTTCTCATCCCAGACCTACTTCATAGGAGGAGCTGTGTGTTAGCGCATGCTCATTGTAAACCTTGTACCTTGTTAGTGACTACCACTTTGAGAAGGAAGGACCACTTTAGACAGGAGTATTCCCTTAGACTGTCTTATATAAGTGTGGGAAGTTTTTAACATCAGATTATATGGAACAGTCCAACCCAGGAATGTGGATTCCCTGGATGAGGCCTGTGGCTTCGGGAAGCCTCGGGCTGTTTGTGGATCAGCCGACTGTATATGCCCCCAGCAAGGGAAAGTTCAACGGCCTGCAAGTTTGTAGCACCTGTTATTCTAGAGTAAGAGGATGCTAGGCGGAGCTGCTTTTCCTGAGGGAGCTTAGGCCTTCAGGGTAGTGAGTGCTTCCTTCCCTCAGTCTTGTAGATGCCACTAACTGCCTGCCAGGCCCCTGCCAGGCCTCTCCCCAGCCAGCCTGCAGTTTCTATGTGGCCTCTAGCTCTGGCCCATCTCTTCACCGTACTCTCTAACCTTCTCTCTGCATCCTGGATGCTGGCCAGGGTTGTAGCCTGATGTCACCTTCCACTTAAACTTGGTAGCCCTGTACCTCACCCTAGCCTGCAGCAGGGTTCTCTAGTCGCCTAGCTATACATTCTGCCCACAGCCAACCGTGTGAGCCAAGTTCTTATTCTCTGAGTGCCTTGCTCCTTAATACCACAAAAAGGATGCTCCTTCATCACAGTGACTGGAAACTCACTCAACTCATCGGAACCTCCCAGGTCTCAGTAGTGACCTGATCCCAGTGGTGACATCCAGTTTTGAAGGCAGTGTTCTATCTGTATCCTACATTGGGTATGAATAGGAGAATCTTAGGAAACAGATAAGTCTGCCACTTTCTGATTTAGTGATTGTATCTCTCTTCTGAGTCTGGGAAGGGACCCAGAACCCCACTGATACTATCAAAAGCAAGGCTGACTGAGGTTGTTTTTAAAAAAATACCTAGAAGGACAGTCCGACAGATTTGCCAAGTAACTATGTTAATAAAAGAAATTAGGCTTGAAGTTTATGGTTTGTAGGCTATTGACTCTGACAAGTCATATGACCTCAGAGCCTCTGTGTCTTAATGTATAAAATACAGATAATTGCAGATGTTTTGTAAGGTTAATGCATACAGTGAACAGTGTGCTTAATGCAAGGCCTGGCTTCTCACAGTTTCCATTATTCTCACTGAGTCTCCTGGAGACCTAATTTCCCAAAAGCCCATAACTTCCTCCTTTGTCTTTTCTGTGATTTCTGGGCTGCTTGTCTTCTACAGTTTAGAGAACTGCAGTCCCACACCGACTTTCTTAGAGGCAATCAAGTCCCTTTACAAATGGTAAACAGGTGGTTTCTTCGTAAACAAAAAGCTGTGGGCTTGATTTATCCTGCAATCTAACAAAATGAAAGAGACAGCTTTTGATTCCATACAATAGGACTGGAGCCATTCTTACTGAACAATGCTCTTCTCAGCGTGTGTCCCAAGTTGGGACGGGATAATGGCTCTATGGGTTGTAGTGAACAGGTGGGCCCACTCTCATCCTGTTCTGGTGGTCCAGTCTCTTGTGGATCAAGAAGGATCCAGAAGCCCAGGGCTGAGCTGAAGGAGGTAAAGCTTCTTCACTGTGCTTCCCTAGAACCGTGGGTTATTCTATATGGTTATTCTATATGGGGGAGCAAGCCTTGGATTCTCCTTTAAAAGCCACAGGCAACCATATGGAATGCCTCTCTTACAGAATAAAGTCAGTATATGGGTGGAAGTGGGAATCTGCCTAATTTGCTCTACATTCTGTGAATGTAGAGGCCTTGCAAGGCCTTATGAATTCATTCTATCAACAACAGACTGACTCTCCCACTGAACAAGCAAATGAACAGTTATTTCTTCAATAACTACCGTGTGCCAGGCAGCATTTGAGGCAAAAGGGATAGAGCAGTGAACAAAACAGAAAACATTTCCTGCTGTCACGATGTTGTTTCCAATCCATAGGGAGTGCAGACAATAGGGAGAGACACTTAGCAGGTGGCAATAGCATGGGAGGGGCCTAGAGTCTGGTGGGGGACAGCGGGCGATGAGGGGTGCTTGTTTACAGGAGTGCTGTTAGACACAGGCTGATGTTAATGTCAGCAGTAGGAACAGTAAGTGACAGAGGCCTGTGGATATGCAGTTCTAAGTGAAGGAATAGCAGATATAAAGGGGCTGATGCCCCACTCCATTTTGGCCCACATCAGCATCCAGATTCACCACAGGACAAGAAAGCTGGGTGCTTATTTCTAATACATAAAAAATGGGGCACCAGAAGAGCCAAGAAGACTGATCGTAAGTAAAAGACCGGCGAGCCTCTGCTTCCTTAGGATGTAAGTGCGCTGGGTTGGATTAGCTATAAGCTTTCTAACCTGAAGACCCTGACTTTTACTCTGAGTGCTGGGGAAGTGGGTGGTGCAGGAGAAGGTAGGATCAAGGGCTGGTGGAAGATGGAAGCAGGGACCAGGAAATCTTACACAAGGGATACAACCTGTGAGCCAGTCCAAAGCAGAAGGAGCTCTACTTCCATTGAATACTCTGAAGGAAGATGATGTCACATGGTCGCCTTTACCACAGTCATTGTTATCACCACCACAATTGTGTGTGTGTGTCGGCATTGTTAGCATTCTGTCTAAACTATACTCTACAATTACCTGGCAACTGCTGGGTATGCTCCTCCCCACAATTATCCGGCAACAGCCAGGTAGGCCTGGCCTTCTATAAAAGGGCGTCTGCATCAGCTCCTGCTTCCTGATCTGCTTGAACTCCAGTCCTGACTTCCTTTGGTGGTAACAGCAATGTGGAAGTGTAAGCAGAATAAACCCTTTCCTCCCCAACTTGCTTCTTGGTCATGATGTTTGTGCAGGAATAGAAACCCTGACTAAGATGCCTAATTCACAGGTGTTTATTTCTGCAAATGCTTCTCCAGTGTCATTTACAGAGACTCTTCTGATATGGGAGTTACGGACACTTAAATGCAGAATCTACTATTGTAAGAGTCCATCAGAAGACCACTCAATAAGGCCCCAGAGACCGGAATTGCTACAATCTGCAAGAGGTTTATTGTTCCAATGTACATTGGCGTCCCCCAGCACACAGGCAATAGAACACCCTGAGCTGACAAAGTGTACCCCTCTCCTTTTTTTTTTTTTATGAGACAGGATTTCTCTATGTAACCCTGGCTGTCCTAGAACTCACTCTGTAGACCAGGCTGGCCTCAAACTCAGAAATCCTCCTGCCTCTGCCTCCCAAGTGCTGGGATTACAGGTGTGCGCCACCATGCCCGGCTAGCATACCCTTTTTATGAACATTTTGGCGGGGAGTTCAGCAGCCATCACCTGAGTTGGATGACTGTGATTGGTTACCCTGAGCAACATTTAAAATTATTGGTCAACTCAAATGCTGAACCTTGAAGTATTTGTGGTATTTCCTGGCATTGTCTTTTTTGTCACTTCCCATCTGGCCTCACCCTAGAAAGGATGGTTCCCTTTAGGTTTCCTTATCTTCCCTCCCCCAGGCAGTCCTGGGCAGAATGCAAAGTTTCAGTCCAGCTGTGAGCCCCCATTCTGAGTCTTGGGAGCTGGCCTGCTGTTTTTGACAGGGTTCTCACACTATTTATCTCTCTTAGGCTTTTCTAAAAATGGTCTCCTTCGCATCTCTCAGTTCACCCACCTGAGAACATATATCATGTGTAAGACCCCCCAAAACCGAGGGTGCTCCAGCACCCCACGCCCCGGAAGGCGACACCGAAATCACTCGAGAGAAACAATCTCGATGCAATAACATGAGGATTTCTTTATTCCAGAATTCTGGGTTCCACAGCCGTACACTGGCAGGGTTAGAGGACTGTGGACCACGAGTGCCGAATTGCGACAGTTTTTATAAGTTTATGACAAAGCCCGAGACTCACAAACCAATCATTTCTTAGCATGGAGAGCCCGCAAAATGCGAGCCAATTGATTTGTACCACTCCATAGTTTTTAGGCCAATCAGTTTAAATTATCGGAGCCCACGCTCAGTGGACCAATTAGTTTCCTATTTTCTTGAATGTCTATAGCTGCGTGAACTCCGCACAGGGGTAATGGCATAAGCAGTTTACAGAAGCAAGATAAGCTTAGCCCATTTCCAGTTACCTTATGGGGCCAGGATCAAGGCCTTTCTGCTAGGTCTAAACAAAGGGCGGGCTCTGGAATGTGACCTTTTACCTAGTTTCTAACTTCTTGGGGTCATTAGAGTTAGGCTGTATTATTTTTTTTCCTTTCACATGCATGCTTTGCCTCTTCTCAGCAGATTGAGAGCTAACACAGGCTGTGTGGACACTGTGTATTGGGAAAGTATTAGAACAATATCAACAGTTTCTGTTGAAGGAAATGCTGGCGGTGGTGGCGGCTTGTCCAGGGACTGGCAACTGCCTGGGGCAAGGGCTGTAGCACTGTCCTTCACTTAAAATGTCTGGCTTTTCTGTTGGATTCAGAGTTTCTATGGGGGGAGGGTAGTGTCTGATCTGATGTGTCTCTTGTTTCATTTAGTCCCTGTGGGTTCAGCTTGTCACTCGTGAGGTTTTATTTCAAGCATGTCAGCCTTTGTCACAGGAGCAGAACATTTTCTGTACTGAGCTTAAGTTGACAGTTGTCAAGTGTTACTTGGTTCTAGGTCATGGTGGTAGATTGGGGATCAGTGAAAAAAAATCACAGAGAATCCTATAATCATCCAAAGTCAAAATGCCAGACCATGCCAGGCGCTTTTGTGTGTTCAAATCCCTGGGCAGTGGGACTCATGAATTTGTTCACACCTTCTTTGGCTGGCAGATCTGATTAGCAGGTTCACACTTTGGTTCAGGGTAATATCTCTTTAGATTAGAGGCCTCATTGCAAGACTGACCGTTTGTGGAGTTAGTGCTTTTCCTACTGTCAATTTGAGTCACACCAGAAGAAATTAACCCTCTGAAAGGAAGATTCCCATAGTGCACAGGGACCTGCTTTACTACCCAGTGGCTATTATTTTGGGGAGACATTGCAGAGCCCAAATTACTTTGAGGCCTAGAAGGAATGCCACTACCATCTGGGTACTGAGAAGACAGTGGGTACTTTTGTTGTTCTCTGACTTGTCAGGATCATAGAGCACAGAAGGAGCCTCAGCTCCACAGGCCCTGCTTAGTTGATGAGGAGGCTCCTATGGCCTCCTGATTCATCCATCTGGCTTCCTTTGAGACTCAGTTTTGAAACCTGTTGTGGAATTCTCTCCTCAGACATTTCAGTTCCTCCTGGATTCCATTTCTGGGCTGACCTCTTCTACTCTGATTGGCTTCACTGACTGTTGTTTGCTCTGTACTTTTTGTCTCTGACTTGGAATAAACAGAGCACAGTGCTCATTTTGTCTTTTCATTACCACTGAGGGTTTTACACTCCCAGTTGCTATAACTGCCAAGTGCCAGGGGGGAGGCTAGTTCCGCCTCAGCTTCTGTTGCTCCCTTGGCCTGTGTGGACCTGGTGTCAGACACTGTCTGCATCACAGTAAACCCCCCCAACCCTCATTATTGCCTCTACACACTCTACATGTCATTCTGGCTACACGTATGGTCTTTGGAGTGTGGCAGTGAAGAGGCAGCTGAAATCACGCCATCAGATTCTGGGCTTCTTATCATTAATCATGACAAATGATACTTGGAGCTCTTGCCTGTTTGAAATGGGAGCCCATAGCGCCAAACTGTCACTTTGATGAAACATCAGAATCAGTGGTCAGAGCTGCAGCCCTGACTGGACAGCATGAGTGCCTTGATTCTTGGCAAGAGCGTGGATTCCAGAAGCTAGAAATCCATGCAGCCTAAGCCGCCACCAAAAAGGTCCTTGGGAATTCTCTGGGGAGCTTCCACGGACAGATGCCATCCACCTCTTAAACTGCTTACTTCAACCTGGAAAAGAGGGCCAGTCTACATCATAAAGGAAGAGGAATTGTAAGGCAATGCATGGTCATCAAAAGTAACTATGCAGTCAGATCGATCACCTTTTCATCTGAAACCAAGGCCTGGAGAGACTGCCAGGTGTACTATATGTGCTTTTCGATAGTTCTGTCACCCACCCAGATCCATTTTTCTGAACTGAGGATGCTCTAAGACCACTTTAGTCAATTCTTTTTCATTTTTTGTTCTCTTTTCTGAAAACACCTAGAGTTTTGACAAGAAGATGGTAGAAGAGAAAACAGGTTTTCTCACGTAGGTGCATGAGTGCATGCAGCATACCACACAATGTATCACTGAAATGTAATTATTGATATTCAGTATAGTGTGGGATAAGGCTCATGGCTTCTTTGGCCAAGAGGACAAATGAGGAGGTATAACTCTATGCTTGATGGGTTTGCTTTCTCTTCAATGCATTAAAACTATTATTACCGTTGCTCTGATGCAAATTAATTCCTTTAAACTTTTTCACATGTCTTTATTTTATTCATTTATTTACTTGTCTGTGTGTGTGTGTATTGTGTACATAGTACCTATCTGTCTGTCTGTCTGTCTGTCTGTCTGTCTATCAAAGACAGCCTTCAAGAACTGATTGTCTCCTACAACCATATTATCATGGGGGTGCAGAATCCTGGTCATTGGGCTTGCCAACAAGTGTCTTTACCCAATGAACTCTAATTTCTTCTTTCATTTTCATGAAAACCAAACAATAACAACAACAACAACAACAACAACAACAACAAAACCAACAACACACCAAGACATTCACCAGTGATGGTGGTGTACTGTCTTAGACTTTTTTCTTTAAAGAAACATAAATATATTTGCATACATTTATTTACTTAAAAATTGACTACATTTTCCGCATCATTAAAAGCTCTTTGTAAACAAGACTTAAATAGATACATAATGTTTCTAAAATGAATGTAACAAGATTTGTTCAACTGTTCCTCTAATGGTAGGAATTTGCTGTAAATTGTTTTCAAGTACTTCTGTGTTGCACATTGCCAACTCACTTCATCAAAGGTTTGTAAGAGTAAATCCTGCCAGCAGTGAGGGACTGTTCAGGCCAGCACACACCTTCGTTGTCATTTGGCTATTATTATAGATGGAGATCATTATTACCTCATTAGTATTTTAATTTGAAGCTCTCTGATAACTCACCAGGCTGGATATTTACCATTCGGATCTTTCTCATTTACAATTTTTTTCTGCTTGTGTCCTTTGCCCATTAATCATCTGAGATCTTAGTGTTTTTGTTTTGTGTGTTTGCTCTTTGGTTATAATCTTTCCTGCAGATATTGCTCCTCATTCATTGTCTTTTAATATTGCTTATGATTTTTGTCATACAGTCCAATCTATTAATATTTCCTTTTGTGTTTCCTTTGCTTCTGAATATGGAAAATCTTTCCCAGCAAGAAACAAAGTATATCCTGAGCCACAGTTTCTGCCTTGTTTCACTTATGCTTAAGAGCTCTTTGACTTAGCACTTAAATGAGTGCTGAATCTAAAGTGAATTTTAGTAGTTAACATTTGTTACAAAGTCCACTTTTAGATAACTGTTCTCTTTCTTACTGCTGTGTGATACTTAAATTTTATGGAAGTTTTTGCTGTCTATTTCATTTCAATGAGATCTTTGACACTACTAGAAAGATATTAACTAGGAGCCCTATAAGGTGCCCATGCAAAGTATATATTCACTAGGCACACTGAAATCAAAATAGCACTTTGTTGTTAGCTGGGGTAAGGCTCTATACTCATACAATCATTGCTTGCAAAGTGGTTACATAACAAACCACCTGAACTTAGAAGCAAAAAGTAAACATTTTGTTATACACATGGGTTATATTTGCCAGAAATTTGTCACGGACATGGTGAGGATATTTTGTTGCTCTCCCATAATGTTTGAGGCTTCAGTTTGGAAGCCCTGAGAGCTGAGGTGAATCGATGGCTGCCATTGGAACCACCTGCGAGTTGGTTGATTCTCTTGTAGGCTGGTGACAGCTGTCCACTCAGGTCTCAGCTGGAGCCGAGGGCCTGCGGGGCCTGCATTCTTCTCTGCATGTCTTTGGCTGGGCTTTTTCACTGCAAAGTGTCCGGATGTCAAGAATGAATGGTTTAAGATAATCAGGGGGATGTTTTCTTGTCTTAGCCTTGGGAGTTATGTAGGATCACTTTGGTCATAAGCACAAGTCTGACTAAAATTCAAGATGGGGAGATGCTGAACTTGCTGTCAGATAGAAGAAGTGCCTACGCTGCATTGTAGGAAGAACACCTGGCATAGATATTGTCATGGCTTTTGTGACCTCTTTAGATCAGTGGTTCTCAACCTGTGGGTCATTACCTCTCTGAGGGCTTGAACAACCCTTTCACAGCCATATCAGACATCTGCATATCAGATATGTACATGATTCCCAACAGCAGCAACATGATAATTGTCAAAGAGCAGTGAAAATACTTTCATGGTTGGGGGTCACCACAGCATGAGGAACTGTCTTAGATGGCTGCAGAATTAGGAAGGTTGAGAACCACTGCTTTAGCTGCAGCTATAATTTGTTAGAGTGGAGAACTCTGACAAGCTACACTAGGCCCAGACTACATATCCTGCAGATAGCCGCATGGCTCACCGCCTCCATAGCATCAAAGTTTTGCTGCAGGTAACTTTCCCAGTGCGTTCTCTTGGCTCCACTACTCAAATTTGATCTCATTTACATCCTGAAGCTCGATTAGCTTTCCTTGCTTCACCTTTTCTTCAATAACCCTTATGTGACATGCAGTATATTTGACATGCCAGGTTACTATAAGCTTACTATATGTTTGTGTGTATTGTATGTTATTTATAACTTGTGTCTGTTTTTTTTCCCTGTAGTGTATAATCTCTATAAGGGGAGAGTCTTGGTAGATTAGATCCTTGGAACAACCCAAGGGGCTGTGAAGGTCAGGCACAAGACCCCCTGTTTTACAGACAATGAGCCTGAAGGGCCATGGAATAGGTCATTATCTGAAGTCACATAGAACCGTGACTGCAGCTAGGCCGCCCTAGCTTGGAATCCAGGAAGCTCCGTTTTCAGGTCTCCATTCCTTTCCTGTGGGGCAGTTATGCTATTTTGTGGCTCCAGGCCACTTCTCAGAATCTCTTTTGTTTCCATTTCTCCAAAAGGGAAATAAATAAAAATCCCAAGTTGCGGGACAATGGTAATCCTTTAAGTTGTCAGGGACAAAACAGCCTTATCGTGACTCAAGAGTCAGTTAAATAGCATGAATGTGGCAACAAAATGACTGAAGATCTCTTTGGGACAAGTGAATCTTGTAATTTGATCAGATTCTCATCCAGAAATACCATTTGGACTGTTTTTAATGCAGAAGTCACACCGTGAGCCAATGACTACTTGGTACGGCTCTTCCATGTCACCTACCTGAGCTCTGGAGGACATTTTGAGAGTCTTCACATCTTTAAGGATTAAACTTCCTTGAAGGGACGTGCAGCCAGAGAAGAACTTTATTTTCCCTTGTTTGAGACGCTCGTTTTCACTCTGAGCCTTGACAAAATGGGGATTATTTTTTCTAGAAGAATCGCCTCAAACCGTGTTCTACTGTTATAGAATGGAGTCTTACAGAAGATGGAGTGGGCTGGGGGCTTTCTTTATGTAAATCTATATTAATCCTTCCACCACCCCAGAAGCTACTACCCAGTGCCAGCCAGATAATGGATTTTATCCCTCAAATATTGAATATATTCTATGTCTTTTCTGCCAAAAGGTAGAAATAGGCTTGCCTATAGGTTCCAGAAAGGAGTAGACGTGCACAGTTTGGGTGGGTGCCGTGGGGTTCTGGTGCACACTACTGTCTGTCGAACACTGATGAGATTAGCAGAGGAGCCCCAAGGAGTCTGTGGGGGTTATGTACCTTGCCACCCCCCTACCTCCATGGTTAATATAAGAGGTTTGGAGTTTCCAGTGGTTGAAATGAACTCCACCGGGCTCATTTTGAATGGGCCTTTAAGGCCTTTCCCCTTCAATCCCATCTCTGTTTTGGCATTTCTCAGCATCTTTAATCACCGAGTTCTTTTTATCTTCTAACTGTAATTCTTCCTCATGTAGTTTCTCTTTAGTCACTGCCAGGCCCTGGTAAATCTGCATATCATAGTGATCAGCCTGGGGCACAGGGATATAGCACATAAGTTTAGCCTGTAAATAGAAATGGAATTTAAGCTCCTTATTACCATAGAAATTAAAAATTCTTCCACTCACAAGTAAGCTCAGTCCTTAGACAGGGTCCACTAAACCCGTTGGCTCCTAGTAGGCTGTGGGAGCTTTGTGTGACCACACACTGAGTTGGCACGATGCTCCGAGAAGCCTGGGATGTTGCCAGCTCCTCCTGTTCAAGTCCCCCCCAGTGTGCTGTGCATTGTGCTTTCCAGGGCTGGGCTGCAAACACTCGCAAGGCTCGGGACCCATCCTTTCCCTCTAATTTCCAGAGCCAATGGGAGTGCATTTGGTTTTTGACACTATGCTTGAGGTGAGAGATGAGGAGGAGGAAGTCGATATCCTCTCTAAGGGTGGGCATGGGCTAAAGAGCCTCATCTCTCCTGAGAGGAAGGAAGAACCTTTTCTGACCCAGTCAGGTTCAGTCAATCTCTGTCTGTCTGTCTGTCTGTCCCCCCCTCACCTTGTGTGTGGTGTGGTGTGTGTGTATGTGTGTGTGTGGTGTATGCCATGCACATGTGCTTGCCTGTGGAGGCCAGAGATCAATCTTGGCTGTCAGTCTTAAGGTGCTATCCATCTTGTTTTGTGAAACAGGGTCTCTGAGGGTGCCCTCAGTCTGGTTGACTAGGCTAGACTCACTAGCTAGTAGGCATCTGGAAGTCATCTGATTTTAAACTGGGATTGCAGGCTCCTGCCTCCATGCAGGTTTTTTCATTTTTACTTTTTTTTTTTTTAAAACATGGGTTTTGGGGAACTGCATTTGGATCCTCTTGTTTACATGACGGCATATCCACAGTGCCATCTTCCCAGCTCATGTCCTTGTTTACATGGTGACATATCCACAGTGCTATCTTTCCAGCTCGTGTTCTTGGCTTCCTTTTTTTGGTGCTTAAGAGAAAGCTGCTGATGCTGTCATGATTCTACAGATAGTAGAGGCAACCACTAACCTACCATATGCAAATGTCAAGTCCCTACAATGCATAGGGATGCATGCCAAAGACAAACCTGAATAAACAGAGTAGTCTTTTCCCTGGGACCCTCGGGGCCTAGAAGAAACACTTTGAGCATTTGGAAACTAGGTTTCAGGTTCTAACTCTTGCATTGCATGCATAATGGTCCTAGACAATAGCAACAACATAACACTAATAAGCTTTTGAAGTACTACATGCCACATAGAAATCTTAGGTGATTTCACATATCATCTAAGTAAATTTTTCTCTCCAGCTTTCAAATCTTCATATTAGACAGACTTTCTGTCTCCCTAACTCCTCCTACATCACAAACTGAACACTGTACTTGGACAGCAGATAGAGGGAACCTAAGGATGGATATCTAAGCACAGATGAGCCAATGGTTCTTTATTCTGCAGTCTTGGGATAGAAAAAAGTTTCTGGTGCAGAGGATGAATATAAAGAGAGGACCCATGAGTGTCTAGATATGTGTATAGCTTTGTACAACACTCAGAAATTCAGTTTGAGTGCCAGAGGAATCCAATCAAATAATAAGAAATTAACAAAGCAGAGTAGAAGCCCAAGAAAGTGGTGGGCTCCCCAGGGCTGCTCATATCCCAGATCCTGTGTGCTGTAGATGCCTGGCTCGTTACCTGTTATTATGTTCTGTTAGACAGTGTATATCCTAGCAAAATCTTCCTCTGGACTGGAACTTGTGTGAATTGGATTCTCAAGTAGTGTGACAAAACTCTTGGCAATGCATTTCTTGTGTTCAAAGTAGGGCAGCAACTGTTAGAATTATGTCATCTTGGCTTTCCAAAGGTGCTTAGTAAGCTGTTAAGGGTTTATTTAAAACTTTAGGTATCCTAGGACAGTGATGATGATGATGATGATGACGACGACTGTGGCCACGATGATGATAACAACGATGATTGTAATTAATACACTCACACTGCAATAGAAAACCTGCATCATCTACAACATCCATGATGAGAATTTCCCAGTAGAGGCCTAGTGATGCTGAACTTAGCTGGAGTCAGATGGCGGAGGTCAGGTTTGGTGTTGGGTTCCATTGCTTTCAGATGACTGCAGAGCTAGCTTAGACACTAGAGCTCAGGAAAGTTGCACTTTAAGAGCAGGAACATGCACTTAACCAAACTGAACAAGTATTGCCCTAGGTTTTAGAGAAAGGTCCTCTCCTTTCTGCTCCTTCGTCTCCTTCCTGCTCCTGGTAATCTTGCCCTCATGCTAATACCATTCCCTTGAGTACAGCTCTGACAGCATGTTCAGAGAGAACAGGTTGCTAAAACATTAAGTGCATATGCCTGGAGCAGGTCACCTTAGAGTGGCAAGGAGGTCCTGGCAATATTGGACAGATTTCATTGAGCCTGACCACCCCACCTTCCCAGCCACTAGTTCTGTGGATTTAGTTGTTGCCCGTAGAGTTCTGCCTTGGGCTGACAGGTACAAAGCCTTTGAACGCAATAGCATTAGGTCAGAGTAAGTCTGAAACAACTTGGCTGGCATCTCTGACACCTTTGATGGATATCAGCCCTGCCTGATCTGTAGTGTCCTTCAGGGGACAGCCTAAAGGTGTTTGTCATCACCATGTGACTGGCGTACTGAACTGCTATTTCTACACACATTTCTTATAGGAAAAGCTCTGCTCTTTCTTTAAAGAGGACACAGGCACACAGGTCACACACTCTCTTGTCATTAGAGACATCCTAGCAATGAGTCCTTTGGGTAATGTGAGGAGTGATCTCTTTGACCCATCTGATAGACTTACCTTTCTCTCCTTTTCTTTGTGTTCTTTACCCCCATCATAGAAGGAGCTAGTACAGTGGAGAAATACAATGCAAATACATGCATTTACTTATCCATTTACTGAACAAACATTTACTGACTATATGATGGAACCACAGCAGGATTTATCAACAAAATGGTAAAAGAGAAAGATAATATGTCAGGTGTCATGATGGTGTTCATCATAGGGGTCGGAGGAGACACAACTATGCAGAAGAGGAAGTAACTGATATCAAAATAACTGCTGTGGAGGAAAGAGACCAAGGACAAAAGGCAGGAATAAAAAGAAAGCTCTCACTTAGAGAGAGCAAGGAATTCTGTCTCATCAAAGACCCACACAGGAGGAGCTAGGCTGTCCAGAGCAGGGGGATCAGAGCATGTTGGACACCTGGTGTAGATACCATGATTGTAGTGCAGTAGAAATGGGACAGCCATGTTGCACCTAACCCTAACCCTAACCCTAACGGGCAGCCAGGGACAGAACAGGCAAGTTAAACAGACCTGACTTCGAATCCCCACTCTTCTGTATGATCATGGGCAACCACTTCTTTTCCTTTGTCTATAAACCTAGAAGCTGAATTGCAGGGTGACAGGAGCACTAAGCTGTACTATGGTGAGGGCATTCTCCATCTACTTGGCATAGTTGTCCAACAAGTTCACACCCCGCCCAACAGTGGACATGGCCTCTCTTGCTCCTCCTCTTCCTGCTCTTCCTCCTTCTGCTCCTCCTCCTGCTCCTCCTCCTCCTGCTCCTCCTCTTCCTCTTCCTCCTCTTCACTGACACCTCATCTCTTTTGCATTCTGTAATAACATTACTTTCATTCTTCATTAAGTTTGCCTAAAGCTGCTTTCATATATACTGAAGTTTGGCCTGCTCCTCCAACTGTAATGAACTGTACTTAACTTGATATGTAAAGACTGTCAATAGTTTTGTAACAGGTAACTCATCTGCAGTCAGTCACAGCAGCTCCACTTCAGTCACCCACAGGAAGCCATCGATTCAGAACCTGTTCAAAATGGCAAATCCAAGTTTTAACCCATAGGCTACCTTTGTACTTTACTTCCCGTTTCTGACCATAAACACTACTCACCCCGTGGCACTCAGAAGTACTCTGCATCTCTTCGGGGTCTCCAGATTGTTCAGCTCTCAGACCCTGTTCCTTATAGTCAACACAGTAGGTCTACAGTTTTTCACTTCACAGTAGCTGATCCTAAAAGGTGGGAGGTGATACTTCAATGTGACTTTCATTTGCATTCCTTGATGGTTAGTGATAGTTCTTGCTTTATCTTATACCCATGGCCATTTACATGTTGTCTCGTGAGAAATGTCTTTTCAGATCCTTTACCCATTTCTTAGATGGGGCTATCTATTTTCTAGCTGTAAAGTTGGTTGGCATATGTAGGCATAAATGTATTAGCTCATTAGGGGACACATGGTTTTATACTTTCTTCGGGCCCGGGCTTTCTCTTCAGTGCATTTAAAGTTTCCTTTGCTGCATGTAGTCTTTTACTTGGATATAATCTAACTTGTGGTTTACTTTTTGCTTTTCTTGCTAAGCTTTTGGGATCACATCCAAATACTCTTTGCTTAGACAAGTGTCAGAAAGCTTCTCCCCTGGTGATTTCTTCTAGTAGTTCTACAGTCTTAGGTTTAAGTCTTCAATTCTCTTTGAGTTGCTTTTTAGATGAATAAGGTGGATTGGATTTTTCCCTTACATTGTTGTTTCAACTTTACTTTCCCCACTATAGTTTGTTAGCCAAAGATGTACATTTATTTCTGGGAATTGTTTCTGCAAAGTTGGTCTGCATGTTTTCTGCTGTTATCAATGCTTTTTTTGATTATTATAGCTTTGTAACACATTTAAAGATTGGATGTTACAATGTTTTCACCCTTGCTTTTTGTTTTTATTTTTGTTTTCTTTTTTCATTCTTTCTTTTTCTTCAAGGTTGACCTAGAATACTAGGTCTTTTGTGGCTTTAAATTAATTTTTAGGATTATTTTTCCTATTTTTTGAAAGATGTCACTGCAATTTTGATAAAGGTTGCTTTGAGTTTGTAAGCTGCTTTAGGTATCATTTTTTTTTTTTTTTTTTTTTTTTTTAGAAACCAGTTCTTTTAATAGACGAATTATTTGCATTTCTTTTTGTGTCTTCCTTAACTGCTTTCCTCAGTGATTTTTTTTTTTTAGTGTGCAGGTATTTTGTATCTTGTGTTAAATTGATCTCTTATGTTTTGTTTGTATTCCAAAGTTTTCATTTTTTTTTTTCATTTTGGAATGCCATTGATTTTTGTGTTAATTTTGTATTTTTGCAAAATACTATTTACTGTTGGGGGATCCTTAGATTTTGTTTTTAATCTGAACATGATATTTTACACAAGTACTATGAATTTAATGCCACCCTTTTGTACTTGGATTTATTTATTTATTTATTTATTTATTTATTTATTTATTTATTTATTTACTAATTCGTTCATTTCTTCTCTTTACTCCGTGCTCTGTCTTGTGCCATGTCAGACAGAAGTGGCTTGAATGGACATGCTTGTCTGTAAGGCCATCAGCTTTTCTTCATAGGACACACATGGCAAGCAGCGGGCTTGTCACATGGGGTTTTAATGTTTGCAGTATGTCCTCCTCCAACCAAAGAGTCAAGCAGTTTTCTTAGGAAGCAATGTGGAATTTTATCACATTTTCTTTCTTTCTTTATTGAGATGAGTGTGACTTGATCTCTTATTGTGGCATATCACATTTATTCATCTCTATATATGAGTTGTTTTTGCTCATATGAGATAAATACCACTTGATTTTGATCAATGATTCTTTTAATGTTATTAGATTAGCGTATTAGTATTGTTTATACTTCTTTTTAAAAATTTTTAGTAACATATGTTGGTTAAACATAATAGTGGGTTTTGGTGGTATTACCTTATACATTTATATAATATGCGTCTATCTCAGTCACACATTACCTTCTCTGTCCTCTGACTCCTACTGATCCTCTTCTTCCTATCTCGTCCCACTTCCATTTTTATGTCTTATTTACTCCTCTGCTTGTTTGTTTTTTGATAGCCGAGGTTAGGGTTATAGGATCCTGGGTGAAAGATTATTTATGGGAACATGGGCTCCCTACCAGTACGTAAGCTCCTGAAGATCTCTTTTTTCTTCCCTTGACCATTCAGTGACCACAGATATTATAGATGGGTGGTACCTTATGGCCCCTCCCCCTAGGAATGGGTGGAGGCCTGTGATTGTTCTCAAGCTACTATTATCTGCTGTGTTTGTGTGTATGTGCTTGCACGCGTGTGCATTGGGGATGGCCAACAGTCCTTTCTCTCTCTCCATCTCCCCATGACAGAATTTAGACAGGTCATTCTTGCACAGATCTTGTGCAGGTATCACACATGCTGTGGGATCACCAGTGTACCAGTGATGTCACTTTGCAAAGGTGACCCACCATACGCCACTCTACTGCTTCTGGGGCTCTTGCACTCCATCTACCTTGTTTTCCTCTGAACCTTGGAAAGGGAGATAGAGATGTCATTTGTTCTTAGCACTTTGACCATTGATGGGTCTCTATATTTATCCTACCCAATAAAAAACAGTGCTTCTTAGTGAGTGCATACCATGATTGATCTTTTGAGACTGGGTTACCTCACTTAGTATGATGTTCTCCAGCTCCATCCATTTGTCTAAGAATTTCATGAATTCATTTTTTCTAATGGCTGAATAGTACTCCATTGTGTATATATACCACATTTTTTGCATCCATTCTTCCGTTGAGGTATACCTGGGTTCTTTCCAACTTCTGGCTATTATAAATAGGGCTGCTATGAACATAGTGGAACACGTATTCTTATTACATGCTGGGGAATCCTCTGGGTATATGCCCAGGAGTGGTATAGCAGGATCCTCCGGAAGTGACATGCCCATTTTTCTGAGGAACCGCCAGACTGATTTCCAGAGTGGTTGTACCAATTTGCAACCCCACCAGCAGCGGAAGAGTGTTCCTCTTTCTCCACATCCTCACCAACACCTGCTGTCTCCTGAATTTTTAATCTTAGCTATTGGTGTTAGGTGAAATCTCAGGGTTGTTTTGATTTGCATTTCCCTAATGACTAATGAAGTTGAGCATTTTTAAAGATGCTTCTCCACCATCCAAAGTTCTTCAGGTGAAAATTCTTTGTTTAGCTCTGTACCCCATTTTTAATAGGGTTATTTGGTTTTCTGGGGTCTAATTTCTTGAGTTCTTTGTATATATTGGATATTAGCCCTCTTTCTAATGTAGGGTTGGTGAAGATCTTTTCCCAATTTGTTGGTTGCCGATTTGTCCTTTTGATGGTGTCCTTTGCCTTACAGAAACTTTGTAATTTTATGAGGTCCCATTTGTCAATTCTTGATCTTAGAGCATCTATTGGTGTTCTGTTCAGGAACTTCCCCCCTGTACCGATGTCCTCAAGGGTCTTCCCCAGTTTCTTTTCTATTAGCTTCAGAGTGTCTGGCTTTATGTGGAGGTCCTTGATCCATTTGGAGTTGAGCTTAGTACAAGGAGATAAGGATGGATCAAGTCTCATTCTTCTGAGTGCTGACCTCCAGTTGAACCAGCACCAAAAATTGGAATACCCAAAACCTAATCCACACATCAAATGAGATACAAGAAGAACAGAGGAGTGGCCCCTGGTTCTGGAAAGACTCAGTGTAGCAGTATAGGGCAAAACCAGAACAGGGAAGTGGGAAGGGGTAGATGGGAGAACAGGGGGAGGGAAGGGGGCTTATGTGACTTTCGGGGACTGGGGGGCCAGAAAAGGGAAATCATTTGAAATGCAAATAAAAAATATATCAAAAAAAAAAAAAAAACCACAACCAAAACCCAGAAACCTGTTTAAATTGCAATACTGCAGAAATTCAGACATGTTTTCTACTCAAATATCTTGAATACACCGAATGGCCTGTAGGATAATAATTAGCCTTACACTTTGTTTGAATAAAATCATCGTAGAAAACTTCAATCTGCAGATGGCATTTTCCCTAATAAACCATGCCGAATAACAAAAAAAAAGTGCTTCTAAGACCAACACTGATCCATGGGTATAAACATGATTATTATGGCCACAATTTGATGGGTGCATCCTGTCCATTTTAGCTTCTTCCTGTGTTACTGTGGATTTTTCATCTCTCTTCACCAGAGATATTGACCTATAATTTTCTTGAAGTGGTATTGTCTGCCTTTGTTATACTGATTCTGGCATGAATTTAGAATAGTACATCTTCTTCAATATTCTAGCAGTTTGAGAGCATTGGTGCTAGCCCTTAAAAGTTTAGTAGAGTTCTGCCAGTAAGCTATTGTATTCTAGAGTTTTCTCTGATTTGCAGTTTTACTTTTTTAATTACGGATTTGTCTCTCCTAGTCATTTGTTTATTAAGAATTTCTAACAAAAATCAGTTATCAATGTGGGCAGGTTATAAACTGAACACTCCATTCTGCACGTTTATGTATCACTCACTGCTAGGATACTCAATTTGTTGGCATGTAATTGCTCACAGGGGCTCGTGATCCTGTGTAGTATTCTGTGGTATAACATGTAAGTCACCTGTTTCATTCTGAGTTTCTTTATTTAGTTCTTCTCCATCTTTTTCTTAGTCTAGTTGAAGGTTTGTCAATTTGTTTTCAGATTACCAACTCAGTTTCCTTGACCCTTTTCTGCTGTTTCTCTAGACATTTCCATTTATTTTTGCTCAGGTACCATTGTTCTCTTTGATAACTGAGGCATAGTTTGTCCTTCTTTTTTATGGTTCTTTAAGGCTTATGTTCGAATGTTTATTTTTTTTTTCCTGTTTGCAGGATCAAAGGCCAGGACTATTATGTACCTGGGAAGTGCTCTACTATTGTGTACACCCCAGTCCTTTTTCTTTTCTTTTCTTTTCTTTTCTTTTCTTTTCTTTTCTCTTCTTTCTCTTCTCTTCTCTTCTCTTCTCTTCTCTTCTCTTTTCTTTTCTCTTTTCTTTTCTTTTCTTGCTTTTTTGAGACAGAGTCTAACTCTTTAGCCCCGACTGGCCTGGAACTTGCAACATAGATCAGGCTGGACTTTAACTTAGAGAATTGTCTGCCTTTGCCTCTGGAATGTGGGATCATTCCTTTTTATTTATTTTTTTAATATAGGTGTTTATTGACAATATTGAGCTCTTAAAGTAATTTTTTCTACATTCTTCTTTAAGTTTGGGTGTATTAGGTTTCAAATTTGGTCTCAGGAGATTTTTAAATTTCTGCTTTGATTTCCTTCTTGTTCCTTGGCTGCTCAATAGCATGTTGTTGTATTTCCATATATTTTTGAACTCCCTGAAATTTCTTCTATTATTGATATATGATTTCATATCATTGTGGTCAGAAAATATATTTGATATGATTTCAGTCTTGGTAAATGTGTTCAGACTTGTTTTACGGTGTAACCATATGGTCTATCTGAATAAATATCTCATATGCACTGAGAAGAGTGCTCATTTTGCTGCTGTTGAGTGTTTGCACGTGTTTCTAGGTCCCTTGGGCTTAAAGTGCAGTTCATTTCAAAAGTTTTCCTATTGATTTTTCTGCTGGAATGATCCAAGAAAGCTTGATAACCACTACTGTTCTTATTCTTGTCTTCCTGGCTTTCTCTGCCTTTTGCCCCTCTGCCCTAGCTGCTAGAACCCCAGATATTGCCCTTCCTCGTTATTAAGCAAGAGAACTCTTAACAGCAGCCATGGTAAATGCTAGCTATAATAGAACTTGGGAGATACTACTAAAGTTGCCCTTTCTCAAACAAGCAGGCAAACAAACAAATAAACAAACAAACACACCTGTAATATTATCAAAAGTTCTTTCATTAGGAATTTCATTAGGAATTGAGGACATGAAATGGAGTTAGCTGGTAAATAGGTTACCTCATAACCTATTACTTTCTCTGCTGCCAAGACTGACAATCTGAATTTGATTCCTGGGACCAACATGGTGGAAGGAGAGAGAACTAATTCCTACAAGTTGTCCTCTTACCACTCACTCCCCAGCATGATTTACCTACACACACACACACACACACACACACACACACACACACACACACACACACCTTCACTTTGATGAAATTATGTCATCTGAGACATGATACAGCTGGGCATCATTATATGAAGTGAAATGATCTAATACAGAAAATAGGCACCGCATAAGTCTCTTTTACGTGTTGAATCTTAGAAAGTTCATCTCAGAGAAGTTTGGACTTAAGAAGTTTAGACTTCTTATTCACTCTTCCTGTGGGAATGCTAAGCCCTTATGTGGTTTCCCCTTCTGAAATCCACTCTGATATCTATGGGGAGCAGGATAGCCAGACTGCTGCTAACTGTTACCTTTCCCAAGCTGAATATTGCACTTCCCAACTTTCCTATGTTCATGGTGTGTTCTGAGTAGGAAATGTCACCCATAATTGATCTGTTAGATGCCTGGTCCCTGGCAAGTGACATTGTTTTTTCAGGTGGTGGAAATTTTGGGTTGTGTGCCTTGTGTGGAAGAAGTAGGAGGGGTTGGGACCTTGAAGGCTTATCTGCTCCTCCTACAGTCCCTACCTCTCTTTACCCTCCTTGGGGCCACATTCCTGTTGCTATAATATTAAGGATGAAGCCGTGCAATAGATTAGACTCTCTGAAACTGTGAGCCAAAGTAACTTTTCTCTTCCTTCCTTCCTTCCTTCCTTCCATTGCTCTCTCAGATGCTTTGATCACAGCTGTGGCCAAGTAACAGTCTGTTTCTACTACAAAAAAGACCCTTGAACCTCTTTGTCCACATGAGAAACCACCTTCTCCTGCTTCTGGCTGTACCCCTGTACCTCCCTGTCTTCCCGACAAACCTTCTCCTGTCTCTGAGCTTCCTCTTCACTCTGGCTACAAATCTAGGGTACAACATGACATTTACCTTTCTCTCCCACTTGCAGAAAACCCTGTTTTCTATCTTTAAAAAAAAACCCATTTTGTTGTATATGTATATGATATGGTGTGTGTGTGTGTGTGTCAGTGCAGGTGCGTGCCTGCTGAAGTTTAAGTCTGGAGGTGAGAGGACAACCTCTATGTTGGTTCTAATCTACCTTGTATGAGTCAGTCTCTTGTTTGTCACTGTCTATGCTTAGCTAAATGGCCACAAACTTCTATACATTTTCTTGTTTCTATCTCCCATCTTGCAGTAGGAACCCTGGGTTTTTGGATCCTGTTACTGTGCCTGGATTTCCTTGGGGATTTGAACTCTGCTGCTCCTTGTGCTTTTGTGTATAGCCAGGAACTTTTTACACTGATCAAGCGCCCCTACCCTCCCATTAATGTTTTGTAAACTCCTTTCTCTCAGAACCTTTTATTTCAGGTTCTTTCCTCCCACCTGTGGTTTTGTGGTGGTCTCATCACCAGACCATTGTGTCTGCCTACCTCTCTTCACTGATATGGAAACATGTGATTATTAAACACATACTAGTGACATGAAGGAGATTTTTAAAGTTACCTGAGAATGATTTGTTCTCCATTCAGCCTCTGGAGTAGTATTCATATCACTTAGCATAAGTCTGGTTCCTAAGAGCAAACACAGGCTAATCTCAAGGGCCTTTTATTCTTCAATTTGTTCTGGTTAGATGGTTTTTGCTATGTTTTCAGACAGCTCTCAACAGACCCTTACTAAGTCCCTCCTGGTGACCTTAATCTGACAACATAGGTCAAAATGACCTTGAACTTCTGACTGTCCTGTGTCTGTTTCCTGAGTGCAGAGATCACAGGTGAGCTCTACCATGCTGGCTACCTGGACTTTCTTTCATGCCCAAACCAGATCTGATCACTTGCTAAACAAAACCACTCTGAGCCTGATTTGCTATACCCCATCTTCTCAACACACCTGCCATTTGTGTGTGGTCCCATCCCCAGCACATTACCCTTTCGCTGAAACAAATCCAGTTTCTAACTGACTCCCTTCCTAGTATCCTTCTCCGCCATCCAGACTCAGATTACTAAAAGAGAGGAAGTAGCCATTTTCTGAGACTGTCAGAATGTTCAACTGCACAAGACCCATCCTCCCGCGGCCTACTGTTAGAGCAAGAGATGTGCTTTGGGGGTTTCAATTATCACCTCAAGGGATGCTCCTCATCCGTAATTGCGTGCTGTTATCTGTAAAATGCTAAAGCACCTATGATTCCATTTATATAACATGAAAGATGACAAAATTATAGAGCTGAGAATAGATTAGTGGTTACAGGGTGTTAGGGATGGGGGCGGGAAGGAGGTGAGAGTCTTTGTAAAGGGCAGCAGGTGGGTTCTTGGGGGTGCTGGAGGGTACAGAAACTGATTCATGGGACAGAATAGAATTATACAGAACTAAGTACCATAGCATTTGGACATACAAGGACAACTGAAAGTAGGGGAAGCTCAAGAGTGGTTGGAATGTATCCATGCCTGTGCCCTGACTCTGCTATTGTGCTATAGTAATCTAAGATGTCACTATTGGGAGGGAATGCATGGGGGGGCATCATAGGATCTCAGTACTATTTCTTATCACTGCATGTGAATCTACATCTGCTCAAGGCAAAAATTTAACAAGAGAAATGCTAACACTTTGGTTCTAACATCTAGTGGTAGTTGTTGAGATGAGGCATTCTCTCTTTGAGCCAATTAGTATCAAGTACCATACATCAGCATCTGTTATTAGACACTTACTCTCCAATAATTGAAGTAGTAGATTCTATGGTATTCCTGTTCACTTAATGACAGACAGCATGTTCCCCTCAGTTTCTAGAATGTACCGCAGCCTCAGCTTCTCCATATTCCTCTTTCATTTGGTAGGCATGACTTCATGGGCACCAATTACATGCTGGGGTCCTCTTGCCTATGGGCTGAAGAATCTCAATAGTTCTAGCATAGCTTCAGCATGCTCTGACTGTTTAAAATATTTTTTCCTGGTCCCTTATTGTGAACCTTTACATTTTAGCACTAATGGGATAGAAGCACACTCAACCATAGCCATTAGCATGATGGAGTCCAGTCAGAGTGGGATTATTTGTTTGATTTTTAGTTCTCATATTCCTTCTTTTTTGATTTTTTTCTCAAAATTTTAAATGCAGAAACACATTATGTAGAAACCCTTTGGGTCTAGTCTGAGAAAGAGTCCCAAGTGAATTCTTTGGGTCTTAAGTGAGAACTCAGCTCTGCAGTCTTCACTCAGGAGATTTGACCTCCCCTCTTCTCACTGTATTAGATGCCTCCTACCTTAAGATGAGGCGCCTGGAACATTGGTACAAGGCCATATGAATGGAAAGTAGTGGAAGCAAAATTCAGCCCTCAGACATTTCTGAACCTGGAAGAGTAGGTCTTATACACATCTCTGGTACCCATTTTTCTCCTTCCTCTTTTGGAGACCTTCAATACACTGATCATGCAGTCACCTCACATCTTGGGCAAGAAGAGACGTCGTACCAGTAAAGAGAATATGCATATTTCAGTTGGAAGGATCCACAGTACTGCTTACTCAATGTTTATGTAATTATCATGAATTTCAAATTAATGTCATCTGAATAAATGGGGTCATATATTAAAGAAACAAAACATGATCGTTAGGGTACTTTGGGGTTTAAAAATTTGATGATTCTATATACATAGCAAATCAGAGGGAAATAAACAACTGAATAATTGAAGAAGACTAGATTTGATCAGGGATGTTCTTGGCACCCAAAAGTCAAGCCTTCCTTAAGACAACATAGGCTAGATCTTTAAGTGCTAAAGATCCCATCTGCTCTGACCTTGTGGCTATAATGCGAGAACCATTTCCTTTCTGGTATACACTTCTTGAAAGGGGACGTGGAGACAGCTGTCAGTATGTTGATTTCCACTCATTAATTTTTAGAAGCTCTTCTGTTAATTTTTTCCTAAAGTTCAAGGGTGTAATCTTTGGATGCTGACCAATTAATTAAAGGTTATATATAGACCTGCTAATCAGGGGCCTCATCTTTACATTTCCATATCCCCAGGGGCATAGGGCAGCCATCTTTTGATAGAGGAGGAAAGGGAAACTGTTCTTGTGTCATTCTCCACCCTTGTGGATCACAGCGCTGCATACACAGGGACACCTGTGCTTTGGGGTGGCAGTACTGAAAGTCAGGGCCAGGATAGCCCAGGATTCTTGCAGGCTCAGGCCTTACTCTTTACTTATGAGTCTTGGCGTGTTCAGTTATAGAAAGAAGAGTGTTTTCACAGGGGAGCCTGGAAGATGAAATGAAACCCTGTAAGCAAGAGGCCACGGTGCCTGTTCATTCCCTGATTAAGTACTGAGCCCCCTTTAAAATTCCACACTCAAACCCACACTCCAGAAACAAGGTGGCTTATGTTGCTGTCAGTGGAAGCAAGAAAGTCATCTTACTGACTTTCACAGAGGCTGTGTCTAATGGAGAAGGTAGGCACCATATTGAACATGTAGAGTTTTGTCAAGAGGAAAGGCCTTAAGTAGGGAAAGAGGCTAGCACCCACACCGAGTGCTTTCGCCAGAATGAAATGCACACACACCACACTTAACCACAAAACCTGTATTCACTATCGATGTAGCTATTAGAGAAGCATTTGGAATATTTTGTGGTATAGAGGTGCTAGGTAAATAGCACATACATAAATAAAAATTAAGTTCAAATGTTATTGGTTTATTTTAAGGGAATATTTGCAGGATGCTAGAAGATTCAGTTGAGATATTTAACTTTAGGATTACTATGCTAAAGTCAAAAACAGCCTAAAATGTCTCACAGTATGTGACTAGGAAAATAAGTTATAGTAATCCACAAATGATAGCGTGTACAGAAAGTATTGCATAAGTGTTGTGCATGGTGAGAGCCTCCTTGAAGTGGCAATTAAACTGGCCAGGGAAGAGTGGGAGAGACTCAACCGGAAGTGGGTGCAGGAGGGTAGTACAAGGGCACAAGGGGTAAGGCTTATGTAGAGGGGCTTGGAAATCTGAAAGACGTGTTTCCATGAGGAAAGACCAAGGAGGGAAAACAGGAGCATGAACCAGGCAGATGGCTTCCTGCAGGTCCCCAGGGCCATTGGGAGGGACTAGATTTTATTCAAAGTTAAAGGGAAGTCTTTGCAGAGGATGAAGTGGGTAGATGATATATGGAAGATAGCTGAGGACTGCGAATGGGGAGCAGGTTGGGAAGAGGGCAGAGGTGGGAAGAAGGTTCAGGTGAGGGGCGATCGGGCTGCTTGGCTGGCAGAAGGAAGGGGACCCGTGAGTGGGTAAGAGTGGCGGGCCTGTATGGAGTCACAGTCAATGCTACTTGCTTCCAGATGAGTATCCGGGGAAACATAAAAGCATTCAGGATGAAGCCTGGAATATTGGCTTAAGTAACAGGAAGGATGGAGGTGTTATTTACCAGGCTAGATGGTAGAGCAAGGGTGGTTCATATGAACAGGGAACAGGAAGAACAAATGGATGCCCGTGGGAACGGAGGGAGGCAGCGAGCCAGCGCTGTTGCTGTGCTCTTATCCCTATTGATCAGGGCTTTGTCTCATGGCCTACCTCTCAAGATGTCCATTCCAAACATACTCACACAGGGGACTTAGCTTCAGCACAAGTTTGCAGGAACGCAGTCCATCCACAGCAGCTGTCAAATGCACCCATTGGGTCAGATGCAAGTACGTAGGTGACTTGAGCGAAGAGAACATTTGTCAAGGAGACTCCCAGCACTGCTGGGTTCTCTGCTGCGCTGTGCTGCTCATTGATTCCAGTGTCTGCGTCTGGGGTTGACAGTTCTGTGTAGGGACCTCCTCCACATCTCTGAACAGAGCAAACGGCAGCTGTCACTGTCACATCTGGCTGGCATGGCCCATCTTGGGTGATGCTATTTAAGCCTTCCATCTGTTTTCTGAGCTTGGTAATGCTAAGAGGTCCAGGTGGATTCCAGTGGAGAGAAGAAAATAATAATAATAAAAAAAAAACCTCCATCCAGTTTTCTCAACAACCCACCCACACATGCCAGCCAGATCAGGGCTAACTGGGCGAGGCTGTGTAGCTGCAGAGAGTTAAGGCCCTGTGTGCTCCTGTTAATCCTGGTTGCACTAGCAACCTTAGCGTACCTGCAGCAAGGGATCCAACTGGTGCCATTGGTCGTGGGGTAAATGCAGCAGACAGGCTGCATTTCTCAGTCCCGTGTGGCTTGCTAAGGGACAGAAGAGAAAAAGAATCACTGAGTGCTTCGTTCTGTTTTCTCTATTCTCCTGCAGGCAGATGATGGTCAGGACATAGTAACAGTAAAGCTCTCTTGGCTGGAAACACACAAAGATGTTGTGGGGTCTCCCTCCCATCGCCCTGCTTACCCTCCACACGAGCTGACCATTCCTGAGCCCTTCCTTATTGTTCCTGAGCCAGCCGAATCCTTACGGACTGAATACAGAACAGGAGCGTCTGCGCATGCTCCGACTGACTCCCGGAGACCTTTGAAAGTTCAAACAAGACAGGTGCAAAAGGACTTTGGTGAAACTAAGTGGCATGGATATGAGATATTTTCTTTCAAGCATTTGACCACATCCTTGCCCTTCAGAAGTTGATCTGGTGAGGAGGATACTAACAGGAGTCCATGGTCTAAGCCATGCTTCTCAGTTGATTCCCTAGGCCAGGAACAACAGAGGTCAGGAACGAGATGGAACATAAAGCCTTTCAGGCTCTGTTCTAGACTCACTGAAACAGAAGGCCCCTGAGATTTTTGACTCACACCTGCCTGAGAACCACTGGACTAGGCGTCGAGGAAGGTGCTGCTGGAGGAGATGGGCTGGATAACCCCTGAGAATATAATCAGAACCGAGGCAGACAAAGTGGGGAGGCCAGTGGGATTGGGGACACTGTTCTAGAGGAAGATCCTACGAGTGTGGGCTTTGGGGAACTAAAAATGACACAGGGTAGAGTGCTCACTGAGCACACTCTGGGCTCTGGCTCTCCCCTCCCCCAGCACACACTGGGCTCTGGCTCTCCCCTCCCCCAGCACACACTGGGCTCTAGTTCACCCCTCCCCCAGCACACACTGGGCTCTAGTTCACCTCTCCCCCAGCACACACTGGGCTCTGGCTCTCCCCTCCCCCAGCACACACTGGGCTCTGGCTCTCCCCTCCCCCAGCACACACTGGGCTCTAGTTCACCCCTCCCCCAGCACACACTGGGCTCTGGTTCACCCCTCCCCCAGCACACACTGGGCTCTGGTTCTCCCCTCCCCCAGCACACACTGGGCTCTGGTTCTCCCCTCCCCCAGCACACACTGGGCTCTGGTTCACCCCTCCCCCAGCACACACTGGGCTCTGACTTACCCATCCCCCAGCACACACTGGGCTCTGGTTCACCCCTCCCCCAGCACACACTGGGCTCTGGCTCTCCCCTTCCCCAGCACACACTGGGCTCTGGTTCACCCCTCCCCCAGCACACACTGGGCTCTGGCTCTCCCCTCCCCCAGCACACACTGGGCTCTAGTTCTCCCCTCCCCCAGCACACACTGGGCTCTGGTTCACCCCTCCTCCAGCACACATAGGATGCTAGGTTCACCCACTTCCAGAATGCACAGGGCTGTAAGTTCATCCTCCCTCCCAGCATGCACAAGGCTCTAGGTACCTCTCCCCATCACACACAGGGCTCTAGGTTCACGCCTCCTCTCTCAGCATACACAGGGTCCCCCAGCATACAGAGGACTATAGGTTGACCCCACTCCCAGCATGCACAGGGCTCTAAGTTCACTCCCCTTCCCATCGTGCAAAAGGCTCTAGGTTTACACCCTCCCCACTCCACCACCCCAGTGCCAGAGGAAGAACAAATGAAAAACTGAAGTGTCTCAAAAGTGGTCAGAACAAAAGAATAGCAGGTGTAGAAATTAACAACACAGCCAGGTACTGGGCCTTGTAACCCAGGGAAAGACTTGGGAGTTTTTACTCAAGTCAATTGGAAGCCATTAAAGGGTTCTGAGCAGGGAAGGCCTTTTCTGGTCAATAACATGCTATTGTAATTTTAAAACATCCCCTTACAACCCAATAAAGGCAGTTAATTGTCTTAATTAGAGCTTACACTCTAATAAGGGGAGGAAAAGCCGGGATATAACTGTCAGGCTGACCCATGAATGCACATTAAACACTCATTATGTGTTTGGCCCTCTGCTAGGCCCGGAAAGGACCGGAGGAGACAGAGCTCCTTCTTCTGAGGGGCTGAGGGATAAGGCAAGAGAAAGGCATGGGCGGGACCACATGGGAGGAGTGGCAGACACGGAAATGTGCCATCCTAGCTGGAGGAGGAGGGATGGCAGATGTTTCCATCCTAGCTGGAGGAGGACATGATGAGGGAGAAGGCAGAGGCAGAGGTTAGCAAGGAAATGTTCTGGATCCTAGGCGGGTCAGGAAAGCAAGCTTGCTCGGAGCTGCAGTTCATTCTGGAAAGTACTGGACATACCCTGGGAAGGCAGGTCAGGATGAAGAGCCCTAACCTGGATCTATAGGCTTTAGACTACTCTCACCCTAAATGAAGCCATCTTGGAGATCCTGGCCAAGGCATTGTGAGAAGGGTACAAGCAGGGTACCAGTTGATGCCACTTTCTGCAGTTACTGGTGATAATTGTCCAGTGTCCATCCTAGGCTCTGGGTCATCTCTAGAGACTATTATGATGCCGTTTTCAAAGCTTCATTGAATCACAGCAATCATAGAAAGGAGTTCCCACAGCTTGAGTGTACTGAGTATATAGTACAAGCATTCCCTCAAATGTGTGTCCCTGTGTCACTCTATGACCAGTAACCAGGACCTGTCTAGTTATCCCCCCTTCCTCAGTCCTTCCCACTTTGCTGCTAACGATCTTGGCTTCTGATCACATTCTTTTCGTAGTTTCTGGCTTGCCAACACTAAGTGTGTGTGTGTGTGTGTGTATGCATATACGCACACTCATGGTTGATTCATATTCATGCCCACTGTTGTGGAGTTTCTGCTTCCACTGCTATTTAGTGTTCTTATCTGTGAATGCACTGTAGTATTTATCTGTCCTACAGTTACTGGGCAGGCCTGGGTAGCCTTTCATCTGGGGATGTAATTTTATCCTATTTTGACCTTTAATCTGGAGCTCCCTTTTCAGTTAACTTATATACCTCTTATTGTTACTAAAATCACTGCTTGTGAAATTAACTGCTCAGTTGCATGTGCATTTGTCAAGCGAAACAAGTAGAAAGGAATAGCAAATTAAAACAGAGGAAGAGGAGATGGATCAGTGAGTAAGCGCACTTTCTATGCATGTAGAGTGCCTGAGTTTAACTCTCCAGTACCCCGTTAAAACACAGTCCATGGCCGTGCGTGCCTGGAATCACAGCATTGGGAGGTAACGATAAGTGGATCTGGAGAGCTCTCTAGCTAGACTGTCTACCAGAAATTGTGAGCTTCAGATTCAGTAAGCGACTCTCTCAGATCAACAAAGGGGAGAGAAACTGGGAGATCCTGGATAATTTCCTCAAGCCTCCTTGTGTATGCATTGTCATGGGTGCCCACACAGCCATGTGCGTGCGCATGCACACACACACACACACACACACACACACACACCAATTACCTCTGTTACACTGGAGATCCAAATGAATGGGGTGGTACGACAATGCCTATACAAGGGAGATCCTTTCTCCTTCCTCCATCTAGCTTTTATCCTGCCATCAATCCTGTCCCATCCCTCTGCTCAGAACCCAGGCTAAGGGACACTACTGCAGCCAGCTCCAGATGCCGACAGCCAGGTTACTAGCAAAACTCAACAGAGTGGGTTGTTCTCAGCAGCTCATGGAGGGCAAGAAAGGAATCTTACTCATTTTAATAAATGGCTTGGTGCAGGCACTTGGTAAATGTTTCTTGAATGAACGAGTTTCAAATAACATAAAGATGCACATGTTGCCTCTGAATCTATGACGCGTCAGGCTTCTCTGCAGCAAGAACTGTGTGTTATGAAGTCTGTCTGTTGGATCCTCGGGGAAATGTTTGGTGTGGCACTTATGAGGCTGGCATCTCCTGGGATTTTCGCATGACCCTGTTAGGTCGGTATCCATCTTACCCATATGCATTAGGGGAGTGGATGCCCAGCTGGACTGAGTGCTGCACCCAGTAAATCATGAGTTCTAAGATATGAGGAACTGCGCTCTACTCCGTGTTTTAGCAGCCACACAATTGGTATCAAAAGTGCATAGTCAACAGGAAGTGCTGCAGAGAAGCAGGCAGCCATCTTTGTTCCTGATGAAGTATGGTGAGGAAGCAGAAGAGCTATGGGTTCCAGAAGAACCCCAGGAGGGTGAGTCTTAGGTGAATATAAGGAGGTCCTGTAAGATAAGCCACAGAGAGCAACTCCTGGTGATGAGAATACAGATGGTCAGACAGGCTATGCAGAGACAGGGGCTCTGAGGAGAAGAAAAGTGTGGCCTCTGGGAATGCAAACTTCAGTGTCCTCTTGTGGCAGAAAAATCTACCCAGGACTTCCTGAATCAATGTCCCACACTCGGGAATCTCAGCAGCTGACCCTGTTCCAGCAACCTTAACTTAAACATTCATATGAGCTCAACTTCCCTCCCCAGACAGTCTCCTAATTTTGGATACTGATGATGGTACCCTCAAGATGGGGCCTTGCTGGGGACTTTCACTTAGACCCTTAGGGCACTTCTGGTCTTTCTTTGTCCTCCAAGCACCTATTGCAGGGTGGGGCTATAAGCAGCACATTCTGTGAATCTCTCCTTTCAAAGACTTGAGAGCTTAAGCTATCCTCCTCAGTCTGAGTATCCCCGACACATGTCTATTAACATTTATTACAATTTTAGCAGCTAGATATGAAAAAGCCGGGCAAAAATCAGTGCGGGCTAGCGACCATGCTTTGGAATTCTGCAGCAGTCTGGTGATTATCTTGAAGACATTATGGCTTGCAAGCCCACATCTGCATTGCGTGTTTTATGTCTTCTGTTAAGCTTAGCCCTGTGGTTTCAAACTCGCCGTGGAAAGCCTTTCTGAGAACGATGTCAACAGGAAGCCAGTGGGCTGTACTTGGCAGTGAGGGTCAGGGATTTTTAGAGATGGTTTAGAATCTCTGTGGTTTTAGCTTTTGCTCTGATTTACTCACCACTGAGGTAATCAGAAAGATTAACCTAAACCTGCTGCCTAGGGACCCTGGCAGCTCTGCACTGTAACCATCCTCTCCAGAAGCCTACAGGACCATCTTGGTGACTTGGAAGTCTCTGCCCCATAGAGATGGTTTTAAAGCGCCCAGCTGCTGAGCTGAATCTGTCTTTGGGAGCCAGATGCCTATCACCCCAGTAGGCTATGAGCTCACGGGCGCCAAGACGGATCCCTTCTTCCTCAGACCTCAGAGTTTTTCTTTCCACCCTCCTGCTTCCCCTTTCCCTTTCTTTCTTTTTCTCTGTCTGCCTCATTGCCATGCCTCTTTCCTTTCCCCCGTTCTCTGTTCTCTGTTTAATCCACCTTCCCCTTTCTCTGTCTCTTCTAACTCCTCTCTTTCTTGTTTCCCATCCCCAGATACATGGCAGGCCATCCATTTACGTTTGAATGTGTTTGAACTCTTGGTCGCCCAGCTGACAGTGCTGTTTGGGACAGTTGTGACAGATTTTGGAGCAGATCCCTGGTGGAGAATGTACAACACTCAGGGTGGGCCCTGATATTCTTTAGGCTGGCTCATTTCCTCTCTCTTGTCTGTTTCCTGACTGCAGATGCGATGAAAGCAGTTGCCTTCAGCTCCTGATGGTGAGCTTGGCTGCCAGGATGAACTAATCCCTTTTTAAATTAAGCCCAAATAAGACCTTCTGCTTTAAGTTGCTTATTATCAGGTATGTGGTCACAACAATGGTAAACAATGATGCTCACAACAGCATAACACACGGAACATGCTTGGGCCCAATCCCTGTCCTAGAACACTGGGTAGAAGGTCGGTTCATGAGCAGATGGACACTCTCTCTTGGCTTCAGAGGACCACTTGATCACTCTCCTTCTTCTCTCTTTTCAATCTGAGGCACTTGCAAGTAGATTGTCATGTTCACCTTTCTGTCTTGTTCATTATTCCACCAAAGTACAAACTCAATTTAAGCTTTAGTGAAAAATGAAGAGCATTAGACCAACCTTCGAAAATTGCTTGGTCAGTACTTCCTGCTTGCAGGTACTTCACGGCGCTGTCACCGCCGGGTAATTATAACATTAAGTATATACCTGATCAGCAAGTTGCTTTTAATTAAAATCCGCTATTGGTTTCCTAGCACCTCATGACTTCTGGAACATTTGTCCATCTCTTTGGACTCCTGGAAAAAACCCAGATTTAGTGGGGAGCAGCCACCCAGAGGCCCAGTGTCAACACGTCCTGCCCGTCCTGTCCCCCAGCCCTCTCAGCTAACAGTGTGGTGAGCACTTCATCATGTTCACCCCTTTAGGGAGGCTCTGCCTGTCCACAGATGATAAGGTATCACATCCCCAACTCTGAGATTAGAGAACATACAATCGTGGCTGAATGTATGGTCCAGACTTAGTACTAAATACAAATGCCAGGGGAGCTTCCGTCGTAGGGCAGATTTAACGTGAGTCTGGAATGGGAAACTAGGTTTTGTCTTGTGCTAATGGAGCTCTGCCACGAACCAGGTCACAGATGCTTTTTAAGAGCACTTGGGAGACTCACGTGTCCCCAAATCTGCACTGAAGCTATGGTGCTGGGAAGTGCCCTTCAGCCCAAGGTTTCTGAAAGCCTTTGGAAAGTCTGAAGAAAATTTAAACTATATTTAATTCTCCAAGGTTAAAAAAAAAAATGCCCTTAAGGACCAGCAAGCCCTCTAGTAACAGGATCAGTTTCAATGATGTTCCAAGTTCACTCAAAACCAAAACCTTGTCATCAGAACTCCTGTCAGCATGCTCCAAAAGGGAAGGGATAAGGAGCTCCCTGTGGGAGTCCCCAGAGAAGAAGAGCAGGGTCTGGGAGGTACCCACTGGTGTGTGTGTGTGTGTGTGTGTGTGTGTTAGCTCTGGGCCTGGATCTCAGCAGCAGTAATATCTGCCCACTGTGTTCAGGCTAATGATCCTTCTAGTGACTCAGCACATGGAAGGCCAACTGTTCCTTGACTCTTGTTCTTTCCTAGCAGGGAAAGTGAGTGCCTGGAAGAGGAAGTCCATGGGCACTACTGATACCCTCAGGATGCCGCCCGCCCAGATGAGCTCTAGCCTTGGAGGGCTGCACTGTAAACTCCCAGTGTGGATCTTCCCAAAGGATCTACAGCTCACACTCACATGGAGGCTTTCCTTAGGAGATCATGTGTGTGTGTGTGTGTGTGTGTGTGTGTGTGTGTGTGTGTGTGTGTGTAAGGGAGGGTGTGTATCAGGACAAGATCAGGTTTTCCTTAGGAGAGACATGTGTGTATGTGTGTGTGTGTGTGTAAGTGCTGGCGAGAATCAGAGAGCATCAGGGAAAAAGCCACAGGATGTTCAGCTCTACTTTGCTGCTAGCAACATAAAGACATATTTTCTAACTTTGGGTTCTTATTTCTATGCTGGTGACAGTGAACTTAGTTGTCAATCACTTTAATGACTCTAAATTTGTCTTGGGCTTATGGTTCTTACAGACAGAAGGGACCTTGGTGAGAAATCATCTTTCCCAGGAAGGTCCAGGACAGTGTTACCTCTACTTGGAGATCTTGGACACCTCTGGGAATCTAGTGGCCAGATTTTTTTCCCTGGATCTTCCCTAAGGGAAAAAAGGACATATGACTGTTCAAGTAACATTTCACTCTTGGTGTTAGAAGTTTCCAGGTCTTTTCGTTCCCTGGTATCTTTTTGACATAATATACTCAGTAAACTTCCTTTGAACACGATTTAATTCCCCTTTATTACTCTTAGGATAAGATATTATTTAAAATGGCATGGCCAGCCTGGAGTGACCAGCTCCCACCCCCACCCCCAAGCCCCGCCCTACAGCCTGTCTATCACTATTCAGTCTTTCTGCCCCTGCGCGCTGCCAGTCAAGCTGGGCAGTGCTTCTCTAGAACATTCTATAGTTCCCCATGCTCTTGCTTTCCTCCGGGGCTCTTTCTATGCTGTTCCCTGATTTCTTCCAGCACATAGCATGCTTCACGAGGGCATGTGGTACATCATCGGTACCATCTGATGTGCTTAGCACTGCAGGGGCCCAGTGGCAACCATGTGTGGGATAAGATGTTCTTCCCTCATGAGGACTTTATATTGCTCAAAGCAAGCCCTAGGGCTCCTGTTGGCTTTTGACTGACTACAATTTACTGCTCATGTCTATAACACTGACAAATTACAAGAAGCTTTATCTTTCTCTAAGTAAATCAATGGCCACTCCAGCCTTCAGGAAGCTTTGGCCGGGCTCGACAATGTAAATTCTGCAGTGATCCACCACTGTAGAGTTGGACCTCCCTCAGGCTACAGGGCTACAGGGTATGCATGTCAATCATCCACCATACTCATAACCCCATTTCCATTTCCTCTTCCCTTTTGCCAGCTGCACAGGACCCTCACAAGTTAGGAAGCTGAGGACATGAATACGCTCATACACTTTTTTTAAATGTATGATTGTAATTTCATTGCAGGGGAAGGATACAAATTAGATACAGCTAAAGGAGAAGATAATATGGCAACTGGAAATGGTCCAAGCATGCAGCTTTTGAGTGTTATAATATTAATATGTATTAATTGTTCATACTAGGGTTAAAGTGTGGCATTGCCATGTGTGCACATTTTGTGCTGTTACCATATCTCCCCCCTACCCCCCACCCTCCTCATCCCCATCCCCCCACCCCCCCACCCCTGTTCACTTTCCCTTACTCCCACTGTTAATCTGGTCCCTTTGTCTTTTGTCTGTAGTCTTCCAGGCATGTTTGACTCTTTGCCACATCTTTTTTTTTTAAATTTAATTTTAATTTTTGTTTTTTTGGGACAAGGTTTCTCTGTGCAGCCCTGGCTGTCCTGGAACTCACTCTGTAGACCAGGCTGGTTTCGAACTCAGAAATCCGCCTGCCTCTGCCTCCCAAGTACTGGGATTAAAGGTGTGCACCACCACTACCTGCCACATTTTTTAAACTCTAGTTTCCACACATAGGAGAAAACATTCAATAATGATCTTACTGAGTCTGGTTGCTGTGGCTTAGAGTGATGACCCATGTATTTCCCTGAACCTATCACAATCTCATTCCTTTTCATGCCTACATAATGCCTCCTTGGCACACATCAATGTTTTTAGATTTATGTATGTATTTTATTTTGCATATGTGTGAATGCCTACGTGAGTTTATGTGTATCACACACATGCAGGTACGGAGGCCTGAAGAGGATATGTGATGTGCTGGGGCTGAAGTTAGGGTTGTGGGTGACAAGCCCAGGTCCTCTGAAAGAACAGTGAACTTTTTTTTTTAAGGAATAAATGTTGTACATTTCATTTTTTATTTGTTTGTTTGTTTTGTTTTGTTAACCAATGTATCCACTAACAAGCCTTCATGAAAAACATGTAAAATGTATGTATTATTTTTTAACAATGTTTTGGATTATCAAAATAATTTATAATAGTTAAATGCCTCTTAATATACATGCTATCTTCTGAAGCTAAAAGTAATATGCAACCAGTTTTTAAAATGTATTTGAAATGTTAAACATGATAGAAGTAGAAAAAAATCTCTTATGAAGTCCTCTATGAAAGGAAAATGTGACAGGTTCCTGATTAGACAGAATACATTCCATCTCCAAGGGAGAATATGCAGTGTAAAGTGGTTTTATAGAATGAGTTGGGTAGTCTTCCTTCTGTTTCTATTTTGTGGAATAGTTTGAAGAGTATTGGTCTTAGGTCTTCTTTGAAGGTCTGATAGAATTCTCTGCTAAACCCTTCTAGTCCTGGGCTTATTTTGGTTGGGAGACTTTTAATGATGGATTCTATTTCTTTAGCGGTTATGGGACTGTTTAGATGATTTATCTGATCCTAAGTTTTAACTTTGGCAGTAGGTATGTGTCTAGAAAACTGTCCATTTCATCCAGATTTTCAAATTTTGTTGAGTATAAGCTTTTGTAGTAGGATCTGATGATTTTTTTTTTAATATCCTTGGTTTCCGTTGTTATCTCTCCCTTTTCATTTCTGATTTTGTTAATTTGGATACTGTCTCTGTGCCCTCTGGTTAGTCTGGCTAAGGGTTTATCTATCTTGTTGATTTTCTCAAAGAACCAGCTCCTGGTTTTGATGATTCTTTCTATAGTTCTTTTTGTTTCTATTTGGTTGATTTCAGCCCTGAGTTTGATGATTTCCTGCCGTCTACTTCTCTTGGGTGTATTTGCTTCTTTTTGTTCAAGAGTTTTCAGGTGTGCTGTCAAGCTGCTAGTGTAAGCTCTTTCCATTTTTTTTTTTTTTGGAGGCACTCAGAGCTTTGAGTTTTCCTCTTAGCAGTGCTTTCATTGTGTCCTGTAAGTTTTGGGTATGATGTGTCTTCATTTTCATTAAATTCTAAAAATTCTTTAATTTCTTTATCTCTTCCTTGACCAAGTTATCATTGAGTAGAGCATTGTTCAGCTTTCATGTACATGTGGACTTTCCATTGTTTTTCTTGGTATTGAAGACCAGCCTTAGTCTATGGAGATCTGATAGGATATATGGGATTATTTCAATCTTCTTGTATCTGTTGAGGCCTGCTGCTTTGTGACCAATTATATAGTCAGTTTTGGAGAAAACAAAAAACAAAAAACATGAGGTGCTGAGAAGAAGGTATATTCTTTTGTTTTAGGATGAAATGTTCTATAAATATTTGTTAGGTCCATTTGATTCATAACTTCTGTTAGTTTCATTGTGTCTCTGTTTAGTTTCTATTTTCATGATCTGTCCATTGCTGAGAGTGGAGGGTTGAAATCGTGACTCTTATTGTATAGAATGTGATGTGTGCTTTGAGCTTTAGTAAGGTTTCTTTTATCAATGTCGGTGCCCTTGCATTTGGAACATAGATGTTTAGGATTAAAAGTTCATCTTGGTAGATTTCTTCCTTTGACCAGTATGAAGTGTCCATCCTTATCTTTTTTGATAACTTTTGGGTGAAGGTTGATTTTTATTCAATATTAGAATGCCTAGTCCAGCTTGTTTCTTGGGACTATTTGCTCAGAAAATTGCTTTCCATTCTTTTACTCTGAGGTAGTGTCTGTGTTTGTCACAGAAGTGTGTTTCCTGTATGCAGCAAAATGATGGGTTCTGTTTATGTATCCAGTCTGTTAGTCTATGTCTTTTTACTGGGGAGTTGAGTCCATTGATGTTAAGAGATATTAAGGAAAAGCGATTGTTACTTCCTGTTATTTTTGTTGTTACACGTGGAATTATGTCTGTGTGGCTATCTTTTTTTGGGTTTATTGAAAGAAGATTACTTTCTTGCTTTTTGTAGGGTGTAGTTCCCCACCTTGTATCGGCGTTTTCCATCTATTATCCTTTATAGGGCTGGATTTGTGGAAATATATTGTATAAATTTGATTTTTTTTCTTAGAATATATTGTTCTCCGTCTATGTTAATTGAGAGTTTTGCTGAGTATAGTAGCCTGGACTGACATTTGTGTTCTCTTAGGGTTTATATGAGATCTGCCCAGGATCTTTCATAGTCTCTGGTGAGATGTCTAGTGTAATTCTGATAGGTCTGCATTTGTATGCGACTTGACCTTATCCCCTACTGCTTTTAATATTCTTTGCTTAGTGCATTTGGTGTTTTGATTATTATGTGACAGAAGGAATTTCTTTTCTGGTCCAGTCTATTTGGAGTTCTCTAGGATTCTTGTGTGTTCATGGGCATTTCTTTCTTTAAGTTAGGGACGTTTTCTTCTATAATTTTGTTGAAGACATGTACTGGCCCTTTTAGTTGGGCTCCACTCTGTTCTATATCTATTATCCTTAGGTTTGGTCTTCTCATTGTGTCCTGGATTTCCTGGATGTTCTGAGTTAGGAGCTTTTTGCTTTTTGCATTTTCTTTGATTGTTGTGTCAATGTTTTCTATGGTATCTTCTGTACCTGAGATTCTCTCTTCTATTTTTTGTATTCTGTTGGTGATGCTTGCATCTATGACTCCTTATCTCTATCTTAGTTTTTCTAACTCCAAGATTGTCTCCCCTTGTGATTTCTTTATTGTTTCTATTTCCATTTTTAGATATTGGATGGTTTTATTCTTTTCATTCACTTGTTTGATTTTGTTTTCCTGTAATTCTTTGAGGGATTTTTTTATATTTCCTCTTTAAGAGCTTCTACCTGTTTTCCTGTGTTCTCCTGTATTTCTTTAAGGGAGTTATTTATGTCCCTCTTAAAGTCCTCTATAATCATCATCAGAGGTGATTTTAGATCCAGATCTTGCTTTTCTAGTGTGATGGTGCATCCAGGACTTGCTGTGGTGGGAGAACTGGGTTCTGATAATGCCAATCAACATTTCTGTTGCTTATGTTCTTATGCTTGCCTCTTGCCATCTGGTTATCTCTAGTGCTACCTGCCCTCACTATATCTGACTGGAGCCTGTCCTTCCTGTGATCCTGGTTGTGTCAGAACTTCTCAGAGCCAAGCTGTGTCTGTGATTCTGTGATCCTGAGATCCTGGGTATGTCAGAGCTCCTGGGAGTCAAGCTGCCTCTGAGACCCCGAGATCCCGGTGTGGCCAAGCTCCTGTGATCCTATGATCCTGTGATCCTGGGCATGTTAGAGTACCTGGGAGTGGAGCTTCCTCTGGGTGTTGTGAGACTGGCTGCAGAGTTTACACCCAAGGTCTGCTCAGGGCACCAGCCCAGACTGAAATGTGAACAGTAAACTCTTAATCACTAAGTCATCTTCTAGTCCCACATACCACTTTTGAAATTGTGTGTGTGTGTGTGTGTGTGTGTGTGTGTGTATGTACTGGCTGGTTTTGTGTGTCAACTTGACACAGGCTGGAGTTATCACAGAGAAGGGAGCTTCAGTTGGGGAAGTGTCTCCATGAGATCCAGCTGTGGGGCATTTTCTCAGTTAGTGATCAAGAGGGGAGGGCCCCTTGTGGGTGGTACCACATTTGGGCTGGTGCTCTTGGGTTCTATAAGAAAGTAAGCTGAGCAAGCCAGGGGAAGCAAGCCAGTAAGAAACATCCCTCCATGGCCTCTGCATCAGCTCCTGCTTCCTGACCTGCTTGATTTCCAGCCTTGACTTCCTTTAGTGATGAACTGCAATGTGGAAGTGTAAGCTCAATAAACCCTTTCCTCCCCAACTTGTTTCTTGGTCATGATGTTTGTGCAGGAATAGAAACCCTAAGACAGTATGTATGATATATATGAGATAAATATAAAACATGTATATGTATGTGTATGTGTATGTATATATTATACAAATTACATATACACATACATATGCTTGGAAGGTGAGTATAAACAGGGAAAATAAATAATTTAAATAATTTCACTTCAATTTACCTCAATCTGATAAAGAGGAGCAGCAAGACTCAAGCCTATGGGCACTGTCTTCACCTGACTCCTCTCCCATTTGCCTCCTCTTCATGAATACCCTATAATATCACCATTATTTGAGTATCAAACCCAAATGTCTTCTTCACACAATTTTCCCATATATGCTTCATGCCCCCACTCCACTCCCATCCCCCATACTTGCAATGCAGTCCAAGGGAGAGAAGCTAGGAGCCCTCTCTTCTCATTTGCTCCACCCTTGGTGCTGGAACACCATAGTTCTCATTCTTCTCAGCATTCTGCCACTCAAATGCCTTTGAGCTCCTCATGCCCCAATGGCTACTCACTGCAAGAGAGAAATCTGCATAGAGGTTGGCTTGAGAAGGGAGTTTTCTGCAGTTCCAGAGACTCAGGGAATACCATGCTATAGCTGAGAACACCATAGCTCTTGGCGAGACTGCTTTGATGAAGATGAACCCTGCTTGTGCAGGGCTTCCTTCCTAACTCCCCTTGTACTGTGGTTAGCCCCAGCATGTGCTCCATGCCATGAGGAACATCATAGAGGATGATGTAACCAGCTACTGTTTTGTTACCATGGGTTGGTCCTGCTTTTTCTCCTCCCCTAATCACAACTAAGGCAGGAGACTTCTCCCACAGCCTATTTGCCCTCACCCATCCTCTAGCTTCCTACTTGCTGCCAATTTAGAGGGCTGTGCCTCCCTAAAGCACTCCTATACCTACCATGCCCTTGCTTCCTTTGAGGCCTCTTTCTTTGCTGTATCCTTTGCATAGAGGTGGTGGTGTGGTCAACATCCTGTGAGAAAAGGAACAAAGAAAGTGGGTGTGGCTCGCAGCTCCAAAAATCCAGGGACCCTATAGAACATAGCCACCACATTCAGATGCACTTCCCTGCATCTGATTTCCTGAGCTGGATGTGAGTTCCTGAGGGGTCCTTCTAATAATTGCCTCCTCCCCCATACAAGTGAATCTTTATCCTCACACCTTAACCACAGGGACCTAGCTGTTCCTTCTGGGGCATTTTGGACTCCTAACAGCAATCCCAAAGTTGGAGTTGTCTTTCTAACATCTAATGGAAACTCACTGGAACAAATAGAGAAGAATGGAGAGAAAAGAGGAAGGAAGAGGGATACAAAAGGAGGGATGGATTGGGGAAGACATGATCTCCAGGATTGGCATCCTCGGTTGCCTTTGCTTAGGGTGAGAGTAAATAAAGGGCACGGTACGTCAGAACATGGCCAAGAACAAGGAAACAGTCACTGGTTGAGGTTTTCATGAAGAAAGACCAGACAAGTCTTTGATTCAGCACAGAGTTTTGTTTGGGGGATTAGCCAGTGTTGATGTGTATTTTTGGAAGCTGAGAAAATGGAAGTTTATTTCCCGGCCAGCTCTGCCTGTTTGAATTTGGCAAGTGTGGATTTTCTCCCTCCCGTTTCTGCTTCAGAGAGTGCTTAAATGAGCAGCCTGTGTTGTTCAGTACAGCTCCGCAGGACTCTGGGAACACAACCCCAAGCAGAGGCAGCCTGTTATTACTCAGAAGGCCAATAGAGGGCTCCCAAGAACACTGAGCAAAATCAGGAGGAAGTCACCCCAGGAGGCTCTGTTGCAAAGATAGAGACTTTTGGTTATCTCATGCTGAAGGGTGGAACTGGAGTCAGATGGGAAAGCCCACATGGGAAGATCTGCCTTCTCCTGCTTTGGTGGAGACTTGGATTTGAGAGACTTCAAGGTTTCCCCTGCTTCTGGAGTTAGCTGACAGTGCTTTATAAAACACTTGTGTATTGGATGTGTTAAAGCCTTGATTATGCTCACTGGGCCATCTGAGAAAAGCAGTTATCTAATGTTTCTGGGCGTCATTTTTTCTAGCTAAAAAAATTCTTGAGTGAAGCTGGAGTTGTGGGTCTGGTTTTCTAAGACCTTTGTGAAAATATTATTGTATTAGTACTACTATATGTGTGCACATGCGTGTGTAGACGTCAAGGAACAGCTCTGTAGAGTTTCTTCTCTTCTTCCACCTTATTGTGACTCAAGTCATCGGCACTTGCATAGCAAGTGCTTTGATCTGCTCAGCCATCTTGCCAGCCCCTCTTAGATCTAAGGTATAACTTTCTATTACTACCAGTTATTGAGATTTATACTGAAGAAAATTCATCTGAGCTATTAATAAGAGGAGGTAATCCTGTTCCACAATGCATGCCTAACAAAATGATTCTCTGGTTTTAGCAGTGGTGGCAATGAGGCCTTCACTTCGATGAGTAATGAGTTAAGACAGTACAGAGGAGGTGAGAGCCATCAGCAGTAGATAGCAGGCAGAAGAAAAGCCCAAACTAATCCTCTCCACATTGGGTCAGTACCCTGAGCCTTGGTTTTTGTATAGCACCAGGATAATCCATGAATCCTCACCCGCTGTGATTTGTGCAGGTCAGGCAAGAGAATGCAGTAAAAATGCTTTGCATACCATGCTGTGCCCACAAATGTCCATCTGCTAACAGATGCAGGAACTTAATGGCCCATGTACATTGGCATGGTATGTGTGCATGTCTTGATTTCCTCCTTAACTGAACTTAAGATCCCACATCAACCACACTGTGGCCACTGCTGCTCTTGTAATGTTCAACAGAAATATTCAGTGCAAATTCAACAGGAAAGAAATTAGCAAAGAGATGTAGAAATTTTCCCTAGGTGTGTGTTTAGAATAGAGGGTTGTCCAGGAGTCAGAGTAGAGCTGGGTGATTTGTAGACAACTCTGAAATGACGTGTGAAGAAGGAATGAAGATGTCTCATGATTCACTTAGTCATTCATCCTTTCTGTGACTGGCTGCTTGAAGGTTTAGGAATACACATTGCAGAACTGAGAGAAGAGCTGGAGTCGTGCAATTGGGTTAGGTATTCATGTCTTCAAGCACATGTTGACATGTACCTATTTGCCAAATGCGGTGTCAACTGTGAGGAGGCAATAAAAGATGTGTAAGGCATTATTCCTCCCTTCAAGGAACAATAAATATCCTGCCTGTTGTTTAGCAAACAGCTTAAAAGATAGGGACAGATAGATGTTGGTTCTGTTTATTGAACGTGATGTACATCAAGGAGACAGTATAACACAGTGGTTAATAATAAAAGCTTTGGAGCCAGACAGCCTTGGGGTTAAACCCAAAATCTGCAAAGTATGCTTTATTTTGAGCAAGGCTTTTGGTTTGATTGGTTGGTTTTCTCATCCTTGGTTTCCTCTATCAAGTTTGCCTATCTTGATGGGTAGCTATAAGGATTAAAGGAACTGATTGTGCACAGTGTGCTCTGAGAACCATGCAGTAAACTCACAACTGTCTCTGTGTCATCATGGCAGAACACAATACCCAGTCATGTTGTGTTTCACAATGGAGGTGGCAGGAACTAGAAGGCATCCCGGAAAGGCTTTATGGGAACTGGCCTTTGGACCTCTTAAAGGGTAAGAGGATTTACCTTAGACAGAGAAAATGAAAAAGTCATTCTAGAGAGATATGGCGTGGGTGGGGGAGGGAGCACAAGAGGGAAGAGGGGGAAAATGTGGTGTGTCGGGAATGGCAAGACAGCCATTTTGCTGTGAACAAAAAGCACACGTTATGATCTACTTAATGTATTCATCTTGACTTGGAAATTTCCATAAAAATATCTTGCCATGTCTCTCTGTATAGGAAAGTGACTCAATTATCCTAATGCCTTGCTGGTCTGAATTGGAAGGCAATTATGTGAAATCTTGATGGTGGTAAAATTTGTTTTCTGGAATTCTCAACCACTTCTATCTGGTTTTCCATTTCACTGAGGTCTCCCACCCCATTCCAAACCCCAGGTACCCAGGACCTCTATATATGCAAAAAGATTTATTCATTTTTCTTACTGTATAGCTCATGTTTTGATTAAAAATAAATTAGGGCACATGAGAAAATCTAGCTCCCACAAACTGCTTAGTCCACCATGGCATTTGATCCAGCCCCTCTCTCCGTCTCTCTCTCTCTGTTTCTGTCTCTCTCTGTCTCTGCCCAGTGCGCGCTCTCTCTCTCTCAAAAAAAAAATTAGAGAACTAAAAAATGAATTTGCACTACATTGGGGTAGTTTTCAATATGACTTCATTTAAAATCCTCTACAGTTTTCTAGGCAAAGAACTTCAAGATAAGTAAAATCAGTAGAATTTCAGGTACCAGCTGACATAGATAGGGACCCTTCTGGCTGACAAAGGTGGCGCCATTTTGCTGAAACATAGAAGTCTGTTATATACAAGGTGCTAGGCTCTGGGTTTTACAAAAATAATTTTAAAAATATTTCTGCTGAAAAATAGTTTGTGCACCAAGAAAAGCACATATCTCCTGTGATTTAAACTTTGCACTTGCCTGAATGACTCTTTTTTCTGTAGAGACTATAGTTCTATCACCACAGAAAATTCCCTTGTGCCCCTTGCCTGTCATCCACTCTACATAGGCAATTGTTTTGTTTTGCTTTTTCCCTTTGTCATGGGTTCCATGTGCCTCTTCTAGAACGTTATATGGCAGAATGTTGCAGCATGCGGCCCCATGTGTGGCTGGATTCATTCGCTATGACATCTGGGAGGTTTGTATGTGTTCCATCAGTAGTTCCTCTCAACCACTGGATGGCATTTGATTGTGTGACTAGTCTACGTGCTGTTGACAGCCTGGTGTTATTTCTGCTTTGTATCTATTCTGAATAAAGTTGTTCCGAGTGTTCATGTATATTCTCCTATCACTTATCATTTCTAGCCCTTGTATTATGGTATGTCCTGGAATAGCTATTGCTCTATTTATCCTGTTTATCTCACACTGAGCTTCTTACAGCTGTATATTTGTATTTCTCATTAAATTTGGAGAACAATCTCAGTATTACTTCTTTACATATTTTTGGGCTCAACCTTCTTTTTTCTGTGTTTTGTGTGCAGTGCTGGAGATAGAACGTAGGCCCTGCACGGGCTAGGCACGCCTCCTGCTGGGGAGCAGCAGCAGCTCCAGCCCAGTCAGTCTTCTCTCTCTCTTTCTGTTAGCGTACCACATACAATTCACTGTCCATGCTTTGTCATGGGTCCTCGTAACTCTGCACATTCCCAGGTTTCTCTCTCAGCTCTAGCATGGCCTGCTCCTATCACCATCTTTTAGTCATTGAAGGCTTCTTCTGCATCCCCGGCCTTTTGTGTTAAGTCCATCCAGAGTTGTTATTATTTCAGATACTGTATTTTTCTTTTCTGGGACTGCAGTTTTTTCTTCTTCCCTTTCATATGCACACCATCTCTCTATCCTGATTCATCTTTCCTTTCGCTTTAAGTTGATATTTTCTTAAACATTTGACTATATTATAATCCTACCCAGATCCTTAGCTGTGGGTTCATTCATTCCCATCCTTTCTGGCTTGTTTCTGTGAGCTGACTTTTCTTCTGGGCATGTGCAACATTTTCCTACTTTTTTGCCTATCTGACAATTTTTAAGTTGTGTTCTGGACATTATTGATGCCGCATTACTGCATGTCTCCGTCTTGTCTTTCTTGTAGATTCTTGGATTTTGTTCTGGGAAGCAATTCATTTACTTGTGAATCAGTTTGACCTATTGGGTCTTGTGTCTTTGAACTTTGCTAGAGATGGCTTGAGAGAGGGCTGATTTAGGCTTCCTCCTACTGTGGACTTCCTAGGACTCTCCACTATGGTGTGGCAACACTGTTTCCCAGTTCTAGGCAATCAAATGTAGAATAAAATACAAGCTCTAATAGACACAGAAATGCTATCTTCTAGTAAATTTCCTTACTCTGGTAGGTAACATCTTCCTAGTCACATGCATACTCGTTGCATTGACTTTGTGTATGCAATACAGAAGATTGTGATGAAAGTTATCTTCCTTCAGTGGGTCCCTCAGAAGCTGACCCTGAGATGAGAAGCAATGGATGTGTAGATTTATCACAGAGATGTTTCCGGGTGGGAGGATGGCTAACAGAGCAGAGTAGCAGAAGAAGGAGCAAAGAAGTTGAATGAAGACAGGATCTTAGGACAATAAGATTTCAAGTAACTCAGGCTGCAGCCTGCAGCCCTTGCTCACGCAAGGGAACCCTCAGAGCTAAGTCGTCTGTGATGTGAGCCCAGTGTTGCTCTACCCCACAGCAAGAGACTGGGACAGAGGGGCAGTGCTGTGGAAATGGCTCAAAGTGTGAGGCACTAGCTGCACAAAGACTAGAGTTCAGATCTCCAACACCTATACAAGGAAGGGTGTGGCCCTGCATGGGAGGCGGAGACAGGAGATCCATAGAGCAGGCTGTCCATCTAGATTTGCCAAATCACTGACCTCTGGGCTCAAGAGTGAAACCCTGGCTCAATATATAAGGTAGAGATCAAGGAAGACACACAGCATCAATCATTGGGTTCCATACATGAACACACGTGTGCATGTACACCTACTTACACATGTGCACCTCCACACAAGCAAGTATGAATACACACACACACACACACACACACACATATGAGAGAGAGAGTATGTGTGTTCTTTTGTTTTCATTGGCTAAGGTTAAGGAGAGAGCATGTTGTACACAGAATGGGAAGGAGATACACTTCTCAGAGGAGCGCTAGTACAGTCTACACTAATAGGAGGAGAAAAAGACCTCTACTTTCATCTGCAATTCTGTGTAATGAGAGACATATGGCTCCTTATCTCTTGTAAATATATCCTAGAGTATATTCTCAACAGTGTTGAGGATTCATATGCTAGTGGGTTCATGAGTCTCACAGGCAGAGGCCGTTTCTCCCTGTATTGTTATATCTTAACTGTGCCCATACAGATGGGCCACTGAATTTTACCTCTAAACTTTTCCATTTTCTCCTGCATACTCAGACTCTGAGCCTAAGAAAGCTCTAAAATTTACCTTCAACTGTTGTTATTTATTATTTTGCTGACAGCCAGCAGGGTATCCAGACCTATTTACTAAACAAAAAGACACAGGTCAAAATTGCCAGTTTCCTTGTCCCTGCTTGATTTCCCCAGCCTGAGTGGTGGCTGCCTCTTGATTTGGTTTAGATTGCCATACTTTGGGGAGCCCTTCTAATAGCGTGGCTTCTGTTACCCAGACAGCGGAATAAGTTACATGTTCTTTGTGTTCTTTTGAAAAGGAAAGCAAATGGAGTTCTGCCTGCTGTGATGTGAAGGGAACTTGGGCTCCCTTGCTGCAATTGATGGTCACCTTGGTGCAGAGGGGAGATCAGGAAAGTCGCTTTTGTATGTCTTGCTGTGACTAATGCTACAGGCCTTTGAAATTAGCCACACTAAAGTGGTTTGGAAAGAATCGCCAATGAAGAACAGAGAATCAAACCTTTTCTTCTCTTCCTCTATGTGAATTCTTTCCTCCCCATACTTACACGCCTCTGCTTTGTTGATATTTCTGGATGAAGTATGTCCTGTGGCAATCTTATTCACTTATTGTGATTTTTTTTTTTTAACCAATAGGATGTCTATTGATTGGAGACACAGTTGATGTTTAAACAGACTTCATGGTTAACTTTGGGAAATCATTACCATGCCTACCCAACCTGTCTAGTCATCAGCATGTTAGCAGTGCCCTAATTCTTCACAATCATTTCCTCTAGAATGTCCTGCTTCAAGCTCTGTCAACCATTTACCAAGATAACTTGTCAGGTCAGGTGAAAAATTGACAAGATTAGAATACTTTGGCCTTGTGTCAAGACCACAAAACGGTGAACTGCTTACTTCTTTTTCCCTCTCCGAGTGGGTGAAGAACACGCAGGCAGCAGAGCTGCTGTGTATGAGACTCTTCCAGGCAGGGGGCAGCATTCTCAGATTGTTTCCAACAGCACTGAGTTAGAAACCAGGGTTTTGGTTTTATCACTTATATTGGGTACAGTACCTAATGTCACTAACTTTTGGAGTTGAGCACCACTGGTTTATATTGTGGGATGCTTTTAATAATGCATCAAACTTTTATTTGGCCCTTTACAGTTTGCAAAGTGGTGGTCGGATGTCCCTGACACCATTTTTTCTTCCCACCCACACGTCCTATTGATGTTTCAAGGTTAAAGTCACTTTCCTAGCTTAAGTGAGGGCTGGGTTAGATTGAGAAGTACAGTTGATAGTTCTGGTGAGGACATCTATGGGGTCTCCAGGGGACGAAGGCCTCAAATCTGAAACTCTGAAATGGGTATGTAATTTTCCAGAAAAGCCAATGCCATGTGCTTTCACGGCTGCTCAAGAGATGCAGAGGAGACCTGAACTCTGACCCTAAAACTGTAGCTTACAAGCCTCTCATTTTGGCTGCATTTTGCATTGCAGTCAGGTTTTCCATTTATAAAAGAAGGTTAAAACACCCAGCATAGTGGGCTGTAGTCAGCTCAGTCAGACCTGAGTGCGGATCCCAGGGACATGCATTAAAATGCTAGACATGGTGAGGAGGAGAGGAGGAGGAGAGGAGGAGGAGAGGAGGAGGAGAGGAGAAGGAGAAGAGGAACATCCCTGTGACTTTCTGGCAAGGGGCGGGGGGGGGGGGGGGAGCTCATGAATTGGCAAGCTCTAGGCTCAGTCAAAGACCCTGTCTCAAAATGTAACGTGGAGAGCAATTGAAGATTATACTAAACATTGCTCTTTGGACCTCCATTTACACCTATACACACAGGAACATATAACATAAACATGTTTGTGCAAATACATACATACAGATCATCTCCAACACATGCAAGATTGATGTAACGACTAAATGAAGGAATCATGTGTGAAGTGCATGCAGAATTCCTGGTACATGGTATGTGCCCAATAGGAAGCAGTGGACTGAAAGATCTTTGAGAGTAGGATTTCTTCATCACGTTCAGTGTCAGTTTCCTCTAAACCGCTCGGCATATGGAAAGTAAGCAACATTGAGTTCCTCAGCCCAACCAGTGAAAATCCACAGTGGAAAGCTTGGAAACCCATTATGTCCAAGGACTGATAACGTGTAGTCAGCCAGATTTCCTTTTCATTTTCCAGATTCAGGGCCAAGCCTCCATCCAGTCTGCTACCTTATTCATGTAGAGCTGTTTCTTACACAGCACAGAAGAGGGTCATGGAGGGAGAAATGGGCATAGGATACAGGGTAGTACTGTCTTCTCATCCATTTTATAGTGAGATCCCTGGGGATCACATCAGAGCAGGAAGATGCCTGATGCTAATGTATCTTCTGAACATGTAGAATCCTAAATGGCTGAGCCTGAGGGTCGTGTCCTCCAGCAAACCTCTGCCTTCTGGGTTGTGGCTCTACTTCTCTGTGCAAGGGATGCTTAGGCTTTCTACTCTAACCCTCGACACACTGACTCTCTCCTGGCCCTCTTCCTTCATTCATTTCCTGCCTCTGTTGAACATGTTATGTTGAGTGCTCATGGCCAAGTCAATTCTTGACCATCTTTCAGACCTGATCTCCATTGTTACTATCTCAGAAGAGAAAGTCTCTCTATTACCTCCCAGATTCCCATGCATGCTCTCTTAGTAAAGCCACAAGTTTATGTTTATTTCTATTCTTACTTGATTCACATACTCAAGACTCTGAGGTCCAACAGGGTGGGCACTGCCTCGCATAGAGCCTGACATTACCAAATGTTCTCCTAGTGTCTGCAGGCTGAATGAAAAGGATGGGTGAATATTAGGAAACAGGTGTAGTGGGCTTGGCAATGTGCCAGAGAAACAAGGAATTAGCTTTGTATTGGACTTAAGTAGCTGTACACAGAAACTCCAGGTCTCTAGGGAAAATACTCTCATACTGTGACGATGCAGAAGAGAGGTGGGTAGAGTTTCTGTGTAAGTCCTTGCTTGCACATATGTAAGCTGTGCATCCCACTCTATATCCAAATACAACCCATCCTGGCCTTCTCAGACACTGTTTGGTTTGCCCACTTGAGAGACTTTTATTTCTCTCCTTTCATTTAACTTTGGTTAAATGGTTCTATGGTTGTGACACATCAGGCCATGTGGTTCTTGAACATGCCTGCATAAGAGACCTCCTGTCAGGGACCAATGCTATATAGGCCCCCCTCTCCAGCTTTCTGAAGTTACCACCTGCTGGCTCTACAGCTCTGCTTTCCTGACCCCCCACTCTTTCCTTTCCTGCCTCTAGTGCTGTGGAGCAGATGTGTCTGAGCATCATGAATTTCAACCCAATCTCTTTACCATGTTGGACAAGATGAGCTAGAGGACCATCTCTTGCTGATCTGTTGCCACTGAGATGGCAATGCAGATATGGGGCCCCACCTCTGAGAGTGATAGTAAATGCTCTGACTGTTCTCCACCATTCATGACCCCCCCTCTGTTATTGAAGGTACACTGTAAACTTGCAAATACACTGACATCTTGGAATGATCACTTACCCAGATGGAGTATTGTGAAGCTCCCAACTTTCCTAACATTGTTAGAATTAAGCATGTAATGAGAATGGTTAGCCTATTCAGGAGATAGTGGCCGTTAACCCAGACAGATGCTCACAAATAATGCCTTACATTCACTGTATAATAATGAGTGCTATTAAATATGAATGACCTCATTTGTTCTCCTGGCATGTATGTCCCATAGAGAGTGACACATATGTATATCACCATTTAGCATCTGGGGAAACTATTACCGAGACAGGGAAAGTGATTTTTATCTACTCCCAAGGTTAACTATTAGATGTTGAACCTTGGGAAGGCCTTGTCTTTAGAGGACACATGCCGTAAATGCTGTATGGTAGTCTGAGGGTAGGATTCAAAGCTGAAATGCAGAGGCAGATCTGGGTCAACTGTGCCAGGATTGGGTCAGGATGGCCCACAGCACAGACACTGAAGGGATGAGGAACTGAGAAGCAACTAGAATCTCAGCTTGTGGTCATTCCTCAGCATAAGAGAAAACAGATCTAAGCTTAATATATGGACCTCCTGGGGTTCTGGTCTCCTGCAGATCCTGGTCTCAGAAGAATGGTTTGAGGCCCAGAACTCTGAAATTTTATGGTGATGTCAATGTCCTTGAGCACTGAGCTGCTTAGGATAGCAAGGATTTAGGAGCTCTGGAGACTGGAGAAGACCTTGAACAGCATGGCTTCTCCTACTTGAAATCTCCATTGGAAGTCCCAGATCTTCAGAGAGATCTCCTTCTATATACCCTACATACAGTGCTGGGAAGGAATTTGGTGTTGTGTCTAAGTTCTGTAAACTCATTAATGATTATTTTGTCTCAACCTATGTTAGCTACTTTTTTTGAAGATTAGGAAATTTACTTTCCTGCAATGATTTTTTTCCTTGGAAAGTGGAGAGAACCCTTGGCTGTGGATGTCTTTGTGAAGGATAAACCATGTGTTTGTTCACAGTGTTGAAAGAAATGATTGAAAATAAGTTTTCCTGGAGGTATTTACAGCCAAGAGCATTACTAAAACATCCACTTCACAGTGAATAGAGAGGGTGATAGGCCACACAAACACTCTGTCTTCTGCATGCCAGAGCCAAATCTACAGTAGGTTTCTCGGCAGCTAGTGGCTTCATGCCACTTCAGTTTGCCAAGGGAGTGATGAAGGATGCCCAGCCTGGAGAGCGGCATCTTAGGAGAGACAGAAAATTATGGCATCAACTTAATGGAAATTTCATATCTTCACCCAGAGGCTGACGGCTTCTCTACTCCCATCATCCAGAGCCCTGGCTGAGTCAGTAGCTACTGAAAAGAGAAGAGTTGAGTGGAAAGAGGCACCCGCCCCCCCCCCCCCAGATGAGGACCATACCACCACCCATGAACCTTACTTAGGCTTCAATAAATCCAGGACAATCTTAGCTGGCACTCAGGGATTTTTCTAACACTGTAACTGAATATTGTTATGATGGATGGATGCAGTGTTCATTGAGAGTAACATGTTACCCTTCATAGGAATTATCTTGGTTCTAGGGCGACCACATTCATAGACGTGTAACTATAGTCTAGTGTTCTGGAAACCTGTGAGCAACTTTGAAGTGAATAGACTCACCTGTGAATAGTCTCAGACTCCGTGGAGTAAGACTCAAAGGCATGTTCTCATTCTCCACTTTACAACCATTTAGAATGCCCCCTTCCCCATTGAGCTTCCTGTCTTTGGAAGAGATATGAGCAGAACTACAAGCTCAGGTTGAGAGGTTCCTAAACACACAACTACATTAATCCAGCCTTTTCTATCTTTCATTATATGAAGTGGTAGGAAGCTGTCTTGGGTTATGACACCAGCTTCTTAGGAGAAATATTAAATTACCTCATGTAGGGTTTGAGCCTACCAATTAAAATACCTGACCTTACCTTCAGTCAACAGGACTCACTAAACAGATTGGACAATGTAGTGGAAATAATGATCTGAAAATATCTTGTATGTGTAGGCTTGGCAAGAGCTCAGTACTATAGAACAGCTTTATAAGATGCACAGCCAGAGAGCATCATTCCATCACTGAACTACTGGAAGCAAGTGTGCTTCTTGTGGGCAGTGTTTGTGTGACCTTCTTTGAAGGTCAGTGGGGTTCTGCATCAGACAGGGGACCACCATCTAAGACTCCTGAATAATTCTTTAGCCTCTCTGAACCTTAATAGCGGGAATGCAAAATAACCTTACAGGCCTTCCCTTCCAGCTCTGATGGTTGAATTTTTCCTGGGCTTGGCAAGCAATGCGTTCAGTGCTGCCTCTGAGCTGTATGTTGTTCTGAGACTATTACTTGATGTCTCTAAGCCGCTTCTGTTTCCCTCCAGCAATATTTACTCCATCAAACATCTTATAATCATTACTGGATCGAGACTGATTTCTTACTCTGTCTCCCACACTTGGATTTAGATCCATGTGTTTGGAGACAAGTCTCTTGAAAGCAAATCTCTCTGAATGTGGAACCATTAACATAATGATTAAATGGCTCTACAGTTTGACTTCAGACTAATACTAACATGGCCTGTGTGCTGGAGAATTGTGGCCGTGTACTACATAAAATCATTCTGAGAGCCAATCAACTGCTCTGATTCTTGATGCAAAGAAACAACACAGTACTCTCTGCTTAGTACTCATAGTCAGCCCATGGGGGTCCCTGAGAGGGGTGGGAGAAGCTGGGGAAAGTAAGAGCTGATTGATTGCTCCAGTTAATCATGGAGGACAAGACAGACATTGCTCTGGCACTGGACTTTCTCTGGGGGAAGTGTAAGAACATTATTGTGTTCATTCTTTGCACACCAGGAGCATTGGCTGCTGCTTCAAGCACAGAAAGAGTTGCAAAAACATTTTAATATTGCATGAAGCTTGTATAAGACTGACTGAGTGCATGAGTGCTAAACCCTGACGTAGAGCGAGACAAAGTGAGAGAGCAGAGTAAAGAGCTAGGATTGCCTTTCTTGTTTATCAGTTGGAGAGGCTGTCGGGGAAACTCAGGGGATTTTGATGGTTCTCACTGTAGATTTTTTTTTTTTTTTGGCATGGTGATCTATCAAAGCCCATCATAAATCAAGCCTAAACACCAAAAAACTACAAGCATATTTCCTGTTTATAACTTGATCCCTCCCCACCCCCAGCACTCAAGTTCTCAAACTACAATTGCTCCATGTTTCTTTTTCCCCAATAGTCTTGGATTTCTCTGTTGGATTTCTCTTACCCCACAGGAAAGGCTGGCTTCAAAACTATAATCCTTGACTTCTTTCTACAGAGCTATCAGCCTAGCTGGAGTCACAGGGACACAGTGACAGTAGGACAGGGTAGTCACAGGTAAGCATTTCTCATCTAAAAGGGCCTTTGGGAGCATTTATGCACAGGAAACATGCTGATTTTATTTTATTTTATTTTATTTTATTTTATTTTATTTATTTTATTTTAATTTTATTTTATTTTAGAATTTACTGAGTTTCAAGACTTGGCTAGCAGTCACTGGCCAGCCTTGGCCATGATTCCACACACAGCCTCTGAATCATCGTTTGTACAACTTCCCACACCCATCTGAGAATGCAAGTTATTTTGTGTTCTAGTTCTAACCTTTCTATTTTCCAGATGCTTCCCACTTCTTCATATCCATCCCAATCCGGGTTCTTCTTATCATGTCCTATTTGGACCATCACACAGACCTTCTATCTAGATTCCTATGTCTTGTATAGTGTCAGTCCACTACTTGGTGTATAACAGTGATTCAAACAAATAAAGAAAAAAACATGATTCTATCACAACCATGGTTAAATTCCTAGGCAAGTTCCTCTAGGACTTGTTTATCTAGAAAACACAGTCCTTAGCCTGTGCCAGGCTCTCCTGATCTGCTTCCTGCCTTCTCTCTGACTTTATCTGCTGTGTTCTCTGCCTGATATACTACTCACGGTCCAGCATTAGACTCTTAATATTCTTTGAGTGTAGAAATATCTCTCATTCTTCTGGATTTTTACACACCCCATGAGATACTAATTGCCTTTTCATTTCTCTTCATTTGGACTGGGACTGAATGGTGTCCCTCTTGCTTGATGATTTGGCCCAGCTCCTAGCTGAGAACCTGAGCACAATAAAGACAATGTGTATGTGATAACTGAATGGTCGGACAGATGAAGATGTCCCAAGTCTATTTCTGCTATACCTCAGTCCACGGAGAATCCCTGAATTCAAGGGTAGGCACCACAACTAGGAGAGACTTTGGGAGAGTATAGCCAACAGCTTTCGTTTGGAGGTGAAGAAACCCAAAGTCTGAGATATCTCTTGAAGTCATCCAACATCATAGTCATTCTGTAGGCTAGAACAAAAAGCTGTCTGTCTCAGGTACCTAGTCTAATATTCTGTTTCATTTGCTAGGTTCCCAGTAGCCTATATTTATTGGCTTCTAGAACTGTAAAGAGGAGAGAATATTTATTTTTTGACATTTTTCTATGTCAGAGATAGAATTTGCTTCAGATTGGGTTTGACAAAGAGCCCAAGTTGTAGAGAGCAGTAATGGACATTGACTAGATAGTCATCCTACTGCCAAGCACTGATGACATAACCCTGGACATTTAATCACACAGGAGGCAAAATGAAGCCCCCAGCAAATGGTCAGGCCTTGGTCTTGGCAATGCCAGATACAGACTTCTAACCCTACCTCAGCTGAGTGCTCTGGCTTCTCCTTTTCCCCTTCATTGTCATTGTCTAATTCCCTGTGATTTTAGTGCCCTAGGCTAGTCCTGTACATGTTCAGGAGATGCTAGGTAATTGCTTATGATGACCTAATTTGGGAATCTATGGCCTTTGGGTTCCAGATTCCCTTCAGCAGAAGAGGCTTCAAATCATCATTCTGTGCTTTTGCCTCTCCCTCTGCTGAAACAGGATGCCTCCTGAGTCTGGGAGCTGACTTTACTGGATTACTAAGGAAATGTGCATAAAATCCCTTGGGCTGTGTGGGGAAAGGAGCATATGAATTCCAGACATCATTATTTCCTTTTCCTTAGCACAAGGCCTGATTTCAGGTTTCGAAGCTGTGGAATGGAGCCCAACAAAGCTTCCCAAGATGCTCTTATTTCCCAGCAGGCCTTGTGGGCTATCAGGACAGCATATGAGACGGCCATCCTAGGGTGCTCATTGATCTTCAAATTCCTTGCCTTTGCTTACCACTCGGGTTGGGGAGAACATGACTGTGAGAAGGGAGGCTCAGACAAGACTGACTTCCCACATGATTGTGGCTGACAATCTTCACAGTAATGAGGACTGGGGACATTGAAGTTTTCTCCATTCTCTCCATAGAAACGTTCCCCCTGAGATTAGGAGGGGTGGCTGCTAAGATGGGACACCCATTCACTATATTCATAACCAGTTTCTTCCTCCACCAGTGAGTGCAAGAAACCAACCTCTGGTTTTGCCTTCTCCAAGAGTTCCCACTGTCACTTGGTTTGACATTATTCCTTATAAAGTTTTCCTCCAATCTTCACAGTAATGAGGACTGGGGACATTGAAGAAAGGCAGGACAATTCAATTTCTGAAATGCATTCCATAGGTCTTCCAGTGAATGTTGGGGAGATGTCAGGGGGAGATATCAAGCACCAAGTGGTCTGGAGTTACTGAGTACCCTGAGCCCTCCAGTTGCACTTCAGGGTGGATGGCTAAGGGCTGGGGTAGGGACGCCTCCCTTCTCATGTGCATTTGCACGGTTGATCAGCCTTCCCAGGGTATCAGGATTAAGGCTTAGGGATCTAAAGTTGTAGGAGAAGTAAGAGCCCTCTAGTCCTAGAATCAGAACCCCTTCAGTTTGACTTTCTACCTTAGAGAAACTTTAATGTCTTTAAAGTCAAGCTAAGAGATAGATTCTTAAGGGGAGAGGCATAGCAGTGGAAACCAAGCTAGGTCCCGGGATGGAAAAAGCCAGTTCCTTGAGGCACAGAGGCCACTCTCCGTAGAAACTTTCCCCCTGAGATTAGGAGGGGTGGCTGCTAAGATGGGACCCCCATTCATCATATTCATAACCAGTTTCTTCCTCCACCAGTGAGTGCAAGAAACCAACCTCTGGTTTTGCTTTCTCCAAGAGTTCCCACTGTCACTTGGTTTGACATTATTCTTTATCCCCTCGTTTGGTGAGGCCTTAAGCCCAGGATCTCCCTCACCCCAGCACACGCCGTAAGGCACTGATCTGCTGCCCTCCTCCACACATCTCCTCTCCCTCTCTCATTTCGTCTTTGAGGTCACATCTGCCCCAGGTAAGTGTGCTTGGGTCAAAGGCTGTGTGTGGTCCAAGAAAGCAGAGCAAAGAAAAGGGGAAAGAGCTCTAAGAACAGCACTAAGTTTGGCTTTACTTGGGAAGTGTTATGCTAGGCCTTTAACATCATATCAATCTCTGTTATTCTAAGAGAAACATCTATTACAAAAGGAGTCCAAGGTCAAAAACCCAGTTAGTGGCTAGGATCAAACTCAGCGTTTTCAGGCTTTAAAGTCTGTGCCTTGTAAGAGTCTCAAGAAGACAAGATTTCACGAATCCTTGTCATGTCTCTTACAGTCTTGTTTCTTTTTCAGCTCAGCCCCCGTAGCTGAGCTTCTCAAATGTGATATGAGGTTTTCAAGGCAAATGTGTGAATTCTCTGCAAAACAAAATGCCGCCAAAATGGGTGATTTGGATACAGCCTAGCTGGACAGCTTCCATGAGGTTACAAGGTCGCTGTTGGTCAACGTTGTAGCCATGAAGGCCTGGCTAGAGGTGGAGGAAGGCTCCCATTGAGACTCCTTTCCATGCTTCAGTTCCGCAATATGGACTGAGGTCATGGCAGAGCCATTGTTCCTACCCTCAAGCCTTTGTTACATAGCTCTGCAAATGACGCGCTGCCATGGCTACTTTATTCTAGTCGTTAGCTGGCCACAAAGTATTGATGACTTTTAAAGAGGGAGGAACTAAGTGCCCTCTTTAAACACACACACACACACACACACACACACACACACACACACAGAGAGAGAGAGAGAGAGAGAGAGAGAGAGAGAGAGAGAGAGAGAGAGAGAGATGAAATAATTTGCAAATGTTTGAAGAACTCCTTATCCCAATATCCAAGATAATCTACTTTTAAGGACAGAAGCTTCCTACTTCCTCACCTGGTCAGTACAGGCTTTGGATTGTCGACTGTCTACCTGCACCAGGACCTAAGTCTATGGAATACAGATTCATTTTGGCACATTATAGTAGGTATATGGACTGCAGCTGTGAATGAAGGCAGGCAAGCACTCTCTGGAAACTTCTTCAGTGGCTGAGTATGAGGAGTCTAGTTGTAGGAGGTAACACTCTGAGAAGTAAGCCCTTTTAGGCATCAAAATCCCAGTGACAAAAATATGTTCAAATGCTCTGTTTGAACCATTTCTAGACATACAGGTATTTCCAGTCCATTGGAAAGGTTTGGATGGTAGATATCCTTTGATGGCAATGACTTTTCCTCTCTGCACTATGTGGAGATATAGTCAGAAGTAAAACCCCCAGGTAAATAGTTATCTTGTCAGGCCCTGTGTCAGGCAGTAGGAGTGATTTTCATTCATACAAAGTCCTGTGAAGGAAGTGATGGTTTATGAAATAGAAGAGGAAACTGAGACAGGAAGAAGCTATAGATGGATTCAACTTCCAATACACAGCCAGATGCTCATGGCTGTCTTACTTATTCATAAGTCTTAATGACTATTCCATGTTGTTCTGAATGGGAAAAATGGAAATAAAAATCTATCTTGATTTGGGGCATGAATAAGAACCTTCTGGAATCTCAGGAACCTGTTAAGATGCAGGTTCTGAGTCAGAGCTTACTGGGGTCTGAGAGCCTTCCATCTGTGAACTGGCTCTCTGGGAATGAAATGGGCTGCTACACCCAGAGGACATTCTTCCCTCTCATTTCTCTTCCCAGTGAGAAAGATTTTCCAAAGGACATTAGAATTGTGTAGGGCTGGCCACACCTCACAGCCAGAATTTTGGCTCCAATTTGGCCCTGTCGCCTTTGCAGGAGAGCAGTGGTTTAAGAAATACCTCAGATCAGATTCCGTGCAGGTAGGGTATAAGAACAGTAAAGTCATGGGCAAGAATATGCATGGTAGAAAGGCCTGCCCTGTAACTCCACCCTCCCTAGAGCCCTGCTGGCTCTAGTGCCCATTGCAGAAGTCAGGGCAACCCCCAGCCTAGACTACCAAATCCTGATTCTGCAACTAGGCTGCAAAGGCATTGGAGACAGAAGCAGTGTGCTGCATTCCGTGAGCACCAGCATATTCTTCGAGTGCTAATGGGCTGCCTTGCTTTGGGGAGAACAGCAGGTGCTGAGGATTCAGGCTCCCAAGCTGGGCCTGTGTGGAAAACACACGCTGTTCTTGGCCGGCATGCATTGAGCATGCAGTGCACGTGCAGCCTGGGCCTCCTCTAACGTCTCATTTTGCATAACACTTTTTGTTTTCATTATTCCTAAATTTGGCCTGCCCAGAGAGTGTGATTAAAATGAAAACCTTATTCTAATAGAGCTGGGGAAATGGAAGAAGAAATCTAAAAATAGGCTAAGGAGAGGAGAAAAAAAAGAAAGAAAGAAAAGAAAACCTCAAATAATATAATGACCAAGTTGGTTCAAACACACACTCGCAGTCATTTCTCTCCGAGAGACAAACAGCAAAGGCATCTGCACAGGTGTTTGTATAATCCAGGTCACATCAAAACTCCTCGTCTATTTTACAAATTCAAAACCCTGAGAAAAAAAATGGAAGCAAACAGTAATAGGAGATAATAAAGGGAATAATAAGACTGCCTCCCTGCCTCGCACAGAAGTGTCTGGCGAGCCAAGAAGGTATCTGTAATGTGCTTTGTTCTCCGTGGAAATGCTGAATGGCAAGAGATGAAATCCTGTCGTCGCTATGCTCCCCAGAGCCCAACAAGGGCAGGCCGTCCACAGTTTGGGGCTCGCTCTTTGCTTTCTTTGTAATCAGATAACCTCACCTCAAGGGCTCATCTCAAACTTAGAAGGCATCCATGCTCAAATCCCCTGACCTAAGTGAAGTCCTTCAGATGAAAATTTCTTCCTAGAATTCCCTTTACTACCCATTGAGAGACACCTTTCTCTGTCTTATTTTGTTTAATTTATTTTTGTTCTTTTGTCTAGTGCTACATTTCCTCTGGCCTCAAGCAATGCCTAAGAGATGCATTGAATGAATGAATGAATGAATGAATGATTGTATGAGAGTACCTTGGGAAGTCACACATTTCTTCTCTTTCCAAGTCAGCATGTGGTAAGAATGAATTTGTACTGATGGTCTTGGTTTCATTTATTTTTTGGTGACAGAACATTGAACAGAAACATGGTCTCGGAAGACTTAGTCCATCACAGTAGCTGGGGAAAGAAAGGCAGAGGAGATGGCTGGGTACCTGGGACTTCCTACATCTCGTGGGAGGCAGAGAGCCTGTGCAGTAGTAGATCTAGCCTATAATCCTCTAGCAGCACCCCCAGATCAGACAGCTAGGCCTCATGTTCAAAAAGTTATACAACCTCACAAGACAGCACCACCAGTGGAGGGCTGTATGTGAAGATGCTAGCCTTCTGGGAATGTTTCATATGCAGATTCTAATGGTCTCTGAGTGCCTTTTCTGTTTGTCCTATCATCCAGGGCAGTGTGTCTCTCTAGGTAGACACATATCAAAGATAAGGCCGGGCTTTGATACCCAGAATTTCAGAGAGGAAAAGGCCACCAGAAAATACATCCTCCTGTAGTCATAGTGCTTGTTCAGCTCTGGCCTTGTCCCCCGATCACACCCACACAATGTGATTTATAATTTGTCCTAGTTAAAAGTGAGAACCGGAAAAGCTGAGCTGTCCAGTTGAAGCAGGGAAATTGCTAGTTATTAAGATTAGAATGTGGGGCATCCCCTCCAGGGTGACTTACCTCCTCTTTTATAGGAACCTTGAACTCCCACGGGACTGAAGCACAGCAATGAGCGGCACTGTCACAATGTGGTCGGATGTGCCTGTGTCGTATGCACAGCCAGGGGAGACTCCTTACCAACCCGTATGACCTTGAGCAAGTTACTAAGTAACGTCCTCATGCTCCGGTCTTGTCCCCTGTAAGAGAGGGCTGAACGATTTCCCCACTTCCTAGGATCTGAGAATGGAATGAGTTAATACACATAAAGTACTAAAAACAGGGCCCCAAGTGGGCACTCGGTACATGTCAGCTCTTTATTACTCCCTTGCCACCCCTCTCTTGCACATCCCTGTCTCAAAGTCTGTGCCTTTATTCATGAGCTTCCCCTTCTCTATTGAAATCGGATTCGGTTTTCAAGGTTCAGCCCCTCACAGACCATAGATCACAGCCTGTCAGGCTGGGAGGAGCCATAGGGATAATTGAATCCAACCCCCTAATTTTACAGATGAAAAGACAGAGGCACAGAGAGGCACATTTAGTTGCTCAAGGTCGCAGAGCTCGCTCAAGTCAGACCTGATCACAGACCTAAGGGGAGCAACCTTGCGGCCTGGCCTCTCCTCACAGCACCGGGCAGCCTCCATGTGAGGAATTCAGAACTGTTATTTTTGGTGTCATTACTCTTGGGCTCAGACTCGTGTCAAAGCTTTTCACTGGGGTGTAGCTAGTGGTTCTTTTAGTTTTCCATGAATAATCTTTCATGCCCCTTGCTGGCTAAGCCGCTTTGTTCAAAACAGGTACTCACCGGTGGTAGTAATAGTGATTCGTGATATAGGAATAAAATCTTCCCATTTCATTGATTTATGAGGCAAGATTGCTTGATCTTACCTAGACAAGAGACCGTGGATTTAGGAAGACTTTCCCAGAGCTACTCAGGCAACAGAGAGAATCTGTCTGCAAATGCTCCACCTATCCCTACTTGGTTGAATGAGTGCATCTGTTAGAGAGCAGCTCCTGAGGATTTGTCTTATTACTCAGAAGGGCCTGTGTGTTAAGAATTCTTTTTGTTGTTGTTGAAAATAGGTTTCTGTAGTGAAGGCTTGCCTGGACCTCATGATCTTCCTGCCTTAGCCTCCCAAGTGCTAGGATTGTAGGCACACACCGTTGTGCAGTGAGAACTCTGTCTACTCAGGGTCTGGAGTAAGCACAACAGATTCAAATGATTTATTTCTTGAAGTGGTGATTCACAGTTTGCCTGGCTGCCTCCAGTCCTGAGGATACAAGTTCTGTTGCCAACACGGAAGTCACTGAGCATGTGTCCTCACACATGTGCTGCCTGGGCCACTTCTCTCTCTTCCTTGTACAAGGACGCTAAAACTATATTTGCCTCCTTTGAAATTCTTGATGATCCTTTGAGCACAGCCTGGGAAAGTGAGCACTGTAGATTCTTTATGTTTCTTGTCACAGCCAAGAGAAAGAGTGGATGGGAGCTGCCTTGGGGCAGATGGTTGAGGATTACATCAGGAAGCAGAAGCTGGAGAGGATGTGGACAGGAAGTTGGAGGAGGCACCTGACTAACTCGTTCCTGTTCCCTGTTTTCTTGATCTTTAATTACATCCTATTTCATAAATTAATGATGTCACTGCTGCCTTAATATAATTCATTAAAGCAGTTGATTTCAGGAAGTCCTATGTGGCCTATCCTGTGAAACTCACAAGCGAAGCCTTGTACAGTTTAACAGCAGAAGACTTCCAAGATGGCTGGGGAGAGTCAGAGCCCCATCCTCACCATCTAAGTGGCAACTAACCAGATGTTCAGCAGAACTATTTCAACTAAGCATATTTGCTTTTAAATAAGCTAGGAAGGTTAGTCGTGACTGTAAAGAAATGCCAACTACAGTGCTAAATCTTACCCAGATTTTAACTCTTATCCTCACAGTCCGTCAGTTTGGCTGCTATCATTCCAGTTGGACAGAGAAGAAAGGAAAGGTCAATGTCTCAGCTCTTTAATGGAAGAAGTAGTGTTTAAACCCAAAGCCACAGTAGAAATATCTGAGGTCCTAGACTCAACTTACAGAACTCTAGATTTCCATGATTCTCTGCTAGCAGCCCACAGTAGGCTAGGAACTGGGCCAGGTCCATTTATTTATTTTATATTAGAACAGAGAGTTCCTCACACAGGTCACTCTGTGATTATGAGGCATAGCTGCTCAACTCCTACTACCAGTGTCTCCAGGATGGTGTGCCACTAATGTCTCCAAAATGGTGTGCCACTAATGTCTCCAGGATGTTGGACTTATCCTTTGCTAGGTAGCTTTAAGCACATTGAACCACATGTGGTTTTTATAGTAATCGTGCAGTATAGGGATGTTCCTCTTTTTAGCTGAGAAAACTGAGGCTCAGAAGTGTTAAGTGACTTGCTGAAGTTCACAAAGCTAATAGGCCAGATGTAGGATGTGGGCACAAACATATCTGACCCTTCTTCCTAAGGGGACAGGGGTCACGGATTAAGAGTAGGTGTGGTCTGCCCTCCTCAAGGTTCCTGGGATCATTGCTCCACCATCTACAGTGTGGCATGGGAAAGTCACTTAACCTCGCTGAGCTTTGATGCCTCATCTAGGAAATGCAATAGTTATTATAGTTATTATTATAAACAGTAATAGCTACTGTCACCCATTTTGTGTTTGTTAGTGTAGCTGTAGTGCTCATGTGTATATTAGTACATGACACAGATGTGTGTTAGCTGTTAGCAACTGCTTTCCTCAGAGCCCTTACTTAACTTGGTGTCTTAGGGTTTTACTGCAGTGAACAGACACCATGACCAAGGTAACTTTTATAAGAACAACATTTAATTGGGGCTGGCTTACAGGTTCAGAGGTTCTGTTCATTATCATCAAGGCAGGAGCATGGCAATGTGCAGGCAGACATTGGGCTGGAGAGGCTGAAAGTTCTACATCTTCATCCAAAGGCAGACAGGAGAAGACTCACTTCCAGGCAGCTAGGAGGAAGGTCTCCAAGCCCACTCCCACAGTGACACACTTCCTCCAACAAGGCCACACCTATTCCAACTCCCTGGGACAAACATATTCAAATTATCACATCCAGTGATTCTCAACCTGTTGGTTGAAGTCCCTTGGGGGGGGTCAAATGACCTTTCACAGGGGTCACCTAAGACAATTGGAAAACACAGATATTTTCATCATGATTCATAACAGTAGCAAAATTATAGCTCTGAAGCAACAAAATTAATTCCATAGTTGGGGCCACCACAACATGAGGAACTGTATTAAATAGTTGCAGCATTTTGAAGGTTGAGAGCCATGCTATCCAGAAATTCAGTAGTGTGTCTCTTCATTCTTTGTACCATTGTAGGGGGGAATGTACCCAGAATACTGGACAGAGGTCCAAAGGGAGTAGCTCCAATGGTACCAAACTGGCAGCACAGCCTTTAAGGTTCTTTCAGTTATGGATTAGTAGAATTTAACTCACCAAATTTCTGTTAGTTGTGGACAAAGACAGAAGGAGGTTTTCTGTGATGCTGTCTGTAGGCTTGCAGTGTGGAGGGATATTGGCTATGCAGTTACAGATTAAAGGGCTTCACAAAGAGAAGATGCTAGTTTGGATGAGAGGTTTGAAACCAGCAGGTGTGTCAACTGTGGACCTGGCCATTGGATTTTGGCTACAAGCTACAGCTCTACAATAGAAAACCATTTGTACATAGGCAGGACGCCCTCTGTTTTGAAATATATATGCATAATCTTGTAAATTCGAGGAGATATATTTTACGCACCCTATATCTTGATAAAGAACTCTCTTGGAAAGACTTTGTCCCTTTGCTGTGGGTATAATAAGAATATGTATTCCTCCTTGATCCCTGGCAGTGTTATTTCCATAACCCTTTTCCTTCCTCCACCTCCACCCACTTCCTAATCCCTCTTAAGATTCTGTCAGTAGAGCACAGGGATTAGAGCCTGTCACTTCTGCTGCACCATTTGTGAGAATTCCATAGTTATATGGAAACTGGTGATTGTCTTTGTCTAAATATAAGAACGGGCATGTTGACAGGAGGAGGCAGAGAGTCTGGAAGAGACATCTGTGTTTCTCCTTTGGTTTCTAGCATAGGCTAGCCCTTAGTAGCTCATTAAATACTGTCTGGGTTTTTACCTGGCAGGGGAGATACCATGATGGAGATGATTTCCCCAGGGCAAGGCTCATACTTTGCACTTCAGGTGTGCAGGCCTCTTCGATTTACTTCCCAGTAGTGGGAGTGGCAGGCTGTGTACATGATTTCTAGAGCAAAATAGAAGCAATTTTAAAATGTTTTTTATGACTGTCTGCAAGAAGGTATGAATGTTTAGTACTTGATCAAAATCATCTGTGTTTAGCAGGTTCTCTATCACCTCCCCTGTGATGTTTCTGAGATTCCGACTTTATTGAGCAATGGTGTTACCCATGGTGTTTCAGTTTCAATGCAGATCACCCTTGTAGGCTGCACATTAGTGCCTCACTGAAAGGCTCCATTCTAGGCAGCGCATGGAGAGGAAAGATAAGGCCAACCACTCTTCGCACTATGTGTGTGTGTGTGTGTGTGTGTGTGTGTGTGTGTACACTTATGACTGTGACTACAGCTCTGGCGTGCAGCTCAGTCTTTCACATGACATGTGGTGTGAATGGAATGAAGGCCGGCAATGTTATGAGAGGAAGAACATCCTGTAGTGGAGGGATCTGTGACATACCTCAGAGCGGAGTTCTCCCAACTGATGTTCTTTTTCCTATTCTTGTGGCACCATCAGCACGCCCATGACAGGGACAAGTTGGGGAGTTCCTCATGTTTCACAGTGCTGCTGGTTTCTGAAGCCAAGCACTATGGAGGTGATAGATACATTCACATGTACTTGGAGAGGCAGCTGAAGTATCACCTGAAGATCCATCCTTTAATTACAGGTGTGCATATGGAAACCTTATATAAAACACATATTTTGAAGGTGAATGGTACATTAAAGCTACTCGGCTGTTGTTACTAGCCTCATGCTCCTGTGCCCACCACCAGCTTAAGAACTGAGTACACATCTTAACAATCCAATTTAAAAGTTAAGTGGCTTTTTATCGGCAGTTAGATATCCAACAATGGTGGGAATATTCGCATCACAGAATTGATGAGTCTACCTGTCAGAGCCAGCCTACTCCAGCTTTTACCCCACCCTCCAAATGTGGGTCTTGAGGGCTTGACAGCATGCTCACCTCCAGACTGTAGGCTGACACCGTCCGCATGTTGCTTTGTTATGTATCATGGCGACAGTCCCAGCATAGTGATCTACATGAAGGAGTTCTGGGTGAGTGTGGACTGGACTGAAGGCTGCATAGAGGCTTCAGCAGCATTCTGAGTCTCACTCCCTCTCTTTGCAGCTACTTGCTTCTCTACTGGGAAACACCCACCCAGTAAGTACAAGGCAGCATGAAGGATTTGATTTACTGTCTTCTAGAAACAGGGATTTACTGTGTCATCTTTCATATTTGCCTGTGTATTTTAGCCCTCCAGTCTTCCTTGTCCTTTTGTATTTTCTCCATTTTTCCCCAGGCTTTTACTCCATTTATGTTATAAGATTACTCCATTAGCATCACAGAGTCTGGGGACATTTGAATGGGGAGGGACTTAGACAGCATCTAGTACCCTGGAAGGTATATTGATTTTATTTCTTGTGTCAGAGTCAGCCCACTAAAACAGGTTGTCCTGGGTTATGAATCTGTATCAGTGTCTGAGCTTTGTGAGAATAAGAGAGAGGTTTTATTATTTATTATGTCTGCCAAGGGCATAGACTTCAGGAGGAAGGACTGACTCTATAGTCTGTGCACTTTCCATGACCTGGAATTCAGTCTACCTTATTGTGTTGGTAAGAATACTGAGAGTCTGAAGGATTCTACAACTTCTCAAGAGTCCTATACTTTGTAAATAGCTAAGATGACCAAAATGTCTTACCCTAGACTTCCTCTCTGCAACATGCTGTGCAGCCCTGAAGAAAAGGAGAGAATCATCAGTATCATGGTCCCTAGAAAGTTCCAGATCCAGGAATGGAGAAGCAGAAAGAATAGAGATGCTTTGACTCATTCTCTTCACCTTAGCCAGATGTGCTTGCTGTCACGATGCTTTTGTGCCTTGGACTTGCCTTTCTTGGTATGAAATCTGTGTGTGCTAGGTGAACAGGACACTTCTGATTTGAAGCAAAGTTACTTCTCAAAGTTACTTATACCCTGCTCGAGAATCACATGTCCCAGAGATTGAAGGCTCTGATTGTGTAACCTTCAGGACCAGGGAGCTCTTTGCAGTGGGGAACTATTATATTTGGACTACTACTTTTCTCCTGAGTAACAAATCAACCTCATGTGACTCAGTGTAGATGCTGTTTTAAAATATGTCTCTAGTTTGTAATTTCCTGTATATGGGAGGGATTTTGATCCCTTCCTTCTAATCTCCAAAGAAGGAATCAAAAGGTGCCTTCTTTATCCCTTCCCTTTCTTCGTTATAGCCATACCTTCTTTTTAATTCAGGGAAATTATCCCCCTCCCACCCACAGGATGTGTCAGATAGACCCAGGAGACATGAAAGATCTAAATGATCATTGTATGCATGTGGTAAGTCTTCTCATACGTCTTCACTGTAGATCATGATGGAGTCACCTTGAGCTGCCATGAAAAATACCACAGAGTGCCTTAAACAACAGAAATGTACTTTCTCACGACTGTGGAAACTCAGTGTTCATTGTCCAGATACCACCAGAGTGGTTACTGATGTAGTCTTCCTGTTTGTAGATAGTCACTCTTACAGTGTGTCCTCATATAGCATTCCTCTGAGAGATAGCACATGAGTGGAGAGATAGAAGCAGAAGAAAGGGAAGAGAAGAGGGATTTTTATCTTCTTATGGTGTCCCAAGTCATAATCTCATTTCATCACATGCATTTCTCCAAATATAGACATAATGGGAGATAGGGCTTGCACCTATGAACTTGGTGGAAAACCATTGAGTCCACAATAGCTATAATATAAGGCTCAGAATGTAGTTAGGATAGGCATTGCAATTGCAGTAGTGGTAGCATGGGAATCAGGGCCTCAGATAGTTCAGGAAATTAACTAAGGTGACCGGGCTGCTGAAGAGGTGAAGCTGGAGGAAAACTGAGTTGTCAGCTTCTACTGCTCATTCTCTATAAAAACCCCAGCTCATGTTCAACCAACACAAAACAAAACAATGCTCCTAATGGTCTTTCCTCTGCCTTATATCCTTGATAGTATTGAGCAAGATGGCTTCATGGCCACTGTTTTCAAGGACACTTCAAAAGTGGAAAAACAAAGCAAGTTTCTCCTATATTCTCAGTCAGCAGTATTTGGAGGTGGGTTCCCACCACCAACCCATCAGTTCTGCAGCTGACACCACCTGCATACCCTTTAATTCGGTTCAGTTTGACGCTATCTACTACGAGCCAGTAGATAATGTGCTCAAGCCCACAGAACTGCCCCAAGTCACACACCTATCTCAAACAGTAGGTTGTCACCTGCACTTCTGACCAAACAGAGATAAGTCAGCATTCCCGATGCTCTCTCCTTGGGTTTAACTCATGTACGTGAGAGTCTCGTAGGATTCAGAGAAATGCAATACTTATATCAGCTGTTTATTATAAGGATATTGCAAAGGAATATAATAAAGGTGAAGAAATTCGAAGATGAGGTAAGGAATTTCATGCTTGACTGGGCTACTTTCTAGAAACCTCCCAGACACTCTCTGGGACTTTTAAGAGTTTTTATAGTGGCTTTATTACTCAGACATGACTGATTAAATCATTGGCTATTGATGGCTGATTCAACACCAGTCCCGGAAGAGCTTAACAAGCCCCTGGATTTCCTACCCCTGACTTACTCATTACAGCTAACTGCAATGAGCAGAGGGCCCAGCCCTCTAATCACGTCTTGATCTTTCTGTGACAAGCCTCATCCCAAAGCCTCCTAGGAGTTGCTAGCTCAAGTAACTCATTAATATCCAAAATATACTTAATACTTTGAAGATTCCGAAGATTTAGGAGTTTATCCCAAGAAACAGGTTGAAGACCAAGTATATATTTCACAGTATCAAAGCCCTCTCAAGTATTCTTCTACAAAGGAGAATATTTTTACTATAAATAATATCATGATTCTTCTTGTCAAATGTTATAATGTTCCTGGTATGTGTCTTGAATAGAGAGCTATCACAAACAGCAGGGTATCACCTACACTTCTGACAAACTGGCTATAAATTGGGGTTCCCATTACTCTCTACCTGGATTTGACTTATATGCTTGACTAGCCCAGAAAATTAACTTTTTTTTGGTTAGCATAACAATAATACATCTTTATGGTATTTTCAAACATAGATGTCATTATACTTTGCTCATGTTTGTCTTCCAGTCTGCACCACCTTTCTTTCTGTGGTTCTGTTAGATCTCTTCTCCTTCCCCAAGTAGATCTCCTTCTGCCTGTGTCTATGCACATATTTGTATATAAACATTAATATTTATTATTAATTTTCTAATATGTGTGTGGGTGTATCTCTGTGGGGGTGTACATATGAATGGAGATCTTATAGAGACCAGAAAAGCTATCGTGTCCCCTGGGTTTACAGGTGGTGTGAGCTGCCTGATATGAGTGCCAGAAACTGGATTTAAACCTTCCTCAATAACATATGTGTTCTTAACCACTGAAGCATTTCCAGTACTATGTATATATATATGTATGCATATATAAAGCTAGATCTATATATGACAGAAAATATGCTATTTTTACATTCTTATCCCTTTGCTACTCTGTTGTATCCCCTTTAGACCCTTACTGTTGGTACCCTAAGGCAAAGATTTATCCCAAATACTGATAACATCAATATTCTTTGTATTTTTTTTTTTTAAAAATCTGTATATATCCAGTAGCATCCTTTGTGATAAATAAATTGGGTTAAGAAATCCATGAGTTTGTATAGTTCTTAATCTCTACAACCCAAGAAGATTCCAAAACCATAGGCAAATAGACCATAAAATCTGAACTAGTTATAGAAGAGACTGATCCTTTTCCTGTGAATGGGGCCTGTCTAGCAGGTGCATTGGTATTCTCTTCACAGGCCAGCTAGCCAAGGTCAATTGCTGCATGCAATATCTTGGCTTTATATATTTCTGTGGGAATTCATCATTTGGATTCTGGGCAGAGCAGAAGGCACCACTAGGTCCTTATCAAGCATATTCATATATTATATCTGAAGATAGGAAGTGGACATCACTGGAGACTTCTGATCCTCTTCCAAATGCTCTGATCCCCAGCACCAGTAGAAGGGGCTATTAAAAAGCAACAGGACAATCAGACACATCAAGAAGCAGCCCAATGCTGCTGTCTTCCCAAGTCCTCACGGAAAGAAGTAGACCATAAACAGAGCCAGGCCAAATTGTAGTTCACATCTAGCCTGCTATCTAGTCCTTCATTCTTTCACACTCTCCCTTGTCCCAAAGAGTTTTTAATGACTTGCAGCTTTGCCACTTTGTATTTGGGTGACATTCTAAAAGCCTCTTAACTGATTTCTTACTCAGTCACTAACAGTTGTTGAAAATAAACCAAAACAAACAAAAAACACAAAGCACCACCACCAACAACAACAATAACAACAAACCCACCACAGTTCTTGCCTTAAAGGTAATAAGATAGTTTACTCTGGAAATTAATAAGAGTAACCTTGGTCTGTGAACAGATTCAGGTAACCCTAAATACTATATTCCATTATGGTGATAATTTTATGAAATTTTCCTAATAGCACATCTAAGAAAGCTATAAATCAAGACATTAAATTAGAGTTGGTGGAAATTTCAGGCAGCTAGGTTAGAGAAAAGCAGAAAATAGCACCTTAGGCCTCAAATGTCATCTGATTTTACTCTAAGCTTTTGGGTCAGTGGAAGCTGAGCTCTGTGCATATCCTAAGATGGTTTCCCTAACAGTCACAAGAATGGTAGGTCATAGATTGAGATAGATAATAAATGACTACTTATAGACATAAATTTGGCTTCCAATCTGTAACATTTTAGATCTTTACAATTAGTCAGCCTGCATGCCTTGTAGAGTACTTGACACAGGTATGCCTGTTTGTTTGTTTGTTTTATTTTCTGGAACATGTGTTTCCCACAGCCAACATGCAGATCTTTTTGGAAAAACGAAATAATACATGTATAATCTAAAGCCAGCAATTACCACATAGTAGCTTCCCAATAATCAATATGCATGATTTTAAGATGGAAATGTAACTGTGTGATAGGACTGTGATTACAGACCTGCGGTAAGAAATGTCCCTCACTTGCATTGCTGAGTAAAATGGATGTGCTCTTGGCTAAAGTCGAGCTTCTGTGGAAAGTTTACAGTTCCCTGGTGTCATCAATAAGGGATTCACTATTTCATTGGTTTGGCAAAGCAATCCCTGGAAAGGCATTAGGATTTGGGAGCAGCAGGTGATTATGGATGGGGCTAAATTATTTACTTCATCAGAGTGTCTCTGGGCTTTATCATGCAGCCCTGTCACAGGAAGCTGTACATAAAGATGAATAATAGTTCCTTTAACTCAGGGATCTGAAAGGTCACTGGGGCCGTGGCAGACACATGAAGTTGTGTTTGCTACATCCATCAAGAAGCAATTGCGTGAGGATGTGATGCATGGCAGACAGTGTGAGGGCGGACTTCCTCTGATTGTTTTGTATTCTGGTCAGGCTGGTTGTCCTGTGGCAAGACAGTGACCAAGCTGCCAGTAGCAGGCATCTTGTACTTAACTTTGTAACTACTTCCTCCGGAGGGGCATTTCAGCAGCAGGGGTTTGGAGAATTGAGTTGAGTGGCCAGTTGATGCACAAGTTCATGATTCTTGGCTTAAGAAGGAGAGACTTGGAGCTGGAAAGATGGTTCAGTAGATGACACACTTGCCACGTAAGTGTGAGGACCTGTGCTCGGATTACCAGGACTCACGTAAATGCCAGGTGAACATGGTTCCTACCTGGAACCTAAGCATACTTGGAAAGCTGAGACAGGAGATCCCCAGAACAAGCTTAGTAGCCAACCTAACCAAATCATGGAACTCTGGATTCAAAGGAGAATGCCTTGCCTCACAAAATAATGTGGACCCTGGAGAAGAGGCTTATCAGCCTGAGGTTTCCAACTGAACACCCCCACACACCACATGTGTATGCTTAGAAAACACACACACACACACACACACACACACACACACTAAAATAAAGAAAGTAAGGAAAGACTGACTTCTCATAAGACCCCTGAGATTTGCGTGGCTGAGCCCAACTTTGAGACACAGGTCTGTAATTCCAGCTTCTTGGGAGGCTGACAGGAGGAACACCTGAAGAGTAGGTTGCAGAGCAGAGAGAGGCAATCAAGACTGAGACCCTGTATCAAAATAGAAATATGTTTTACAAGGGCTGTATACAGCTCAAGGTAGACACTTGCCTAGAATACATAATTCCCTGGGGAGACCCTGAGCTCATCCCCTTAATACCATAAATCAATCAATGGATGGATGGATGGATGGATGGATGGATGGACAGATGGACAAATAGAAGGTTGATAAATAGAAAAGAAAGAGAAGTCATGTGATTTTTCACTGTGTCCAGTGTTTGTTTTGTTTTGCCCAGATTATTCCTCTTCAAAGGAAAGGGATATCACTGTGGGGATTGGGTTTCCTGCTCTGGTCCCAACATCTGTTCTTCAGACTCCAGTCTTGTTTGTGGTTGCCTGTATCCCCATGCTAGCCAGATGCAGAAATTTTTTTTTTCAAATGGTCCAATGCCAAGAGGCATTGGTTGAAGACTTGGTGGCATTGGTCGACACTTTCTGCTTACTGGAACACAAAGGACTCAAAGATGATGGAGAGAGTAAAACTTCCTCCCTCTGTGACTTAAGGGATCTACTATCCCTAGTGATCACCTGATTGATCACCTAGACCTCCTGTCAATACCAGGGCTCGAACTCAGAACCTCATGCATGCTAGGCAAGCGCTCTGCCACTGAGTTCTCTCCCACTGAGCTGAACCCTCAGCCTCCCATTTCCACTTCTTGTTTACTGGCCTGAGAGAAACTCAGGTGGTCATTGGAGCTGCCCATCCAGTACTTTACACTCTGCAGAACCTTCCAGGTACTAATTTAAAAACATTGACATTTCACTCAGAAAATTACTGGAGCCTGGAAGCAAGCCAAAGAAGTAACCCGAGACTCCCTTCTGCCCACCCCTGCTAGGCATGGGTTGGGCCCTGGAGAGCATTGCCCTCCCCAGCGGAAGGAAGCCTCTGCCTCCCTCTCTTCCTGAGGGCTCGCTGACACCATTCCAATGAGTAATGTTTTGAGACAGATGCAAAATCAATGGCACAAGGCTCACGCCGCTCTGGTTATCTTCTATTCTTTATCATTCAAGCTCCCCTGGCTTCCCTGGATGAGAGTCTGGGGAGAAATTTATCTTCTCCCTTGTTTCTTATTAGCACACTGGTGTAGCCACAGGGACAAGGATGACAGATATTTCTAGACTGTCATGGGGGAGATAGGAAAAAAAAAAACTAGCTCTTTGAAGTACCTGACAACTTTTTGGAAAGACCCAAAGCGCTGTTTGCAGATTTAAAAAAAATAAAGTTTTAATTGTCATCTTCAATCTGCCTAGATTGTAATCCTTGCTGAAGATTGCTCCCAAGTGTAGCTTAAAAGCACTCTGAATGGTTGATGCCTGGGATCTCTAATGAAAGAGAGAAGTGTGTGCGCATGTGTGTGTTCTCCCTGGCAACCCTCTAACAAGGTCCACTGGTCTCATTCTCCCTCCCAACACCTAGCATCTTCTGTTGCTCCAGGTCTTCCCACCTGCCCTAGAACTTGTGCTCCTTGTGGCTCAACTCTCTGAATACTGAAATTACAGATGTGTCCCACAATGCCTACATAAAACTCCTTTTATGTTTCCTCTGTCTTGGTGGTTCCGAAACAGCCCCATCAGTGTTCAGAAATTCTTTTTTTTTTTTTATTATTCGATATCATTTATTTACATTTCAAATGATTTCCCCTTTTCTAGCCCCCCCACTCCCCAAAAGTCCCGCAAGCCCCCTTCTCTTCCCCTGTCCTCAGAAATTCTTTATGCAGTGAACATAGCTGCTGTGAATCAGCCATGTCCCTATCTGACATTTATTTTTAATATTTTTATTACTGTTGGGTGATGTGTGCATTCACATTTGTTTGTGTATGTGCAAATATATGGGGGATACTTGTGCATGTATGCAGTGTGTAGGTTTGGGAGACCAGAGACAGATGCTGGGCATTCCTTCTATTTTCCCACACTCTTCTTTTTTGAGACAAAGTCTTTATGTTGAACATGGGGCTTACCCATTGGCTAAACTGCTGGTTGACCAGCAAGCTCTAGGGCCTCCCTATTTCTCAAGACTGGAGTTAGAGGTATGAAGCATTACTACTTGCTTTGGTGTAGGTGCTGAGATTGGATGCTTGTCCTCATACTTAGCCAGGAAGCACCGTCTCCACCAAGCCATACCCCAACCCTGATGGTGTCATCAGTTCTTCAGTGTCCTCCTGGGTGACTTTAAGTCCTCCCTTCTCCTTTTATCCCATCAGATCTGGCACTCAGGAAACATTTGGAAATTCCCACAGTGTATAGATGGGACCAGGCCAGTATAGGCCACAGAAAGGAGAGTTTCAGTTGGACATCAATAGATGAATGCTCCAAATAACCAAGTACCATACCATTTTCAATAAAATTGTGTTTGCCTACGTAGCTGTACAACTCCCTACTCGCACATTCCAGTAGTAGGTTTTACTAATTGTGACTTTAATTTTTTTCAAAGCCTGCTTTTAATGATGGTCCTTAAACATTTTAACCTCTCTTCTAGCCCACCACCCACCAGAAGTAGTAGAAACAAAAAGATACGGGGAAGTAGACACGTTTAGAAATGGTTCTTTGAAACAAATCCCATCTGCATTGTCAGGAAATCACCAGTTCAGTTTATAGGTCAACAGTGGCAGCTCGATCTGCTCACAAACACTTCATGGATATACCAGCAGCCTAGTTCGGTAGTGTCAGGATGGCAGCAACAGTGTCACAACAGCAGGAACAGCCAAGCCTAAGCCAAATTGGCACAAGTCGGAGGAGGGGTCAGGTCTAACAAGAATACCAGGAAAAGTTCTAAGTTGTGTCTCTCTCAGTGAAGTAAAGATCAGCGAAGACTCAAGACCAACAGGCATTGTCCAGCTATTCCAACAGGCAAGCCCAGCCAAGCCTCCATCACTGTCCATTAAGTCCTATTTCTACTCCCTCCAAATATCACATGTCCACCTGTCTAGCCTCAACATGTGAGTCTGTCTCAGTTGACATTACTCTGCCAATTGTCTCGAGTCCACAGAAACAGCAAGAAGACATGGTATACCACCAAAAGTTTTTTGGGGTGTTTCTCTCTACGGAGTCCTGACAAATGGAGTTCCACTACACAATGTAAGGTGGACCAATACATGCATGCCATTAGCAAAGAACATTTCATCACATGTCCTTTCACATGCTTGCTTTAGCAGAACATTCTTTCACCTGTGTCTGCTTTAGCAAAATGTTCCTTCACATGTTTTCCCCAGTAAAACACCATCCAGCACAAGTGACTTTCCAAAGAACCTTCAAGTTTCCACTTCAATTACTACCATTTGTTTGGTTGGAGATGTTCCCAACTTGGCACTTTTTTCTCTTTTCCAAGATATCTCTTCTCCCTCCCACCCACTCTCTTTTATCATATAAAATACCATTAGTCTTTTTTTTTCCTATGCTGTTAAATAGACAGTCTCATATCAGGGCACAGTTTTAAATCCCAGCACCTATGTAATAGTGTGTGTGTGTGTGTGTGTGTGTGTGTGTGTAAGAGAGAGAGAGAGAGAGAGAGAGAGAGAGAGAGAGAGAGAGAGAGAGAGAGAGAGAGAGAGAGAGAGACTAGCAGGTACTAGTAGAGACAGGTGGATTCCTGGAGCTTGCTGGCCTATCATGGTAGCCAAATCAGTGAGTACCAGGTTCAGTGAAAGACTATCTCAGAAATCCAGGTGGAAGAGGAAAGGGCTCAACCCTCTCCAACCCTTTCTGTACTTCTTCCCAAAGCATCCAGGCCTTTCCATATGGCTCCACAGCTAGAAGACAGGAAAAAGCACACTAATATGTTGGAAGTTTTGTTTGAAACATCTGGACACAATGGGGCCCTTTATTCATGCCTTCAGCTATTGTGTAATAATGGTTACCTACAGTCAACCAGGATCTGAAAATACACCCCAGGTTATAAGATGATTAGAGAGGGCACAGGATTGAGGAGCATATTCATGAAATTTTTATTATTGTATATTGTTGTGGTTGTTCTATTTAATTATTAGCTACTGACAATTTCTTATTTGTGCCCAATTTATAAATTAAACTTTAGCATGAGTTTTCATGCAAGTTAGAAATGTGGTCATACTATAGGTGTCTGGATGTCTTAGACCATATTTCTGTTGGATAAGGGGAGGCATTGTATTTGAACACTTCTGATGGTTACTCTCCTTATTCATATCGGGAGCCTGGGGTCCTGTAGACTCACCTTTCCTTTTCTGACAATGTCAGTGTGTATGCCTGTGGGTGGGTGTGCATATACAGGAATATATGGCCTTATAACACATGGCCCTACTGTCTCCCATCCACACTTACATACACTTTTTCCAGTGTGCCGAGTCTCCTGTAGTTTGGCTTGGTCATCTTCAGCTGGCATCTCTCTCTGTGTAACCCAGAAATATGATGCTCACATTAGTGAGTGAAACAGACAAAGAGGCAGACAGAGAGATGGGAGACCTTGGCATCCTGGTATTCACAAATACCAGAGGACATGGGCCCAGCAATACTGATAAACAATGAACCCAAGGGTCTTTGCCTTATATAGTATCTCCGTGAAGCTGGGGAGGTGGGTTCTGCTGCTATTCTGATTTTGTAGGTGATGGATGTAGAGAACGAACAAGGTAGGCAGGTTTCTCAGCCTAGAAGCATCAGAAGCCCAACACTGATATCTCTTGGGAAAACAGGAGACAGGAGAGCTGATAAAGGCGCAGGCCTCAAGGTGAGTAAGCAGCTGCCCTTAGCAATGACTCAACAGGATCTCTGAATTCCACTGCCATTGCCCCGACTGTGGCCCAGCTTCCTGGCCTTGCTTGCACTCCACAGTCATGGACATAGCTGCATATGCAGACAGGATAGGAAAGTTCTTTCTGACCAAATGAATGCAAGGAGGTATAAAGCTTTCAAGCTAATTCATATCCAACATCCAGACCTGTCTAGGCCTTAAAGATCTACTTAGTCACAAGGGCAAGGGGGATGAGGACTAGGAAGACTGCACTGATGTCTAGCTACCTGACACTCTAGCTGCTGTGGCTGTCTTTTATTCTGAGTGCCCAGATACAGCAGCTGGTCCCATTCCCCTTCCACGAGGAAATGGATATTTAAATTCAGTGGATAGTGGCCAAAGGATGGGGTTATTGCTAGGAAAAATGTTCTAACGGCTGCTTCACAGATAGTCAGGTGTTTACATTTTGCAGTGCAATAAAAGGAAGGAAATGGAGATTTCTTTCCTTTTTCTGCTTTGCCTCTTAGCATTGCCTAATTGTCTTGCAAAAACAATTTGACTTGTGGTTCTTACCCATCTTCTGCTCTAAGCACATGTATATGATGGTTCTTGGCATACTTAGCTATTTACTACATTTGTTTGGGGAAAGGTTAATTTATTTCTCAGTCTATGTTGTTTCCCACCCCACCCCCAATGCCTTCTCTGAGGGACACTAAAGCATGAGGGAAATGGAGAACTGTGTGATTTGCTGGATACAGACCCATCTTCTCCCCTCCATGACCTCCAAGCTTGGGGTCCCATTATCCATCTTCATCCCTCTCTTTAATCTACATTTCACCCGTAGACAACTGAGACAGTGTTTATTCTACATGAGTGAATCAGAACCAGGGCAGTCAATTTATTTCCCTTAGAAGAATGAGAAGACTGTTTCCACATGATGAATCTGATCGAACATCAGCACCTGAATGGATGGAGCAGAAGGTGAGGGTTGTGCCTTGACAGCTCAGCGTTTTGTCTTTCCCCAAACACAGGTAGACATGGCGAAGAGTTTATATTCAACTTTCCATGCACTGACTGTGAAGAATGGTTCCAACACAAGCATGGAACTCTGCAAACAGACAATTGCTTTTAATGCTGGTCGTTTAATTATTAGAATCACCAGTTGAATTCTGGCAAACAAAGGCTTGCTTGACTGTATTCTGCTTTCCAATAACCGGCTCATGGGAACTCATTTCTGGCCCATTCCCTTCCCAAATCTGATGTCTAATGAGCTAAGTTGTTCTGAATCTCTTGTTAATGGAGTCCTGGCCATGGCAGGTTTCTTTGGTCTGAATTACGTGGACAATTGCCCAAATTGCCACTTTGTTTTGCTGGCATGGTCACAGTTCACTGAGAGTGTGTCTCTCTGAGGTTGTTTTAAAAAAAGACTTGGCATTTAATAAAAGCACTTCCTTACTTGTGTAACAGTTCAAGCCATTTAGATAATTAAGACAGAGTTCCTTTGAAAGTTCTAACTATGTTTTTAAAGTTCTCTTACTGTTCTAAAATACCATTTAGGTTATTTGCACATTTACAGAAATAAAGGGAGTGGGCCAAAGTTGGAGTGCCTGGGGTCAGCATAGGAGGATGGCTGTGACTGTCTAAAGTGTATTTTGGATATGTTTTTGCTTTTTGTCTTGGGCTTTTTAAAGTTTTCAGTACCCACCTCCTTTTCAGTGTGGTTAAGAACTGTAACTACAAACAAACCACATTGCTTCCAGTTTTGTTTCTTTCTGGTTTCCAGTGTAGGCACCGGGGAATTGAGTAGTGATCTAAAAATACCGCCAAAGTAGAGGGATAAATGAAAACTCTCAATTAGCTGTCAGCTTGATCATTAGCTTCTGACTTCAGCCTCTCTATCTGCCTCTCCCTCCCTCTCTCTCTGATATGTGTCACACATAGACTTACTGACTATAATCAACTCCCAAGCTTTCTTTCCCTCTCATCATGAACTTCATTGATCTTAAGTGGCTTACTATTTTAGGCGAGATGTGTGGGTTTCTCATGTGACTGAGCAAAACATATTTAATCTTAATTAAGTTTGCTCGATTTTATTTTGTTTTGACATTTAAAGCAAGTCAACATTTGAACAGAACTCTTTTCTTTGACAGTACAGTTTATCACCCAAAGCTAAAGGTGGGTTTCATTTAGAGATCATTGTCCTCCTCCTCCTCATCAGCACCACCATCATCATCATCGTCTGTACCCTTCCCCCCCCCCCCAAAAAAAGCAGTGGGTTAGGTAGTTAATTCTAACATTTATTTCCCAAATTAATTTCCCCTGCGTTTGCTCTCCTGTGCTTTAGTTGAAAGTATACTGATCCATGAGCATGGGAGGTTTTCCCATTTTTTGAGGTCTTCTTCCATTTCCTTCTTCAGAGTCTTGAAGTTCTTGTCATACAGATCTTTCACATGTTTGGTAAGAGTCACCCCAAGATACTTTATACTGTTTGTGGCTATTGTGAAGGGGGTCATTTCCCTAATTTCTTTCTCAGCCTGCTTATCCTTTGAGTATAGGAAGGCCACTGATTTGCTTGTGTTGATTTTATAACCTGCCACTTTGCTGAAGTTGTTTATCAGCTGTAGGAGCTCTCTAGTGGAGTTTTTTGGGTCACTTAGGTAGACTATCATGTCGTCTGCAAATAATGATAGTTTGACTTCTTCCTTTCCAATTTGTATCCCTTTGACCTCCTTATGTTGTCGAATTGCCCAAGCTAGTACCTCAAGTACAATATTGAAAAGATAAGGAGAAAGGGGGCAGCCTTGTCTAGTCCCTGATTTCAGTGGGATTGCTTCAAGTTTCTCTCCATTTAGTTTGATGCTGGCTACCGGTTTGCTGTATATTGCTTTTACTATGTTTAGGTATGGGCCTTGAATTCCTGTTCTCTCCAAGACTTTAAGCATGAAAGGATGCTGAATTTTGTCAAATGCTTTTTCAGCATCCAATGAAATGACCATGTGGTTTTGTTCTTTGAGTTTGTTTATGTAGTGGATTGCATTGATGGATTTCCGTATATTGAACCAACCCTGCATTCCCGGGATAAAGCCTACTTGATCATGGTGGATGATCGTTTTGATGTGTTCTTGGATTCGGTTGGCAAGAATTTTATTGAGTATTTTTGCATCGATGTTCATAAGGGAAATTGGTCTGAAGTTCTCTTTCTTTGTTGGATCTTTGTGTGGCTTTGGTATCAGCGTAATTGTGGCTTCGTAGAAGGAATTGGGTAACAATGAATTCATGAAATTCTTAGGCAAATGGATGGAGCTAGAGAACATCATACTAAGTGAGGTAACCCAGTCTCAAAAGGTGAATCATGGTATGCACTCACTAATAAGTGGATATTAACCTAGAAAACTGGAATACCCAAAACATAATCCACACATCAAATGAGATACAAGAAGAAAGGAGGAGTGGCCCCTGGTTCTGGAAAGACTCAGTGAAGCAGTATTCGACAAAACCAGAACGGGGAAGTGGGAAGGGGTGGGTGGGAGGACAGGGGAAGAGAAGGGGGCTTACGGGACTTTCGGGGAGTGGGGGGCTAGAAAAGGGGAAATCATTTGAAATGTAAATAAATTGTATTGAATAAAAAAAATTAAAAATTAAAAAAAAAAAGAAAGTATACTGACACAGAGACAAGTGACCTGGGATCCTACAGCTGACTTGCCAATAAAAATAATTGTTATTTCTCAGCCTCAATTTCTGCAATGGGCTATGACGGGCTACAGAAGGATTTCTAGGGACTCTTTTTTATCTTCAGTGGTCAGTATAACTCTACCAAATAGAGAGAGGCATTTCTTTCCTCGAAAAAAGAAAAGAAAAGAAAGGAAAGTTATATAGGGTAGAAAGGCAAGAACAGAAGAAAAGAAAGCAAAGTCGGGGTGTAGAGGAGTATCTGTTGAAGTGCTTATAATCTTGGAGTCTTATAGGTTGTCAGAGCATGACAGAAACACACACTGTTGCCTGCTGTAGGCAGGCAACAGCTATAGGCTTCGAACTTTATTTATAATCATTAAAAGTCAAGGAGAAATTGGAAGCGTTTTTTCAGTGTAGGTAGCATCTAGAACCCTTTTTCTTTTCTTTCTTTTCTTTTCTTTTCTTTTCTTTGTGTGTGTGTCAATAAAACAGTCTCTGGGTCTGGGACTGAGCTTCAGAAATTCTATGCATTTCTTTTCAAATTAGGTGCAGTGAAGGGGAACTTCAAATTAGGAAAGCAAATGGGTTATTGTTTCCCATGTTTCTAGATTTCTTTACTTACTCTTGGGGGAAGGCATTCCTCACACCACCTGATCTAGTTATTAAATACAGCTTGCTCTCCCTCTTCACCCCATGTCAGTCAAGTAGGGGAGGAGTCTCCTTGGTCTCCTCTGGGTTGAAGGTTGTACTATTTATAGTTGGTAGGTGCATGTCTGAGGGGTGTTTCAGCACCTGTTCCTTCCCAGGGAAGCAAAGGCTGTGTGTTTACTCAAGCAAAGGCTTGAGGCTTACTATTGCCATCCCTGACGTGGGAAGTTCCCATATCATTTGGATAGAAATATATAGTGTACATGGACGCTCTTCAAGAGGTAAAATAGAACGTGGCCTGCCTGGCTGCAAGGTTCTGATTTGACACCGCACCTTGGAGATGTAAACAGAATAAGGACAGATTTATTTTAGCTCCCAGAATTATCTTGCTGAGAACCTGAGGTCCCCAGGCCAGGACCTGTGGCTGTTCATTTCTCCCCATGGTTCATTTGTGGGTACACATTTGGACAAAATATTTGTTTGGTCTCAAACAAAGGAGGCTGCTCTTATGTCTAGTATATGAAACTCTGAAATCTTTTGGGAGACCTTGCTATTCTGAATAACTTACCTGTTTCCAGCAGTTCTCACTGAAAGCACATGTGAGCCCTAATCCCATTGATTTGGGGGTGGAAGGTGGTTGTGAGCAAGAAGTCTCTTGCTGTTGGCCAGTTGATCCTAGCAAGTATCTTCTTTCATAACTCGTTCTGCAGAGGGTGAGAATCCTATTTCCAGTTCACTTTAATGTGACCACTCTAGATTACTTTTAAATACACAAAGTTGTGGGTGTTTTAGAACCCTTGTCTTATCTTTAGGGTGTTCTGGTATTGGTGAAGATGTGTGCTGCTGCAATGCAGGTGAAGGGCCACAGAATGGGAGGGCTTGCCTTGACCCAGTGTGTTGGCAGTTTAGGCTACCTTAGTTCAGTCTCTGAGAGGTCAACATTGCTATGTTCCAATCTTGAGTGCCCTGCACCTCCTTCTTTCCCTTGACTCAGTTCAGGATCTTCACAGTTGGATCTCGCCTCATTCTGAGATGAGGGGAAGCACACAGTGGGTTATAGTTATGACTTTGCCTGTGTGCCTCTCCTACTTGGAGGCAAGGGAGTCTCCTTCTTCTCCTTCTTCTTCTTCTTCTCCTTCTCCTTCTCCTTCTCCTTCTCCTCCTCTCCTCCTTCTCCTCCTCCTCCTCCTCCTCCTCCTCCTCCTCCTCCTCCTCCTCCTCCTCCTTCTTTCTCCTTCTCCTTCTTCTCCTCCTTCTCCTTCTCCTCTTTCTCCTCCTTCTCCTCCTCTTCCTCCTTTTCCTCCTCCTTCTCCTCTTTCTCCTCCTTCTCCTCCTCTTCCTCCTTTTCCTCCTCCTCCTCTCCTCCTCCTTCTCCTTCTCCTCCATCTCCGTCTCGCTCTCTGTCTCCTCCTCCCCCTCTTCCTCCTCATCTACCTCTTCCTCCTCCTTTTTTCTTCTTTCGTTTGTTCTCTCATTTCTTCTCTTTTTCCTCCTCCTCCCCCTCCTCCTCCTTCTTTCTTTTCTCCCCTTTTCTATTTCTTCCGCCTTCTCTTTTGAGATAGGGTTTCTCTGTGTAGCCCTGGCTGCCCTGGAACTTGTTCTATAGAACAGATTGGCCTCAGACTCAAAGATCCTCCTGCCTCCTGCCTCCTGCCTCCTGCCTCCTATCTCCTGCCCCTGTCTCCAGAGTGCTGGGATTAAAGGCACGAACCACCACTGCCCAGCTAAGTCAACATGTTCTTTAATACTACAATAGTGCACAGCATATAGAAAATTTTTGAGCATTGTGATCAGATGAGTGTGTGAGGTACTGGCCCCACCATGATTGATGGTGCCATGACATTTATGGGTCTATTTTTTGCAGTTTTGATCACCCAAATATGATTTCTTGGTGGAAAGATAATAATTTATCTCTTTTCTATATTGAAGTTTTTCCGTGTTAGGACTTTCTGATACATTTCTTTATTATTATCTATTATTTATATTATTATCTATTACTTTACTTCCTTTGTCAATTATTCATTTTCTTTTAAAAAGGAAGTGTTAAGATTTTAAAGTGATACAGGGTCATTCTCCCCAATTTGCCTCTTTCTCCAGCCAAATGTGTACCATCTATGTGACCATTTGGTCTCTGAAAGATTCAAAGTTTTGGATTTTTATAAGTTCAAGTGGAAATTTAGGAAGTTGTAGTTCATGGTCAAAAGAGAAGCAGAAGTATTTTGAACAAATGTTCGAAAGGTTCTTTGTTTGTTATTGACATAGGCTCTGACCTCATTTGTCATTGGAACTTCTCATATTGATTTCTCAGTCTTTCTCCAAAGGGGGTGGAGTTTCTGAGTTTTGTTTTGTTTTCAACAAATGGGAATTGTAAACCATGTTCACTGGAAATTCAGGAAGGCCCAGTGAGTAACTCAGGCTCTCATGGGGATGGACACAGAGGAAGGAACACAGCCTGGCTTCTGGCTGCATTCAGCTGACACAAGGAATGGATAGCCACCTCATTCTCCAACCTTGTCAATGTTTCTGGAAAATTCTCCAGCAAGGGGAGAACTTCCTGCTCTAGCATGAGCTTTCTGGTCACAGGCTTGTATAGCAGGACAAAAGCATCCCATCTTAGGTGGGGTTTGAAGGGCAGAAGGAAGTTATATTAGTTACATTTTTATTGCTGAGATAAAACGTCCTGACAAAAGTGACCTAAGGCAGAATCATGTCCCACTTAATGATAGAGGTATAATTATGTTCTTCATTTTATCAATGCCTTCTGAGAATGGTGTTGACTATCATAGTGTATACTTATTCAAAATAAAATAGCAACAGCGCCCCTAGTAAATACAATTTTGTGACATAAATACAGGCTTGTTACTGACCAAAATGTTATGCTGTAGATGACTGCATTTTCTATCTAGCACAGTCTTTTCCTGTCATGCATGGTTTTGAAATCCTAACCAATGACTGACATTCCAGCTGTTTTACCACACATTCCCTACTACAGGAGAATAGAAATTCAACCCTTCTATTTCTCTTTAATGGAACTTTGTAAATTGTTTTGTCCCCATGAGTGATTCTTTGGCCAGTGTACATAGCTAAGCCCAAATGAAAGGAGGTAGTGAAAGCATTAATTTTGCAATGGAGTACCCAAATACCTCCACACTTCCACACAAAGAGAGGCTGTATCATGCAGCTAACACAGTGGTGACAATTGGATCACTTTTAGTCTTGGGCTTCTGAGATTATTTCCTCATTGTCTAATGTAATGATATAGGCACGTATGATGAATCTGACCAGTACCTTTTGATAACACCAAAACCCTGCTTCTTTGAAGATACTTGGTCATCAGCCTTTCAGCAACAACTCTAAGCTTTGATTCAGACTTCCTCAGTGATCAGATAGGTCTGAAGCTCACCACCAGTATCTTCTGTGGATAGTCCTAGCCACTCATTTTAGTTTTTCTATGGTCCCTTACATGGTCAGGGCAAAACTTTACTTGGCCTGAATTCTTTTTTCTTTTCTTTTTTTTTTTATTCGACATAATTTATTTACATTTCAAATGATTTCCCCTTTTCTAGCCCCCCCACTCCCCGAAAGTCCCATAAGCCCCCTTCTCTTCCCCTGTCCTCCCACCCACCCCTTCCCACTTCCCCGTTCTGGTTTTGCTGAATACTGTTTCACTGAGTCTTTGGCCTGAATTCTTGAGGTCACAAGTATATGAATTAGCAGACATGGTTTTAGTTGTGGTGGTTTGAAATGGAATGGTTCTTATAAGCTCATGTATTTGAATGTCTGGACCTCAATTAATAAAACTGTTTGGGAGTGATAGGAATGTGGCCTTGTTGGAGGACCTGTGTCACTTGGGGTGTCAGCTTCCAGGGATCAAAAGTCCATGCCAAGTCCAAGTGGCTCCTTCCTACCTCATGCCTGCAGAGCAGAATGTAAGCTCTTAGCTACCACTCCAAACCCATGCCTGCCTGCCCCCTGCCCGCCCACTCGCCTGCCACAGTGATCAAGGACTAACCTTCTGAAGCTATAAATCATCCCCAATTAGTTTCTGTGCAGTAACTAAAACATTGATGAAAGTGAAAATATACTCATATTTTTCTGTCCTTAAAACAAACAAAAACCAACCAACAAGTTTTTGTTGAGAACCCACCTTGTGCCCAACTATGAGAATGAGTAAGAAAGAGTCTCTTATTTAATGTGCTGTAAAATCCAGTGGGGTCACTTGACAAATATTTAGTGAACATAAGCATGCTAAACATTGTTCATGGCCTTTGAACTTTCTTGGCAAATAAGAGCAATATCTTTCTTCACTTTGGAGAATTTACAGTCCAGAAAAAAATGAGAGAATTGAACAGGTAACAATACTAAAGATGTGCTCTGATGGGGAAGGAGAGAATGCCCTGGGATGGCGCTTCACAGCAGAGTGACTGCTGTTAGAAGCATGGTCTTAAGCAAAATCAGAGGCAAGAAATCAGGGCTGAAGCTTAGAGGATGATTTAGAGAGAACTTTAGGAAGAAAAAATGTTGAGATATCTATGATCAGAAACTCGGAGGAGGAACTTTTATTTGTGTGTGTGGAGAAAATAGCAGGGACAAGGGCCAAGAAGTGGGGCACAGAGTGTCCCCAAGAGACCTGGTCTGGTTAGAGGTGCACAGGGGTGAGGTCACTCCAGGTAGACTGGCAAGCAGGCAGCTTTCAGTTGCATGCTTAAGATCTTTTCAGAAGCGACGCATCTAAAGATGACGTATTTCCTGAAGTCATTGAATTTGTATTATGGACTTCTTTATGCTGACTCTTTTTGTTAGATTTTCGTTTTAATTTTAAAAGTTACGTGCCAAAGTGCATGTGAGGGCAAGTGGCTTTAGGAGCCTGGGTAGGGCACCTGTTCCCTTCAAGCTGGGGCTATAGGCGATCGATCATGAGCTGTCAGTCATGAGCTGCTAGAAGCAGGTGATGGGAAGCAAATTCTTTAGGAACAGTATATTTTCTAGATGAACCATCTCTCCAGCCTTTCTGCTTCTGTTAGACTTTGTACTCCTCCTCCTCTTCTATTCCTCTTTGTCGCCTCCTCCTCATAGATCTGGGTATATCTTTTTATGTGTAAACATAAATTTGTTATTGTTATCATCAAGCCATTTGACGTAAAGTGTGGAGTATATTCCTAAAACAAAATAGGATTTTATTCTTGTTTATTCTTTTATACAAAACACCGCACACACTAAGGTAGCTCACCCTCCAGTCAATTAGTGAGCATTGCTTCCCGCCTGCAGAGCTTCCTTTAAGGAATGTCCTTCCTTCCCTACAGTCTGGGCTCCCTCTCCCCAGGAATCTTTCTGGGCCTTAAGATGAGCAGCTGCTGAATAGCCAGGTTGCTTGGAGAAAAGAAACAAGTTTAAACAACTCAGAGTTATTCACAGTCTCGGTTGGGCTGAGGCAGACGGGCCATCTGTGCTTTTCACTCATACATAGCTCAGGACCTGAAAGAAAATGTTCTCTGAGGCTCCCTGAGAAAATGACATAAAATGAATCCATTCTCCTGTCAGAGATCGTAATGAAACTAGAGAAGAGGTACAAAATCAATTCATTCTTATTATAATTTTCTGATTGTCATCTTCCCGTTTGTTCGGATGCAGGTCTGATGGCTCAAATTGGTCTTTGGAATTTTTAAGGAGCTTTTTTGGCCCCTTAATATTGGCTTATCAGTTCCAGTAATTTCACCTCCCAGAGTGAAATCGGATGCTAACGCTTGGAGGAAATCCGTGCTGTATTTCTTGGTCGCTTCTGCAGCTTGTCACCTACTAGACTATAGCAAATGCGCTTCTGTTGTTAGGGAGACAGCTGCCAGACTGGATGCTTATCACAGGAGCACTGGTTCTTCCAGGGGCTCCTCCCCAGCAGAGAGCCTTTGTGAAGCATTTACCTACTTTCAGCTTGCATAATACTTTAGATCTTCTGTTTAGAGAATGTCTTCCCAGTTGGCTGTTAAGATAAAAGAGAGAATGCAGGCTTACAAGTGATACTTTCATTTTTTTTCCTTCAAGCCTTCATAAAGATTAAGAAAGAGGAGAACAGGAAGAAAGCAAGATGACTGAGTTTGAAGACAATTGTCAACTTCATTGCATTTCTCTCGTGTTACAAAGTATCCTTGGAATATACTTCTATAAACTTTGTATAAAAGGTTGCTATGTTAGGGGTCAGGAAGATGACCTACTGGGTAAAAACATCTGTCCCTCCAGTCTGATAACTGGAATTCAGCTCTGTAACATGTGTGCAGATAAAGATGAGGCTGTAATCCCAGCTCTCCCACAGAGAAATAGAACTGTCTCCTACCCACAGATCCTCCTGTGCCCTGATAATCCTTCTGGGTCAGTTAGCCTGGAGCAGGCAGCACAGAGGGGAGCCACAAGAGAGACTCTGCCTCAAGCAAGGTAGAAGGTAACTCCCGAACTTTGTCCTTTGACCTCCACACATGTGCACATCCACTCTCCTCTCGTGCCTGCATCATCTGTACACATAAAACATGTACGCCATCAAGAAAACCTTCTTCTAGCTGTTAAAATGATGCAAATTATTTTTAAAACCATTAAAAGAAAAATTACCTGCAATTTTACCAACCAAAGATAATGGCTAATGATTTAGTGGTTTTTCTTTTCTTTCTTTCTTTTTTTTTTAAATCACTCTTTACTTTGTGAGTTTAAAACAGTGTTGAAAATACATTCCATATAAAAACGTTACAATGACCTTTTCACTTAGTGCTGCATAAACTTTAATAACCGTCTTTGTCAGAGGTTGTCAAGCAGACTCCAGATGTGCCACAGCTTATCATTTCTCATTCAGGAAGCTATTTTTTTCCCTCTCTCCTTTAAGGACTGTGGCAAAAAGCCTCCATGTATATAGCAGGTCATTTTCCTAGGATGGATTTCAATAAGCTAAATTACTAGGTCAAAAGGTAGGAACATTTTAAAGGCTACCTGTATTTTCCTTCAGAGATTAAAAAAAAGAAGGCTATCTTAGAACAATTTATGCTCCCACTAGCTGTGTAGCAAAATGCTTATCTTACTGAACACTTGCCAGAACCAATATGTGTGTGTGTGTGTATAAACATATAAATATATATGTGTGTGTTATACATACATAATACATATATATTAATTTGTTTATATCCACATACATTTTTGGCTACTAAGTAGTATTTTCCTAGATTATATTAGAAGTAACAGTCTAGCCTGTCTACACTAGTTATTATGTTTGCAATTCAAAAGTTTTATAATATTTTTACATTTTACATGGGTAAATTTTCTTCCCCCCCCTTTTAAAAAGTCATTCTTACTAATTTTTAATCTTCTAAAACTTTGTCTTTCCTAGAAGCACATCTTGCATTTCTACTGAAATTGATTTTTTATTTCTATTTTTTTCTAATTTTATTCCATATGATTTCATTGTGGACAATGAGGTTCCAGATGAACTTTCCCCCAAATAGTTAACCAAATAATTATTCCATCAATAATTAGTGACTGATTCTATCTTTCCAGTGAACTGAGAGGCTCCATGTATTCAACCCTATATTTGTACATAGGCTTAGGTGGGTTGCCAGAGTTTATGCTGAGTATCACTGATCTGTTTGTTGTTAGAGGCACTTCTAGGAATTTGAACTTCATCTACTACCTACTGTATGATCAAAAAATAATTCCTACCCCCTTCATTTGCTTTGGTTTAAAATTATTTTTAACTATTTGCTGTGGTAAAGAATGTGAGACTCAGTTTTTAAGTTCCAGAGATAAATCCTCTTCATGATTTGCTTGGACAGATTAATTTAAACCTGCACAGAAACTTAACCTCTTTTAAGGATTCAACTTGTAAGCCCATGTCATGAGCAGAATTCTTATACCTAAATACTAACCTTTGGATCACTTGGTGATTTTCAGTCACCTTGAGTGTCTGGTGACAACTTTAAAATGAAATGAGTCATATTGCTTAGAATTTCAATTAATAATTTATCACTAATGAGAAGGGCTGTTTGGAGACTATGTTGGACAAAGCATAAAAAGTCATTGAATGTAAGTCAGCAATGAATGGATAGGTGGATGAACGGATGGATGGATGGATGGATGATGGATGGATGGATGGGTGATTATTGCAAATGGACCACTAAAGCAAGGGATCTGGCCTCCCCAAATACAGTGGTGACTGTAGCTTGGAGATATATCATATTATACATATATCCCATAGAATAAGGAAACTAATTGTTCATGGGGTTTTTATTTGAATTTCGTACATATTAGCTAACAGAAAAATAAGGTAAAAGGAAGGAAGAGACTTGCCTAGAGGTCACAAAGGTAATGGATACAGCCAGATACAAATTCATATCTCTTAAACTCATGGCCTTTGAATTTGCTATCACTTCACTCTTATGCAGGGCAGGTCTAATGTGGAAGATTTTAAAGGAAAGATCACACCTATTGCCCTAATGTCAACATGTCAGAGATAGCATAAGCAATAAGGTTTTAGAAATGGAATCCCACTAGTGATTATTTACTCTTGTGACAGAAGTGTAAGGTTAATTTCCTCCCCTCCATTACATGGAACATGGAAGTAGGACCACAAAGTCTCACGGCATGAGGAAGGCTACTAGTGTGCATTTCAGGATAAGAGGGTTTTATTGTGATTAGTGTTCCTCTTCCCCTTCTTCATAGTTCACGTCAATGGTAATTGCATAGACATTCCTCTCAAAGACTTGACCTGGCATCTCGTCTTAACAAGAGCAACCCTGCTTTTAATCTACTTTCCAGTCCACCACTCTCCATCCCCACAAGATAGTCTAATTATGGCAGATGCAGGGTTGTGAACTGCAGTTTACTTTTCTTTAAAAAAATGACATTAACGTTGCTGTAATCATTCTTTAGCTGCATATATTAGAGATTCCTTCCCCAGAGCCCCCAAACACTTTGCAAATATGATCTCATTAACCCACACACCAACCCTCTGTGGTAGGTCAGCCGTCTTGGCAGCATTTGGGAATTGAATTATGCAAAGAGAAAGTGGTCTTTTCAGAGCAGCTTACCAGCTGGGGACGGGCTCAGGATTCACAAGGAATCTTAGGACTGTGCAGGGTCCTATATATCACCTGGCCTGACATCCTTATTAAACAAACAGGAAATTGAGGTGGAGAGTCATGCTAAACCCCGAAGTTCTCAGTCATGGTTTTTATTATTGGAGAAGCCTTAAAAATGTACCATTGTCCAGGTTTTGCCTCAGACCGGTTTAATCAGAGTTCTTGGATCTTACGATATCAATGGTTTTAAAGGCTTCTTAGGTGGGTCTAATAAATAGCCAAGGTCAAGTTTCAAATAGACCACAGTTGACCCAGGAAAAGTAGCCCATGTATCACTTCAGCATAGTAGTTCTCCATGGCTTTATATAGCCATTCTCTACCATCCAGGGTAGTTTATGCCTCAGGATCTTGAGGTCTTAGCCAAGCTGGCACCTTTCATATAGGAGATGATTTGGGCTGATCTCTTCACTTTGTACTTGATTTCATCGGCAAAGGTATCATAGAGAAGAGGCCATATGGCCAATCAATCACAAGCCAGTTAGCTGGAAAAAGTCAGCCTAGTTAGTTGCTAGGATGACTTAGTCATTCCAGATACAATAGGCTCATGGTGATCTAAGTGGGATCATTGGTTTTGTATAGGTTGCTTTTTTCTTTTTAAATGTGGATTTGAGATAATATTTATTCTCTACCATAAACTAGTGCTTAGAAGTATTAGCCCTGTCAAAGAAAAAGTGAAATCATTTCCTCTGGCATTCTAAGTATTACAGAATCAGGCGTTCATCACAGCATCCATAGCAGGTATTCCATATATGGTTGCATGTATGAAGCTCATATTACCTTGGGCTAGTGAAACATCAGAGACTGTGTCAGTGGGCATGAATATACCTATTCATAGATAAATACAGCCACTGTGCCAGTATAGACCGTTCTTTAGACTCTGCAGACTTGGCTACAGTGAGAGTGGGAGGAAGAAACAATCAGGATAACTCTCTTATCCTTGGGTGCAAAGTGGCACCAGAACAAGTAACTTTGGTTGAGGAGAAACATAATACAAAGTACATGCAGAAACTTGATTGTTTTCCATCTGAGAAGGGAAACACTTACTTTTGAAGCTTTGTATCAGGTCTATCTAGAATGGATTTCTTGAGTCCTGCTTCTTAACCCTCTAGGTTTTAAGCAATAGACTTTTTATGTAATCTGGGGCCTCTTCCGACTCTCAGCTCAGTAGGTCTGTTTCTTTTGCTTCTATTATTTTTGCCAGTGAATCCATTTTACATGATCTAACCTGGGTTCACATTGAATACTCACTCCTACATCTATTGTTTGGAGCTGGGCTTGTGTCTAATTTCTGGTTCTCTCGACACACGAGTCCCCTAATTCCTGTATAACTATGGAGTTCTTCCAGTCTTAGAACACACAAATCAGAAAAATGTAAAAGGAAACAGAGTGACTATGACTCTCAGTCCTGGGGTAAGCTGTTGGGAATCCATCTAGCCAGATTTGTACACCAGACAATTAAACCCCTTATTCCTGCCTCCTCTGGAATTCTCCCTTTCTTATGGAGAATGTTGTCACAGGAGGTGTTGCTCTGCATGACCAGAGCAGGACACACCTTGGAGGTACTCAGCAAGTTCATCACTAGCCACTTGAATCACACCTATACAGATGGATGAGCTAAGATATCCCTGTTATCTGTCCCTGAAGATAGGGCCCATGTTAAAGACCAGACAGATCCCTTGCTTTTAAGGGACTCTGTCTTACCAGAAGTTTGCAGCAAATAATGTTATTTTTATTCCTACAACTATTCTTACATGCCATACCCAATCATCATTTTCATACAATATATTTTAACATGTATATTGTGAGTATATGCATGATTTCCTATGTGTGTAGATACACATAAGTGTGGGTGCATATGTACCCATGTGTTTATGCATACATGGAAACTCAAGGTTGATGTTGAGAATCTTCCTGAATGACTTTTCTGTGTATTTATGTATTTATGATGTATTTATTTACTTACTTATTTATTTATATGATTTCTCAGTCAAACTCAGAGATCCCCTATATGAACAGCTTTGCTAGCCAGCTTTCCCTGGGAATCACTTGTCTCCACCTTCCAAAGTAGAGCCCACTTGACATCCTTATGGCTTTTGGGGGATTAGAACTTTGTCCCCATGTTTGTACAGTAAATGTTTAACTGCTGAGCCATTTTCTAGCTCCTTATATTACACTTGATAGAGGCAGAAACTCTATATGGATTTAATGAGCTTTACTCTATCTATAGAAGAGTGTCAGAAGTTCATTGGTGGCTATGTTTCCAGTGGGTCTGAAATATGGTGAGTCATCACGTCTCATTAACATTTCACCATTATTTCTTGTTTCTTGCTCCAAATACTATATAAACTCTTACACACAGAGAGATCATTTCCTGCTGTCCCTATTCTATAGACTGTTCCTTTCCCTCTGTCTTCCTGGGAAGTCCTTATTGATCTTTTAAAACCCAGACCACACCTTAGTTCTTAAGTCTTGCCTTAATTCTTTTCAAAGGCTCCTTTAAATGATAGTTCTTAAATGCTTCAACCTCCCTTTTAGCCTAGTGGACCTTTTTAGTTCTTTGGAGCAGCTCCCACCTGTGTGGCCTGGAAACCAGCAGTTCAGTTCGCAGGTAGAAGCAGCAGCTTGATCTACTCCCAAACACTTCATGGATGTATCAGCAGTCCAGTTTGGTAGTGTTGGGTTAGCAACATCAGTGGCACAACCTAGCAGAGACAGCCAGCCCTCAGCCTTGGCACAAGTCAGCAAGAAGAACAAGGGGGATATCAGGAAAAGTTCCCAGCTGTCCCTTTCTCAGTGAAGCAAAGATCAAAGACTGGAAACCACCATCACATAGTTCTCTATTGGTACCTACTTGTCTTATCTAAAAATCTTATTTGTTTGGGTCAGATTGAGCCAGATATGGAGCATGAGGAAGAACTAGATATTGGGAATCAAAATTTTCTTCCTGTTGAATGGGTTCCTACTGTTTCCCCTCCCCTTTAAAAGCTCCTAGAGAAATCCCCAGATCATATTTCTGTGTAGACTCAAAACCATTTAATTTTCACCTGGGTTATAGATTTCTGACATGGAAATAGAACCATCTGATCTGGGACTGTGGGGTTTTTCATTGTGTACACTGATTTCTCAGCTTAGTGTGATATACACTAGTGCTCTCTGAGTGTTGATGGAGTAGATGACCCCAGAGCCGTCTCTGTATCATTCAGGGAAGGCCCCTTGGACCATGTCTTTTCACATAGTTTGGCCTAACATCAAACATTGTGGATGCTATTTCCTCTCTTGAGAAGTTATTTGTTCAAGTGCCACTTTCTTGCCTTAGGACTGCTCTCTACAAAAAGAATTCTAGATTTTGTGTAGAAGCTTTAGTTAAATGGGACAAGGTGGTTTCCATTTTTACATTGTTGGAAATAGTCACTTGTGTTGGCTGTGAGTAATGTTAGGGCTAGGGAGGAGCCCTTGTCCTTTCAGGGCTTTGTATATGGTACAGATAATGTCAGGGAAAGAAATTAAAGATTGAATGGAAGATGGTGGGGGGAAGAAACTAACCTATCTAAAAAAAAATATAAAAAGAAGTTCTTCAAGGGAAATACATATCAGTGGCATTCATTCAAAAAGGACCCTCAATCATGCCTGGTCTCATGTTTCCAGTGTGTGTGTGTGTGTGTGTGTGTGTGTGTGTGTGTGTGTGTGAAGTCACCCATGAAAATGGCTGTGGTGAATGACTTTCTAAAGCTATTTATACATCAACACCGAATAAGAAAAGTCTCTAATTTCAACTTTCTGGATGGCAGAAGAAAATCTATCAATTCTGAACCATTTTTCTTGGGGGTGGATAAAACTCCCATGCTTTCTATTACCAGTGGGCTAGGAGGTAGTATTCAGAATCCTCAGAGAGGGGGCTGAGGAGCAGGCCAGGTAGGGGTTGGGGTTGGGGTGCTCATGGGCCCCAGCTGCTCTTAGGGAATGTGTCTTCCTAAAGCAGACTTGATTTTCAGCCATGTCTGCTTTCTCCCTGGGTCACTGCCTTGCCCTGGCCATGTTGGGATGCCTTCCTCTTTGTTTTACACATTTTTCTGAGTCACATGGGCCCCTACCTATGTAACTCTTCTCTCTTAATGCAAGGCAGTGTGAAAGGTTACAGACAAATGGATCTTTTGTAAATCTAATCATCTTTCAAATGTACTCTGGAGCTTTCTATTTAACAGAGGCCAGGTAGAGTCTGGGACCAAATGAAACAGATTCTCACAATTTCACTCACATTCCAGCTTGTCTCCTCTGAAAGGTAATTTTTCTTTTAATCACCAATTTTCTTAAGGCTGACTTTCCTAAAACAAAGACTAGGTGTCTGCAATTTCTGCAATTTGCAAGACAGTGGCACCCTCTGTCAGAATGTTCCTCCCTTCTCCCTGTCAGATCAGGAAGCCACTGGGAGAGAACTTTTCCCTGACTGTTATCTAACTCCTCAAACCAATACCAGACTGTGTGTGTAGAGCTAGGAGGGAGACAAGGCAGGTAGCACTGGGTTTTGGGTTAATTCGTGGCCAAATTCTACATCTAGCTCTCCTGATACTTAGAAGTCTCTCTTTGTGACACTGCCCCCCCCCCCATCCTGAGTAGGATTAATCCTACAATATGCTGCTCTGTGTCAATGACTAGGGTAGTTCACACTGATCCTGTATTTCTGTGTCAGGAGCAGGCTCATAGCTGTGGATGAATGAAGATTCTGGTTCTGTTACATACAGCTCTCTAGGATGAACTTTGTTCTATAGTAAGCATTGGGAGAAGAATTTAGACCATGACCAGGTAGCATGGTAGAAAGGCTGATGTGAGGTCTTATTAGTTGATGGACAGGTTATTTATTTCACTGAGCTTCTCTTCTCTGCCTGTAAAATAGACATATTAAGACTTACCTCAGAAAGCTGTGCATATTAGTTATGTACACACAGCATGCTGCTGCTGAAAAATGGAATCTATAGATGTTATTCATTATTAGTAATGATGCACTTGTTTTTATCTCCATTCATTGTCTATTTACCCTAACCTATTTTCTGGGTCCATGTGTGTGTGTGTGTGTGTGTGTATTGATCTAAAGATATTTTTCTCTCTTTCCCTCCCTCCTTTTCTTCCCCATTCTGTGTGTCTGTGTATGCATTTCTATTTGTCTGTCCTTCTCTGTTACTCTGTTCCTCTCTGCCACTCCTCAGTTTTAAGAATTACTCATCTCAGGGCTAAAATAGTCCTTGGAGCATCTCAGATACAAACCCTATTTTTGAGATGATATCACCCTTAGCACAAGGATTTTGACATCTAACACAGGCAGGAATAGAACTGAGGAATCCTTGGGAACCCTGGTAGATGCTCAGTCTACCTTTTATATTACGACTCTGTCTTTATATGTGACCACATGAGAGACATTTATCTCCAGGGAACCTGCTTAGGACTGGGGTGCTACATCCCTCAGCCTCCCTAAAGAGGATTTTTTTAAAAAACACTCTTTCCTTCTTAAACCCTCAGGAATACTTTATACTTCAAAGCTCTTTGAGAAAACGACTAAACCAGCTCATCTCCAGGGGCAGTACAACTCAGCTAAGATTTCCAATGAAATTCTCTTATTGTTGGATTGTAGGAGTAGTTTGATTTTTTTTTCTAACTTAAAAAAATTCTATAGTTTCTCAGCACGGCTAGTACAGCATGAATGAGCCTTTGATCTAATTTTTGTGTATATGTGATTTCTCAAAAATAAAATGGGCTTTTGTTGGGAGACAGGTTGACACTGAGCTCGCTTTTGGTCGGTCTGTGGTGAGTTGGGAGCCAGCTGCAGCTATGTTCTCTTTTCTTAGTCCTATAGTAAAGCAGCGACTTGACACATAATTGGGCATTGTTAGGTAGGCCCTTTCAATATTCCAGCCATTGAAGAGCGAGAGAAAATTGTGTTCCATCCAGAAGAATAGCATCCAAACGAATGTCAGGTGACAATTTAGCATAGTCGTGACTGATGTGATCCATCACAAAGGAGAGAAGAACTATTGATTATGATGCCCATCAAAGAAAAGTGCATCCTTCAGAAGAACAGCAAGGAAAAATAGGGAGCCTGCAATATAGCTGGCTGTCTTTAAGTCACTGCCTTTGAGTGACAGGAAAGGCCCTACACTACCTCTGATTTCTTTGATTCAGCTTGGGTAAGGAGTCCAATACCTTGACTATCAAAAGTAGAAGTGATGTTATAGACCCCCATTTTGAGTAATGTTAATGAATGGTAGAATGGTGCACCCACCAGGAAATCCTCCTAGGTCAGAGGGCAAAGGGTAGAATAGAATCAGGGAAGAGGAATTCTACTATTCATGGTATTGAAAGGGATGTAATAGACAGGGGTGCACATGATCTGACTCTGGGGAGTAGTCACTTCAATGTTTTTCATTTAGTGAGATCACCAGTTCAGTTTAAACCCTCTCAGCCAGAGACTATCCCTGCTTGATGACTAATGGGAAATTAGTTCTTACTTTTCAATTGGCTTTTGGAAAGTATTTTAAGTAATGAAATGATTCTCCCTTTCTAGATGAAGAACAAAAGCTAGGAAAGAAAATAGGTGCATATGGTAGAGGATTCTTCTAGAACTGGATTTGGATAATGCATCCTAGAAGGCCCACAACAAGAAGGCATGAGGGTGATGTGGATCACAAACATCAGAGGAAGGGAATGGAGAAGAAAATGCTTTACTCCTCTAGTGTGACAGTTCTCAAACTGAGGGTCACAACCCCTTTGGGGGATGAACAATCCCTTTACAGGGGAGAGACCATCTGAAAATACAGATATTTATATTATAATTGGTCACAGTAGTAAATTCACAGTTCTGAAGTAGCAATGAAAATAATTGCATAATTGGGGTCACCACAATATGAAGAACCATATTGGTATTAAAAGGCCACAGCATTAAGAAGGTTGAGAACTACTATTTTAGTGCCTGAAATTATGAACTTAGGGGTCTAGGTGTTAACCAGAAGGCAGATCATCTTGAGAAACTTTGAGATGAAGTTGGGCTGAGTTTCATAAAAATAAAACTCCTCCATGGTTCTTGAGGATACAGTATGCTTTTCTTTGGTCCTCTTCTGCCTCCCTGATTTGAGTCCTTATCTAATCTCAGCACAAGAGGGGCTAGCTTATGGGCTGACTTCCAAATTACGTTAAAAGGTTTAGTGCTTCATGTTTTAGGATATATCAAATTCTAAAACTCTTGAGAAGTTGAAGTTGTATTCGGAATTGAATGACTTTGTTTTTCCTGAGGTCACTTATTCCCTGAGGCAAAGAAATGGAGAATGTATTGTCTTTAGGCAAGAAGAAAGCTATGGGAGATGCAGCATATCTACTAATATCTGACAATCCTGTCATACTTCATAATTTGTTTTGTTTTTGACACTTCCTCTTGAATGGGCTTTTGCAGTCTCTATGCAGGCCATCTGGTCAACCTCCAGTAGAGGTTTCCTTCTTGCCAAGAAGAAAACACATCACAGGAAATTTCAAAGAACCAAACTTACTAGGGAGATGTATTTTGTGGGGTAATGTAGGAACAAGATCAAGAAACAAGAAAGAGCTCATAAAAATGTGACTAGAGAAATTTTCTTTTTTGGTTCCATGAGTTCTGTAATTTGCAGAACAGGATGCTTGGTAGTGTTAGATTTAATGATTACCTGAGATTTTTATGATTCTTAGTTTTGTGGTCACTGGTTTGGGGGATAATAGAGAACAGGAACTCAGTGCAGCTCATCATTTTTACTCTAGTAAGTATGTAGCAACTTTTCTATATAGGTGACATAACTTAGTAGGTATTTGACCCCCATGTATATGGGTGATATCACTTACTGTTTTGCATAGTGTACTGATTAGATACACTGCCTCAGAGTATCTTCTTTTAATACAGTGTGTCTGGAGAATCAGTCAAGTGATTGTTGGCATAGCTCCTCTTCCAGACACGAAAAAGTCCACAGGAAAGCAGCATACTAAAACTATGAAGAATCCAGAGAATGCCTTCTACTCCTCTCTGGAATATACCACCTGTACAAAACTTAACACATGGCGTGCTGATCATGGAGGGGATAGTACTGATAAAGAAGAGGATGGGATGCCAGAGTCACTAAGGCTCAGGCCCAGGCCAAGGCCCAGGCTCAGAGTAAGTACATGTATTTTAGTGTGTGTAAGCTCTTCTACCAACCTCTTGAATTCCTTATGGAGAGTACCTGAACCATCATTGGCTCTTTATCTCTAGCAGCTAAGGAATATAGGTGCCTGCTCTAAGGATGAGTGAGAGATAAGAGTGAAGCTCAGGGTAGTTGCTTCTTTGATTAGGATATTTAGTTCCCTGGGCATGTCTTTTCAAACTATACTTAACCAGGAAGTTATCTAAAAATGTTTTGCTGAGCAGGGAAAGAACAGATCTTAAAATGAGAATTTAGACCTCCTCATGATGAAAAGACCAGAGCTCAGTCAACTGAAAAGATGCTGGATATTTTTGGAGACACATTACCTGCATCACCTTTAACCAATATGGGCTTTTCACTGTGACATCTGCTACCCCAACGCTACCTGTGCCAGCTGTTCAGTGGAGGGTGTTGCTCAGATCTCCCTATCTTGGGAGTTTAGAGATTGCCGTTCCTGACCTAGCTTCCTTCTACACATTCCTGAGTCCATTTGGCCCCATCATGTTGCAGTTAGGCCCGATCAATAGTCTTTTTAAAGAAGCTTTGCCCTTTGAACACCATCCCTAAGCATTTTGCATTCCACTTTGCTTGAAAAGTTCAGTTTTGTTCTATGTTCAGTTCTAAAAATACCTCAGTGAGTAGGAGGTCACTGAGGTAGTTCAGCCATTCTTATAGGTGAGGGTCTCCTGTCTTGACAGTAAGCTGTTTTGAGTGAGTTCTTTATCACCACCACACTCTCAGGAAATGGACTAAGTTAAAGGTAGAGAAGGCAAATGATCACTCTGTCACCAGATTCTCTCAGCTGCATAAAAGACAGGAAAGCACAGTGTAGCATGCGAGGCAGCAGACAGTACTTCGAGTGTTGTTGAATGCCCAAGTTGAAATGGCTGTGACATGTTTAAAACATTTTTTTCCCTTTCAAGACAAATGTGTGTAGACAGTATTGACTGCAAGTCAATTGATAGTCTTCAGTCTGTGTTTCTGAGTGTGCGTGTGGAGATCCAAAGTCGATATCCATTGTCTTCAGGGCTGTGGTGCTTGATACACAATTGATGCTGGTTTTTCAGTTCTCAGAATTACTAAGATCAAAGAGTGTTGTCCCAAAGCACCCTAAATGTAAGATGATTTCTGGATATGAGTGAAATAGTACACTTGTTCTTTTTGCTTAGAATTGTCCCAAAGTGGCTAACAAAGGCCTAATCTGTTACCCTCTGTCCTTAGAGAATGAAAGCACAATGAGATACAGGCTGTTCAAGCACGAAGCTTTTTACACTCTGTTTATCTGATTCTTCTGTCTAATTAAAACTACCTTCTACACTTGATTGGTTTTTAAAGCCTAATATTTGGCAATTAAACCTTCTTTATTATAACAATAGGACGGCACTTCCCTGAAAGCTTTAGCACTGATATGTTGTTATTCATGGAAACAAGAACTAGCTTTCTTAGGGAGACTCTTCTCTGACCAGGGTTTGTTGAAATCATAGCCCATCTTAGACATGGGCACTTGGCAGGGCTTTGTGGAGAATGAAGAGTAGCTCATGTCAAAGTAGGTAGAGTCTTTGTCCTTAGAACTACTCTCTATACTCTCTCTTACCAGCTGTTTATTTTCGCCAGTTGCTATGTATTCTGGTCCCTCTGTGGCTCAGAGACCCCAGAGTCAGGAATCTATATGACCAATTTCTGCTAGCCAACTTTCTTAATTTCTACTTGCCCAAGGAGAGGTGGCTGAGTTACCTTTCAAATGCTATAAAAAGGGAGGATGCTAAACAAATGGTGGCAGAGTTTTTTGTTTTTGTTTTTGCTTTTGTTTTGTTTTGAGAAAGAAACAATCAGCGTGCTTGACTTTCTTACTGTCTGTCCATACCTCAGCATACTTATTCACACATGTGCTAATGAGCATGCAGGTTTGTGAATCTGAGCATCTCAGAAACACACACAGTGCTGCCACACTCTGCTATCCTGTCCTCTCTGCGGTAGAAAATGCCTCCATCTCCACTGCTAGCAAAGGAGCTGAAGTTTACTATATGCCAGCTGGCCCTTCCCAGAAGCCCAGTTTAGTCACATAAGCCATTCTTTATTTCTTTGTGAGTGTTTTTAGTCTTTTATCCTCCCATATGAGTCCAGAGTGATGCTTAAGGAAGACTAAGTCACTGCCACCAACCTCATCAGATTCACCCCGAGGTGATTAGCCTGCTGCCTGCCACCAAGGACTGCAGTGCACATCCTAATGTATTTGCTTTTTCCTGTGCCAAGAATGCAAATGATTTAAGGGGTTTCTTCTAGGCTTTTAATTCTTTGTTGAAGACATCCACTGGGAGATGACTCGAGCTATTGAAGATCTGCTATAGTAATCACACTGTGTTTGTAAGCCTCTTCAGTGATACCTCTTCCGGGGGCCAAGGTGTCCTCCTGACATTTGGAACATTTTCACATCTAAGCATCAGTGTTTGACCAGGTGGAGGCTGAGCTGGTGTGTGGGGATAATACAAAAGGCACGGGGCCTGTGCGAATCATCTTTGGGGTGACAGTTTAGAACTCCTGGCCAACCTGGATCCAAGTTGGACAAGCTCACAGGGATGAGGTATTGTCTGAATGGATGTCTGATCTCTCTCTTCACAATATGGCTCAACCTGCATTGTGGAGGAACTTGTCTTAGACCTCAGTCTTCTCAAATGCTGAGTCAGAATCTGCATTTTAACTGTATTTCAGTTGATCTGTAGATGCGTGGAAAAAAGAGCTAGCCTACTATGGTTTTTTCAGTCATTGTCTTTTTTGACCAAGGAAGGCCATTTGGGTGTTCTTTTGGTCATTGTTCCTCTGAGATATAATGTCTTAGTTACTTTTCTGTTGCTGTGACAAAACACCATGTCAAAGCCAATTTATAAAAGAATATTTAATGGAGCTTATGGTTTCAAAGGGTTACAGTCTATGATAGTAGAACAAAGACATGAGTGTAGGAACAGCTGAGTGCTCATTTCTTTATCCATAAGCAGAAGACTGAAAGGGCTAACTGGAAAGAATGCAAATCTTTTGAAACCTCAAAGCTCATCCAAGTAATACACCTCCTCCAATAGGGCCTTTACCTTTTAATCCTCCCCAAATAGTTCCACCAGTGGGGGCTGTCTTAGTTAAGGTTTCGTTGCTGTGAAGAGACACCATGACCAAGCAACTCTTATAAGGAAAAGATTTAATTGGGACTAGTTTATAGCTTCAGAGGCTCAGTCCATTATCATCATGGCAGGACGCAAGGCAGTATGCCAGCAGAGGTGGTGCTGAAGGAGTTGAGAGTTCTACATCTTGAGCCAATGGTAGCCAGGAGGATACAGTTCCATATCAGGCAGAGCTTGAGCACTAGAAGACCTCAAAGCCCACCCCACAATGACACACTTCCTCTAACAAGACAAGATCTACTCCAAGAAGGCCACATTTCCTAAAAGTGCCACTCCCATGGGCCAAACACTCAAACATATGAGTCTATAGGTGACAAACCTATTCAAACCACCACAGGAACTAACTATTCAAACATAGGAGTCTATGAGGCCATTCTCATTCAAACCCCCATATATAGGGAACTAGAACGAGCTGGGTAGTGTTCCTTCTGTTTCTATTTTGTGGAACACTTTAAGAATATTGGAGTTAGGTCTTCTTTGAAGGTCTGATAGAATTATGCACTGAAGCCATCTGGTCCTGTGCTGTTTTTGGTTAGGGAACTTTCTATGATCCCTTTTATTTCTTTAGGGGTTATGGGACGGTTTAGATGATCTATTTAATTTTGATGTTTGGTATCTGTCTAGGAAATTGTCCATTTCCTCCAGATTCTCCAGTTGTGTTGAGTATAGGGTTTGGTAGTAAGATCTGATGATTTTTTGAATTTCCTCAGTTTCTGTTGTTATATCTCCCTTTTAATTTCTAATTTTTTAAATCTGGATACTGTCTCTGTGCCCTTTGGTTAGTCTAGCTAAGGGTTTATCAATCTTGTTGATTTTCTCAAAGAACCAACTCCTGGTTTTGTTGATTCTTTGTATGGTTCTCTTAGTTTCTACTTGATTGATTTCAGCCCTGAGTTTGATGATTTCCTGTCTTCTATTTCTCCTGGGTGAATTAGCTTCTTTTTGTTCCAGGGCTTTCAGGTGTGTCATTAAGCTGCTAGTATATGCTCTCTCCATTTTTTTTTTTTTTTGGACGCCCTCAGGGCTATGAGTTTTCCTCTTAGCACTGCTTTCATTGTGTCCCATAGATTTGGGTATGTTGTGTCTTCATTTTCATTAAATTCCAAAAAGTCTTTGATTTTTTTCTTTATTTCTTTTTTGACCAAGGTATCATTGAGTAGAGTATTGTTCAGTTTCCATGTATATGTGGACTTGCTGTTGTTTTTGTTGCTATTGAAAATAATTTTTACTCCATAGTGATCTGATAGGAGGCATGGGACTATTTCTATCTTCTTATATTTGTTGAGGTCTGTCTTGTGACCAATTATATGGTCGATTTTGGAGAAGGTACCATGAGGTGCTGAGAAAAAGGTATATTCTTTTGCTTTAGGGTGAAATGTTCTATATATATCTGTTAATTCTAATTGGTCCAAAACTTCAATTAGTTTCACTGTGTCCCTGTTTAGTTTCTGTTTTCCTGATGGGTCCATTGAGGAAAGTGCAGTGTTGAAGTTACCCTCAATTATTGTGTTAGGTGCAATGTGTGCTTTGAGCTTTAGTAAAGTTTCTTTTATGAATGAGGGTGCCTTTGCATTTGGAGCATAGATGTTCAGGATTGAGAGTTTTTCTTGGTGTGTTTTTCCTTTGACCAGCAAGAAGTGTCCCTCAGTGTCTCTTTTGATGCCTTTAGGTTGAAAGTCAATTTTATCTGGTATTAGAATGGCTACTCCGGCTTGTTTACTGAGACCATTTGCTTGTAAAATTGTCTTCCAGCCTTTTACTCTTAGGTAGTGTTTGTCTTTGACACTGAGGTGTGTTTCCTGTATGCAGCAAAATGTAGGATCCTGTTTATGTATCCAGTCTGTTAGTCTATGTCTTTTTATTGGGGAATTGAGTCCATTGATGTTAAGAGATATTAAGGAATAGTGATTATTACTTCCTGTCATTTTTGATGTTATCTTTTATATTTGATTGGTTATCTTTTTTTGGGTTTGATGAAAGAAAGTTACTACCTTGCATTTTCCAGGGTGAAGTTTCCCTCCTTGTATTGGTGTTTTCCTCCTATTATCCTTTGTGGCGCTGGGTTTGCGGTAAGATGTTGGGTGAACTTGGTTTTGTCGTGGAATATCTTGGTTTCTCCATCTATGGTGATTGAAAGTTTTGCTGGGTATAGTAGTTTTGGTTGGCATTTGTGTTCTCTTAGAGTCTGCATGAGATCTGCCCAGGATCTTCTAGCTTTCATAGTCTCAGGTGAGAAGTCTGGTATGATTCTGAGAGATCTTTCTTTATATGTTATTTGACCTCTTTCTCTTACTGCCTTTAATATTCTTTCTTTGTTTAGTACATTTGGGGTTTTGATTATTATGTGACGGGATGTATTTCTCTTCTGGTCCAGTCTGTTTGGAGTTCTGTAGGCTTCTTGTATATTCATGGGCATCTCTCTCTCTTTAGATTAGGGAAGTTTTCTTCCATAATTTTATTGAAGATATTTTCTGGCCCTTTAAGTTGTAAATCTTCGCTCTTATCTATGCCTATAATCCTTAGGTTTGGCCTTCTCAATGTTTCCTGGATTTCCTGGATGATTTGGGTTACAAGCTTTTTGCATTTTGCATTTTCTTTGACCGTTGAGTCTATGGTTTCTATGGTATCTTCGGCATCTGAGATTCTTTCTTCTATCTCTTGTATTCTGTTGTTGATATTTGCATCTATGGTCCCTGATTTCTTCCCAAGGTTTTCTATCTCCAAAGTTTCTCCCTTTGTGATTTCTTAGTTGTTTCTACTTCTGTTTTTAGATCCTGGATGTTTTTGCTCAGTTCCTTCACTTGCTTGTTTGTGTTTTCCTGTAATTCTTTGAGAAATTTTTGTGTTTCTTCTTTCATGACTTCTGCCTGTTGATCAAAGTTCTCCTCTATTTTTTAAGTGATTTTTGCATTTCCTCCTTATTGGCTACTATTGGTTGACCCATATTCTCCTGAATTTCTTTAAGTGATTTTTGTTTTTCCCTTGTAAGGGCTTCTAGCTTTTGATTATTTTTCTCCTGAATTTCCTTAAGAGATTTATTTATGTCCCTTCATGTGTTCTTGTAACAGCATCACGACCAGTGATTTTACATCCAAATCTTGCTTTTCTGGTGTGTTGGGGTATCCAGGACTTGCTATTAATGGAGAATTGGGTTCAGATGCTGCCATATTGCCTTGATTTCTGTTAGTAACGTTCCTGCATTTGCCTTTTGCCATCTAGATCTCACTGGTGTTAGTTGGTCTTGTTTTCAATGCAGGCCTCACACTTGCAAGATGCCTCCCTCTGGATGCACTGCTGGCCCTCTGCACTTCTTGGGGATGGGGTGCGTGGCCCAGGCTGCTTCTGATCTAGAGGTGGCAACCCGAAGGCTCCTGCCAGAGGCCTCTGGATGGATCCTCTGCTCTGCCAGGTCAGATGGACTCATGCAAGCAAGCTGCCTCCCTGTGGCCGGCCTCCAGATGCACCACTGGCCCTCTGCACTGCTTGGGGATGGGGTGCGTGGCCTAGGCTGCTCCAGATCTAGAGGTGATGGCCGGAAGGCTCCTGCCAGAGGCCTCCTGATGGATCCTCTGTTTTGCTGGGTCAGACGGACTCACCAGAGCAAGGTGCCTCCCCGTGGCCGGCCTCCCCATGTTCTCTTTACTAAAGTTTAAATTATTATTATCGTTTTAAACACCCCGAGTGTATTTAGTGCTACCCATTTGCTCATGGGTGTGGGGCATCCACTGAGACATGGGCAATCTACCAAAGAAAGCCAGGCCTAAGGGAAGTGTCTTTCCCTCATCAGCTTCCAAAAGCTACTCAGCTATGGCTGGGATCTTGGTAGTTGTCCTCATACCCCATCCATAAGGGAATTCTATATTTCGTTTTGTTTTGAGAAAGGGTCTCACTCTGTAGCTCTGGCTGTGCTGGAATGCTCTCTGTAGATCAGGCTGGTCTCTAACTCACTGACGACTGCCTGGGATTAAAGATATGTACCACTATATCTGCCTCCATACTTTTAAATAGTTTTGCCTTATGAATTCCTGAGTGCAACAACCATGCCACGTCCAGACGAAAGCATTTCATAGCTTCCCCAGCCTCTAGCTCAGCAGTTCTCAACCTGAGGATTGCAGCTTTTAGCGTCACATATCAGATATCCCACACATCAGATACTTACATTAAAATTCATAACAGTAACAAAATCACAGTTATGAAGTAGCAATGAAAATTATTTTATGGTTAGGGGTCACCATAACATGAGGAAATGTATTAAAGAGTCATAGTGTTAGGAAGGTTGCAGACCACTGAGCTAGTTCTTACATGTTTTCTTTCTCTTCTTTCACAATGTTTCCTGAGCCTTGGGGAGAGGCTTGATATAGATGTCCTGTCTAGGCTAAGCACTCTCAGTTCTGAGCACTTTGAAGTTTTGAGTCTGTGCATTAATCACCACCTATTGCAATAAGAAGAATCTCTGACCATGGCTGAAGCACAAATCTATGCTATAAATATTTAGAAGGCAGTTTGACAGCATGACTATTTAGCAAAAGGACAACAGTAGGCTCCCCTAGGACCTATTCTGAGTCTGATTACATCTCGGTCTCTGAGAACTGGTGATAAATAGACCTGACTCAGCTTTGATAAAACCAGTCCACCACTGTGCTTGTTAAAGAGTCAGAGAGGGCAACTGGCTTCCTAACAATGCACAGAAGGTCAGAGTAGCTGAGACAGGAAGGGAGGGATAGTCTTTCCAAAGGCCATTCTCACCTTACCACCTATGGCTATTTTCTGTGCAACAACAGGTCAGGGTTGGGACTGTAAGAAATGAGCAAAGGGTTTAAGAAGCATTGCTGGTTTTGACTTTCAAATCAATTTTTAATGAACATCTTCCTCATCCATGTTTAAAGAACTAGCTTAGTTATAACCTAGTCTCACTAGCTGCGAGCCCTCTTTTCAGAAGTCTCTCTTAAAATTCTATTGCCTTTTAAAAGCTTAGGTCCTGCTATATATCAGAGTTATGGACACCAGGTTATTTGTGGAGGGTCTTTGTGCTGAGCTAAAAGGTGCAGGTGATCAACAGATATCAGATTCAATGAAGGAATTATGATACCATCAATAGTATGATCACTACCTGGAAAGCAGAAAATAAATCATCACTGCCTTGCTGCCCTAAGATACCTAAAAGTCCCCTGGGCCACCACAGATGACTTTCAGATGACCAAGAATTTATGAAACATCCTCTGATCCCAAGGCACTGTGTGTGTGTGTGTGTGTGTGTGTGCACCATGTGATGTACTTCATGCCCTGTAGGCCAGAGAGAGTGCCAAAAACTCTGGAACTGGAGTTAGGATGATTGTTAGTCACCACACGGATGTTGGGAACAGTACCTGTGTCTTTTTTTTTCTCATTTTTTTGTATATATATATATATATATATATATATATATATATATATATATATATATATATATTATTTTCTATATTCTTTGTTTACATTTCAAATGCTTTCCCCTTTTCCAGTCCCCCCCCATATGCCCCATAAGTCCTCTTCTCTCCATACATTCTCCAATTATTCCCCCCCCCTTTTCTCTGTCCTGGTACTCCCCTACAATGCTGGATCAAGCCTTTCCAGGATCAGGGCCCTCTTCTTCCTTCTTCATGGGAATCATTTGATATGCTAATTGTGTCTTGGGTATTCAGAGCTTCTGGGCTAATTAATATCCACTTGTCAATGATTGCATTCCATGTGTATTTTTTTGTGTTTGGGTTACCTTGCTTAGGATGATATTTTCCAGTTCCAACCATTTGCCTAAAAAAAATTTATTAATCCATTGTTTTTAATTGCTGAGTAGTATTCCATTGTGTAAATATACCACATTTTCTGTATCCATTCCTCCATTAAGGGACATCTGGGTTCTTTCCAGCTTCTGGCTATTATAAATAAGGCTGCTATGAAGATAGTGGAGCATGTGTCCTTATTGCATGCTGGGGAATCCTCTGGGTATATGCCCAGGAGTGGTATAGCAGGGTCCTCCGGAAGTGTCATGTCCAGTTTTCGGAGGAACTGCCAGACTGATTTCCATAGTGGTTGTACCATCTTGCAATCCCATAGTAATGGCCAGTGCTCTTACTTGTATAGCCATCTCTCTGGCTCCCTCCCACACCTGTTGTTTGAGACAAGGCTGCACATTGGCTTAGGGCTTGCTGAACAGGGTAGGGAGTTCACCCCTGTCTCTGCTGCTCCAGCACCTGGACTGCAGGTTTACCACCATGCTTGGCTTGACAAGACACGGGGGTCTTAGGGGCTGAACTCAGGTCTTCTTCATGCTTGCAAGGCAAACACTTTACCAACCAAACTATCTCATCAGCTCCTTTCTCAATAAAAAAAAAAGTGAATCACATTTGCTGCTTTCATATTCATTAAGTGATTCCTGCCCCGCCCCAGTCTCTCTAAGCAAGCGCTTTACTTTACTAACTAGAACACTGCTTGCCATCGGCTCTGGACAGCTGCTCCTACTACCAGAGCCTGCAGGTTATGTTACAAAGGTCATGCAGATGGTTAGTGGGGAATCAGGAATTCAAACCAGCAATTAGGAATGGTTTTGCAGGGCAGTAGTTTTCTGTCTAGGAGGAGAGATTCTGAAATGTAGCTTCTCAGTCTTCTGTGACAGGCAGTCTCTTAGCAAGTGTCTCTTCCCATAGAGGCATGGCTCCCTTCAATGCTTTTGCTCAGCAAACTTGTTTTCCTTCAGGCCAAATGTTTAGGTCAGAGGAACACTCAGCTTCAATGAACTGTTACCCTGACCTGCTAGTCTGTGGTTTATCCAAAGGTTTTCTAAGAGTTAACAAAGTCTTATAACTGCAAAGAATGCTAAGTGGTTAAAAGCACCACTGCTCTTAAAGAAGACCCAGATTCAGTTTCTAGCACCCACATTGAGCACCTCACAATAACCTGTAATTCCAACTCTAAAGGATCTATGGTTTCTCTGGGATCCTCCACAGTGCTCATACTCATGGGCATGCGCGCGCGCACGCGCGCGCACACACACACACACACACTCACACACACATATACAGGCACCTGCTTGCTCAAACACAATTTCATACTTTAAAAATAACAAAATAACAAAAGCGGACAAAAGAAAAGATTCCTAAGAGTTCACTAAGTCCTGTGAGTTTAGATTTTAAGAGCCCTCTTATCCAAATCCTCTCCTAACTTGGGATTCCTTTCATAACCTTCCACAAAATATCATTTATTTTCTCATCAGCCAAAGCTTGTCTTTCATATTTGTAATGACAAAATAAAAAAGTTTAGAAATAACGGGAAATATAAGGGAGGTTGTCAGAGTAAAGGAAGATGATCCGGGGGGGGGGGCAGGGGGGGAGGAAACTACGGCCAGGATATGTTTTGCTCATGTGTGAAACTGTCACAGTGAACCCATTACTTTATGTAAGTAATGTTGCCTTACATATTTTAATTGTTTCTTTATTCCAAATCTGGTTTTCTTGTCTCTATCTTATCTTCCTTTAGAATCCATATGTCTGATTAGACAGGTACTCTCAGGTTAATTACATGCTGAAAAAAGTAAATCTTTTTTTTCCCCTGTTATGAAATGATCAACTATATAACTGTATATCAAATCAACCCCAAACTAGAATTTTGAAGTCAGCTTTTCAGCAAATCTTTGGTAAAGCTTTGTTCAGCTCCTATGTTTCCAAGGAGTACAATCAAGTCACCCATTTTCCCATAAAAGACCCTACGTACATAACGCATTTCATTTATTCATGGCTTCAGCTTGCATCCTCACCTGGACCACAGAGCAGCGTCTTCTGCATTTCCTTGGGCAGCATCTCTCAGAGTCATAGCATTCTATTTTTACCTCCTGGGCCCACCTCAGAGTCCAAATGTCAGCACTTTGTGGAAAGAGTGTTAGGCCTTAAGCCAAAGCAATGAAGTGATTCCTGGTTTTGATTCTGCCCTGGGACCTTAGTCAGGCATTAGCCTTTGGGAATCCAGGTTACAGCCTCAGGAAAACGGGCATCCTGCCATCTCTGCCCTTGGAGGCAATGTGTGGCAGAACATTTAGTGCACAGTGAGGTAGGATGAGGATATGTGTATTGCTAGAAGGCAGTACCACAAACCTCAGCCCAGTATTGATTCTTGCTTATCCTGCATGCAGATGGTCTGGGAGAAGTCATGAAGTTACCTCAGTGTTGAACATTCCTATCAGTCAGAAACATGTCAGTCAGGGCGCTTCGAAGCAACAGGGGGCAGAGAGTGAGCTGACAGTCATTTGTACATGTTTAACGAACATTAATGAAGCATCCTGTTTGTAAATAGCACCAAAGATGGTACCGTGCAAATCGCACTGCTATTTCAGGAGCCAGTTGGCAGCGTGAAGAGCTGAACTGCTCGGCCGTCACTGCTCCTAGCTGCAGTGGCTCTGAGCACTGGCAGATGTCTTATTTGATCTTTCAGACATATTATTCCCATTTGGAATAGCTCTTAGCTGTATATTATCTTATGACGTTACATTTTCAAGGTGTGTGTGTGTGTGTGTGTGTGTGTGTGTCTGTGTGTGTCTGTGTGTGTGTGTCTGTGTCCCAATGCAGGTGTGCTTACAAGGGCACATATAGGTACCAGAGGCTAATGTTGGGTGTTTTTGTTTGGAGATCCTCTCCTTCCTTTTTGAGGCAGTGTCTCACTGACCTGGGAGCACACTGATTCGGCTAGGTTGGCTCCATAGCCATCTTGCCTCTGGTCTCAGTCTCTCCTCACCCTCAGGGCTTAGGATAGAGATGGGCACATGCCACCTCATGAGACTTTCACATGGGTGCTGGGGGCTGAACTTGAGGCCTCGTGCTTGTGCACCAAGCACTCTCCTCACAGCCACACCTCCCCAGCCCCACCCTCACATTTCTATAAACCTGGTATCATCTCAGTTCTCAGATTGCTTGCAAGTAGTCCTTACTCGGAAGATGTCATCAGTGATCCTTCCCATCCACGTGCTCCCCTCCAGGATTATAAATCAGTCTCTCTCATTGGAGTCCCCTTTCCTAGGAATTTCCTTTCCTAGGAATTTCCTAGGAAAATTCATCCCTAAATGCAGAGAGTGTGTAATGCATTAAGACATCCTTGCTGCCACGTGTTTCCATCCTTCTCAGGGGAGGGGTGCTTCCCTGGTATTTCTCTGAAAAACAGGGATTTTCTACTTTTCTACCTACTTCTGTAGTAGAAAAGTCTGTCCAAATGAAATATGGGAATATGTGGGACCCTCCTTGGTCCCTCTTTGTCTCTGAGGAAAACTTACCAACGATGCTAAGTGTGATGTCAGAATCCAGATTGCCCTGAATGGTAGGGACTCTTCCAAAGTATGAGAGAATAAAGAGGGGCTCATGGAAGCCACTTCCAAAAACACGGACCCTGGGATAGTGATGTGGACAATCTTGTTTGTAGTCGGTATTTTCCCCTTCACTCTGAGCAATAGCTATAGATACATCAATGAGCTGATGAATGTCTAACCTTGGTCTCTGAAAAGAAAAATGTAGCTATGCACTTACCACACATTATAAAAGACATATACTGCCCCATTCATAAATGACAGCAAGGCACTTGTACTGGCTGGTTTTGTGTGTCAACTTGACACAGGCTGGAGTTATCACAGAGAAAGGAGCTTCAGTTGGGGAAGTGCCTCCATGAGATCCAGTTGTGGGGCATTTTCTCAATTAGTGGTCAAGGTGGGGAGGGCCCCTTGTGGGTGGTGCCATCCCTGGGCTGGTAGTCTTGGGTTCTATAAGAGAGCAGGCTGAGCAAGCCAGTAAGGAACATCCCTCCATGGCCTCTGCATCAGCTCCTGCTTCCTGACCTGCTTGAGTTCCAGTCCTGACTTCCTTTAGTGATGAACAGCAGCATCGAAGTGTAAGCGGAATAAACCCTTTCCTCCCCAACTTGCTTCTTGGTCATGATGTTTGTGCAGGAATAGAAACCTTGACTAAGACAGCACTCCTGTCTTGAAACTTCAAATGGATTACTACAGAGTACTTTTGTTGATTTTACCAATTTTTTTTAATTCATTGCTAACATATGGTTATAACTAGCAAATGAGTCTAGATCTGACATCAGGGTTGGCTGGTATTTTTCTTTATATTAACAAGAAAGACAAAAGAGAAATGGGTCTGGTGCATGCAGGAATGGCAGCATATTCTGAGCACCATTTCCCTGGAATTCTGAGAAAGCCATGTCTCTTCCTGAATCCCATAAACCTTCCCCTTGTAGTTAGCAGCCTCTGCCATCGCATGAGCAGGACACGGGAGCATGACTATACGCTGCCGGGGAGAGACAGAAAGCTAAGACGTACAATTTCTTTACCTGGGCTATCTTAGTGTAGAGATGCTCATAGTTTTAAAAGGACCAATGATGGGTGCAAAAAAAAAAAAAAACCCTCAAACAATCAACAACAACAAACTCTAATAGTTTATTGCTCTTCTTCCCCTTTCCTCTTACTACAGAGTATAGAGTGAGAATAGAGTCTGCTTCTAATTCTTGTAGTTGACGCTAACGGCACAGGTCCCCAGTTCTATTGCTAGGTGGTAATGTAGGGTCTTAAACATTGTCTGTGACTTTACTATGACAGGTGAAGAATAATTTCTCTCATGCTCTAGTGCCTCGACCTCACGCACTTGCCAAGCCATGCTTTTCTCTGCCTTCCTCCTCTCTAATAGAATTACAGTTTAATTTTCTTTAAATCAATATTCAGTGTTTATATTGTATGGCAATGCAAATGAGATTCCCGCCCGAGCCTTCTCACTTTTCCCTCCATGCAAAATCTTTTATTCTCTCTGGAGATTTGGGTTTGTTTTTTGTTTTGTTTTGTCTTGTTTTATATTTACATTTAGATTACATTATATCCTTTTATATTAGCTTAGTTTCATCTGAATTTATCAATTTTCTGCCCCCCATCTCTACGCCAGTCTTTTGCATCTTCTTCCTGTACCAGAGGCCCCTGTTCTCTCTCTCTCTCTCTCTCTCTCTCTCTCTCTCTCTCTCTCTCTCTCTCTCTCTCGTCTCATGTTCAAACTCTCCTGGGCCAGCTCCTATAGACTGAGCGCTCACTCCCAGGCATCCTGCCCCTCCCGTTAACATCAGCCTGGATATCCCATGTTTTACTCCTGGAGAGACTTCCCTCCTTGGTGTCCTGTAGTCCCTGGAAACCTGTATTTTCAGCTTCCCTAGGAAGGAAAGAGGAGAGAAAACATCACACACCTTGATCAAGCTATTGTTTGGTCTTCCTAACAACATTATTAGCAGCTTTGGGTCTAGAGTTCTAAGTTGGAGGTCATTTCTCTTAAGGTTTCTGAAAGGATTGCTGAGAGGTGTTCTGTGTTCTTGCATTGCTGCTGAGGGGTCGGTCCAGTTTCACAGTCTTTAGCATAGGCTGTTTGTTTTATCACTTGTCTACTTCTTTACACTAATGGTTGAACCCAGGGCCCTGAACTACACACCTTCTACCCTTGAATCCACTCCTCACCCTGGAAGCACGACTGAGCCTTTGCTCCTTAAGCTTTACAATTTCATGACACTGTACCTTAATTTTATTTCATTTATGTTGCTGTGCAGATAGATCTGCCTCCTTTAGAGAGAGGCACAGGGGCTCACTATACAGCCCTGACTAGACTTGATATTATGTAGAGCAGGGCTACCTCAAACTCTCAGCAACCCTACTTCGTCTGTCTCCCAAGTGCCGGATTACGAGCCTGAGCCAGTAAGCCTGAGTGTGTAGACTCCTTGAATCTTGGGAGTCCAGTCTTCTAGTGTAGAGATGTTTCCTTGAGTATGTTGTTTCTTTTTCTTTGTGTGTGAAGGGGAGTGCTGGAGGGAGGAAAGGAGGGAGGGAGGAAGGGAGAGAGGGAGGGGAATGAGGGATAGAGTGAATGGTGACGGAAGGAGGGAGAGGGGGAGGGGGTAGGGAGGAAGGAGAAAGTATGAGAGAGATTTTCAATTTCTGAAACTATTTTTTGAGGTGAGTAGGTATTTTTGATTTCTGAGACTTTTAGTATTTTTGCATGCTGGGTTGACTGTGCCTTTCTTATCTTTTCTTGCCCATTTTCTGCCTCTTTATCTTCTACCCTCTGTTGACTTCCCCCATTTCTACTATAATATTCTTAATTTCCCCAGCCCCGTTTTGCTATCTTAACGCTCTTCTTTCTGTTATCCAGTTCTTGTTTGTGTAATTGCAATGCATCTTCTTTTATGCCTCTCAGGATATTAAATATATTCTGAATATAAAATATTTCCCTTGCATAATCCCTATTAGGTTGCTTCTATCCTGTTGGTATGATTTGATTTTTATCTTTCATGTTAGTGGTTTTCCTTGGGTCTCAGTGAATTGTAGTCCCTGCTGTTAAGAGGTGGATCATAAAACTGTTTGCAAGCTCTGAGTTTACCACTGGGGACAGCCATATGTGGGCTTCACTGCAGGGTACGACTGGGCTATTTTAATAGACAGCCGTGATATTAGTATCTTTAGTATTTTTCCCTCTGGAATGGTTCAAATGCCCTAGACAATTTTCCTATCTTTCTACTCTTGGAGGTGTAGGCCTGATGGTTACATTTCAGAAATGCAACAGAGAAGGAGGCCAGGAAAGCTGGCATTTGAGATAGAACTGCCTTCTTTCTTTGGCTGTGCTTGGTGCCCAGATCAAGGTATCTCTGCTGCTATCATTGCAGCAAGAAGACCAACCTCTTCTCTCCTGCCGAGGTGAGGAGGAGTTTCTTGGATGAACTTGAACTTGCTCAAGCCTTCTTGGTTTTGTTCAGCTTCCATCCCACCCTCCTAGCAGGTGCATAGTCAATTCCTGGTCCACTTCAAGGCTTCCTGGAAAATGGGGCCACTTCTAGAAGTCTCAACTCTTGATGGAGTGCATAGCTTTCTGAGATCTCTTAAATCAGTGGTTATCAACCTGGTCATTCATGGCGGTCCACTCTCTGAAGTGTGGCTGTGGCCGTCTGTTTCCCACTCTCTTTGTCCTTGTATGTTATTACCCTGTTCCTCCTACGGCATCTCAGCACACGCCTGCTTCATGGCAGCTCTTTTATGTGTTATGGTTCATTGTAAATCTGTCTGCTCTCTCTCTAGAGAGGGAGCTTCTCAGAAGGAAGGCTTGTATCCCACAGATTCAAGTGCCCTCGGTGCCTCTTGAGGAGCGATGACTGAAGTCTGCCTACTCTGAAAGCATTTGGTGACTGACAGGTTCTAGTTTGTGCTCTCTCACATGTTCATCTGCCCTCAGCATGTTGAGGGGAATATTGCTAAAGGCCAGTTCAGTGGCCTGGAAGGGATGAATTTGTACCAAGGAACATTGACTGATATGTTTCAGTCTAGGCCTTCAACAAGCTCATGGTTAGAACTATAGGGAGTATACATAGTTCTGCTTCATTTGTTGTTGGTTATCTTAGTCAGTGTTTCTATTTCTGTAATGAAATATCATGGCTAAGAGTAACTTGGGTAGTAAAGGGCTTATTTTGATTATACTTCCACATCACTGTTCACCACCGAAAGAAGTCAGGACAGAACTCAAGCAGGGCAGGGATCTGGAGCTGATGCAGAGGCCATGGAGGGGTGCTGCTGACTGGCTTGCTCCTCATGGCTTGTTTAACCTAGGACCGCATCCTGAGGTGCCCAGGGATGGCACCGCCCACATCAAATTATTAGTTAAAAAAAATCCATCATTCTTGCTTACAGCCCATTCTCATGGAAGCCTTTTTCTAATTGTTTTGTCCTCTTAGATGAGTTTAGCTTGTGTCAACTTGACATAAAACTGGCCAAAACGTTGGCCTATTTTTTCCTTTTGAGACAGGATCTCATGAAATCTTGACCTCTTGATTCTCAAGCGTACATTCCATAAACTGGAATTATAGTTGTGTATCATCATGCCCAGATAGTTATGATGTTTGGTGCCTCAGTAATGAAAAAAGTGATAGCTTACGCAGGGCGGTAGTGGCACACACCTTTAATCCATGCACTTGGGAGGCAGAGGCAGGAGGATTTCTGAGTTCGAGGCCAGCCTAGTCTACAGAGTGAGTTCCAGGACAGCCAGGGCTACACAGAGAAACCCTGTCTCGGAAAAAAAAAAGTGATAGCTTATAATAAGCATCCATTACTTTTCCATTATTAGCAAAAAAAAAAAAAAAAAAAAAAGCCATGGAAGGAGAGAGGATATAGTCTAGAAGAGCACAGCCTTCCTGAGCACAGCCTTCCTTTCTAAAGCCTAGTTGGAAAAAGAAAAGTGGGGTGAGGACAAAGGGCAGGAGACTCAAGCTTCCTTTTGTGTTCTGCCTTGTACTCTTACATAAAAATGCTGTTTCTTGGTTATGAAAGTAATACATGTTCTTGGGAAATTGAACAATGAACACACACACACACACATTCCCACCTTTAACTAGTTAGTTACCATATATTTATATATATACGCACATAACTAATTAATAACACTTGAATATGGTTGAATTATCTTCTTTTTCCTTAGACACTGGGTAACTTTACGGTTATTTTGCGAAGTTTGCACATTTAAAATTTTAATTGACTATTAAAAAGCATCTCTACAGTCATTTGACTGGCCTTTCATCATACCCTTTCCATCGGCTAACTGTGATCCTTTTTCACTTTTGTTTTGAAGTTTCTGGCCCCCCAGACATTAGTGAGTGTTTATGTAGTCAAGGTGTCCATCTTTTCCTGTAGTATCTCCTTGCTCCATAATATAGACCGAGTGTATTCCCTAAATAGAGACAGAGCATACACATCATTATTTCTGGAAAGGACTCGGCTCTTCTTGAAGTTGGCCAATGTCCAATTCTATGGCACCTGTATACTCTGATTCATAAGGACAGCAAAGACATCACCTGAAGATGAGGTCCTTTAGCCCTCCTCATCCCCCCTCTCCCGTAGTTAACTTGTTGTGTTCTTCTTTTCAACCTCTCAGAAAGGATGGCCAGCATCGCAGAAAGGAATGCCTGTGGTCCTGCCAAGAACCACGGGCACTGTTATCAGATTTTTAAGCTATGAAAATTCCCCTCAAGCCTCTTGCAATACTCCAGCTACATCCACTTTAATTTGAAAGTCCTAGGATTGTCCCAAAGCACTTGGCAAGACAGGATATGGCGGAGAGTGCTCCAGACACCAGCTGACAAACGGACAGTAAGAAGTCATTTTTTCTCCCCTTGTAGCTACCTAATGAGTGATCATCATGACTTCCCTCAGACTGAGGCAAGGAGATGAGCCTTGTTTCTTGGAGTTATGTCCTTTCATCTTTCCTGTCTGACATCCTTGTTGACAGGACATGAGACGCAAGGCCAGATGGCTCTGAGAACATTCTACAGATGAATGGCAGGAGTCCAGGTGTGCTGAGGGGTGGGCAGGAGGCAGGGGAAGCTGGTCATTCCATCACTGGAGTGTGCTAGAAAGAACAGTTCCAGCTGGGGTCTGTCTCTTCCTGAGAGCCTGAGTGATTGATGCTCTGAACTGATTCTGAGATGGTTACTGCACAACAGGCCCAGGAAAGCGAACACGTGCATCCTAATGACTTCATTTTTAATTTTTTTTATTAAGACCCCATGAAGACAGAAGGTACAGTTTGTGGTAGAAAGAACATTGTGCTACAAGTCAGAGGACCTCTATCATTTATATGTTTATTCGTTTTTTAACAGTTTTGATATTAACAGTGGTACTATGGTATTTTTGCATGTTTGTTCTTAGCCACCCACTTCTCTCACTTCCTTTCTCACTTCACTTTCTCCCTTCATCCCCAGCCTGCAGTCTCTTCGCACTCCCATTAGCTCCTCTTCTCCCTCCATGGCACATATATTCTATCACCACCTTTTAAACTCTATTCTCTTAAGATGTCTCTTCTACTACAGGTTTCTGTTAAGTTTCATGACTCATACTCCTTCCATACACATATACACATTAAATCTAGGTTCTGCATATGAGAAAAAAATGTGAGCTATTTGCCCTTGCAGGTCTGGATTATTTCACTTAATATAATAATTTCCAGTTCAGGCCATTTCCTGCAAATGTCGTGATTTCAGTTTTCTTTATGACCAAATAACATTCCATTGTGTATAGGTAGCACATTGTCACTATCCATTCATCTGTTGATGGACATCTAGGCTGGCTCCATCTTAGCCATGGTGAACAATACAGTAATAAGCATGGATATGCAAATATCTCTGTGATAAGACTTAGAATGCTTTGGACATATGCTGGCATAGTATAGCTCGGCCATACACTATTCCTATTTTTAGCTGTTTGAAAAACATTCATACTGATTTCCATAATGGCTGCACAAGTTTACCTACTTAGCAGTAAGTAAATGTTCTACCTTCCCCTCATGATGTTGTGTTGATGATAGTCATGCTAAGTCGGGTGAGACAGAATCTTAAAGTAGTTTAAATTTGCATCTGTCAGATGGATTAAAAAATGGTGAATGCTTATTAAAATATTGGAAGCCCTGAGTTTGAATCCCTTATGAGGTGACTGACCATTTTGGTTAGTCTATGACTGATGAGTTCCCCCTTATATTGGTGAATTTATTTAAAATCACACCAGCTCTGTGCAAACTGGGATGGTTTCCTTATGTAGCTTTTTGACCTTAACTTTGCCATTTGTCCTGTTGGGTACTCCTGTCATTCAAGAATTGAATCAGAATCAACAATGTTCCAGGAGATAGAATAATGAACATGGCATGGGATCTTGATCAAGTCAGTTAATCCTCACCTTTGAACCTGAGCTTACTCCTGGTTTCTATAATAGGAACATTAGTAAATCCTACATCAATTCATGTGAGATTAAAGTGGAAAATTAAAACTTAATGTTAAGTCCCGTGTGGTGCCTAGCATGTCATGAGCTCTATTAAATGCTAGCTGTAGTTCCCATGTTCACACATGTAGAAATAATGTTGATAAAACTAGACATCACTGATGTCATCAATAGTGGAAGAGTCACTGTATTTAGGAAAGCTAATTTCCCCTTCTTTGTGTTAAAATGCCTTTATCCAGAGGGGCCAAGTGCTGTTTCTGAAGGACGAGATATTCCATGGCTTCTAAAATTGCCTCCAGAAGGCTTCTAAAATTTCTTCTGAGATACGAACCACACTTAGACACAGCAAAACCTCAGCTTTCTCCTAGAAATGGTTTCTGTTGGGGAAAGATCTGTACGCTATAATAGAGTGTAAATATTGCAGAGGAAGCCAGGTAGGGCCGGTAAGGCAGTTGTTGGAACTCATACTAGTTTCTCTGGAGAGAAAAGTGAGGCAGACTCAGCTGCTAACTCCTCTCAAGAGGGTTAACATCCTGTTGAGTAAGTGTAAGTCACATATATTTTGGGGGGTTATACAGCTGAGGGTGTGTGTGTGTGTGTGTGTGTGTGTGTGTGTGTGTGTGTAGTGCTATGAGGCTCCAGTACTCACTATTCACCATATGCCTTGAAGAGTAAGTGGGGGACAATGGGGAGTACAGGAGATCAGAGATGACACCCAAATGTATGACACAGGATCTGTATGGGACCTAGGGATGATTGACGGTGGCCACGAGAGAAGGTGGATTCATGTGAAATTTTAAAATTCAAGCTTCCAGGGTGTCAGATCCCCAGAAACCTATGAGGTGCTGAGCATTCCATGAAGAAGTTGAGTTTTGTAGATGGCCCAAGGAAACCCACTCCAGATGCTTCAGTTTGAACCACTGATTTTTCTCAGAGATTTCCCTGCAATTATGCCTATCATTGCATTGTTTATGCACTCAGAAATTAGAGGTATTTGATACCATTGTATTGAGTCAACTATGCATTGATAGAATGGAAAGCTATCCAGCTATTTAACATTGTATTTTTGACATATATGTGGCAGCATATAAAGACTGTGAAGAGTGGGTTATAAAGCTAGATGTACCATTTCCACATTTCATTTAAAATTATATGTTTATCTCACAGTGGCAGGCTGACACAGCTCACATGAACTCTTAATTCCTTAGAATTTTTTCCCAGTCCATGTTTAGTGATAGTACATTGTTAGCTGAAATTAGCAAAGCAGAAATATTTATCCTGGACACTGGCAAAATTATGAATTAAGAATTTTTAAAAAGACATAGAATCTCTTATTAAATATCTACTAACATACCACTGTGTTTAAACAAATTCATGGAGAAAAACTTGGATGGTGAGATTAGATTAGATCTCTCGACAGTCTCCTGCTTTTCAGGCTTTACAATTGGTTTGCATTGCTAAGGTAATTTTTGTCTTAACTTTAAAAGGACAGTCACATGCTGATGGTAGGAGCCCAGCAAAGTTCAGGAGCAGCAAGATCAACTGGGAACTTAGTTCAGCAGCCCTGGATGCAGCTAATATGAACCTGGAATAGGACACTGCTGAGCTGAGGCAAAGCTGGAAATTTCCATGAAGGTTTCTATAAGAGGCCTCCTTATACACCTCAGACATGGCCAGCTACGCCCAGCTGAGAAGCCCACCAAGGATGGACACCTGTGCAACACTCTAATGAACAACCCAAGGACAACTCCGTGTCACATGGGTGCTCCACAGTTCTCCAGAGGCGACTGAGTGTCAAACAGCCTATAAACATGGAGGCAGCGCCTGGTTTAATGGGGAGGAATACTTAATTTCCTGATTCATGAAGCACTTGTTAGTTTTATTAACTCTTCTGTTTTATTAGTCCTTCCTCAAAGCCTGGGGAAACCCCTGCCCTTATGTCTCTCAGTGCCTGGCTTTTCATACAATCAGAATGATGCCTAGGGCCCACAAAGCTTAGAGAAAAGCCAGTTCTCGAAGTGGGTAGAAGGTGAATGTTGGTATTCGTGATTGTAAAACTATTTGGGTGTCTTCTATGGGGTTCATTCTTTACCAAGACCATGCAATTTATTCAATCTTCACAGCAATCCCATGCAAAGAAATCCACCACCCTTATGGTGTAGATGAAGAAATCAAGGTTTAGTAGAGCTATGTAACAGTGCCACTCAGCTTCAGAGTAGAGACACAGGACCTGATCTCAGGCATTTCCTCCAGAAGTCCATTCATTCACTAACATTAATCCTCCCAGCTAGGTAGAGACTTGGATCAACTCCACTCCAGCCTCTATCTCTAGATCATTGCTAAACCTTCCCTTTTCTCCACTCGGTTCTGTTCTGTAGTTCAGAGGCACAGTGGGATGTGTTTACGCTTCCGAGAGCTGGTATATTTTAAGGGCTGACATCATCTCAGCCATAACTGAGTTTCAGCCAGTCCTTTATTATGTTTTTTTTTTCCTCTCTCCCCTGAAACAAAGGCTTGGCACAATGTGTTTCTCGTGTCAAATGAACTGAAGGCTACAAGTTGTCCCACAATATATACTCATGGGGCGACTATAGAAAGCAAGACACTGCTCAGCTATTAAAATAACCTTCCCTCCATAATGGATTGGTTATTTCAGCAATGAGGCCCATTTGAAGGGAGATCATGAGATAATTGACTGTCAAACAGTTGAGCAATGTTAAGGTCAATTGTAGTGGAGGTCAATTTATTTGAACAATGGGCTTGCATCTGACAGACCTCATAATGTTGATAATAATAACTTTGGTTTAATGGAAGTGTTCAATGGTATCCGAGAAGAATGAACTATTAGACATTCAGATTAAGTATTGTCTAAACTCTGAAGGTTTTGGAGACACTTTAGCCAAATACAAAATCCTCAACTAGGGAAAACTGGCTTCAAAGAACAGCTGGATCTAATGTCAAAGGCAAATGATTTTCTTTCCCCTTTACCGATTGACTTGAATTTACACTGTGCAAACCATGATTATTCCCCGACTCAGTATTTATAGCTTCTCATTTGCATTTTCCAGAATAATTAAGAATTTAACCTAGAATGGGCCATTTTTGAGTAGAGGTGAATGCTTTCTGATTTTTAAATGAACCATACAAATTAGCTACTAAATATACATTGTGTTCTCCTTGCCTCCTGTGTAAAGTCCTTTGAAACTTCTGGACTCATTATCTCAACCCAGAGGGAAAGATTTGCTCACCCCATCCTGAAGTCTGTCTTTGTATAGGAAGGTGACTCTTATCTCCAGAGGACAACTCAGTTTACAGAGATGACTATGTCCATCTATATAGAGAGGAGTGGAACCACATGGCGGTTTCTTTAAGGAATGGATACCAGAGTACTCCCAAGCATTCCCAGCAAAGAGCAAGAGGTGGGAAGCAGCTCTATTTTCTTTTAAACACCACTGAGAATCTTTTCCCACCTACTTAGCTTTGCTTGTAAGTGCTGCCTCTTCCTGTCTGCTTTTAAAGAACTTTGCTCTAGGAAGAGGACCCCTCTGTGTACCCCAAGAGACTGATGTCCCTGAATCCTACTGAGAGTGGATAGAGGGACTCTTTAGGAGTTCCTGCTTCTTCAGGCACAGCCAATTCATGGCCAGATGCCTCCATTAATACAGGAGGGCTGATCCATGGGTCACACAACATGTTCTTCATCACAGAGTATCTGGATAAACTGTACACTTGACTGGCATCCCTATGTCTGGCCTGTACCATCTGGATATTTCTACCTCCTGAATTTATGAGTGGAGTCCCACTGGCTTTTGGAGTTTTCAGTGAGTAAAGCCTGTGTCTTCTCTTTCC